>NW_026849003.1:0-673896 GCF_030867785.1 Colletotrichum acutatum
AATATAACCTAAATATAATAAACGCGTAGTTTTTGTTTATAGCGAATATAATTATAAAGTACGGTATTATAAACTTAAATATTTATAACTTTAATAAAACTAGCTTTATAATAGACTAGATCCCTTTAAGGTCTAGCCCGCTTTATTAAGGGCTATCTTTACTTTTATAAGTAAGTTAGTTTATTAAAATAAATATTATATATTACTATATAATAAACTTTGAAACTAACTATAGCCGGCTATAGCTATTAATACTAACTAAATTTAGATATTAATAACCCTACTATAATATATTAATCGCTTTTTAGATAGCTAAAAACTATCTTTTATATTATCTTTTTATTTTATTTAATAATAACCTCTCTTTAATACTCCTATTTAATACGCGCGCCTATGCTCATTCTAAGCTGTTAATTATATTATTAAATTTAGATTTATTTATATTACTTTATTATATTAATAGGGCGTTAATAAAGGCGATACTTATTATAATATATTTATTTATTCTTTATAAATCGATATTACGGATATAATGTTTATTAAAGCAATATCTTTATATATCTAGGTTATTTAGTATAATATTTATAAAATCGAACTTCTAGTTTTTAAACAAAAACCCTAAGGGTTAATAAGTTATTAATGTCTTAGTATTTTAATATATATTTAAGTAAATAGATAATTTGATCATAATAGTAATAAATAGCGAGGGAAGCGTTATTAATTTTAATAAAAAAAACGAGGTAACGAATATATATATATATATATAGGTTAAATTTAAAAATAGGGCGGCGTTATTTTTAATAACGGTAACGAGGGTATTTTTAATATTATTATTATAAACTACTATTACTTAGAGGGGCCGTAAACTTAGCTAAGTAGGCGGCTTATAAAGTAATAGCGTTATGTAACTAATATTACTATTAATTAATCCGTACCTAAAAGAGGGGAAAGTTAAAAAAGTAAAAGGAAATCTAAAAAAAATAGTCTATTAAAATAATAAAAGTATTTATTAATACTATATAATTATACTATATTAATAAAATTAAGAATTGCCTTAGTAATACGCAAAAGCAGAATATTAAAACAAATAATAAACTAGATTTTAATTAATATAATTTTAATTAATATTAAAAGGCGTTTAAATATAAAAATAATATAGCCTAGTAATTATAAATAGGTTATTATTATTCAAGCTATTAGCTTATCGGGCTATAGCGTTTTATTATATATTATTATTATAAATTAATATTACTTCTTTATTTAGTATATAAAAACCGGTCTTTTATATAACTAAATTGTTATAACGTCTAAAAATAGATATATAATAATTAAAAGAGGCCTAAATTAGGCTTAGTACTATAAATAGTATATAAAACCGTATGTAAAAAGTTAATATTATTTCTTTATTATTAATAAATATAAGAATTATTACTTTATAGATTTCGAGCTTCTTTATATAGTGGTTTTTTTTCTAGCTTTATAAGCATAAAAGATCGAACTTAATAGGATTAGGCTTTTAAAGGAAATTATACGATATAGTATACTTTTTAACTATATAATACGTATAATATACCCTAAGTACGCGCTTAATTTAATATAATAATTTCGATATAAAAACCGCTATATAATTCGGGATAGGTAAGGCTACTTACTAACGATAGGCTAAGTAATATATTTACGTAGCGGTAGTAGCTAGAAAAGTTAATTATAAAGGTTAGCTATAAAGGTTAGAGCTAGCCTTCCTTAACTATAGAGGTTCTAAATTTCAATAGCGACGTAAAGGTTTTTAAAAAAAAGGGCTAATATCTAGCTACTCTTTATGTTAAAGCTCGTAAAAAAATTTTTAATTTTTATTATTTCCTATATTATATATAAACTACTCTTAATTTAAACTAAATAAATTACTAAATAAGCCTATTAATATATAAATTACTAGTTATTTAATATATAGTTAGTAATTAGCGGGTTAACGAGGCCCTTTAATAGGCCTCCCTCTCTAGGGCTTAATAAATTAGACCCCCTCGATACTTTAACTATCGTAGCTAACGTAAATATATTAAAAGAGTAGTATAGTACCCTTTAATAATATTAAATCTAGCTAAATAATAATATAAATACTATAAATAGCCCGGTAAATATAGATATTAAAATCTAATATATTAATATTAATTTAAAAATTATATTTTATTTAGCTAATAACCCTTTAAATATAAACTATATTATAAATATAAAGGATTATATAAAAGGTCCTTAAGTTTTTAATAAAAGAGAGTATATTATATTAGACCTAGCTCCCTATACGGGCTAGTATTAAGAGGTTTTATATATATTAAAGTAAGTAAAGCTTGCTTTTTAAATAGCTAGAATTACGTAGTAAAAGGTTAGGAGCTATTTTAGTTAATAATTAGGTTTAGAGCGCAATATACTTAGTTTTCCTTAATACGTAATATATAGTACGGCCCCCGCGGATTACTTTATCGGAGGGTTATATAATAGTATATAATATTTATTTTAATAAACTAACTTGCCCGTAAAGGCAAAAATGGCCCTTAATAAAGCGGGCTAGACCCCAAAGGGTTATATATATATATATATATCGAGCTTTTTATTTATATATTTTAAATTCTATAATAAAATACTAGTTCTATAAAAAGTAAATTTAATATTTTTATTTATAAAGATTTAATTATAGGCTTTATAAAAAGTAATAAAGAACTCGGATTTCGTAATATAGTTAATAAAGGATTTAATAAATAAGTTAATTTTATCCCTGTGTACGCGTTTTAAAAGTAAATAAAGCCTAATATTTAATAATTAAAATAAATAGAATAAATATAGAAGTATATTAACGGTTATAATATTATTTTACTTATAGTATTAATTAAATTCGGCTAATAAATAGCTCTCTTACTTATTAATTATAAATATATAATAAATACTTTTTATATAAGCCGGAGATATTTATTAAGATACTTAATCTAGTCTAGGCTAGTTTTATTATTAATCTATTTATTAATAGTTAATTTAATTACTTAGTTATTCAAAAAGCTTAATTCTATTAACTAACTAACAAAGTAATAGGACCCTCGAATAATTATAAAAAGCGGGATATATTACCTTTTTAAATTAATATATTCAATAACTATAGTCTATTTACAATTACTAAGCTAAATAAATTTTATTTTTCTATACCTATTAATATATATAATAGTTTTTCTTTTCTAGCTTTATAAATATAAAAGATCGACCTTAACGGAATTAGGTTTTTAAAAGAAATTATATAATATAATATACTTTTTAACTATATAATATATATAATATACCCTAAATACGCGCTTAATTTAGTATAATAATTTTAATATAAAAACCGCTATATAATTTAAAATAAATAAGCTATTTTATATAGCGGTAGTGGCTAAAAAGGTTAATTATAGAAGTTAGCTATAGAGGTTAGTTATAAAGGTCGGAGGCGGCCCTTAATTATAAAGGTTCTAAACTTTAATAATAACGTAAACGTTTTTAAAAAAAAAGGGTTAAAAGGGCTAGTATTTAATAAAGCTCGTAAAGATTTTTTTTATCTTTATTACTTATTATATTACTTATAAACTTCTCTTTATTTAAATTAAATAAATTATTAAATAAACTTATTAATATATAAACTACTAGCTAAGTAATTAGTTAAATAACTAGTTAGAACTAGTTAAAAGTCCGGCTAATTAGATTATATTAACGAGAATTATTTAATATATAGTTAGTAATTAATAAGCTAATAATACCTTTTAATAAATCTACCCCCCTTAGACTAGGCCCCTTTCTTAACTAGCTTAACGCTATAGCTATTATAATAAATATAAATACGCTTAAAAAATAGTAAAGTACTTTTTAATGATATAGAATTTAGCTAGGTAATAGTACGAATATTATAAATAACTAGGCTAATATTAATATTAAAATCCAGTATATTAACGCTAGCTTAGCTATAATAACCGAGATAGGTAAGCTAGAAGTATATAGGGTTAAGGTAATAAGCCGGTGTTTAAAACGGCTCTTACGAGCCCCCCTAGGTAACGATAATACCTAGTAATAAATATAATGACTATTAAATTAATAATAACGCTTATTATAAAGCTAGTTTTATTAAAGTTATATAGATCTTTATTATTAATACTATATTTAATTATTATATTATTTAATAACGTAAGCTACTTAAAAATAACCTCTAAATCCATTTAAAATACCCTTTAATATTTATATAAATAATTAAGCTTAGTTTTTAAAATCGGCTTTAAATTAATTAATTTCTTAGCTTCATATTTCTTAATAAGCGTTCTATTCCGTATCTATAATAAAAGATTCGCTATATCTTTTATATTAATAAGTTATAAAAAAAGCCCTTTAAAATCCTATTTAATAACGTATTAAAAAAGTATTTTCTTTTGAATTAAATCGAGTTTATATTATTAAAGCTAAATATAATCGTAGCGTAATTGATTATTTATTTTATATAATATAGTACTTTTAGGAATACTATATATCTTTATAATACGTTATATATTAAAATTCCGGCCTATAATACGTATCAATTTAGTTATTTTCATAATAAAAATAATTTTATTTTTTAAATATAAATTAATATTATAATTATTAAGTTATTATGCGTTAAAGGTTTAAGTAATCAAGAATAAAGCGCGTTTTAGAAAAAGTACGTCGCTAATTAATATACGTCGCTAGGTAATAAAGTACGTTAATTAAGTCCCTTATTATAAATATATTAAATAGCTTATATTTTTCGTTATTTATAAATTACTTAAATAACTTTATATTTAATATATATTTAATTTTTTATTTTTATATAATTTATATTATAGTTCTTCCGTTCCCGGGGTTTTTTGATTATTCTATTTTATCTTATATATATAATACGCTATAGCTACTAAGTATTAATAAAATAAGCCTTAGTTTTATATAGTGGTTTTTTTCTAGCTTTATAAATATAAAAGATCGACCTTAATAGGATTAAGCTTTTAAAAGAGATTATATAATATAATATACTTTTTAACTATATAATACGCGTAATATACCCTAAATACGTACTTAATTTAATATAATAATTTCGATATAAAAACCGCTATATAATTTAAGATAAATAAATTACTTTACGTAATAATAGTAATTAAAAAGGTTAATTATAGAGGTCGGCTATAGAGGTCGGCTATAAAGGTTAAAAGTAGCCCTTAACTATAGAGGTTCTAAACTTTAATAATAATATAAAGGTTTTTTTTTTAAAAAAAAAGGGCTAAAAGGGCTAATATTTAGCTACTCTTTATATTAAAGTTCGTAAATATTCTTCTTATTTTTATTATTTTTATATTATTTATAAGCTTCTCTATTTAAATTAAATAAACTATTAAATAAACTTATTAAACGAACCTATTAGTATATAAGTTACTAACTAAGTAATTAGTTAAATAACTAGTTAGAACTAGTTAAGAGTCTAGCTAATTAAATTATATTAATAAAAACCTATTTATTTAATATATAGTTAGTAATTAGCGGGCTAGGACTAACGATGCCCTTTAATAGGTCTCCCCCTCTAAAGCTTAATAAATTAGGCCCCTTTAATACCCTAATTATTATAGTTAATATAAATATATTAAAAAAAGTAATATAATACTTTTTAATAATATAAAATCTAGTTAAGTAATAATATAAATACTATGAATAGCCGGGCTAATATAGATATTAAAATTTAAGATATTAATATTAATTTGAAAATTATATTTTATAAAGTTAATAACTTTTTAAATACGAGCTATATTATAAATATAAAGAATTATATAAAAGGTCCCCTAATTTTTAATAAAAAAAACATATTATATTAGACCTAGCTATTTATATAAGCTAATATTAAGAGGTTTTATATACGTTAAAGTAAATAACGCTTGCTCTTTAAACGGCTAGAACTTAAAACGGCTATTTATTTAAATATAAGATATTAAAAGTATTTATTATTTAAGTATTTTATTTAAAATAATTATTCATAAAAGGGGTCCTCGGGGTTAAATAAAAAGTAATCCTCTTTTATATAAAAAGTTATTATAGTTTTTTATATTTTTTAACCCTTAAAATTAAATAATTTAATTATTTTTTAAATAAATAAATGTTTTAATATTTCAATATATCGTCGTTCTTTTTAAAATTAATATCGTTAACGCTAAATAGTACTTTATAATTAATTTTTATTTAAATACGTTATTAAACGACGTTATAAAGTTCGTTTAAATTATAAAGTAATTCTTTTTTATTAAAATAATAAAAACTAGTTCCTATATCGATTTCGTTTTTTTTAATTTAAAAGTCGATTTTTTTTTAATTTATAATTTTGAAATTAAAAGTCGGTCTTTTAAATATTATAAATTCTATTTTTATATAAAAGGTTTTAAAGCTATTTTTAATTATCTCGTTATATTATATAGACGAGGGCTACGTAGCTCAGTAATATAAGCCTAAAGAGTCTAAGCGCTCGCTTAATTTTTAGAGTTTTGCTATCCGGGCAGTACTGTTTGTACCTGCCCACGGGCCACTTAGCGCACCTATTTCCTCCACGAGCCACAGGGCAATTACCCACGGTCGTAATTGCCCACGGTCGTAATTACCTATAGTCGCAATTACCTACTTTTAACTATAAGTACCTATTTCTAGTTACTATAATTAATTAAAGTAAAAATAGGTAATTATAACGGTGGGTAATCGCGACGGTAGGCAATTGCGACCGTGGGTAATTACGACCGTGGGTAATTGCCCTGTGGCTCGTGGGCCCTGGCTGCCTTATATAAGTGCGGCGCTGGGAGGTGAGTGTGGGGTAGGGTCCGACCTTCGGGTTAAGGGGCTCTCATTGGCTGAAAAAGTGGGTTACTGCCCGAATAGCTAAACAGTACTGCCCGGATAGCAAAACTCAATTTTTAATATAATTTAAAAAAAAGTAGTTTAAATCTACCTATAGTTAACGTTTTTCGGCTTAAGTAACTAGTAACTACGTAACGTTAATAAAAACGTACCCCGTAACCCCTTAGTAAAGGTAACTATATATAGCTAATTAAAATAATATTAATTTATTACTTTATATATATACGTATTATAAATTCTATATTATATACTAAAATTATATAACGCGTATAAAGTTATATAAATAGCGCCTACGTAACTAAACTAATAATATAATAACTTATTATAATTAGTTTATTAAATAGGGCCGAACCGGTTAATTTGAATATTATTACCTAGATATAGATATAAAGTAATTATATAATAAAAAAACTAATATATAAAGGGTTAACCTAGGACCTACTTATTTAGAAATCTATTAGTATTATATAAATATATACGTAATTAAATAAATAGAAAAGATAGTACGTAAATAAATATAAAAACCTATAATATATTATATAGACGAGATTATTTATAATTTCTTTTGTATCGGGCCCTTTTTTTTAAACTTAAAAAGTTATTTCTTTATATTTATTAAAAATCTTTATTTAATTCGTTTTTTTAAAAAAGTAAAGGGTATTTATTATAATTAAATCCGTTTTTACTCTTTTTTTTTTAAGTCTTTTTATATCTAGAAAATAGTAGTAATATACTCGAGGTTATTTTTTTTAAAAAAAAATAGGGTTAATAAATAGATAATTTTTCTTTTTTTATTATTATTATTAGGGTTTTAATAAGGGGTATAGAGCTATTATATCTAGATTATCTATTATTTTTAGGTTTTCTTAAATACTATCTTATCTATTCCTTGCTATTTTAATATATAAAATAATTATTATTATAATAAGCTATTTATAGTTGTTATTTATAAAGGATTTTTTAGTTATAATATTTACTCGTTTTTCAAAACGGGCTAATATTAAATTTATTTAGGCTATTAATAATCCCTAGCTATATACCCTAGCTTATTATATATTATAGGTTTTTATATTTATTTACGCACTATCTCTTCTATTTATTTAATTATGTATACGCTTATATAATATTAATAGATTTCTAAATAAGCGGGTCCTAGGTTAACTTTTTATATATTAATTTCCTATATTATATAATTACCTTATACTTATATCTACGTAATAGTACTTAAACTAACTAGTTTAGCCCTATTTAATAAACTAATTATAATAAATTATTATATTATTAATCTAGTTACGTAATTGATTACGTAATTCTAGTATATAATATAGAATTTATAATATATATATATATAAAAGAATAGATTAATATTATTTTAATTAGCTAACGTATATAATAAGCGAGTAAAATAAATAAGCGAATAAAATATAGAACCGCGACTATATTATATAAATTAATAAATCTTAACGCCCACTTTATTAATTTAATAAAACTATTTAGAGTCCTCTTTTTTAGATATTTCTTTATTAAATTAATATATTTACGTATTATAACTAGTATTTTTATAAACGTTATATCGTTATTAGCCCGTTTTAGTCCTTGGTTAGTAATTATTATTTTAATACGTTTCTTTTTTTACCTAAGCTATAGCCTCTCTTTATAATTAAAGGTCCTCTTTTTTAATTATAATAAAACTTCTTTTTTATTAAAAACGGTTTTTTTTAGCTCTCTAGCGTTAATTAAATAAGTTATTTTCTTTTTAAAAGATCTAGTTTTTAGATCTTAATAAAGCGATTTAGTATATAAACCTATAAGCCCCTTTAAATAAATACTCTATAGTTTCGATAATTAAAATTAAAGAGCTATTTTAATAACGGGTAATTCTATTTTTAATAAATTATAATTATAAAAACGCTTTAGTTAGGTTATTTAGTATTTAAAAAGTTTATACTAGGGGTATTATTAGGAGGGATTTTAAAAGCGTCGGAGTATATAATTTTATGTTAAGCTTTAAAAGTATACTCTTTATATTTAAAAGTATAAATCTTATCTTTTTAAATCCTTTTTAAATATTTTTTTTTATAATTACTTATATAAAAGCCTTATAAAATATTAAAAAGAAGTCCTTTTTAATAATATATATATTATCCCGATATATCTTATCCTCGATTTTTTAATTATATACCTTTTTTAAAGGCTTAAAATATCCGATATTTAAAAGCTAAAATAAATAAAATAAATAAGCTAATATATATAGGGTAATAATATTATTCTCTTTATAAAAAAGCTTAAAATCCGCAAAGTAATAACTTTTATATCCGTTGATAATAAAAAAGTAATATTAACCCTTTTTATATAGTTTTATATACTATTTAAAGTACTAAGCCTAATCTAAGCCTCTTTTATTTATTATCTATCTATTTTTAAATATTATAATAACCTAATTATATAAAAGACTAGATTCTATATATTAAATAGAGAAGTAATATTAATTTATAATAATAATATATAGCGGGACGCTATAACTTAACAAGTTAATAGCTTAAATAATTATAACCTATTTATAATTACTAAGCTATATTAATTTTATATTTAAACGCCTTTTAATATTAATTACGATTATATTAGTTAAGATCTAGTTTATTATAAAGCTAGTCTCGTTAAAGTTATAGATATTTAAATTTATAATACTATACTTTATAATTATATTCGCTATAAATAAAAACTACGCGTTTATTATAACTAAATCTTTATATTAAGCCTTTTTATAGTCCTATTTATAAAAACGATGCGTTTATAATTATAACTATCGTTTAATAAAGTTTAAAACCTATCGCTTTTTAATAAAGAGCGCGTCGTAGTTAATAAATAATCGATTTATTATTTTTTTAATATTATAAAGCCGGGGAGGAAATAATTAAGAATTTAGGTTAAGGATATATTTAATTAACTTCTCTTTTTTAAAAACCGTTAAATTATATAAATTTAATATAATATTACGTTATAATAATATTCTTTTTAATTACCGGGTTAACGTAACGTAACTAACTAAATAGATCTTAGTTATAGCCTAAGCGCTTAGTTTTAGATAACTTTAAATAGCTTAGAGGGTAAGCTAAATATTAGATTCTTTATTTTAATATATTATAATAAGTTATAGAAAAAAAACGCCCGATTATATTAAAATAATATAGTTGCGGTTCTATATTTTATTTGTTTATCTATTTTACTCGCTTATTATATACGTTATATATAGCTATCCTTTATTAAAGGGGTTATAGAGTATATATATCTATATTTATATAGTTATTAATTATATAAATATAAAAAAACGTTAATTACGAGCAGATTTAAACCGCTTTTTTAAAAAATGTATATAAATTAGCCTAGACGTTTAGACTCCCTAGACTTATATTACTAAGCTACATAGCCACCCTAGCTTATTATATTTATAGTATTTAAATTCTTTTTTTAGATAGTTATTTTTCTTTTTAATAATATTAAAGTCTATAGGTCCGTTATATTATCTATAAATAGTACTTTAATAATACTTATTCTAGTTATTATAAAGTTATTAATTTATTTAAAAGCTATATTAAAGCTACTATTAATATTTACGTTTACTATTAGATTTTTATTTATAATTTTTTTTTTAAAGTTAGTTATTAAGTTTAATAGCGAGTTTATTATATTAAAAAACTTTTTAGTTTATTAAATAGAACTAGTTTGTCTTTAACTTTATCTTTTAGTTTTTAATAAAATATAAACATTTTTATATTATTAATAAGATCTAGCTAAGTATTAAAATATTTAAATTTATTAAAATATTTTTTTTATTAACTTAGTTTATTATAATTATACTAAATTATACTTAGCTTATCGTTTTTTATTAAAGTTTTAAAATAAAGACCTAAAAACTTTTTAAATTTATCAAAATTATAATAAATATTATATATTTTAATAAAGTACTAGTTAAAAATCTCTTTATTAAACTATTTTTTTTAAATAGGTTTAAACTATTTAAAGGCTCGTTCCCTAAAACAATTAATAATATATATAACTTTTTTCAATTTTATTAATAAAGTCTTTATAATAAAAGTTCTAATAGTTCTTAACTTAAATTAAAAAACTTTCGAAAATATTTTAAGTACTTTTATAAATAATAAATACGCTAAGCTTAAGTTTTTATTATCCTTCTTAAAAAAGGTATAAGGGTACGGGCAGGCAGGTACAAAGTCCCTAGCCCAGTAGCTTACTTAAGCGTACGTATAATACACGTCTAGTACGTAGTATTAGAAGTAACTAGTCTTTTAAGTTAATTGATAAGAGCGTAGTATATTACCTACCTCTTTATAATTCTTTTAATATTATATAGGTCTTCTAGCTAATTAAAGCGGGTACTAAGTATATATAGGGGCTAGGTTTAAGTCTTATTTATAAAAGCCCTAATACGCTAGCTCTATTAGCTTATATTAAGCTTAGAAAAAGGTATATAGACCGTACGTTATTAATAGTTCGGTAAGTACGGGGCTAAGTACTTACCCTCGGGGTTAGCGTATATACTTTCTTTTTAAGCGGGTAAGTAGGCGCTAAATATATATAATAAATTGTAACTCGGGACGCGTTACTAAAAGAAAGAGGTAATTATAAAGGTACGGGTAGGTAAGTATAAAGCCCCTAGCCCGGCAGCTTATTTAAGTATATGTATAATATACGTCTAGCACGTAGTACTAAAAATAACTAATCTTTTAAGTTGATTAATAAAAGCGTAGTACACTACCTACCTCCTTACAAAAGGGTACCGATAATATTAATAATAGCTTAAAGAGGATTAACTTCTTTTTAAAAAGCCTAAATATTAATATTTACTATTTATTTTAAAATTAAATAACTTCGTTTTCTAGGTTTTAAATATATTAAAGGCTATTCCTAAACTATTAAATTATAATTTTAAAATTATAAAACTTATATATAGTTTCGTTATATATAGTTTATATTTCAATAATATTTATATATTTTTTTAAGTCGTTTTTTAAGTTATTTATAAACGTCTTCTTAAAAATAACTTCGTTATTAAAGTTAACGTTTATTAAAACTATTTCTATTTATTTAATTAAGCTTTAAATAGGTTATTTAAAAAAAAAAGCTTAAAATAAACAATTTTATAAAAATATAAAAAGATATTATTTATACTATTTAATTAGTCTTTTATAAAGTAAATTTACTAAATAAAAGTAATTAAAGTATTATAGCTAGCTATTTATAGCAAATATATTAATAGAAATTAAAGCTATAAATATTAAATAGTTAATATTATAATTATAAATAGGTTTTTAAAAATTATATTTATAAATTATAAAATAAATAAAGCTTTAATAATTAATCATAGTTTTATTAAAAAGGGGTTTTAATAAAAATAGTTAAAAATAATTATAAAATTTAATAATATTAAGTTAATTATTAAAGAAGTTATAAAAAGTCTATTTTTAAGCCTAGCTTAAGTCTATACTATATATAAGTCTTGTTTTTAAATATATTCTTTATTTTAACTATTTGTTAATTAAATTCTTTATTATAAATATATTAAATAGCTTATATTTTTTAGTTATCTATAGATTATTTAGATAACTTTATATTTAATATAACCTTATCTTTTATTTTTATATAATTTATATTATAGTTTTTCTATTCCTAGGGTTTTTTTAATATTTAATTTTATTTTATATATATAATACGCTTTAGCCGCTAGGTATCAATAGGGCAGGCCCTGGGTTTATATTAGGTCGTAATACGTAAATATTAATATTTACTTTTTTATATAATATAGTTACTGTTTTATATTTTATTTACTTATCTATTTCACTTGCTTATTATATACGTTAATAATATTTATTAAATAGTTAATTATAAAAGTTAGTTATAAAGGTTAAAAGCGGCCCTTAACTATAAAGGTTTCAAACTTTAATAATAATATAAAGGGTTTAAAAATAAAGGGCTAAAAGGCTAATATTTAGTATATTAAAGCTTATAAAGATTTTTCTTATTTTTATTACTTTTTATGTAATATATAAACTTAATTTTAATTAAATAAATTATAGATAAACTACTAAATAAACTTATTAATATATAAATCCTCTTTATATTTATATTTCTATTAAATAAAAAAGTTGAAGTAGTATAATTTTAAAGTCTTGACTAGTTAAATAACCCTAGTGCTCGGAGTATATTACTAAATAAGCTTATATATATATCACTCTCCTTCCTTGTTAGTGGATTAAGTGACTATCACGACCCACAGAGTAGGCGCAGAATCAACGACATGGCCCAGGGCAGTCAGACTCACCGTCACCAACCCCTCGAACTTGGATCATGATGGCATCTCCGCGGGTTGTCATGCGACGCAGTGTCAATATCGGGCTGAACTCATGGCGGATGTTTTCCTCCCAAAGCAGGTTGACGTTGTCTTATGACCTGCATGAGCCCAGCAAGCGACCTATCGGCGGGTCCTCCAACCCCATCATTTTTCTTCATGGTCTCTTCGGATCCAAGAAAAACAACAGGAGTATTAGCAAGCGAGTTCATCTATGACTGCACGGCTCTGATACGGCATGCTAACCGCCATGTAGAGTTCTCGCTCGCGACTTGGGTAGACCAGTGTATGCTTTGGTAAGATTCACAGGCCGATCCGCCAGTGCGTCGGAAGGATTTTCACTGAGATTTTGACCAGGACCTACGCAACCATGGCGAATCTCCTCACGCAAAGCAGCACGACTACGTCCATATGGCGGACGACGTTGCTGCATTCATGGACCAGCATGGACTGACGCTGCCCACTGTCATCGGTCACTCGATGTGAGTCGTTTCCATTTGAGCGCGTTACGCTGCTGCATGCTGAACGAGATGAACCATTCTCAGGGGAGCTAAAGCCGCCATGACCCTTGCTTTGAAGTCACCCGAACTTGTGCAAGATATCGTGGCGGTGGACAATGCGCCTGTTGACGCTGTCTTGGAGAGCTCATTTAGCAAGTACATCCAGGGTCTGAAGAGAATCGAAGCAGCGAACATCACGAAGCAAGCTGAAGCGGACGACATCCTGAAGGAGTACGAGGACGTGAGATTATTCCACTTTACTCTTAGACGGTCTGCTCGATCAATCATGCTCACTACAGTGCTCCAGTCTCTCCCTATTCGCCAGTTTCTTCTGGGTAATTTGTACCGGCCCGAGGCTGGCAAGCCGCAGCAAAAATTCCGGGTGCCCCTCGACATCATCAGTCGGTCCTTGATCCACATGGGCGATTTTCCATTCAAGGACCCGACAAAGACTCGCTTCGAAAAGCCTGCTCTATTTGTCCGGGGAACTAGAAGCAAGTACGTGCCTGATGACGTTTTGCCAACGATTGGTCAATTTTTCCCAAAGTTCCGACTGGCAGATCTCGATGCCGGGCACTGGTGCATTTCGGAGAAACCAGAGGAGTTTCGTCAAGGTACTGTACAGTAACACTTTATCCTCAAGATTTAGTCACAATACTGATCGCCCCTTGGTAGCGGTTGTTGAGTTCTTAAGGAACCAAGACTAGAGGATCCTCGGGGGTAAGCTGCTGTAGCTGTTTCACTCATCCTTCACCAAGCTATTGTGCATAATTGGCGAGTGGCGTTGAGGGCATATATTTAAACTAGGCAAATGTTCTGGACCGGGCCACATAGACTTGCTATAGATTCAATCCCACCAGGGACTTTTCGTACACCGTGGTATTAGGGATTGGTCAGGCGGCCCTCGCAGGTCGTTTTCTTCACCAGTCAGGGGAAATGAGCAAAGTCGTGATGGCCAGGCCACCAGCGGACCTTGAGCTGGAGGACCTTGAGCTGGAGCGCGAATATCCCAATCAAGGGAAGCAGCCTCGCATTTCCCGTATCCGTGCCAGACAACTCGCAGCCAGGCTGCGTACACATTGCAAAGTGTCTTTGAAGAATTGACCATTTACCATTTTGAGGTACCCTAGACCCGCAGCCGCCTTATATGCTACGCCATGTGCAACGACCTAAAACAATGCCGGATTTGTTTCCCGGCCGGTAGAGCCAGAGTCCCCTTCTGCCGGAGCATCCATCATGCAGGGCCTGATTCCTTTAAACCTCCTCAAGAACGCGCTCCTTGAACTCCCGCTCAACCTTCTGTCCCTGGTCGTCGGTGCCAGACTCGCCGTGGAGACCCATCAGGGCGCCGAGGTCGAACTTGGGCTGCTTGAGGAGCTTGACCTTGCGGATGTGGACCTGGGATGGTTTGTTAGTACCATTTAGTCACAGAGACAGCGCCACGAAAGGCAAAGAGTACTTACGTTCTGCAGGGGGTAGATGCCCTGGGTGGACTTCTCAATCTCACGGCCGATGACCTCGGGGATGAGCTTGGAGGTCAGCTGGGTGAGAGTGCAGGTAGAGGCCTCGCGCTGGATGATCTCAGTCATCTTACGGCGGATGGCACGGATTTGCGAAGAGGCAGCGTATGTGGTCTTCTTGATCTGGTTGGGGCGGCGCTTGGTGAAAGCAATGGCGAAGAGGCGGAGGAGGTAGTCGTCGGTGGTCTTGACGGTGACGTTGGCCTCGATGAGGGTCTGCCACTTGCGGACGAGGGAGCGGAGCTTGTCGGAGGTGAAGTCGAGGCCGTGGAAGTTGGTCAGGCAGTTCTTGCCCTGGACCTCGTCGACACGGAGCTTAACCTTGCGGAAAGCGTGGTCCTCATCCTTCTGGAGATCAGCCAGAGAGACCTCCAGAATGCGGCCCTTCAAGGCGTCGTTGGCGTTCTTGAGACCAGTGGTTCTGTTGACCAGGGTCTTGCCGACACTAAAAGACACACGCAGTCAGCACCCATGTGTCCAATAGCTCAATTCCTTCTCGCGTTCGGCTGTTGACGATGGCTGGATATCGAATCGTAATCCACTTCGATTTTGGGCTGAAAACTCACTCGCGAACGTTGAAAGGCGCGGGGGCCTGTGAGAGGGGAAAAAATTCAGTCAGCATACTGCGGCACGGCATCGAGACTTATTTGACATAGCGGCCAAACACATACCTTGATCTGGTACCAATCCTTGCGGGAGAAGGGGTCCACGGTCTTCTTCTTGAGACCCTTCTTGCCCTTGGACAATCTCTTGTTCCTGCGAGAGAAACACTGGTTAGCTTTTGTTGACAGCCTGCGCCTGCGAGACGACGATTGCGGCCGGTGGCATATCGTCGTCAATTCGTCTGAGGTGGTTGCTCTCACTTTCCCACAGCCATTTTGGGCGGCTGTTAATTGTCTGGCGGATGAACGTTGAGTAGTTGAAAGGTTTGGAGGGGTGTTAGTTTCGCTGGTGATAAAATTCAAGATGCGAGAATGTGTGGCTCGAAATTCTTAGCGAGTGTGCCCCGTTCGAATTATGTAATCCGGGTTTTTTCCAGCATGGGGCACTGTGCCTGCCCCTGCCCCGACCACGCCAGGGCAAGCACCGCATGGACTCCGTCAGCCAGTAGCACAGTAATCAGCTATCGATGCCGTGTCTAGCACTGTAAGTCACGTGATACACTTTTTTTTCATAATTCTCAGGCGTCGAAGCCAGCCCCAAGAGTTCCACTTCTGAGACGTCAGTGTCTCTGCAATTTTTCAGCCAACGCCTTTAATTGGTCGACTATTGAAGACCACTTTGGCCAGTGACATGTCATCACAATGCTTCGGCCCCTACCTACCTAGTAAAGATTGAAGGCAAAAAGATACCACTCCTGGAAGTATGCCCCGCCTCTGGAGCAAGGTGGGCGTGATGCCCTGTGCCTCCACATCGTGGTGATCGGTGACCGGGTCTCTCCCGCCTTACCGAGATTTACATCCATTCAGTTCTGTCCGTGAACAAGCACGGCAACATGAGGTAGTGTATCTTTAGTTTACGCCTACATTCTTACCACCCGTGTAAACCTATGTACCGTTTTATCTTATGTTCGGTTTGACATACGTACGGGTATCACACATAGAACAACCTTGAAAAGCTAGATATCCTCCAAGATTCCACAACGCCATTGAACGAACAACGCGGCTTTCGCGTTTCTCAAAAGGAAAGATGCGCAACTCCTCAACCGACCCCGAACCCACAAAATCAACGCCCTGGCGCTAGAACGAATTATATCCGACTCTCAACAACTTCGATATTTTCAGATCGCCCATTCCGTACCATTGTCCGGCCTCTGTCTTGTATCTTCGCGCCGTCTCTCCTGTCGTTCCTGTTTCCTCCTCGCTCAATCACCAGCCGGGAGCAAAACAACTCTAGGCCGGCGTTGTCTTTTATTTCCTCGCCTTGTTCCGCACTTACGCAGAACGCTTATTATGTGCTGAAACTCCCAGTTACAGCGTTAAACTCTTTCGGGGAAGCTCTTCCATGTCGACTCATCACGACAATTCCCCGTTTTATACGTCCTCTTCCTTGTCATCGCTTCGCCGTTCTCCATCCCACGCATCAAAGTTGGGAAAGCTGAAATAGCCGTTCGAGTCTGGCCACACTGGTATCAGTAATTTGATCGTCAGATGCTGGTATCGTGGCAGTCTACGAACAAGATAGGTGTTCTCGATGGCCCTGGACTCGATTTGTGGCTGGAATGGTCATGTCTTCGGCGCTGAGCGACGCCATATGGGGAGCAGCCACCGACGTCGGTGAGTATTCAGGAGCATGGCCCGAACATACGGCAACGCGGCTGAGGAGTTCGGTGGCCCTTTGCGACGATTGCGGGCTCGAAATGGCGCCACGGCTGGCATTGGATGTTGTTGTGATGGTAGGTTCCGTTGCGCTGGCTCTTAGGAGCCTTGGCCGACGTCGACGATCCGGCCGAGGTGATGCCTCTCTCCTCCGCACACCGTCCGTGTCTCGAAGGTCCCGGGAAATGGTGGCCATCGCGTTGAACAAATATCCTGGTTTAGGTTTGGATGAGACCGATAATGGCACGACGGCGATCGAATTGCAAGAGTGCAACAGTTCTGGGATGACAAGAGACCATAATTGCTATGTTGCGCCCCTCGTCAAGTGGGCGGGCGTCGTGCGCGTTAACAACAAGCCATCACCTCCGGCTACTCGGCGAGAATGTCGGTTCCTTGGGGACGGGCGAGCCCGGTCGACGGTTTTCCGCTGACAGTACCAGCGTTCCATCATTGGACCACATGGCCGGTGCCTGATGGGGAACCGGCTCCCAACTATGTGTCTGGTGTTGTATGGGTCGGTGAGCATCTCTTTGGGCAGTTATACGCAAAGGCCATGCATGGCCGGCGTCACGCCTGCAGCCATTGTGGGGTTGCCAACCGCTTCGTTAACCATTTCCCGTGAGGTCCCGCTCAGTCGAATCCAATCAAGGCCGCCCATGACCATGGCATTCCCAGACCGGTCAAGGACATAATACACTGCTCGAGCCGGTGTACTCCGTACCTTATACTGCACAACCATAAGTTGATATGTAGTAGTCACGGTAGTATATCCGTAAAGGATTCTGCATCGCAACACCCCCGGTCAGCCCACAGACGAGGTCGGGCCTATCGCGCCCCGGCCTGGTTTCTTCGCAGCCGAGTGGTGCGACAATCACGGCTGATCGTCGTCTCTGGACACTGGTAGACTCTCGCGGCTCTGTATAATCATTATCTATGTTGCAGCTGGTTCGGTCAGCTTTGTATTGTTGCTAGTCAAGTCAATTCAACACAGGCAAGCTATCTCACTGGGCGCGGGGTTGGTTCCTGACCACATGCGTTGCGTCTGTCTGGAAACATGCAGTCCGGCTTCAGACATTATTACGTGCTAGCCAAGGTATCATTGCTCCCGATTTCCACTCCTCACCTGGCTCCCATCTCCCGGTCCAAGACTGGCACGCCATAGGCATACCACATACAGACTATAATGCATGTTCATCTCAAGCCACTGCTGTCGGCAATGGGATAAGTGTTCCGCGGGAAGGCCAGCACTGCACCACCTTGTAGAGGAGCTTCATCGGATCTGAACGATGCCTTTTCATCCGTCATCTAGACCAAGTACCGAAACCATGTGCGTCATCATCTGAAGCTGGCGATGTTGCCTTTGCTTGCCCCTCCCCCCAGCAAATACCATCTCTGCGGGAGCTAATGATCGAGGCTGTGAAGAAAAGAAGGATTTTGTCAGTCATACACGATGCCCGCAGCCCGGGGGAAGCAGGGAGACTTACTCTTCCCACATTCTGCCCTGTACAGCTCTTAACTCTTCTTCTGTCATGCGCTTTCCGGCGGTGAAGTAACCTAGAATGACTCATCAGTCACTGACAGCGGGCCACGCTCCCCTTCTCACTTGCATACCTGCAGTAATCTTTGCATCAATCTCAACGCGAGAATCTGCGGGAATCCACTCATCGGGGAGCTCAACACGCTCATGGATGGGAATTCTAGAGGAATTGTCAGCAATGTCTAAAATGCTGACACGCAATTGCATCGTCATTACCCTTGGCCTACAATGGCATCATGTTTCATGCTGTTGTGGTGCACGTTAGCGTTATGGCGTCTTGGATGATGAAGAGCTACTGACTTGCTCATGCTCAGCATTCTGTCAATCTTGCGGATTCCGAGCCAGTGCAGGATATCAGGCATGAGAGCCTGGAAACGCATGTCCTTCACTCCAGCAATGTTCTCTGTTCTCTTGAAGTAGTCCGATGCTCGGTCTTCGCCCCGCTTGCGAGCGTTGTACACGACTTCGTGGTCAGTTAGCAGCCTGTTATGAAATGTGCAACCTCGGTCACCCGCGTGTAGTCTTCACCCGAGCTAGGAGCGGATGCCGAACAAGCAGGGAGGCACGTACGATACTATACAACTGTCATCAACACATGCTCAATCAATATTAGGTTCCGGCATTGCTCACCTTGGTAACTTCACCGAGGGCTCTACCCTCTTTTCGGAAGTAAATAACGACACCACTGCCGCCATTCTGCGCCTCCTTGACTGCCTCTTCGATACCGAATATGAGATAAGGGCGGCATGTGCAGATATCGGATCCAAACACGTCGCTACCATTGCACTAGGTCGCGGTTAATTGCAAAACCACCCGTAGGAGTGAGACGACAAACCTCATCGTGGATACGCAACGCCAGTCGTACTGACTCGTCGGACATCTTGGCCGGGTCGCCGAAACAGTATACTGTCAGACCACCTATATGATATACATTGTTAGTTCATCCTCTTGCTGGAAGCCTGGGTGCTATTACCTATGGGGGGCAGAAACACCTTAATATCGTTGCGGGTGATCAACTATGACAAATGGTCAGCGTGCGTATCTGTGAGGCAGGGGCCACCAACCTCGGGGTAGCTGCCACCAGTGTGTTCGAAAAGTGACCTTCGCAAGGCCCCCTCGTCTGATTGAAATTAGCTACTGAAAGATTCCCAGATAGTTGTAGCCTGACGAACCGATGCCGAATCTTTCAGCTACGCCAGGGAGATACCAAACCTGTGAAGAGCGTCAGCAAAAAATCTAAGTCAATAGCTGGGAAGCTGACATACCGGCTCGACGGCGAACTTGGTTACGGCTAGCTCTCCAAGCTCATTCAAGCAGACTTTGCCGTCAGGAACACTAGCTAATTAGCCCCTACAACGACACCCACCGTCTCCTGATCATGGATTCACTCACAGTCTTCCGCTCTTGACGCTCTCCTCCAGCTCGGGAAGCTAAGTATTGTCAGGTGACGTAATTTTACTACAGCAGACGCAGCGGTACCTTCATGTGTGCCTTAGTGATGGCGATGGTAGGGCGAATGTCGACTATCGCGATTCAGTCCAAGATCTCATTCTGGAAAAGGTGCAGGCTTAGTGTATCTGCTCACCGTTGTGCTTCTCGATAGTGTCCTTGAAGAGCCAGGGAGACAGATGGCCCCAGGGGTCCATAGCGACAATCTTCTTGGGATCTCCCCATTGAGGGAAGGGGCCAATCTTAGCAGCCGGCTCCGTGTTGGTGAAGTCGGGTCTAGAATCAATGAGTCCATATGCTAGCAGGCTTTGGCGGTAGTACGGCTCACCTATGCTCTAGATTAAGTTGTTTGCTGGCAACAGCCAGGGCATAGTAGATGGAGTAAGAGCCACCGCTGCAATTCCATTGTCAGCTATTCTGTCCCGCAGCAATTCATATCCATGCCATCGAGATGGCCGAAGGGCAGTCCATGGATGGGTCACTCACTGGGCTGAAAACACATGTCAGTTCAAGACAACTCAGCAGACAGGTAAAGGTAAGTACTAACCTCCGACAGCTTGAAATTGGACAAAAGTGTCAGCTAAGGTTGCTCTTCATGCGTAAGTAAGGGGGCTGGGCCTACGGACCGTTACGTCTCCCAATAGTGGTCGATGAACGAGAAACAACAACTGGGCCACGACGATGAGGGTCCGATTCGCCCCAGTTCATGGGGAGAGGGTTGATGCCGATCTGCTTTGGATAAGTCCTGGAGTGAGAGCATCAGTCAGAAAGAGACCTGCAATGGTGATAGGCAGCAGGCGGTGCAGCTCAGTAGCTGAAAACGTACGTTAGGATGATGCGGGAAGTGAGGCCGGATCGCTGGCTAGGTGACGAGGGCACAGCTGGGGCCTGCAAGGTCAAATCGGACGCAGAGCTCTTGGCAGAATCACCGACGACATCGGAAGGCTCGGGGGTTCGAGATCTTTCAGGGACCTCGCCGAGGGATGGCTCCGGACCAAGTGTGGCGGCATCAGGATCAACAGGCAGCTGTTGGTATCGCTGGTTCAGCAGATCGACAGCAGCCACAAGGTCAGACTGAGTCTGCTGAATGGATTTCAAGGAACTTATGACTTCGGCTAACGGGCCGTTGTCAACGGTAGGGTCGCTCATGACGATCAATTTCTAGTTGTCACACTACAACGGCAGAAGACACAGAGAGAGAAAGCCTGTTTTGAGAAGGTCACCCGCGTCTTTCAAAGATGCGCTGTGTTGGGGTGCGAGAGACCGTGAACAGACTGCTATAATGCTTCGCGAGGGAAGATTGAGCAGGAGAGACGGAGAATCGAGACGGAGGCTAGTTAAAAGTAGGAGGAGAGGGAGGAGGAAGAGGAGGAAGAGGAGGAGGAGGAGGAGGAGGAAAGGATAAAGAGACGGGAGATGTGGAAAGGAAGCTGGACGAAATGAAGTTTAATAAGAGGCGAGTGCAAGTAAGACAAAGCTAGAGTATACCGTGTAAGGTAAGAAGAGATGGGGACAGCTATCTATTGAGAGGCAAGGCATACAATGGCAAGTCGGTGACTACCGATGGCTGGTCCACTGGAGAGCCAAGGATGAGGGACGAGGAGAATGACTATATCGAAGTCAGCAGTGAGGGCTATGTAGTAAACAGCATGAGAGAAGATAGAGATGCACAAAGGAGAAACGGTCGACGCCCCGAGGGCGATCTCGTGACCCCATCGGAAGGCGCCGCGCGTGAACATTGAGCTGGCCGGACGGGGAGGGGCAAGTACCCACTACCGTGCCCGACTCTTCTTATCCGTGGGTAGCAGGTGATGCGGTACATGGGCTTTCGAGTCTCACAGACGTCCATGCCATTTACCTTAGTTCGGGCTGGGGACGGGGGTTGGGGTGCTTTCTACGGCGTACCGTACCTTCCTTACCTCACCTGAAAGGCATGCGGGCACCTGCACCCTCCCCCGCCAACCAACCTTACAGTATACACTTACATAACAAACCATGATCGAGGGGCAACTACAAGGCATAGCAGCAGACTCGTGCATGACAAACAGTGCAGTATTGGGTACGGAGTAGTTGTGCACCTTCCCTTACCTCAAGGTGAAGACGTGAAGCTCTGCTGTGTAGTAGTCAAGGTGGTAAGGGAAGGTAGGTAGACTCTGTGCTCAGCATTGCTAGTGATAAGCATCATTGTTTATGGGGAGGTCCACGATAAGGACGCTTGGGTGTGTGGACCTGTGTTGATGCGGCGGCGGCGTCCACCTCAGTTGTCGGGTTGCGGGGCCGTCCGCGACCTTCCCAAACACCCAGGGCAGACAAGGACTCGGTGGAGGCGGGGGGGGGGGGAGAGCAGACAGCTCAATGCGGCTTCGAGCGCCCAAGATAAGGTGATCGACGGGCCTAACGGTACCTTACCTTATAGGTACCTTAACTTCACAAAGGCGTCTGAGGCCAGCAACTACCTAAGACAACCTCATAGAGGGCACTGTCAGAAGACAGTGGAGGTACGATATTGGAGGCGATGAATGCATGAGGTCAGGTTCAGAGTGCTTTACCTCAAGAGACGCCCTCCCACGACCCCTCACTCGCTACGGTAAAATAGATCGAAGACATAAGGTGTCTTGCGTACCTACCTTAACTGTTCACAATAACAATGGCTCATTATGTAGCTCAGAACACTCCATGTTGGATGCAATGCGTGAGGTGTCTATTCGAATCTAACAGTTGTGCAGGTGACATATGGGACGGGTATGAGCCGCCCTTAGCTTGTGCATCAAGTGCCGGACTCCGATATCGTTCCTCTGAATACTTACCTAATGTACGATAGATAGATAGTATACGGACAGGTAGTACTCCATACCTAAGGTACCTTACCTCAAGGTTGGAGCGGGGTGGGATGTGCGATGCTTCCCAGGTTAGGTGCCTTATCGATTACGCGCTTACTTAAGGTGCCTTAAAATGCGTGCATGGCACCTCAGTCACCCCGCTGTCAGCCTCCGATAAGGTACCTAGTGATAGGTAAGGCACGGAGTATGTCTGCGCCAGCAGAGCTTTCTGATCCACCGTGACTGGGGTTAACAAAGCGGCACCAGTGCACCATGCGCCCACGCCGCCTCGGCCAAGGGCTGTCCACCCGCAAAATACATTTGAGAAGTAAGGTAGCCTAGGTCCGCTACCTATCTGAAAGTCGCCGTCGCGCATTCCACCGTCGTATCCGTCGCATTTGCTGGATTCTTGGCTTCCATTCATTCAACACCCGTCGCTGAGCCATCTTCCTCAAACCACCAATCTCATTGCTTCCCTTCCACGTCTGTTCAAACCCACGACGTATCCTGCGCTTGCAACCGCACACGAACGCGCACAACGACGAACTGCGCAACCGTCTATTCGCCGACAGTCTCTCGCCCCGTCTTTGTCCCTTCTACATTCTACGCGCCGGTCGCGCATATTGTTCAGCGTCACTCAACACCATGGGGAAGCGCAAAAGTTCGAGCAAACCTCAAGGGCCGAAAAAGGTTCGTTTGCTTCCTCCGCCTGCGGGCTGGTGAAGGTTCTGGTAGGCTGGCTACGCAGTCACTGACGCCAACTCACAGAGAGAGGTTCTCCCCTCCAAGTTCACATGCCTCTTCTGCAACCACGAAGACTCCGTCGCTGTAAAGCTGGATAAGAAAGCGGGTGTTGGTTCGTTGGACTGCAGAGTATGCGGCCAGATGTTCCAGTGTAGTATCAATTGTGAGGCTCTATTCCTGCAACTGGATCTGTCTCCCCCTTCCTAACCGCTAACCCCTCTGTTAGACCTCTCGGCCGCCGTGGACGTTTACGGAGAGTGGGTGGACGCTGCAGGTAAGTCCATTCTTCGATCTCTATCCGCTGTTACAATAGCCTCGAGAATATGCATTTGACATACGTCCGCAGATGCTGTTGCCAAGGAGGCAGGACCTGCCGGCGGAAGCAACCACAAGACCTCGAGCGCTCGGCGCGCTCCCCCGAGCCGGCCAGTAGACGATGACGACGACGACAGGAGATACGGGGGTGAGGGTATCGATATGGATGATGATGAATACTAGATGAACTAGCAACCTCTCGAACGTACACGAGGAGGTGCATAGTCAATGAACGCAGCCCAGGGTCTGGAACACAGATGGATGAGGACAGCAGTGCAGAAGAAACACAAGCCGGAGACCAATGCCATGTAAAGTTGGCTTTCGGGACATACAGCCACACTCAAACAGTGTAGAACCTGTCCCCAAAATCGCCGAGGCCGGGGATGATGTAGCTATCACAGCCATTAGTATGACAGAGGCTTCTTAACATCGCAGCATGCGAACTTACTTCTTTTCGTCCAGACCCTAGAGCAGAACGATTGTTAGACTGTGTGATCCGAGGCGGACTGAGGCCGGCTTGTACATACCTGGTCGACAAATGCCGTGACAACTCTCAATTTGGGGAACTTTGCGGTAAAGTTCTGGATACCCTCAGGGCTCGCAATGAGGTTCAGGAACAGAATGCGGTCCTCGGGAACACCACGAGCCTTGAGGACCTGGACTGCCATGATGGCGGACCCACCAGTGGCAAACATGGGATCGAGAAGGAGGACCCAGCGCTGGGCGATATCCTCTGGCAGCTTGTCGTAGAACAGTTTCGGCTGAGCTGTCTCCTCATCGCGCTGGATCAAGATCTTGCCGATTCTGACAGAGCGGCAGCAGTCGCGTAAACCTTGCTCCATGGCCTCGCCAGCACGCATGATGGATACGCCGCAAATTTTGCCTTGGAACATAAGGCCAGAGTAAGTCCGACCAATGGGTGTTGTCACGTCATGCTCAACGGTAGGCAAATGGTTCAGTCCTTCCTCCACGAGCAGGCGAATGATGCGGTTGGAGTAGAAGATGAAGTCACCGCGCTCCGTGTTCTTGTCTCTGATGATGCTGCCGGAGATCAGTAAGCCAATGGTACAACTCAAAGAGGTGAGAGGTGTTTCCCTGGCTACGTCTCCGCGTAGGGCCGGTGCCTCATCATAGTCTACCGGATGCTACGAGAGGTAGGGAGAACAGTGGGAAGCTTACGTGAGAAGGGCAATAAGTTGAGGCGTTTGGGACAAGACAACAACGTTGTCTAACTTGATCTCAGTCGAGACAGTGGCCGTGGGCTTCTGGCTTTCTGAACGATACAACGGACCGACACACTGAGTAGGTCCGCTACCGCTGGCGGACTTTGATTCTTGACTTGCCATTTCTGAAGAACAGTGGCTGCGGTGCCTGATCAAGATTTACTCGAGCAAAAGGATGGCGATAGTATGGTATGGAGGAATGCAAGTGAGGTACCGGTACCGGACGAGGTGGGAGGGGTTTGCAATGGGTTTTGTCCAAAGATGGCTTGGCTTGGATCTTAAGGGTAGAAGGAGGAGGTAAGTAAGACGGGCTTTGGGGGTAGAAAAACCCAGAAACTACCTTAAGGTAGGAAGATGGAAACAGGGCAGCGGGCCAGGAAAGCTTCCAATGGATCGATATAAAGTACCTTTGGGCCAGGTCTTCGCGGGAAGCCAAAAGGGTTAAACGGGGTGAACGGATCGATTGTGCCAGGAGACACAATGGAGCTCGCCGTCCCCCGTTGCTCAGGTCAGATACCTAAGGTATGGTAAGGTAGGGTAGGTATCCGTAGATTGCCTACCTAGGTATACCTCGTGTCGAGGAAGGTAGGTAACGAAGCGAAGTGGTCCTACGAGAAAGCAAAAGTGTCTCGACTTGTGGGTAGGTGATAATAGGCAGGTAACCATCAACGTGGGAAATACTGATTTGGTTAGTATCTTACCATACTTTTGTCAAGGTATGTGTCAAGGCACCTCAAGGCACTGAAGCTGCTCAACCTGATGCGCTCATACTCATAGGTACCTAGCTCACAATAACCAGCGATAAGGGTCGTGCGGGGCTGGTTTCTGATGTGAGGGGTTATAACTGATCCAATTCATTCGTACATACACCTAATAACTTACCCCCTTACCTGCAGTGTCCTGGCACGCCTGGGTTGACGGGGTCTCACCCCACCAACCAGCCAGCAACCTACCTTAGCATAGAACACTGCCTATGTAGGTACCTAGATAATTAGGTATCGAAGGCGAATCAACCACCTGCCGCAAGTAGGCACGTATCCTAGATGACAATAAGCGTATTTACTCAATAATCGGAGTTGCGCATCTTGCATTTGGATGACCAGGCAGGCAGGCAGGCAGGCAGGTATCCTTAAGTGCTTTCCAAGTGGTACAAGTACTTCTGCCTCTTCTCAAGCTACCTACCTAGGTTGGTGCCTAGGTAAGGCAGGTACCTAGCCTGCGTCCGGTCATTACAAACATGACCCGTCCGGCGGAAGCGACGCTGGACGGCGCGGCAGCCACAGCACGGCAGGAAACTTGTGCCCAGGCGGAGGACAAACAGACGCAATGCCCGTTCCCGTCCTTGTCCTTACTATTGGAGCTGAGGTAAGCTACCTACCTTACTGCGCAATACTCCATACCATGCCTTTCTTCTCTCTATTATCCAGCTACCTGGGAGCTCTTCAAGCACTGTTTCCACCTGAATGAATTAAATCATCCATCAAAACCTCTTACGTTTAGGATTCGACTCTGACGGGTGCCTCTTCTCCTGTGAATGTGCAAGGCTGTCTTATTGGCTTGCAGAGTCTCCCCGTTTCTACTCTTTCCATCGGCTGCTACCTTGACTAAGGCAAGGCAGAGTTGCAAGCCAGCAGGACGTGCCTCGCCGCAAGCCTCCGCGCCTCACCTCACTCAGCTATAGCCCTTCCCGGTCCTTTTGGAAACAACAACCACCCCACGCTCTTCTTGACAAGCGCCGCCTGCGTCGCTACTTCCGCCCAAGTAATCATTGGACTCATTGTTCCACCCATCGTTCGCCATACCGAGTTCTCCCGTCGTTGCCCGTAATCACCGCGCATCGCCAATAACCCCCCTCGCTTCACCTCGCTTCATTAAAAACCTATACCGTGGCTGTCATAAGCCTGTCTGCGTTGGCCCCGACATAACATGGCTACCAGGGACGGGCCGAGCGTCCCGCGCAAAAAGTCAACAACTTACGGCAAGACATCGCGAAAACGACCTATTCACGCGTTTCTCGACCTGTCAAATGCTTCGCGACGCGCCGGCAGTGCCACGCAACCAACCGAGGCCTCATCAGCGCCTGCCGACCAGCTCTACGATCTTTACGACCCACCATCCGATGACCCTTTGCGCCTTGCACTTTCTCGGCAAGTTGCGCCACCTGTTGACGCGCCCGTAATCCAGTCTGATGGGTTGAATAAAACGAAGAAGAGGAAGATGGCTGTTGCGCCTATGGCTAAAGCTGATCGCAAGGTCGATGTCAAAACACCTGTCATCGCTCCGCCAGCGGGGTTGCCCTCTCATACCCGCCGAGGGAAATCGCCCTTCAACACAAGCGCATCTAGTTCTTTATGCGCCGCCAAACAGGATCCTTTACCGCGAGGGGTCGATAGACCCAAGATACCGACGCAAGCCGAACCACGCAGGAGCGCTCATCGTGCTCAACCCGAGGTTGAGGTTCCTCGCATGACCGGGCCCAACTTGCAGACACGACAGGCATTCTCACAACCTTCGGAAGCGCTGGTGGTCGGAAAGCCAAGCTCCACGATTACAAGACCACAAGCGACGAAGCCGAAAATGCCATCCAAGCCGAAGCGCATCCGTCTCATCGATCAGTTAGCGGCGCAAACAGAAGACAGCTCCGACTCGGACTCCGAAATATCAGATTCCTCGCAGCACTCTAGGACGAAAGCGGCCGATGCTTCTCCTTCCACCCCGATAAAGCCTATTGACATGACACCGAAACCATCGATGCGGCCCAAGGTGCTCTCAAGCACTAGGAAGCTGAGATCGACGTACGGAGAGCAGAGGACGCTGAAGACAGATGAGTCGGGGGGAGACAGCCTAGGCAGCCAGATGGGAGTTGAAAGCACCCAGCATGATCTGAGCCCGCCCCCAACAATGTCGAAGCTTGCGTCCTTTACATTCGAAGAAGAAGAGATCGAGGAAGACGACTCTGCTAGGGGTGGTGGCATCATTGATATCCATGCGCTCAGGCAAGCTGGTGCCAATCACCGTTTTGCAGACAGCATGGCCGATTTGCTTGACAGAGTCGGCACGCCCCAGCCGCCCAGATCACAGACAGCGCGCTCGAGGCGCAACGCCCTACTGGAGCTGGCGAGTAAGCTGCGGGACAAGACTTTTGTCCGTCAATTTCGCGACCAGGGTGCGAAGGACGCCTTGTTTCACGCTCTCGGACAGGAAGAGGACTTTGTCAGCGGCTTCGTCCTCCTGTCTGTTGTTCTGGTTCTATTCACATCATATTCGGTCCCTCATCTCGTCCCTCAGCTACAGAGCGAAGGTATTGCGCAACTGGCATCGAGAATGTTCAACATGGACGAAGACATGGTCAGCATTGCAGCGCAAAGGAAATCTAACTTATCTAGGAACGCACAATCATCACTTACTGCTTTGAAATCTACGATACAGCACCTGGATTTATGGAGGGGCTCTCCGCCCGCCGTGCTGTCGCCAAGAA
This sequence comes from Colletotrichum acutatum, assembly GCF_030867785.1. NCBI lineage: Eukaryota > Fungi > Ascomycota > Sordariomycetes > Glomerellales > Glomerellaceae > Colletotrichum > Colletotrichum acutatum. The sequence goes on from NW_026849003.1 coordinate 29,177, forward strand.
CGGTTGCTTTGAAAGCCATATCCGTACTCTGCAAGGATGGTGACAGTACAGCGACACGACACATCCTCTCTAGCTTGACAGATCAGCTATTTGGCTTCGCCGAGACAGGCTGGCAAAATTGTAGAACTCATGGGATGGAGGGAACAGACGGCGGCCTAGCGCTTTCGCTCCTCGAAGGCTACTCGATTGCAGCTATGGAATCCGACGCCGGCCCTCGATGGACAAAGCGATATCTTCCCATCCTCGCAGATGTTCTGACGACAGCCATGGCTCGACCTCTGCAAGAATTCGGCGATTTCGAGTCGACAGCATTGAAGTTGGCACTGAACACAACAAATAACAACCCTGTTGCTGCAAGCGCCTTCAGTAGAGGAGATCTTTTCCGCGAGCTAGCAGAGGCCAGCGTTGCGGGGTTTGAGCTCCTGGAGCAGTCTATCCGCAAAGGGGCCTTTTCAAAGGATGTCTACGAAACGCTCATGCTGCTACTAGGCGTCATGATCAATACCTCCGAGCACTCTCCGTCAGCCCGGCAGTCGGTGGATGCGTGGCAGGGGCAGGACGGCACAACCTTGGACAGGCTGATAGAAGTCTACCTTGAGCATCGCGATTCGGCTGGAACAGTGAGTAATCAGGGGACAGGGCGAACGGCACAGACATGGCTAGACTAACATGATTGAATAGGCTGATTCAGTCGAGAAGACCTCGGTTGCCGTAGCCCACGGTTACTTGGCGATACTATTAGGCTACTTGTCGTTGGGTAGCCAAGTACGCCGGCGGCTGGAGGAAAAGAGTCACGGAAGAGGCACCAAGTACTTGCTCGATTCCATTCAGGAGTTTATGGCTTTGCACCAAAAGTTGGACACGGATGAGTTGACGACGAGCTTGCAAAACCTCGTTAACGAGCTGAGGCAGAGGCATAAAGCCTCTAGTCGGTAGCGAGTTACAGTCGGCATTTACTGGGGAAGACGATACATTTAGGTGTAAGTCAGTGGCTTCGGAGCCAAAACGGGTAGTATTGTCAGCCACCGTTGCCGTCATTGCCAGCAATGTCTTCTAAGAAAAGACGGTGGCAATCCGGCTTGGGGGATTCTGAACAACAATTTTGACAGACTGGCGCGGCAATGAAGGCCGGTGGATAGGCAGGCAAGCAGGTGTCCTAGCAGGATGGTTTGCGAGGAACAAGACGCTTCCGTCGCCCATCGTTGGGTACTTAAAAAGAATTCTTATCACATAACCTTCGAATTGGATGACGGGCAAGACAGAGTCTAGCTGGATCCAGCTTATCCTACCACCAATCGTTGCTCAAATTCTCTAGAGTAACGTCTGATTTCGATTACTATTGGAACCCTTCCGTTGTAAGGCAAACCCCGTACCGGAGACAGCCATGACGCACCTCACTGATTACATACCTATTAGGCGTTTAAAGGTAGGGTACGGATGTCTAATATCTTGGGCCGTGGAAATTTCCAGGTTGGGAGGGTTTCTGCGGTATAACCTTCCGAAGAAGGTATTGAGGTATTCCGAATCCAGCACGATGTGGTGGGACATTGGAGGCGCTTCTCTTACCTTGTATAAAGAATAAACAAATAGAAGCGAGAGGCAACAATATTATGAAAAAGGCAAGATCTGGTAACCGAGACTCTACGGTCCGGGATACCTAAGCGACGATTTCGCAGAGGGCATTCTTGGTTCTTGGGCTTCGTGAGTTCCTCACCTACCTTACCTTTTTTCATCAAGGTAAGCAGGTCCCTTAGCCTTAGCACGGGTCCACTACTAAGTCCAGGCCAGAGAGCTGGTAAATGACCTGAGCACAGAGCAATGTGTCAGTACTAGCCTCTGGTAGCAGAAGCCCGCCTCTCCTAAGACATTGTGCATGTGCCTGCGTTGTATCCCGCTCTCTGCTGCTGGGTTCGTTCCATACTTGCATACGCCATGCCGCCGCTCATCCCCCCCTCCATCAATCTCTCCATCAACATCCATTACTACCGCTGCTTTTTGCTACACCTTGACGCTGCAACACTGATCCTGTGCGTCCGACTACTCTTTCTTTCCTACTTGCTTCGACTACAACATTCTCCTCGCTCCTCACCTTATGCAGCCAATTATTGCCTAAGGTAATATCAGCCTTCGATAAAAAAAAGGGCAGCATCTTACGTGCCCACATTGCACAGCAGAGGCACTACAGCAACAGTCAAGTCTCTCTACTGCAACCTTACCATCTTCCAGCCTCTCCCTACGAACTTCTCGAATCCAGCATTAGTGCGGGCATTTTCCTCCCCAGCAAAGGGCTTCAGCGACAATCCCTTCCTTTTATTCGCCCCGTCACCTACTTATCAGTCACATAAATGCCGGCGCCAAAGAACAGAAAAGTGGCCATTGTTGGCAGTCGTTCCGTCGGTCCGTTCTCTCCCCCATGACGACATGGCCAGACTGTTCCCGTTTGCATTAAATGCGGCACATGTCTGGTTTTGGAAAGCAGGATCCATAGACTAACATACTACCTTTGAAAGGCAAATCATCGTTGGCAGTCCAATTCGTAGACGGCCACTTCGTTGATAGTTATTACCCTACCATCGAGAACACCTTCAGCAAAACGATTCGCTACAAGGGACAAGAATTTGCAACAGAAATTGTCGATACTGCAGGACAGGTACGTCATCCCTGAATTATCGCTTTAAGCAACGACCAGACAAGACGACGAGCTGCATTCAGCAGGAAAAGTTGGAAGCGCTATGCATGGGATCGGAGACGTGAGAAAGAATAAGTGCCTCGACTGACGGACAGAAAATTGCAGGATGAATACAGTATTTTGAACTCGAAACACTTCATCGGCATCCACGGCTACATGCTAGTGTACTCAGTGTCGTCTCTACCGTCTTTTGAGATGGTGCAAGTAATCCGCGAGAAGATTCTGAATCACTTGGTACCTATACCCCATGGCAGAATGAGGAAGCAAGAGCAAAGTACTGACTGAAACTACAAAAGGGTACCGAATCAGTCCCTATAGTCATCGTCGGTAACAAGAGTGATCTCCGCCCCGAACAACGACAAGTCAGCGCAGAGGAAGGCAAAAGAGTAGCAGAGAAGATCCAATGCGGATGGACGGAGGCCAGCGCACGATACAACGAGAACGTCGGAAAGGCCTTTGATATCTTGATTGCCGAGATTGAGAAGGCCCAAAATCCGGGCGAGACGGCAGAGGGGGGCAAATGCATTCTCATGTAGGAGTTAATAGAGACCACCACATCAATTACACTTAAACGCAGACCCGACTCAGCCTTAAAATGGCACCAGACTCGACTGGTGCTGACATATTGGGTTGGTGACTGGGTAGCTACTGTAGCTGTGGTTAAGAGGTGTTGGTGCAGATGGTGATTTTTGAGGTTGTTTAGAGTGCACGAGGACATCGAATCACGGCGGTGAATTACTTGGGTTGCGCAATGCTCTCCGAAGGACAGCTGATGGTCGTTCAATACCTCTTAGCAACCTACTGTCTCGGATGATGTGGGTACCATGCGGGTGTTTGAGTCGAATTGCAGGGGGAGGGCCAACAGAGGAGTATCCGTACGGATAGGGATAAGGTAAGGTAGGTACCTACTTGCGATAACGGTGATGATAATAATAACCACTTACCTCACTTGACGAACTTACCACCTAATATGGTAATGGCAGCTTGGGTTGGAGAATGGGGCCTACCTTGTCTTATGCACCTTATTATTCCTACAATTCAGGCGCCGACTCTGCCTTGCCCATTTGCTGGTTGGGCGCGCAAATTGGACCTGTGGACCCCCTACCTTACATCAGCTAGGAACTCAACTCGTGGAGTCCCATCCGGTCTGGTCGCTCTTACTGCCTCTGGAACTGCTCAATGCGACAGCCTACTACTAATTCCTCCTGTGCCTCACATACTTTATCTATCCTCTAACAGCCTTGTCTGCCCGTCGGGCTTGTGAGAATATTGAAAGCAGCGAAGCCGAGAGCCTTTCTTCTCTTGCAGGTCATACATTGACAAGCACCTCCCACTTGGGCCCCTTGGAGAACCCTGCACTAGAGACCTACCATCTTTGTGCCCTCATCCGTGCAGCATCTCAAGTCAAGCGTCGAATACTGGGGATACAACAATGCTTTGAGGCAAACAAGCTTTGACTGGATCCTCTCGGTTGATCAAGAAAAGTGCCCATTCACTGAACTAGCAGGCGTTCGAATGTGTTGCATCGCACTGTCCTTTATATTGCCGTCATTCCACTTGTCTCATTCCAACTTCATCTCACCCAACTCGCCTCCGACTCCATAAGATATCCACCTGGCTAGCCTGGCCCTCGTTGTCAGCTTAGGTCTGTTACCATGGAGCAGAACATGATTTGTCCCTTTTGTGGGAAGGCTGGCGGAGGAGAGCTCGAGATGTTGCTGGTAAGTCTGGTTGCATTTCAAGGTCTTTTCAGTCCACTGACTACTCCCCAGCATATGGAGACATTCCATCCCGAGGAAGACAATTCTCACTCTTCCGCACCTGCAACCGGGACGCCGCAAGAGCAGTATGCCGAGTGTCCAATCGAGGGATGCGGTGAAAGCATTCCTTTGGCAGAAATTGACTATCACATGGACCTTCACCTAGAGGAAGACCGCCAAGTTGCTGAGAACCCTAATTCCCAAGCTATCATTCAATCTCGGCAACCCAATACTTCAAGTGTCGCCGCCGCCTCTAGTAGCCACCGGGAATCTGCTACCGAAGGTCAGAATGCGAACGTTGAGAAGCGAGGAAAACTGCTGTCGCTGACAGCAAAGTCGACAGGCAAGGAAGGAGAAAAACGACTTGGTGTACAGAACCTCCTAATTTAATTGAAACGGAATTCCGACTGATCCTTCTTAGAAAGCAGAATTGGGAAAATATGCGCATGAACAGCAGATGCCAGACTGGCTCGTATCTCTTCTTCATAAAGGTGGCGAAGTGAAGAGCGACGGTGAGTGCCCTGCCGCGGCGTGGTCGGGTGACACTGACGCAGGTAGGGGTGATTTCTGTTCTCGAGCAGCTCTTGAGCCAGAGCAAGTCCACCGAATATGCCTTCTTGTGCGACCCGGCCGTTCAGCATGTATCAAAGCTCAAGAAAGAAGGTATCGTAGTCTCAAAAACTTATTAGGAAAAGCTGATGCTCAATGACATCTAGGAGGGTTTTGTGGCTACCGCAACATTCAAATGATGATTTCTTACATTATTGGCGCTAATGCTCCTGGCGTGGATCATTTTCGGGGCCGGCTGCCTACTATATTCGAGATCCAGGAACTCATCGAGAGAGCCTGGGATCTCGGTATCAACTCCCAGGGGCGGATTGAAACCGGCGGCATCAAGGGGACTCGCAAGTATATCGGTACTCCAGAGGTAAGACGGGGACCAACCCGCAGTATCATTGAAACTTTTGTTTAACTTTTGGGGCTCCTAGGCCCAAGCACTCTTCGTTGGCCTTCAAATACCGTGGGTGTACAAGTATTGAAACTCATATGAGCAAATGACTGACGTTGAAGCAGATGCACTGCCCAGGGGTTCAGAGATCAGGAGCAAGGAAAGTCCGAGGCCAAACTGATGATCGCCGTCGAGCAGTACTTTAAGCAAGGAGCGCATCGCCAAGGCTCAAAAGTAACCTGCACGTCACTTCCGCCTATATACTTTCAGCATGCCGGTAGGTCACTGTTCTTGTCACGTGGAAGAAAACAGTCTGCTAAGAGAGACATCATGTTCAGGCCATTCATTGACAATCGTTGGCTTCGAAAAACAAAAGCATGGCCCTGCTAACCTGCTCGTCTTTGACCCCGTATTTCGCGATCCACCCGCGCTTGCCCGACTTATTGGCCAAACTTTCAAGCACAAATCAGCAGATGAATCTCTCAAGCCATATCGCCGGGGCGCCAAGTACCTCCGACGATACCGCGAGTTCGAAATTCTGAGGTAGGTCCTGAGCACAAAATTCGCCCTGGACCGGGCTAACCATATCGCAGACTTGATAGCCGAATCGCGGTGACCTCGACAGTGCACAGTAGCTCTTGAGTTTAGAACCGCTCCAAGAGCTGTCAGGTCGACGAGGCCCGACTGTGTGCGTCTCATCTATGGCGGTCACTCGGTCCGCTGCTGAGCGAACCAGTCCTGCAACTTCGCGAGAGCAAGACCGCGGTGAGAGATCTTGTTTTTGGCCGCCTTATCCATCTCGGCATAGCTTGGTAACTCATTAGCGAGGCAAGTATCTGCCAACACTCGACAATAGACTTACGTCTGACCATCGTATTCGAAAATGGCATCCCACCCTTGACGCGGTTAGCAAAACAACACCGGGGAGATTACACAACAGTGTGCCAGGGTCCTGCTTACCAAAGTCAACCGGGCCTCGAGGCGGCACAATCTTGCCCTAGTTATAATGTTGGCAAAGGTTCAGGCACGAACAATAATGTTGATGGCTTACTCTGGTTCGTCCCTGGAAGAGGAGAGGTTCGCTTCCAGGACCCGGCGAGTAGGCAAACGTGCACACAGCATCGGCGGATTTGTCCTCATAGGCAACCAGTAGATTGTTCAGGCCCTGGTGGCCGATGGATTCCATGAACCATTTTCTGGGCGCGAAAAGTTAGTCATCGATGATAGTCCGAGGCGGATAGACGAGAATGCATGTCGGCCCCAATATAACCTACATATAAGGGCCTGGGAGATCACCGAGAGCCTTAAAGCAGAGGCAAGTGTCTTCAACCAGAACAGGTCCTTGGATCTAGAAGATGATCAAAAGGAACGGATTAATATGCTATGGATTACACCCTAGGTGTTTCTGAGATACCGCTACTCACAGTCTCGGCGGCCTTGCGACATTTGGCTAGGGTGACTTCCTCAACTGTGCCTTGGACTTCCTCGAGGTCAACAGCGTGGCTTAGTACCGTGATTGCTGGTTCTAGAATAGCCTTGACCTCCCGCAATTTATTGGCATTGCCAGTGATGAATTTGACCATCGGCGGCGTAGACATGACGAGCAGATGTGAAGGGCTGGAGATCCGGTCCGGTGAAGAAATGCTGTTTGGAGGATGGGCTATGTGCAAGGTGTTCCACAATGGATTTGGCGCAGAACTGCAATCGTTCATGTTATGTACGTAAGAGAGTCGTTGTGTCCCCATCGACTACTTTGCTTCGGTGCCGAAGAATGTGATCGCGCCCTGTTGCATTATCCACTTTACTGACGTCGTCTAGTTGCATATACAATAGTTCGATGTCACGGGCAATGGAAAATACTTGCGCGTGCTGGGCCCAAATATAAGACTTGCTGCGAAGCAGGTCCTTACGTATGATCAAAATCTTGCATCGAGACAACGCCTAATGGCCTTTTGAGGACGAATATGTCTATGCAGTTCCCTTTCCCACGTAACATCGTCAGCAGTTCCATGAGTAGTGCGATGAAGAAGACTTCTTTACCCTGGCACCTTCCCACGACAGAGTCAGCCCCCCCCAACGAGACCAAGCTCACGTTCATTTTCCCTGACACGTCGTCACTCCGTCGTCCTCATCCACCTCGTCATGATGAGTGATCCTTCTTCCATTGCTCAAGCCATGCCTCCACCCTCGAAATGTTGGTCTCCATTTCGTCAGATGTGTTGCTTGTAAGCTCCACGACTATTTCCTCGTCAAAGGCCTCCCTGGCCTCTTGCAGTAAGACCTCCATGATTTCTGAGTCTAGATTTTCCTGGAGTTTGGCCTCGGGATACTTCCTGAATGGAGCCAGCCCAGCCGTGTTAGCCCTCGTCTTCATCTTTGCTGACGACCTTGCTGCCACACATTTGCGGAGACGAAAAGGAAGAGATGGAGGGGGGAAAAGCAGACGAAGAACAAGATAGTATCACCCAGGACTCCCTTACCTTGCTGCTAGACGGTCATAGAGTGTGGTCGAATCCACACGCAGCACAACAACGAGGTCAATCCAACTTTTGGGGAACAAGTCGCAGGCGTGCCAGTCAATAATGTAGCCTCCTTCCTGAACGTCTCCCTCAATGGCATCAAGCAACTGAACCCCAGATTCATTAGTATAACAAACACTTAAGCAACAGGAATACTGAGTGTCGGGGTTTTCGCAATGGTGGATTTTAATTCCCACAATTGAGTGTCACAGGACGACAAACCTTGTCCTCGTCAACAATCCAACTCTGAAACTCATCATCCCAGCCCTCATGGCACTCCCGATCTTTGACAACTTGATTAACCGAGAGGTGCTTGAGGCCTGTACGCCTGGCGAGCTCTTCGCAGTGCGTCGTCTTGCCCACGCCTGGCGTACCAGTGACAATGATGTTTGGTGACGTTCTCATTTCGATAAAAAGTTCTTTTTTGATGTTTGAATTGAGCGAATAAGGATACTGCTGATTTCAGGCTGACTATGGTTACGTCGAGTGCCGCTGGAAGGGAGACAGAAAAGGATGAGGGTGAAGAACACAACGGGGTGCGAAAAGCTTCGTTTATTGCATTGCATATAAGTGAGTCCAATGAGGGCCACTTTGCCAGGTAAGGTAGCACGAATGCCCGCTATGAATTCCAGCGCTCTGACGGCAACTTATGGATAGGGTTGGTGGGTGTGTGACGGTCACGTGCGGGGCGCCAACCTGCCGCCCGCAATCAAAGCATCTATCTACAGCTTCTAGCTCCTAGGTAGGTTGGGGATAGGCTGTTCTCGTTGTCAACACAGATGAGATGGCGCTCACTCAATTTGTACGTTTAGCTTTGAATCATACAGGTCTGGGAGGGGGATCAAGCACTTGCAATCAACGGATTGGCAACATTGGGTGACCTTATCACCCCTCTGCCACTTGAATAGTTTGCTACATGAATAGAAAACAGGTTGGGCGCTCCTTTTACAGGGTCTGAGCCGCCGCCGTCCCAAGCTTTCGAATATGAATAGGCTGGACGAGTGTTTTTATTGCACAGGTCTTTCCAACCCCCTGTCCTTCCCACCTCCTCTCAATCACTCAATCGGCAACATCCACGATCAAACTGGACGCCGTCACTACTATTGCTTCTTTCTACATTATCCATGCGAGAACCTGACGTAATAAATTCTCATGTATAACCCCCTAAAGCAGGAAGCTACCGACACACCACCGCCCATTCCTGGCCACCGCTCACTTCATAGTCGTCATTATTTCAGTGGCCAGTTTTGGGTAGAGACCAGCGAGCAGAAAAAGGACGGAGCACTCTACAGGGCAGGCTCTATTGCCTACCTGTCTACTTATCAAGACAGACAAGGCCATCTTCTATATCGTTTGGCCGTACACGGTTATGCGGCCACATCTTCCTCATCAACCTCAGCGAGGTCGCCGTTGGGCTCGAAGTCGTCCTCGGGATCGTACTCGAGCTTCTCTTGCTGAGCAATTGCTTGAGCAGACACAATCTCAGCAAGACGTTTCAATCGCGGGGTTTGAAGCCCTATTCATGCGTTGTTAGTGAGGCCAGACCAGGTACGAGGTTTGCTGCAGTTCACATACATGAAGGAGTGTAAGTCTCGAGAGCGGTGATGACTCTGGGTTCAGCAATCTCGTACGGTCCACTGTCGTCCATGTCGACAGCTTGGAGCAGCAATACGTCACTCTTTTCCGTGACTCTGGAGGCAACAGCCTTCATGATCTCGCCGTTGATGGGCTGCTCATAGTCTGCGACCAAGTACTGGTTCAGGAGCTTTTGAATCTGGTTGGGCGATAGCCTGTAGAGGAACATCTTGTCAGGAACTTCCACATAACCTTGTCGTACATGAAATGGAATTCAACTCACATCCAGCAGATATCCTGAATAATCTCAATATCATTCAGGGTTGCCTTCTTCAATTGAAGAAGCTTCGTTGCTTGCTGTAGAAAGGGTTAGCTTTGCTTGCCCGAGCCGTGTTTTGGGCGCCTTACCATCAAGTGCTCTAGCTGGAGAGTGCCCTCGGGCATATCGTGGCTCTTACACCACTCCTCGATACGCGTGATGTTGTAGTTGATCTGAAGACCACGCTTCCAGGAGAGGAAGTTGCGTCTCATCAGGAGGTCGTTGAAGGCGGTGACGCCAACGAGACGAAGCAGTTCAGTGATGGTCTGTGTAATGATAGAGTCTTCGAGGTAGTAGGCCTTCATGGCGCGGAACACGCTGTTAAGTAAGCTAAGCAGGTTGTCCATACTGTAGGCGGGAGTCGAGTTGGACTGCAGAAGTTTGCCAAGGAAACGACTGCTTTCGTTGGTAACAAAGCCCGGAAGCGATTGAGACTCAATGATGGCGGGGATGATCATCTTCTGCAGCTTCTTCTTCAAGACCTTCATCCAGGTGTGGTAGATGTTGAACTCCAAACTCTCCAAGTCGTGCTTGACAATCTCCAGAAGACGATCGTACTCATAGTTATCCGTCTTCTGCGCTTCGTACCAGTCCTCTGCAAGGAAAACGAACGACAGCATTTCATGCACGTTGGAGAGCCAGAAGGCCCCCGGGTTGATGGCCTCATCGCCGTCATGTTGCATGACTTCCTGCTGAATTGACTGCATGACATTGGCGAGGAAGCGCTCAGACTCCTTGACAAAGCCATTGTTCCACATCTCAGAGGTAACCAAGTTGATGAGATAAGAGGGGAAAAGGACCTCCTTGTCAGACGGTGGCGGATTCGTGTTGGGCGAAGGAATCTTGAGATTGCGGATGAGACCCATGGTGACCTCCTCGTTTAGACCATCTTCGTCAGCCAAGAGCGTCTCGAGCTCGAGCTCGATGTTATCGACGCCAGGCATGAAACCTGTACCCTGCAGGTTCTGTCTGTGAGCAGTGCTGGTGATGGCCATCGAAACGGGACGGGGGTTATAAGCAGCGCTGAAGCGGTCCACAGCTGTGCTGGGTTCGGCACCAGCACTCCTCCTCTTCGGTTTCTTGGAGGACACGAGGTTGATGAGGCCAGGCGCGGCCGACGGCGGCGCCTGAACAGCACCGTTTGCAAGCTCGCCGTTGGTCGGAGCTAGCCTTCTTGCCAGTTCCAGCTGATCTTGCAGTTCGGCGAGCTGCTGGCGCAGTGAAAGCTTCTCACTCTCGATCTGTGCACTCTGCTGACGAACAGTGTCTAGCTCTGTGCTTGTAGAGCGCAGAGATTCTCTCAGCTCCCGCTCTTCCTCCTGCATCCTCTTAATATTGGACGTTGATTCTTCGAAGCTCTGCTGGAGCTTCTTCATCTCGTCCTCCATTGCCTGCAGCCTAGCAACTGCAATGCTACCCTGGTTGGCCTCGGTCTGAAGCTCCTTTGTCCGAGCCTCCAAGGCGTTGTGGCGGTTCTTCCAGGCCTTGATTTGACCCTCATAGTTCTCCACCTGTGATGACAAGTTCTTGTTCTGTGCCTTCATTGTGCCGAGAGATTGTGTTAGTTCGACGACCTTGTTTTCGAGCTTGTACGAGATCTGCTTCAAATCACGGGCCTCCTCTCGAGTCTTCTTGTAATCGCGACGGGCGAGTTTACCACGCCACAGGCTCTGGATAAGAGTGACCTTCTTCCTGTATTGCCTCCAAGCCAAGACCTGTCGTCGAGACCGCCACACACGCTGGATGAGCATGGCCGCATTACCTACGCGGGTCTCCATGATTTCTTTTCGTCGAAGGTAACCTTTGGCCGCCGCTTGCGCCAGGACGACATCGTTCCTGATGCGTATGTACTCCTTTCTTTGCCGTTGACCACGCCAAACCCGCTGTATTGTTGTTGCGGCTTTGACGGTGCGGAGCTCCTGGACTTGCTTCCGGGCATTGTAGGCTCGCACTGCGGACTGAAAAGTCACGATGGCTTTACGGGCCTCGAGGTAGCGACGGCGGTAGAACTTGGCACGGAGGTTCTTCTGAATGAGAATGGCGCAATCGTTGAGACGGTTTGTGCGCAGGTTCTCAAGGAAGGCGAGCATGCCGGCACGGAAAAAAATCTTGGTGAGGCCCAGCTGGTACTTGTCGGAACCTTTGCCAGAGCTGGTGCCAAGTGCCTTGGTAAGGATAGCGTTGGCCATTTCCCGAATCTCCGACGCCCACAGGTCCGAGTTGATAAGCATGTAGTAGCGCAGAGCAAACTCCTCGTATGTCCATCGAGTAGGGTAACCAGCGCAACTTATGCGAACAGTCTCGAGAACACCGCAAGCCCGCAACTGGCTAAGGACCATGGGGCCCTCAAACTTCCACGCCTCCTTCGCCTCGTTGGGCTTGATGCAACGAATGTAGTGAACGTCTGTGTTGTTGATGGTGTTCATGAGCTCGATGAGCGAAGAACGGAAGATACCTCCCAGCGTCGGCTTTCTGTTGACAGCCACGCCGATCTTCCTACCAGCGGCGGGCTTCACTGAGCTCGATGAAGCGGAGGCGACGTCCTTTTCACGTACGGCAGAAGCTGCGTCCAAAACATCGCGGAGGAACTTATTCGTCGAGGCACGGAGGACCGCCATATGCTCATCAGGCACGGTGTCCCGGTTCTTTTCGATGAAACCCTCAGATTCGTAGGTGACATCCACAGCATAGTGGCACACGGTGAAAGCGGACTTGCCGAATCTAGGCTTTTTGTAGAACTTGTGCTTGTCGGTGCCGTAGTTGTGGTGCAGTTTCGTGACAAACTGCTCGTCGGAGCCCATGGGAAGACGGGACTCCTCATCCAGTAGGGACAGGATACCGAGCTTGCCTTCGATGAGATCAATGGCCGGTTGATTGTCGGAAAACTCGATGAAAGTCCAGTCGATCTTTTCCCTTAGATACTCCTCTTGCTCCAGCTTGAACACGTGTTGGTTGAATTCTTGCTGTAGCTTCTCGTTGGCGTAGTTAATGCAGAACTGCTCGAAAGAGTTCTTGGCAAAGTGTTCAAAGCCATAAATATCAAGCACACCAATGAATGAGATGACGCGGTTCAAGACTTCTTCAGTTGCCAGACTGTGGTTGATGATGTCGACGAGCCAGTCGAAAAGGCTAGAGTAAATGAACTTGGCTACCGAATCACGGACGACAATGGCTTGAGCCTGCGTCAAGTTTGACGTAATCTTCTCGCCTCTGGTGACCAGCTGCTTTTTGACGATCCACTTGGCGAACTCGGTTCCGTTGACACCCAGGATCGATGAAGCCAGTTCAAGCGAGGGCTCTGTCGGCGCGAGGACACTATCGTTGCGCGAGGCCCCAATTTTGATGTTGCCGAGGTGCAGCAGACCAGACAGGAGTTTGAAGATCTCCGACTGTTGTGCGTCGGTGACACCAATTGTCCGCAGAGACGCCTTTGTGGCCTCAAACTCGGCCTTATCATCGACACCATCGATCGTTGGGCAGTTGCCCTGGTTGAGGTACTCGAACTCCTCAATGGGCAGCAGATGCAGATCCTGACGCTCCTTGTCTGAGGCGCCAGCAACAAGCTGGTAGAAAATGTGGTAGTTGCGCTCCTTCAGGGGTTGGAAGACAAGTCTGGATCGCTCGAGGAGATAGGTGCGAATCTTAGCACCAATGATGTTGGTTTTGTCGTCGAACATGATCTCAATGTATTTGCCGAATCGTGACGAGTTATCATTGCGCGTCGTCTTTGCGTTTCCGAAGGCCTCCATGATAGGATTCGTAGCCAAGATCTGTTCTTCTGTTTCGCTCATAGCTTCGGCGCCTTTTTTGGATCGCGTTCCCGGGTTGTCAGGGGATTCTCTGGTTGCGAAGTATCGCATAATGTACTTGGCGCTGACCGTTTTTCCAGCACCGGACTCTCCCGACACGACAACAGTCTGGTTCTTTCCGCTTCGCACCATATCACTGCAAAACGTCAGCCAGTATTCTGTGACTACCGTCATGGCATAGCGCGAGAACAGGTTGCCCTACATGAAAGCTTCTTCTGCAATGGCGAACAAGTGCGGTGCTTGCGTTGCTCTCTGCTTGCCAGCATAGACCTGCACCATGCCCGGGACGTAGAGCGAGTCTACTCTCGCGAAAGGGTTCGCCGCAATCAGGACAATTCCACTGTATGTGTAAATTTCCTTCTGGGCGTATCGAAGGCGGATGGCTTGCAAGACTAGAGGCACGCAGAGTCAGCTATGACATCGCTAAAGTATCGATTCGAGACAAGTAGTGTACCTGCAGGCTCGTTGAGATGGGACAGATTCGTCAAGTCGTCGCTGGCCTCCAGCATGGTCGGGTTCATCAGGGGGGGCAGGGATGAATCGCCTTTCTGGAGGGCCTCGGCAGTGACCTCGACCGTCTTCTCCTATTTGGACGTCAATACGCGTTTGCAGGCCTAGCCAAGGCATTAGAGGGACCGTACCTCGCCATTGTCCAGCTTGAAGACAAGCTTGATCTTTGAGCCATCTTCGGTCTTGTTGACAACCTCAGACGCGACCCAGCCCTCCGTAGCATCGGGCTGCCACGCCCGTGTTCCGACATCGTAGTTCTCCGACATTGTGACAGCTTCGAAAGTGATCGATGGACTAAGTACCGGAGATGGCAATGGAGGAGAACTAGTATTCCCGGGAAGATTGGCGGATGGGATTCGGTAGGTCTAGGGGTGGGAGCTCGGAGCAATTCGTGAGATTCATGGGCAAGCGAGTGGGCAAGAGTTGCGAGAACGATTGGTTGTGGTAACTGCCAGAGGCAAATACCGTCGGCCTGTCTTGTGTGTCGGACTCGCAGCTATTGCCGTCTCAACCGTGGTCGTCGTCGTTTGCTTCGCGTTGGTCGTCGAGGTAGGGGATGAGACGATGGAGGAGTAGGAGACGAGGTAGATGGAAGGTGGCTTTGGAGATGAAGGGCAGGCCAGCCTAGATTTGGTACCAACCTTATGGGTACAGTTTGTATGGGGCCCTTGTTAGAGATGATTGATGAAGGACGGGACGTAACAAGAGAGACAAGAGAATGAGAGTGCACGCTACGCAATGTTCAATGAACGACCAGCGGGATTGTCTCCAAAAATTTGGCAAGTTGGGATAGATTGCACGCAGATGTGAAGGCGAAGGATGGGACGTGAAAGGGGCGGGTAGATCAATGGCAGCTGAAGAAAGGAGGACGGCCGTTCCTGGTGTGAGCAACAGAACTGGACAACTTTTTGAGATTCCAACGGACGTGGAGGCGGACGTGGACAAGGGCACCAAGTAAAAACGCCAGGTGAGAGAGCTGGGCTTGGCCAGTTGGAGGGACGAGCGCCCGGAGGTGATGTTTTTGGCCGCTGCGAATGTAAGTACCTACTTACTTTAGGTACGCGGGTACCTTCCTAGGCAGTGGCAGTATGGTGTCTTAGTGTGCTAAGCTAAGTTACCTCAGGACAGTGCGTGAGGCAGTATCTTATGCCCACCTTATTAGGAGGACTGCTGTGTTCCATGGGTTGGTATCCGTGGTACCTTGCCTTAGGTGATGCAGCGCGAGTCTAAAGGTAGGTAGTGTCTTTCAGTGTACTAAGGTAGGTAGACGCGTCTAGATACCTAGCGGAGGGGGACAGGCTTGAACAGTGAAGGGCAGGGTAGAGACACTTTTTGTTAGTTTGACGCAAGGCAAGTCAATGTCAACTCGAGTTACCTACCTCGAAATGGTGTTCGTACGTACTAATTATATTACTACTTCATGGCTGAAGAGAAGATCTCCTAGAAGGGTGGGACACATCTCGGAAGGCGACAACATGACCCAGTCATAATAACTACGGAAACTTGAATCCACCTACCTTATGCTCAAACTGTTGTTTTTCAACCTCAAATTCTCTATTGAAAGTTTCCTTTGACATCTTCGCCGGGCGGACGGGAAGGGGATGGTCCGGCCGCCGTAGGTCAGCCGCTAAACCATACTATCTTGGGTGGCATCCATAGTTTAAAGCATCCGACCCGAATGATACCTGATAAGTCAACCCAAATCAGGCTCCTACTTCGGCCAGCTTCTAGCTGCCCTTTGTGACATTTGGCTCCTTCATTGGCGACAGTCGAGAAATCTTTAAGAGGCTTTCCGCCCTGAGCACCAGAGTTCGCATCATGATTTGTACTGGGAGATTTTTGTCATGAGACCATATAGGCACTATTGCAGGTGGCTAGACATTCTGACCAAGAAACCTTGGTTGTTCGGGTCGACACCTCAACGGGGCGGGACAATGGGACTTCATTAAGGACGCACCTGAAGGGATCAATGAGATAGGAATGACATTGGCAGCACCATCCATTCCGTTCCGTCATGTTTTATTTTCCTTACTGGCTCTCCATCTCTTCAACAGTTGAACCCTCGGATTGGCTAGGCCAGTCCAGCTCAATGTAGCATACGGTGCCTAGGTAGATATCAGAAGCACCGAGACGCCTTATGAGCCGCAAACTCTGGCTGGCTGACAACCAACAAAGGCGAAGGTTGAAACAACCGTCCCTCTCGGGTCTGCGCCAGGCGGCGTGGCAAGTGTCCAGGAGATCCAAAGAAAGCCGCGCTGAGAGCTTTCGTCCCAAGCTACCCAGCCGGAAACCACAGACATGTTGACCCTCAGACGCGCCTCGTCAGTTCGCCGACGCGTCGTTGTGGTCGGTCACGGCGATGTCTCCTTTTCCTTGCTGTCCTAGCGCCTTTACCTTAACGTATGGCAATACTTTTGGATCCATCTTTGCCTACCTATCTATGCACTGTATTGTTCACACACAGTCTCTTCCCCCCTCTCATACGCTGAACCAGGCCTGAATATGCGCACATATCCTTCGATATAGTCTTACTCAGCGCCGCTTCTTTATCTAAACTTTCTGAATGCTGTCGAAGTCGAGCATTTTGCATACCACAACGCAAAGCACCATTTCCTTTACAAGTTATTTGCCTGTATACATTACCAGACGCCTGCCCTTGCCCTTGCCGCCTGGGCTGTCTTTATCCCATCCTGGCCTCCCCGAGTCCCCTGCAGCCCCTTTCGCCATCCACTTCGCTCCCAGTTCACCCCGTGTACTTCGAGGCAAATCTCAGTCAACTCCATACCGCCTGGGGTCTTCGTACCGTCCCAATATTCCCTGTCATGCCATTTTCCACACAAACAATGCTGCCCAGGCTGCCTGTCGGAAGCCTCTCGTAACAGCATCACTAGCTCACAGCATCTAGCAACTGGCAGAACAGTGACAGCCCGATAGATCACATGTGCCGTTTCCTCAAACCCTTGTGTTTTGCTCTCAAGATCTGACACTGGCTTTCGTAGACTGACCATCATTGGCCATTTACCGCGCCGCCCCTTCGTTAGCGGTCAACTACTCCGTACTCCTCTTTCTCTCTTCTCAATGAAAATCGATCTTCTTCATTCATTATAATTTGGAGAAAAGAAGAGAGGGGCGAGCTCATGCGTTGTGGACTTGAGGCCCGGGCTCGGCTCCGCTGCATCAACACAATTTCCGAGTTGGGCTGGCCCCTTTTGCCAATTCTCACTTCTGATAGGCCGTTGATTGCTCATACTCACCGCCATGTTCACCCGCTTTCCTGCGGCACTGAGCAGCAGTCGGTATGCATAACCAACCAAGCACATGCACAGCAAGGTAGTGTCCATGGCGCGATAGCTGGTATCATGGGCTGCCTTCTGTACCTTGGCCATGGTGATATAATAACGTCCACGCCACGTATCGGGGACGTGTTCTCTGCAATTGCAAATGTTGGTTTCGTTCCGTCTCATTGTAACGTCTACCGTATTGTTTCCTTTCTAGTCATGCCCATATTTATGTAACGACCAGCTTTTATATGCCTTCAAGTTGATGTGAATCCCGGGACTCCCTTATCCAAAGCGCCCAGATCCCATATCGACATGTTGAGATGCTGTCTTGGGTCGCCGAGAACCTTCTTTTTCCCCGAACCAGGAATCTTCATCACAAACGCCTTACCAATGCCATAGCTTCTATATGCGCGCCTAGTACAAGACGCGGGTCATGATGCGTGCTGGATCCTTGTGTAAGTGGCTTTGAAACTCGTTACCGTATGTTCGGATTTGTACTCACAGCTCAGAGAATCCAGACCGTCGTTGATCTCCTTGATGTCCTCCGCCTTGACGCTGCTCACGTCCGCCATGAGGTATGCAATCTAGCGCCTTGTTAGCAACCCGACTTCCATCCTCGACTTTCAATGCAACTCACGTCGCCTCTGCTGTCGGAAATCTGCTTGTCAACATTGTGGTTGCCAAGAATCTCGTTCACTGCCGTCCGTTAGCACTCTATACGTAGACCAATCATGTGAATTATGGACATTATCTCACCTCTGCGCAAGACACCGGGAACGTTGCGGTGAATATAGATGACCTGGATTTCTTGATCAGCTTTCTGTTAAGAGCCGCGTCGCGCCAAAGGTTGCTTACACGAGCGTGGTCGGGCTCATCCAAAGTCAATGATCTCAGGTTGACCTCAGGCAGGTTAACACTATTGAGCGTGGTGCCCTGGTTGATATAGCGAACAAGCGCCTCGGCAACTAATTCGAGATTAGTTTGAATGCTTGAGCAAGCCACTGAATGTATTCCCTACCTTCGACACCAATAGCACGCTGGGCTTCCTCGGTGCTGCCACCAATGTGTGGCGTCAAAATGATGTTGTTCAGGCTACGCAGGTCCTCGCCCCATGTGTTGAGCGAGCTATTGAAGTAGTCGCCGTTGGCCGCCGGCTCGTTGGGGTAGACATCAAGAGCAGCACCAGCGATCTTGCCAGAGCGCATGGCGTTAATCAGAGCCTGGATGTCGACAACGCTGCCGCGACTGGCGTTGATCAAGTAAGCGCCAGTCTTCATCTTCTCGAGCTGAGCAGTAGAGATCAGGTTCTTAGTCTCTGGCAGCTCAGGCACGTGCAAAGTAACGAAATCGGCCTCCTCGAGCAAGGCTTCCAGGGTGGGTACTTGAGTCGCGGTTCCCAGTGCCATCAGGTTCACGACATCATAGTAAACAACGTTCATACCCATAGCCTCGGCCAAAACCGAAAGTTGCGAGCCAATGTGGCCATAACCCACAATGCCTAATTTATAGTCAGCGAATGATAGGGCATCCTCCGCACCATTTGGCGATGCAGAGGTTAGGCATGATAGGATGACGTACCGAGCGTCTTGCCACGGATTTCCCAGCACTTGGAGCTGACCTTGTTCCAGGTGCCACGGTGCATCTCATTGGAGCGGTCACCAAGCTGACGGGCCAGGGTAATGATTTCGGCAATAACGAGCTCTGCAACGCTGCGCGAATTGGCGAAAGGGGAGTTGAAGACAGCAATACCGTGGGCGGCAGCGTATTCGAGGTTGACCTGGTTCGTGCCGATGCAGAAGCAGCCAATGACGAGCAGGTTCTTGGCCTCACGCAGGACCTTCTCGGTCAACTTGGTCTTGGAGCGAATACCAATGACATGCACGTCCCTGGAGGATCACATTGCATGAGTATGGGACATTCTATCACTCTCCTCATCAGACTACAGTGTAAGGGAGAGGCCTACCGAATCTTCTCAATGAGCTGGTCTTCGGGCAGAGAGGTCTTGAGAGCCTCGACCTGGTAACCTTGCTCGGTCAGGATATCTTTTCCTGTCTGGTTGACATTTTCGAGGAGCAAAATCTTGATGTCTTGCGTGTTGAAGGGCTTCAGAAGTTTGGGTGCTGGCCTCTGGGCCAGAGCAGCGCCGGCTCTAGCAAAGCTTGAAGGGGGGGAGGTGAAAGTTGCGGTTGGCGAAGTTGAAAGCCCCAAGCTGGCGGAGACTTCGAGCTGTCTTCCATGCGCAGATGCGCCGGCGATGTCTTGTGCTGAGCTCATTATGTGTGATTGGTATTGGTCTTGCTGTGTGAGCAAGATGGAGGAGGGATGGAGGGGCAACACGAATTTTCGATGCGGGGCAAATAGAAGCACGAGAAGGCTGCCAGATCAAGAGCTGCTGGGCTGTGGTTGGGTGTGAAGTAGTAGGGAGAGGTAGAGCGCCGACTGGTATACGACGAGAGGGTTAGATGAGCAGGAAACAGGGACAACCAAGGCAATGGACAGAGGTAAAATTTTGGAAATGTTTCTGGGAGGAGGAAGTTTTTTAATCACCTCATGTCAAGTAGCCAAAATGACGCGGGATGTGAGACGGAGGGCCGTGACTGATGTAAAATAATGAGGTACCATACCAAACCTTGGGAGTGGAAGGTGGTACCTGATGACTGTTTCCAGTCCAATGCATGTATCTTCACTACTATTTAGCATGCTAGAGGTACCTCGCGCTGCTCTTTTTGTAAGGTCGTTGACGTGCCGTCTGCTGGCCGCCTGTGGGGGGCACCACAAAGGGAAGGATCCAGCGAGACAGACCCCGATGTTGTGGGCAGGTGGTCCGGGATTCTCCCGCCGCATGGGGACACTGTTTTTTACACGGTGCGGAGGTCGGAAGTGGACAGGAGAAGTCTGCCAAATGGAAAGAATTCATGCGCGGCTCCAACTATCTGCTCGGACTCGCACAGTGAATAAAGTCCGACCTGCCAGCGGAGCACGCCCGAAGGCCGGCAACATCCCTCAAGGTGTCCGGCACTCGGTCGTAGACTCATCTCTTCAGGCTCAGAGGCTAAGGTACCTACCTCGACTTACCACCTAACTCATTCCAGCCAAGCATGAGGTTTGAGTCACTGCTCCTCAGCATGTGGGTGGGTTAAAGAGAAAAAGGGAGGTAGAAAAAAAAACCAATTTTCTCCGGCGCCGGCGCAGATGGCACACCACCTTACACAACGAGCATGAGTCCGGACTGGCCACGACCTCCTTTGCGTGGGTCGCGGCTTGTTTGAAGATTTGGCCGACGCATTAAAATTCAACTTGATGTGATGTGCTTTGACCAAGATAATTGCTCTTGTTACCTTACCTTACCTAATTACCTACCTGAACCAAAGTCACTGACATGACCAGAGTGCCGATTCCGGACCGTACACCGACCGACCTATGCGACTTCAGGTCGTCCGCAAATCAACTCATCAAGTGCTGGTTAGTCCAACGGCCGCTCCGACCTTCTACAGGTCAGCATGCACCGCCGCGTCCGCCCTTGACTTCCCCGACATTCTACGGAGCTTCCATATTGGTCTCAGCCGTGAAGCCTCGGGGCGACATCCTGACAATGGAGTGTCATTCCTCCATATGCCTTTGAGTTGACTTATATATGACGAGGCGCTCCAATTGCTGAAATATTGCAATAATGCCCCAGGGAGTATGCCGCATCCTTCTCAATTACGCGCAGTAAAAGAGCGAGCTGAGGATTGGAGTGGCCCACAGCCATATGCGGAAATATGGGCACCATCCCACCCCACCTTGGAGATGCAAGTAAGAGGAAGATTTGCTTATTTGACTTATTTCCTGTCTATTGCTTCCATTGATGATGCCCGTACCCGTTTTACATGAAGGAAAATTCGAGTAAACACCCTTTCTACAAATCCATTTTAGCACCGACGTATAGCATCATTCATGACCAGAACGTAAGATGGCCGTTTCGTTGAGGATGTCTGAGACCAAAACGTCAATTACCATCTATCAAGCAAGAAGCTCATCCATTCAATGCTGCTCTGCTTGGCTTAACCCTCAAAGCGGGTTTATTGACGTGGCGCCAAGCGTGACGCCGCCGCCTTTCATGACGCGAAAGAATCAGAGCATGACCATCACGCACTCCCCAAATGAAGTCTGTCATGAACGTGAAGAACCTAGCAATCCAGTTGACCGACAGTCGTCGCTCAGCTCTGCTTGCATTCAGCCGCCTCCTGCTTGGGCTTGCCGGTGTCATCCTGATGTATGGGTTAGCGTCTGCCATCGTAGGATCCTCGAGTTACACGTCACTTACGTCGTCCTCGGACTCCTCGTCCTCGTCACGGTCCTCACTAAGATCGTCCTCGTCCTCGTCGTCTTCATCGTCAAAGTCGCCCTCCATGTCATCATCGTCGAGCTCCTCAAAAGCCAAGGCCTCGCCGGTGAACCAGTCAATGGCACGGGGAATGAGCTTCTCCTTGATGTCCTCACCGAGTTGGTAATCAAGCTCGAGGCGCTCCTCAATGTCGGACGCAGCGTCATCGTCCTCGTCGGCCGGGGCCTGGGGAGGAGAGAAGAAGTTAAAGAAAGATTCGGTAGGCACCGTCTTCTTGACAATTCGGGTCTGCTTGGTGTCTGAAAGAGGAATTAGCAGTTGCATCGCGATGGGCGGTTATTTGCGCAGAGCTTACTTTTGTTTCTCTGCTTCTTGCTCTCGACTCTGACGGTCAAATCCTTGCCCTCCTTCCACTCGATCTTGTCGCCTTCGGCATGGTCGTAGATGAAGTCACCGCCGTAACCGCTTTCACTTTGGTAAAAGTACGTCTTGGTGACGGTCTTGTTGGTGAAGAAATCATTGTCGGCGAATTCGAAGATGAGGCGGAAGCCGGGCTTGTCGAGGTACTCCATGCGGATATCGATCAGGTGCTTGAGAGCGGCCTCATCGCGATCGGTAATCATCTCGGCGAGGGAAATCTGGTTCTTCATGGCAGACAACCAGAACTCGGGGATACCAGAAACCGGCTCAGTGGATTCGGCAGCCTTCTCGGTCTTCTCGGCCTCCTCAATCTCCTCATCGTCCTCCTCGTCATCCTCCTCGCCAGCCTTGATCTCCTCCTCTGTAGGCTCCGAGGCACCATTGATAACCTTGGCACGCTTCTCGTAGAGAGGAGTGAACTTGGCAAAATACTTCTTCTCGAGCTGGAGAACCTCCTCTTGAAACTCGGCTTCAAGCTTGGAGTGTTCCTTCTGGATGCCTTTGAGACCGGCAACACGGCGACGCACCTGGGGAGGCAGCGACTCGATGTAGCCGGAGGATCGGCCAACGAGAGAACCAAGTCTTCCTTGGATCATCTGGACGAGCTTGGGGTTCTGGGCAAAGATGGAGGCGGCAGCGGCACGGTCGAGATCCTCTGTAGATTGGGTGCACGTCAGTAACGGGTTGATAGAGGGGTGGACGTGTGCAGAGGCGAAGGCCCATAGTGCGCGCAAGAAAGACGAGAGTTGAACATTGCAGCGGGGTTTTTTTGGTACATACCTTCCTTAATGCTGGCGACGCCAGGCTGCTGGGCATGCGACGAAATGGGCGCATTTTGAAGAGGGGTGTTTTGCGGCGTACTGGATGCTCAGGAGTAGATGTCAGCCATGGTGATCGTGGAATGGGGCAAGGGAAGGCAAAGGAAGCGACCCCTCGCCACCGGATAGAACAGTGCCGCAAGATTTGTGACTTACGGCGCGGTGGCCGGATCAAGGCGCTTGTTACGGATGGGCTCAGCCATTATGTGCGATCGAATCTTTTGATGGTTCGTATTCGATAATGGAGTGAAACCACAAGAGGCGTGGGACAGAGAAGTCCCGGGCTAATCTGAGAGGGAGGTTGCGGTTGATGGAGTTGGCAGGGCAGAGAACGGTGCCGAACGTGGGAAGTTGTAGATGCGCAGTTGACTTTATTTTGGCGGGGGGGAGGCAATGTGTGGTATTGGAAAAAAAAAATTGGGAGAGAGGCTTTCTCCTCCGTTGGGGCGGGTACCGCAAGTTGGCGCCTGGGCTCCTCCTATGGTTAGGCGGACATGGCACAGCGGGTAGCGTGCTGCCAATGGATTCCACTGCGGGCGACTTCCACAAAGACGACCTGAGCCAAGGGGAGGGGGGGGCGCCGGGCAGACAGTTCCATGCCATTGGACCTCATGAGGCAAGATAGGTAGGTACCTAAGGCACCATACCTACCTATCCGTACAAACCTAAGGTGCCTTAGGTAACCTTGTAGGTATGTAGGCATGGACACCAGGCGGTGCAGCACTGTTATCCGAAAGGTAAGGTATTAGCCCAAATAAGGCGGGCAGACACCTAGGCAGTCCCGCATCCCTGGGCTGGGCTCTCTTGATAGGTAGCTTCTATTGGTCAGACATGTTGAGAAGGTATCAGTGTTAACAAAAGAATCAACATGGACTTTCAATAACTGCCATGGTGCTTGGGTCTTTAAGTCCTCTTTGTCGCTGCACGACTGCACAAAGCCCAAGAGACAAACAGCGAGTGAAACCACTCGCTAGCAGTCAAACCATATCGTTCCAGCAAATTTGACCCAGGCTATCTCAGCATTCCATGATTCCATACCTTACTGAATACCTACGATACCCGTAAGTGGCTGGCAGCGCTGGCCAAGTGAGGTAATGCGGGGATGGCGGCGCGGGCCACTGGGGCTAGGTATCTACCCACGGCTACCTTACCTCAGTCACAGTGCTCCCTCTCGTCCTGCGGAACCTGGACGGCACCCAAAGCATCATCATATATCAGAGGAGTTCCTCGCGATGTAGCTAGGTATATACCCTACCCGAAAGCAGGAAATTAGGATGAGGTAGATAATCTGTATTACATTAATCATTTCCATCAATATCAATTCAGACCAGCTGGACAAGGTCTACATGGTTTTGGTCGATACTAGGTACCTGTGAGGTGGTTACCCCAAAAGGTTTCTGTCGGCATTTGCCGATGGTTGCTTACCTAAAATTTCCACGAGACAAAACTCCCCTCCTCTCTCCCACCCCTCTCCCAACCTGATAGGTAAGCTATTCCGCCCTTCCCAAATTCCAGCGGTTCGTCTCCTATCAGTGCAGCAGGTGGCCCAGCACGTCCAGTTGCCCAGCCACCGTTCCGGCATGATACGGTTGCTTACCTACCTTCTGAAGCAGCTTGCGCTACCTTAGGTAAGCAGATTCATGAAAGTGTCGTCACATCCTTTCCGAGGCACAGGCACCTTACCTTTGATAGATAGCTAGCTACCTTACCTAAGGACGGAGAAACCTGCCTACCTTACTCCAGTCGCCTCACAATCCCTGACAACCTGCAATATTTCTCCTATGCCACCTAGCTTAAGCTACTTTTGAAGCCCTTAGTATGCGGAATGCCAACATTTAATCTGCGTAGCTCAACGAGACAGCTACGGTTGCCTGGCTTTTCCTGCTACTTCGCGCGCTCGAGCTAGAAATCCAAATCCCACCGCAATTTGAGGACGATTGAGCCGACCGTGCGGGCATTCGCGCTGACTGTCTTGACCTGCCGATCGACTTCCCAACTCCGAAATCGCATCGCAGCGCATCACAGCTCAGCTTCCTCGAATTTTCCCTAAATCGCTTCCTCTAGTTCCCGCAACTCAAGTAAGCGTCTTGACTCACGGTTATGCGCCGTTCTCGCCGAATCCACAACACCGCTTCTCTCAACTTGACTCTCGTTTTGGCAGTTCAGCCACGCCTTCAACCTCTTGTCTCTCGAGCTGGAACCTTCGATACCGTTACGGCGACTAGATCGCCCTGAAGAAATTGCAGATATGCCTGCGTCAGGAGAGAATGGGCACCATCGTGCCTCCTCTACGTCAAGGAATGGCCATGCGCCGCTCTATCGGCTCGACTCGAATCAGAGCTCAACGAGCATCTTCGAGGAGGTGGAGATGGCCCATGACGAGGTCAGACAAAACCAAACCCCGTCTTCAATTGCGCATTAACTCAGATCCTACCGTCTGCAGCTTTTCTCTGGTCCTGTGGCCGAAAGCCTTCCTACCAGCGTTTCAGCTTTCTCCCATCGACGGCCTCGTGCTGACTCTACAACGAGTTTTGCATACTATCACGATGAACCCGAAGCCTCTCCTACTTCGTTCGAAGATGAACGTCAAAGCCTGTCAGATGATGTGGGGGACTTTGCATTTGGTGACGATGACGAAAGCTACGCTGATTACGAAAACGGCGATACCATCGATGATTACATGTCCCAACGCAGGCGGTCGTCAACGCACTCGAGATCGTCTGTTCACGCCCGTCTGTTGCGCCAAGACAGTGGCATGACCAATAAGAGCCTTGGTGGAGATCGTTTGAGCCAGAAGGTTTACATGGTGAATGAAGACCTTACTATTGCCATTGCTGGCTTTCGGACGAGTCGACTTGGCTTCACTGCTTATGTCGCACTTTGCCTATGCACTGCTGGCATCGCTTGGCTGCTACTCAGATGGTTTCCTAGATGGCATGTGAAACTTTTGGGTCTGCCGTCTCCGCTAGCCGAGTGTGACTGGGTTGTTGTCGAGGTAAGCCATGCGTGGCCCCTATTATTACACATGAGCTGACTTCGTCTAGAACCAATGGGGAGAATTTGCCCTGATGGACGTGGACAAAAAGCTCTACGGTAGACCCATGTCTACCATCTTTGGCTCCACTGGGAAGAGCTACGGGGTGGATGATGATTACGATCCAATCATCACCGAATTGCGTATGCTCAACTATCGTTACGTTCGCTTGTACTTCAACCAGCAAAAGGACAAGTTTGTCATATTCAACGGCTGGGTTGATCCGAATTGGACCGATCCTCGCGCCGTACGTGCCGGCATAGACAGCGATGAGAAGGGACTGCGAGCAGTTGTGTTTGGAAATAATCTGATTGATATTGAGCAAAAGTCAACACCGCAGTTGCTCGTAGATGAGGTAAGAAATCATTTGTAGTGATAGGTCGAGATGCTAATCGTTCCAGGTTTTCCATCCTTTCTACGTCTTCCAAATCGCTAGTCTGATTCTGTGGTCTCTTGATGAATATTATTACTACGCCGTGGCTATCTTCCTTATGTCGTTTGGAAGTATCGCCACCACCCTCATTGAAACCAAAGCGGTAGGTCGATTTCAACATTGTGCTTTTTTGGTCTAGCAGGAGGCTAATGGAGCTAGACGATGAAACGACTCCGCGAGATTTCTCGCTTCGAGTGCGATGTGCGTGTCCTTCGAAATGGATTCTGTAAGGACTCAGCTGCCCTATAAAATCGTCCGAAATCCTGACAGACATAGGGCGATTTGTATCCTCGAGCGAGCTCGTGCCTGGTGACGTTTACGAGGTCAGCGACCCAAATCTCACTCAATTTCCAAGTGATGGCTTGCTTTTGAGCGGCGACTGCATCGTTAACGAGAGCATGCTGACAGGTGAGTCTCACTCGCAAGTCCCACTTCCGCATGAGTGAAACTTATCTGACTTACATCTCGCTCTCAGGTGAATCGGTCCCTGTGTCAAAAACACCAGCCACCGATGAGACGATGTACAGTCTTGATTTGGCTGCACCGACTGTGTCGCCAGAAATTGGCAAACACTTCCTCTTCTGTGGTACTAAGATCATTCGCGCCCGGCGGCCGCAGGAAGAGCGCGATGGAGACGCTGTCGCCCTCGCACTCGTGGTCAGAACGGGATTCAGCACCACGAAGGGATCTCTTGTACGGTCCATGCTTTTCCCCAAACCATCCGGCTTCAAATTCTATAGAGACTCTTTCCGGTACATCAGTGTCATGGCGATCGTAGCCATGCTTGGTTTCATCGCCTCTCTCTTCAACTTCCTGCGGCTTCACCTTGCCTGGCACCTCATCATCGTCCGTGCGCTCGATCTTATCACTATCGTCGTGCCGCCAGCGCTGCCCGCGACGCTCACCATTGGGACCAACTTCGCGCTTAGTCGACTGAAGAAGAAACAAATCTTTTGTATCAGTCCACAACGGGTCAACGTAGGTGGTAAGATTGACATCATGTGCTTTGATAAGACCGGCACCCTGACAGAGGACGGATTGGACATACTCGGTGTTCGGGTTGCATCTCCGGTGACAGGCAGATTCACGGATGTGCTTACCGATCCGTCGTCTTTCGTACAGGCGCAGGCTGGCGTTCCAGCCCAGATGGCAAAATTGAGGGCAGCCTTGTACACCATGGCAACTTGCCACTCGTTGAGGTCTGTGGACGATGAGCTGATGGGCGATCCGCTTGACCTCAAAATGTTTGAGTTTACAAGATGGTCTTTCGAAGAAGGCAAACAGAGTCCCAACGAGGCAGACGACCAAGATCAGGGCAGCCTTTCGCCGTCAGTCGCCCGACCTCCAGCTGAGCATGATGCTCTTTTGCGAGGCACTACTCAACAAGGAGACCAATCGGTAGGCTGCGGACCCCTTTTGATCAAAGCAAGACTAACCCACTTGGCCAGCAATCGCTCGAATTGGGAGTACTGAGGTCCTTCGAATTCGTTTCGCAGCTCCGCAGAGCAAGCGTCATAGTTCGACAATTTGGACAGCAAAGCGGGGACATATATGTCAAAGGTGCTCCTGAATGCATGCGAGAAATATGTCGCGAAGACAGCTGTGAGTGATCCATATCTACCAAACTGATTTCCGTGCACCTCGAAAGGCACCGCTGACCTTGAACCTCCTCTTCGACACATAGTCCCAGTCGACTATGATGATCAGCTTGCCTATTATACACACAAGGGTTATCGCGTCATTGGCTGCGCAGCTCGCCATGTTCCAAAACTTAGCTGGGTCAAAGCCCAGAAAATGAAGCGACACGAGGCCGAGTCGCAACTGGAGTTCACTGGGTTCATCATCTTCGAGAACAAGCTCAAGCCGACCACGGCACCTGTCCTGACTGAGCTGCTGGAATCGAACATCAGTACGACAATGGTAACAGGCGACAACATCTTGACTGCCATCAGTGTTGCTCGTGAATGCAACTTGATCAACAAGACCGCGCACTGCTTTGTTCCGAGATTCATAGAAGGTAAGTGGCGAAAAGTGAGGCGTCTGATTGATTCTAACAGTGACCAGGCAACGCCGGTGATCCAAAGGCTCGGTTACAGTGGGAAAGCATTGATAATGGAGGTTTCCAGCTGAACGAACAGACTCTTCTTGCAAGTTCATTCCAATTTGAAAGACGTTGTTGCAAAGCTAATTTTGTTGCACAGCCGCTACCACCTCCGGCTGACGTTGACGCATCATTGGCATACAACATCAATGACATCCGCAATTACTCTCTAGCAGTCAGCGGCGAGGTTTTTCGCTGGATTGTGGACTTCGCGCCTCCATTGGTGTTGCAGAGAGTATGTTCTTGCCCCGAGCGTGCCACCTGGCTGGCTTTGCTTACAATCTTAGATGCTGGTCCGTGGTCGAGTGTTCGCGCGTATGTCTCCAGATGAAAAACACGAGCTAGTCGAGAAATTGCAAGCGATCGGGTACTGCTGTGGCTTCTGTGGTGACGGTGCGAATGATTGCGGCGCTCTCAAGGCTGCAGATGTTGGCATCTCCCTCTCAGAGGCGGAAGCCTCCGTTGCAGCTCCGTTCACGTCACGCGTCTTTGACATCGGTTGCGTTCCTCAGGTTATCCGGTAAGTGATGCCACTACTCGCGAAGCAGAGTTTCGTCATAACACATATCTTTAGCGAGGGTCGTGCCGCACTTGTGACGAGCTTCAGTTGCTTCAAGTATATGAGTTTGTACTCGGCCATCCAGTTCACGTCGGTGAGCTTTCTCTATGCTACAGCTTCTAATCTCGGCGACTTTCAAGTAAGTTGACATGATCGCCAAAAGCTTCATCACTAGCTGATCATACTTTATAGTTCCTATTCATTGATCTACTATTGATTCTTCCTATTGCCATTTTCAGTAAGTCGCGAACCCATTCCAAAACCTTTCAGTAAAACGCTCATAAGTATTGTAGTGAGCTGGGCTGGGCCATACCCTGTCCTGTCACGAAAGCGACCGACTGCAGACCTCGTCTCGCGCAAGGTGCTCGTACCATTGCTGGGCCAGATGGTCATTTGTATACTAGTGCAAACTGCTGTATATGTCGCCGTGAGAAAGCAGTCATGGTGAGCACTTCCCACCTTGCTCCCACACACTTCTTTACGCATTGCTAACTGCATAAAAAGGTACGTACCTCCACGTGTCAACCATGACAAGTCGAATATCAAGAACTCGGAAAATACGGTCCTATTCTTGGTGTCCTGTTTTGAGTACATCTTGGCGGGTGTGGTACTCAACGCGGGTCCTCCTTTCAGGGAAAAGGCGCTGAAGAATTGTAGGTGAAGTGGCATTGCAGCAACATTTGTCCATTAAACTAACTCTGAAAAGGGCCGTTCATGGCAACCATCGTGGCAACCATTTCTATTACGTTATGGATGATTATTGGCCCAGGGCATTCAGTAAGGCACCTGATGCAACTTACTAAGACGAGCTGGGACTTTGAACTCTTTATGATTTTACTCGGGGGCGTTTACTTGGTCACGGCATGGGCATCGGAAAAGTACCTCTTCCAAAAGCTGGCTCGGGCTATGGGACATTTCAAAGAAAACTCCCTGAAGAAGCCGAAGCAAAGAAAGGAGTATAAAATGATTCTGGAGCACATGGAGTTGTAGGATTACACGGTTAGAGAGATGCCTTTGGGGCTTGAGAAGACACGCTCCCATATTCCTACGTAGAGTATGGCGAGCACTGCCTCGATGTATTGAACAAGCAATCGACTGTGGTAGTTGAAATCTAGTTTCCACGTGAAATATGAAGCTGTTGGTCTTGTTTTCTTAGCCGGAAAGCAGAATCGTGCTGCAGCAAGCTAAGCTGACCGTGCAATGATCGTAAATGAACGTGTCATCGATGATCCACCGACCCGCATTCCGGTGCCGACCTAGTCCAGGCGGGTCGCTCCGGCTCCGAGTGGCCGGGGGTCACGGTTGCACCATGCGACCTGCCACCCCAGCCACAAGCACAGCTAGCTAGCCCTCAACTGCTTCCCTACAATCAGTTAGGTCAAGCTTCGATTGCTATCATCTACTCCCAGTTCTCGTGCCAGTAATCTCCGTTGGACTGGCCTAAAGATCTCGCACCAGTCAACGACTTATATCGCTTTAGAACTCACTCGGATTGGGTGCTCGGACATCGCTTTGGTTTCAAAGTACAATACAACCTCACGCGTTGGGACCCAAGCCATAGAGACGGTCAATCCCTTGCTTCTGCCTCCCTCACTTCACTGGACATTTGCGAATCACCTCTGCAGCGAAGATGAACATGGGTACGTCTTCGCACCCAAGCCTCATCAAGCTCATTGTGAAGCCAGCATAAGACTGGGCAACACATTTCTAACGCAACACCTAGACTGGATCCTCGACAGCGGCTACCTGCCCCACGCCGTCATCAGGATAGGCATTCGGCGCCAGCTCCAGGAGCGTCTCGACTCCATCGCGAGCACGTCCCTCAGCCTCGACTACGAGCGCAAGATGACGTTCATCGAGAAATTGCGCACTCAGCCCATTGCTATTGAGACCGCTGCGGCCAACAAGCAGCACTACGAGGTTGGCACCGGCGTCCTCGCCGCATGCCTTGGCCCCCGCATGAAGTACTCGTGCTGTCTCTATCCCAAGGGAGGCGAGACATTGGCACAGGCGGAAGTGGCCATGTTGCAGACGTATGTTGAAAAGGCCGAACTGAGGGATGGTATGAGTATCCTAGATCTCGGGTGAGTCGTCTCCCGTCCTTTCTATGCATCGTGAGATCATATATCAGATTTAGGGCCTGGCTGACGTTTGCAGCTGCGGTTGGGGATCAGGAGCGCTGTACTTCGCCGAGGTACTCCCCAACTCCAAGGTCACGGCCTTTTCCAACTCCAAAACCCAGAAGGAGTACATCGATGGAAAAGCCAAGGAGAAAGGGCTATCAAACCTCACGGTCATCACAGGTAACGTTGTTGACTATGAGTTCGAGCGGGAGTCTTTTGACAGAGTTGTCTCTATTGAAGTATGCATTTTTCCTGACCGCTAGATGTATCCGATGAAATGGATGTTGACTGTAACAAAAGCTATTCGAGCACATGAAAAACTACGAGCTCCTCATGGCAAAGGTGGGCAGGGCCTTGAAGCCCGGTGGCAAGCTTTTTGTCCACATCTTTGCCCACAAGACCACTCCCTACGATTAGTGAGTAATGGCCGCCATATTGTTCATTATCGAGAAGCGCTGACCGCGAGGGATTTCAGCGAGGAGGGCTGGATGACGACATATTTCTTCACAGGAGGCACTATGCCTTCCACTGACCTGCTCCTATTCTTCCAACGGGACCTTCAGATCCAGAAGCAGTGGTGGGTTAACGGACAACACTACTCCAAGACGTGCGAAGTAAGTTGCCGCCGATCTCCTCTCTACCGTACATCAGTCTCAGCATGACGAGCTAACACGAGCATCCAGCACTGGCTGAGCAAGATACTCGCCCACAAGAAAGAGATCTGGCCGCACCTGGTCGAGACATATGGAGAGCAGAACGCCAGCGTGTGGTTCAACAGGTGGCAAATCTTCTACTTGGCGTGTTCAGAGCTGTTCGCCTACCAAGGCGGGGACACCTGGGGCGTGTCGCACTACCTCTTCGAAAAGCCCAACACTCAGTAGAAGAAGTGACGGAACCCAAGCATAGTTGTGCCTGCCATAATTGCTTTGCACCCATAATAGAGTGGCTGATTGTTGATTCCTCTGCCTATATTTGCCTGACTTTTGGACTGGCGAATGCCGAATGATCTGTCGATATCGCGCATCTTCCGTGCATCCCCCAAACTTCTTGTTTACTAGACCACCCCTTCCCAGAGGTTTCGATTTAATGATCCCAAGGGTGCTTCCAGCCCAGCAACACAGCTCCTGTACATCTCCGTGAGCATTCACGCAATCAGTATCATCGAAAGTAGGGAACGTACCGTCCTTCTTCGCGCGGTACATGAGCTATCGATAGCGCAGATTGACATTAGCTTCCTCGGCCTCGCGGTATCAATTAGGGCTTCGATGAGGGACATACGAAGAACCACATGCCAGCACCCAGGGCAGTCGCTGTGAAGCGATACACACCAGGAACGTGAGGCGTCGGAGGCTTGGGGCCGGTATACATAGCGAAAGTCGATACGCTAGGCGCGTCGTTCAGGGAAGATTCTCGAGGGGGATGGATGGATGGAGGGTTTCTTGAGGTTGCAACTCGTCAGCAGGCCGCCAGAGACTCAATTGATTCCGGACGGGTGGGCTCGCATACCTTCGATTCGCCTTTGCCTCTAGGCGTTCTAAACTTTGCTGGGAAACAAGGTCGGGATTTTCGGACAGTGATGGCCGTTCATCAGCACGTTATGGGAGAAACGTCGTTGACGGACTGACAATCTGAGAGGTCTTTGGATGCTTAGGTAAGTCGGCTTGTGCCGAAGTGTCGGACCAATGGCAGAAAGTGCAATCTAACACGCTCTTTTCGTCTTGGCCCAGGAGACTACCTGCGGTCTACCTAAGAGCACTGAGTGACTCGTGCTTCATTCGCTCGGTACGTACTTCCTTTGTGACTTGCAAGGCACATAAGGTAAGGTACCTATCTACCTTAGGGATGGATACCTTTCCGGCACCCACCAACCTTCCATTGGGTGCTTGGCTAGCAGCACCTCACACTTCCGAGTTCCAACTTGCAGCGCCTCATTGCCGCAGTACCCTCAGAACAAAGGCACAAACCCCTGGGCACTCAATTAGCGGCGTCAGGGTCGTCGTCGATTCCACCGTTAAGCCCCCCGGCTGGATAAGAACCCACCCCTCCCCAACTCCAGTGACAGACGCGACATGAGAAAGTTAGTGCCACCTATCCCTCTACCTGTCACATACACATACATAGGTACACTTCTAGACTTGTTGAACACCAGCCTGTCTTTCTGCGCCTACATCGACTATCCATTCTCCTACGCAACCTTGTGCGACCTAACCCGACTCAGACGTTCACTCGTTCAATCAAAAGCCACCACTTCCCGGTCTGAATTATTCTGTGTGCTGGATATCTAGACAAGACGACTTGCGCCGATTATCGATCCACGGACGATTACATCACCCAAAGTTACAATAACCAGCGCACGCAATATGGCGACTCCCAAGTTCAACTCAAAGTCGCCGACTATACGGCGCATATGTAAGGTGTCCCTCATACGTTGGATCCTTATCCATCTGACCACCTAGAAGCTCGCTAATCAATCGGGCCCAAATCAGTGCGCGAAGCCCAAGAACTCTCCAGCTCTCCATCGCCAGATTATACGGCTACTCCACTAGAATCAGATCTATTCGAATGGCACTTCACTTTCCGCGGGCCGCCCAACTCCTCCTACAGCGAAGGCATCTACCATGGCCGCATCGTGTTGCCACCTACGTATCCCCTTCGCCCGCCGAGTTTCCGGTTCCTTACACCCAGCGGCCGTTTCGAAACCAACAGAGAGATTTGTCTAAGCATCAGCGGCCACCACGAAGAGACATGGCAACCTGCATGGGGCGTGAGGACGGCACTCGTTGCGTATGTTTAGCCTTGGACTCCCTCTCTCTGCCTTTCCAGTCCCTATTAGAGATGTTTTCCCGTCGCCTAACAAGATAAAAGGTTGCGTAGCTTCATGGAGACGGATCCAAGAGGCCAACTCGGCGGTCTCGAGACAAGCGATTCTGTACGGAAGCGTCATGCCATTGCATCACACACATTCAAATGCCCAACTTGCGCAAAGACAAATATTGAAATCATTCAAGAATGTGAAGAATCGGCGAAGGCCAACTCCGACTCGCCAGATTCAGCGACTGAGGTCGAGATACCCTCCGAGCTGAAGCTTGGATACAAAGATGAGATGACTGGGCCCAAGGGCTCAGGAGGATCAGCAGAAGCAGTGACACCGGTGCCTCCGACACCAAGAACCGAACCGGTGGATGCAGAGAGTGCCGAGCTGGCTGAAGGCTTTGTTCGTACGGCACCTGAGACAGTCGTGGCGGCCCCGAGTTCGGCATCAACATCACAATCACCAGCGACGGCGGCATCTTACCCTCCTGCGCGTCCAGGTCGAGGGATTATCACCCCCACACGGACGGTCTCACTGCCTCCGGCCCCGAATCTTAGTGTGCGCCCCCAGGCTCCTCCTACCACCCGCGCGTATGACGAAGGCGTACCGCTCTGGGTTGATCGAGCCATTGTCGTTCTCGTTGTACTTCTGCTGGCCATGATTCTCAAAGTCTTGCTTGACTTTTAGTCACGATGATGTCCTTACAATTTGCTTGAGGGGATCCAGCCCCCGACACCCTGGATGAACACTGGAATGCGAGAATTTGTTTATTTCACGGTTGCTGGCGTCTGGTTGAGGTTGTTTAGGCGTTATCACTTGCCCATATCCATGGTATACCATCATCCGGATACTTGTAGACTTTGTTTTATTGATACAATGGCCACTGGGCCAAAAGCCCATGTTTACAACGGAATGGGAATACTACTCCAATGTACTTGTTGGCCCCTTAACCGGTATCCAGTAGCGACTGCTCTCATACGCGCGCCGCCCCGAATACCCTGATGACATCCACCGTCACGAGTCGTTCACAAAATATTTCGCTGTTGTCCAACGACCAGCCACCACCACTCATTCACAGTGAAACTCTTTCCATGGGTAATACCTTTCAAGACACCATATCTTTTCCCCCAGTCAAACACCATCTGCACCTCGAATTCTTGTAGATATGGTTTGAGCACGGCACAAACGGACGCGACATTCAGGGGTCCTCGAGTTGCGACAACGAACGCAACCGCACCAAGAACTTGTGCCCAACGATCATGGTTGAGCTCCCCAAAGAAATCTGACCACAATGGAACCGCCCGATTATGGTTTTCCCTCGGAGGCTTGCTATGCTTGGCTTTTTGTAGGAGGGCCAAATCTTCATTGTAAACGTACTTCTCTGTGGCCTCGATCTCAAGACCAAAGTTGTAGTATGACTTGGGGTATTTCCTACTTTCGTAGTTGCCCGGGTCGAATCCGAGAGGGATATTCGGGACATCAACTGTGGTGACAGCAACTCTTCCGTAGGCCTGCAAATTCATCATGGCCATAACCTCACCATCCCTCAAGACGTAGGGAATCCGGATCTTTTCGCCCCGTCGAAAGCTTACATCAAGTCGTTGCTTGAACTTGGCGGCGTCGATGTATTTGACCTCGTTCGTCCACTTGATGAATCGCGGCAAGAATGTCTCGGTGAGGCGGTAAGGGCGGCCCTCGAGTGCTTTGAGCTTGCTGTCCGTGATGACACCTTGACCTTGGAGAGTCTCGACCGCTTGCTCGAGAAGTGATTGAATGCGCTCCTCGTCTCCGCCTCCGATACTTGCCATCTTCTTCCTTATATCTTGCGGCGCATATTTATCGCGATGCGTGTAGCAAAGGGAGCGCAACCACGACATAGCAATGGCTAGGTCCTCGGTGTCCTTGGACGGCGCTCCCCCATCATTATCCACGAGGGAAATCGCGGGGCGTGAAGTGGCCGCCTCAAATCTGTTAAAGACAGACATCTGGAAGTTATAGTACTCGTCGCGCCAGTTGGTTACATCCGTCCAGGCTGAGCCAAGAGAGTAACCCCGTTCCAGAGCAGTCTTGCTGGCAGGCAACTCCTGCGAATCCTCAATCAGACCAGCGGTCCACTTGATAAGACGCGGCCAGTCGTAGTCGATATAATTGTCAAAGTCAATAGGTGGAAATTCTTCGTTCTCGTAGGCTGAAATGAATTGAATCTGGAATCGTTCAGAAAGCTGGCTGATGAAAGTTCCGCGATCCTTTCGGGCTTTCGACCAGAATCGTCTCATGGCGCTGAGGGCCATGTCGGGGAACAAGGTCATCATGAGACCCCATTCTATGATTCGGTCGGCACCACCAAGAAGTGTCCTTGTGACGACGAATGCGGCTATCAAGATGGTTTCATTCGTCTCGTCGAGCCCGGCGTTCCGTCTAGACGCATCTCTCAGGTCCATGTCTCTAGGCAATGGTATGAGCGTCCTGGTCTTCAGATCGATTCCGACCATAAGCTCCCTGGGCTCGGTCCCGAGCTTGGTCTGTCGTCGCTTGCGCTTTCTTTGTCGACCAATCTCGCCGCCCCAGAGATGGTCAGTTGCAGTCGTTCCCTGTTCAGCAATGTGGAGGCTAAACAAGGCAGATTGACTGAGTTGGTTCACAGGGTCCCATTCAAGTTGAGGATTCTCCCATTCGCCCGGAAGGTCATCGACGCCGTGGTTGATAAAGATATAGTCCGGGGCGATTGACCCCGCCAAAAGGAGCTTCATACCCTCAGCTGACAGCTCCCAGTCGAAACAGGCGTCGACCTGGTCGGAGAATTCGTAGAATTGGCTGCTGCTGGGTAACTTGTCTCCAGCCCCCCCTCGCCACTTTGTTATCTCGGGGAGATTTTGAGGCAAGTTCTGTCGGAGGAACCAACGCGAATCGGGCATCCAGCCACTGATTGACAGGCTACGATCCTCCGTCTCGAAGAATGCGCTCTCATGCGCCGGCCAAGTACCGTTATCGCCTTCGATAGTGTCGACATGAGCGAAGGTGACGCTGAACTCGTCGTGGCCCACGTCAGACTCTGGCGGGGCCGTGGGATAAGTTGGTTCAGGGGCCGAGGCGTCAGGAAGAGGTGTGTGTTGGATGTCTTCTGGCGTTTCGGGTCCCAGATATGTGTTGGGATTGAGAAAGACAATATTCGGAGAACAGCCGCTCCGTCCATCACCGCGAGATTCGGAGGGCCCAGCGATTGGTCCTACTTGCCCTGTCACGAAGAATCGAAAGATGTCTCTCTTTCGTGTTCCATCGGGACCCTGATCTTCTGCATGGGCAATCTGTTCCCTTGTGACCATTCGCTTCCTGCGTTTCCTTGGTGTCTGGGATCCCTCGGGGGGAGTATTTGGCCTCTCAATAGCTGCTTTATTGGCATAAAAAGGAGCATCAAGAACCTCCATCACCTGAACCGTCTTCCTACGGCTGGAGAAGACGGGCTGAGCGTCATGCTTGTCCTCCTCAGGCATTCCTGCCTTGGGCCTGAAGGCCGGCGGGATGTAAAGTCTTGGATGATGGGCCATAATGTTCGCTTTCATAGCTGCGCCCGGCGGGGATGACGCTTCGATTCCAGGAATCCGTATCAATTGGTAGTTCGTCATCATGCCTTTGGAGTTCTTGAAAGCATGCGTGCTAACAACCACTTGCTTCTTCTTCGCCAACCTTGCCAATGCGTTTTTGTACATTTGATGGTCCGGCGCCTCTTCAGACGAGAACAGAGTTTCCCACGTAGCAATAGTAGCGTACCACAGGGACTGGCCTCCAGGGAAGACACCGCCACTCGCATGTAGGATGTACTGAAGTGCCCGTTCCATGGTCTGTGTTTTCGAAAGAGCACTGCTGTTGGTTAGACTGGCCCTCAGTGCGTCTGCATGTGGCAGCGGGCTGGATTCGATAACTGGTGCTGACGCATCTCCTGAGCCTGCTCGCTTGGGACTTCCATTCGAACTTCGCTTTGCTGGACCCGGATGCGAGCCTCGTCGCCCCGAGCGGTCAGGCGATTTCGTTGACGTCAAGTTTCGCGGTGGATCGATTCCAGCAGTGTCAGTGAGAGCCTTCATGTGGGATTCCGGGGAGACATGCGTTCTCTTGGCTTTTGGTGTGTCTTCTCCCCTTGCTTTCCCAACTGCTATCTGAAGTGAGGCATGTTTCGTTGGCATGTCTCTTACAGCACCGGCAGGATCATCAATGAGCCCGCTCAAGGGCAGCGGTGTCGAGGATACCGGCGGCTTCAGCGTACTTGATGACTTTGACGCACTTCGATTACTGCCAAGGCCCCTTCTCTCGCCTTGTCTTGTCTCCTGTAATACGCCGGATTCCCTTCCTAGGTCGGTACGCAGTCTTCTACTCCTGGAAGAAGTGGCCCCGAAGGATTGTACATCGGCGGTGACAGCGTCATCTCCTCTTTCCTGCAAGCCAAAGACGTCCTCCTGGCTTTCCTCGTCGTCTAGAGTGTCATTCAAGGTAGATAACCTCGAGTGCCGAGGTTTGATCTGTCGAGGAGGATTAATTGCTCGTTTCGGCAGAGTCGATCGTTTCGCAGCCGGGAAAAGCTTCTCAGGAGGCCCAATCAGGGGTGCCACATAGTTTGGGTTGCAGGGTGTCTTCGATTTCTCGAGGTGGTATTTGATACCAACGTCGTTCTTCCAAGTCCCTCCACATTTGTCGCATTTGAAAATCTTGGAACAGCCACGGGCAGATGATTTTGCTGACCCTTTTTTGGTCCGACGGCCTCCACGCTTCACAGGCACGTCGTCGACAAGTATAGCATCCACTGCTTCGGCATCGGGCATCTCCACATCTTGAGTCAAGTGTTGAGATCCCACGACAATGGATTGCTCATCCGTCGGCAGGGCGGCAGGGGCTTCGACCTCCGTTGTCGTAGCCGATAGCGCGTCTACGTTCGAAGGTTCCTGAAGCTTGCCCTCTTGGCCAACAGCAGCATGAATAGTGGACTGGTCTGTACCATGGACGGGAGGAGCCTGAGAGATATACGGGACCGCACCGGCTTCGGGATCTCGATCACTATTGGAGAGTATTCTAGACAGCGCTGCCGGATGTACTTTGAGCGTCACGATATTCGATGCTGTTGTTGATTCAGCTGGTCGTCGCCTCGTACCACGTCTGGCAGCCGTTGCAGAGGGGGTTGTAGAGTCGAGCTCCGAGCACGTTCCCGCTGTAAAGCTCGCGTCGTCTTCAGAAGAATCTTCGCCCGTCTGCTCCAGAAGCCTTCTTCGCTTTGCTTGACGCAGTCGTCCTGCTTCTTGAGCCCCGTTGACTCGCAGAGTATCCGAAGCTTCGGCCTTCCTCTTAGTGATGGCATTGAGTGCCTTGCCAAAAACTCGAGCAAGAGCAGTCAAGCCAATGGCAGTATAGGACGGGTCAGGGGGCACTGTGGGATCTGTAAAGTGGCCAACCAGCGTCTTTCCACGGATCCCGTCAGCCAGAGAATGATCATCATCCATCTGTCCAGTGAGATTCTTTTTAGCAGCGGCGGCATCTCCTTGCTGGGCACTGAGTGCAAAATAGCGATATTGCTGAGATTTGCCTTTTCGGTGCATCTCACTCGATACCTGAAAGTGCCTGAGATGCATGGGCTGCTGTGTCGGGAGAGAGATTGTTGAGGAAATGGAGGATATATACCGCCGAAAAGATGGCCCCAGAGTCAAGTCTCCTAACTGCTTGTTCGACAGACCCGCGGAGCCTGCAGCAGAAATGTTGTCGAAGATTGTCGTGGTTAGGGGTTTGTCGGCTATCCAGCTGGAGCGTGGATTCATTCGTCTTCTGTTGAGAGCACGACCATGTTCAGTCTCCGGGCTTGGGCTGTCCATGTTGGCGGTCTTGCTTGCCGGATCAGATCCAAGATCTCCACCGTTGAGGCTGTGATAAGACTGTATACTTTTTTGCTTCCCCGTAGCAAGATAGGCAGCCCAGTCCTCGTGCGTA
Source organism: Colletotrichum acutatum (assembly GCF_030867785.1). NCBI lineage: Eukaryota > Fungi > Ascomycota > Sordariomycetes > Glomerellales > Glomerellaceae > Colletotrichum > Colletotrichum acutatum. The sequence goes on from NW_026849003.1 coordinate 69,182, forward strand.
AGATCGTGGTCGAATTTGAGGCAGTCCTTGAAAAGTTTCCCAGACAAAGTGGCGCCAACATACTGGATGGCACCAGTCTGGACAAAGAATCGACACGTCTTGGCTGCAACTTTCATCTGCCATCTCAGACCCAAAATGCCCAGTTTGCATCGTAGATCATGATATCTGATGATCCCAAAGGCCTTCACAATGGCCATGATCGTCTGGGCTAGAGAGATGTAGTCCACCGATTCCCCATTCCACCTGCCACGCCACGAGACAGGCTCTAAGTCGCACGCCAGGGCGCTTCTGGACATATCAACAGTCGTGTGCAGGCTTGCGGTTGCTTTCAGGGGATCGATTGGAAGAGCTGGTGCGAAGCGCGTCAACCACATTTTGCTGGTCTTGGTTCCCCTGACGAGCGTCGTTCGTTTCGAAATATATCCCTTTTCTGCCAAAGCATCTGTTCTTTTGGGCAATGAGCGTTTGTCTTGGCCAACAAGCCGACCTAAATCGCCTTGCAAGATACCCTGCTGCTTAGTGGAGGCGATACCGACCAAGGCCATCCACTCCAGTCTCGGGACCCTTCGGTAGTCGGGCGCATGTCCAGCAATGGATTCCCACATGCGATCCTCAGAGACGTATATACGAGGCCGCTTTCGAAGGCCCAGGGTCTTCGGCGCCGACTTGACGAGGTCTTTGGGTTCAGGGTCATTTGGACCTTCTTCTTCTGCGGCACCTTCTGAGGTGCTGGGAGCTGCTTTTCCACCCTGAGAGTCTGGATCCGGCAAGGCAAGGATGTCAACCAGAGGTACATGATTCCACTTTCTATTCGGTCCCACAGAGACGTCCTTCCTCACTCTCAGCCAGTCCCAGGCCGTAGACCACAGTAACTGGTTGGATTCCGCGCCTGTTGGCTGAGAGGGTTCTGCTGGTGCATCTTGCCTGGGTCGGGTGTCCTTGTAAAAAGTGCCGAGTGAATCGAGTACATGTAGTACAGTGCATCCTATTAATCGCTTGTCAGTAAGATGCGCCAACTAGAAAGTATTCAAGTCAAATTTCCTCGCTGAACGCACGACTGGTGGTGGGGGGCACAGTCAAATGCCAGCCATCTCAGTGTAATTGCGCAAACTGAGAGTAGAATGATAATTTGGAAGTGATGGACAAGAAGTCGAGAGTCCTCGTTCTCATGAAGCGTGAAGGGCAGATTCACTCACCCAAGTCACCATAACATGAGATGTCAGTGATGACAGACTCTATCAGTCGCTCGAGGTCGCGGGACATTGTACCTCCTTTTGGGGGTTTGACATTCTCAGGTGAACGAAAGTCGCATAGAAAAAGTCATGCGAATATTGACGGCGAAGGTCGACGATGGAAAATCGAACCCAAGATCCCTGGGTTGGCGTATGCGGTTGGTCGAAAATTCCTTCCAGATTCTGGTTGGTTTTCCCCCGCTACGTTTGAGTCGGCCAGAGATGTGGGTAGTGGAGGGGAAGGAAACCGCTGGAGTCTGGCCGCCTCGGGAACCCCGCCGTGCCCGCCACGGTGGGCTACCTTGCCTTGGGTACCTTACAGCACCGTCCAGGTGGCTGTGGTGGCTGTGGACGAAGAAAGAGCCACTATGACTCTGACGGCACGTGATCATTACATAATACCTGATCCGCACAGACGTAGTCCGTAATTTGGCCATACCTAAGTTCTTGGACAAGGGACAAGGGGGCCGGAGGTTATAGACTGGATATCTCGTCTCATGTCACATCTTAAGCAGACAAGGTATGAGATCGAAAATTAAATCACACTGGTTCGGGTGAGCTTTGCATCCGCATCTTCAAAGACAGGCTTTCATTACTACTAGTTCTGGGTATCTCGAGATTTCGCAGCGGCAAGCTTAGCCAACTTTTCCTCCTGCTGTTTCCTGTAAGCCAGAAGGAATGCCTCTCTGGTTTCCTGGAGCTCTTCACGTCTTCTCAGGCTACCAGCGGACTTTGGCACGTTAGAGACATCAACGGCCGCACCACGGACCAGTAGCCTGTCTTTGCCGGCCTTGTGAAGCTCTGGCGGAGCCTGCGCGACATCATGGAGCCCTACTTTGGCCTCGGCACGCATCTTCTTGAGCACCGCCCAAGGATCTTCTTCGCGGTCTGCGCCCTTGTTCTTCTTCCCCCTTTTGCCCTTCTTCTTGTCCTGCCCAGGTTCGTAGAAGGCCTTTGAGGTCTGTCCGAAGTTACCAAAGGTACCGCCGTTGATCTCTTCGTCTAGCTCGCGTTCGGCGATTTCCTCGAGCTCCTCTTCTCTCTTCTCTTGAATCTTGCGCTCTTCCTCACGCCACTGGTCGTACAGCTTGTGCATCTTCTTCTCCTTCCGCGTCCTGACGGTCTTGAGACCAAGAGGATCTTTCCCGCCCCTCTCGGTCTTGTTGACAAGGTTCGCCAGAGGCAGGGCTGCGTTGACGCGGGCAGCGAAATCGGACATCTTTTCGCCCGGCCGGATCGTGGGCATCTCGGGCTTCGCAGTCTCCTCAACCTTGGTCTCGCTCTGCGCGGCTGCCGCAGCTCTCTTAGCTGCCTTCTTTTTTTGGGCCACCGTCTCGCCGTTATCTAGGCCAGATCGTTGTCTCCTGCCCGACGCCAACGACATGATGCGCTTGAAAGCTCTCGGAGCATCGTCATCATTGCTGCGACCTTTTCTCTTCTTGGAGACGCCATCATTCTCTGTCTTTTGGCTCTTTCCATTCTTGCCATTCTTGGCGTTCTTTGCATTGTTGGCTAGAGCTTTTCGACTTCGCAATTGAACGGGAAGCGGCCTCGCGATTTGTGATGGGGGGAGATCAAATCTGCACGAAGCCGGTTAGTGTAGGCCATGACGGCATCCCAGGCGATCAGAACTTACGCTGAGGGGTCCTGTTCCCTCCTGGTATGTTTGTGAGGCATTGCGACTGACTTCAATGAGTGAGTCGTTGAGCGATTCAGTACAGAAACACGTCCCCCTCTGCTTCAAGGTTTCGTGATTGCAGGTGAGGCGGGATGATACATGGGCTCGGGGAGTGATGGAAAATTTTGTATTATGTCAGCCACGATAAGAAGTGGACGTCCGATAAGGAGTGAGGCCGTTTTTTGGGGGGTACCCCCGCTCCACCTCATGAAACCAGCTCCCTGTCGTGCCAGTGGATGTACGTATCGCAATGCATCTGCAGGGGTCTCCACGTCGGAAAGCCCCTAGGGCCGATCCACCTTGGACAGATCACACGCGGGAATCCCACAATCTGGCATCTTGGCACCTGATCAATGACAGTTCTGTAGCACATGGGCTGGCTTCACCCGGTCATAGGCACAAAACTTTGCTTGAGGTTTAGGTACCCGCGCTGCATGCTTCGCTGATCATCTCTAAATTGGTTTTTGGTTTGTTTTTCTTGCCAAGTAAGTCGTTGTCAGTCATTCTCGGGAGACTCAGACAACCAACAGGGCAATGCCTATGCCAATATCAACGATCACCTTACCCACGGAGAAATCGTGGTGCGGAGCTCACCACATATACCAAATAAGCGACTCAGAAGGATGGTGGGACCTGGAGCCGGCATCTAAGCCGAAGCACGTTGAAATGAAAAGCTTGTTTTCTCCAGTAAGATGGTCATGTTTGTCAATTGAGCGCGATTCTTCTGAGAAGGACACTAGAACATCCCCTTTGATGAGAACCAGGCTTGTCACACGCATGGGCATGCATGCACAATGTCCCTCCTTCGTTGCCGCCTGGATGGATGATGCCACAGTGATGACCGCCTCATGTTAACGGAGAAGCGCAGCGGTCACGGAGACGGCGCCATGACCGGGCAATTGGTGGCGGAAGGGGACGAAGACGTGCTATGCCAGAGACTAGATCAACATGAGGCGGTAATTGCAAGGTGGATGGCACAACTGCTACGTCCCAAGTTGGCGAAAGAAACTCTGGGAAAACGAGGTGAGGTATTTGCACCCGAGTCCGTCCCACAGAGCAGGCCGGACGGACTCTAGGATTCAGACTTCAGACTTCAGACTCGGAGAAGAGCGTGTTTCGCGTGTGGGAGTTGTCGAGGTGTGGTTGAGTGAGGAGAACAAAGTCAATCACTAACCGTCTGATTATGTGACACTTTCAGTCGTTTTCGGACGTGTCTCAGTATCGACTGCTGATGAATTGCGTACGTAGACGGTCGCGCTGAGCTATGTACCAAATGCTTTTTTCCATTGCTTTTTTCCGGGTTGATGTCGGCACGGGTGGGTGTTCATCAGTCAGTCAGTCAGCCAGCCCATGATCAAGGTCAAGCCAGAAACACTCCGTGCGGGCATGGCTGATGGATGGATGGTGTTTCTGGTTTTGGGCGGGAAACGGAGGCTCGGACGTGCCGCCGTCCGCGCGACCCATGGAAATGTCCCGATCAGTCACGCTCTGGGGCGATCCCGCGATGAGCGCAATGGCCAACACGAGCGTGTACCTATGTTGTGTGGCTGAGGTACGGAGTACTGATAGATCGCAGCTAGACTTGGCCAAAACGCCTTGACTTCGGCTCGAGGTGCGGTGGCCAAAGTTCTTATCCGTACACGAACAAGCACGCGAGAAGCCACCCACGCGCACTACGCTGCCCTACCTTGGAGGAAAATCCATATGTACCTTGGTTGGCAGGTTGGTGAGATGGCATGAACCACGGTGGCCCACGAGGAAACGAGGGCATTTGTAATAGGTTGTTCTGGGCTGGTCCTGAAGGTTGGTTGAGGGCCAGGATCTTGTGGGGATACCTAAGGTGGTGACCTAGGTAGATAGTGGAATCTGGTCCAGTCTAGGACGAGCGCAGACTCCTCAGACCGCTCATAGGTAGGAACCTCTCGGGAACGGCACTGGGGGCCGGTTCTCTACCTAAGTGAATTAAGGTATGCATGATGCGCGTGACATAGATAGTACACCGTAGAGACCTGGAGTGCGAGAGGGATTTAATGTCACTAGTTGGTTTCTCATGGTTGCTTGAATGGAAGTTAATCCGCCTATCAGCTGCGCCACGTGCCTGGAAGAGTATGGCTTGCAAGTGAAAGGCGCGAGACTCTTGTTGGTAAGTAGGTCGAGGCGACAGGCCAAATGAGAGGCAGAAAGAGAAAGCGAGCAGGAGGGACGTTGGCATGGATGGGAGGGGAGGGATTTGAGAGCCCAGGTGAGGGACGGGAGTGAGGCCCATAACATGGAGCACGCCGTCTCTAAGCCGGTACAGGCTTAGCACGGACCATCTCAGCGTTGAGGAAGCGAACGTCCGTCCAGTCTCACTCTCGCGAGGTGCGGCGTGCGGTGTTCCTGTGACTTGCTCGACTGAGTTCAACCTTCAATGTATCCATCTGCGGGGAGATGCCACGGCGGGGCAATATGACTTCTCCACGGAGGCAAGTATCTACGCCGCTTGTCTTACCTTAGTCTACAGATACAAGATACTTCGTACCTCCGCACCAGACGAGAATAATCAAAGAAGTATCTTGGGTGCTGAGGTGCTCCACCAAGGTACTTACTTGCCTTAGGTTCATTGGTACCTAGCCACAGCGGACAGCTTTGCACGACGGTCATTGACCACTGAGATGTTCGTATTGGTAGCAGAAGGCGCAGCTGCTGGACTGGATTGGAGATCCATGGCCGGAACCCCTTCGCTCTCTTCCCCAAATACTTTTTTCGCTCCTTCCAGCTGGAGGGTCGCTGCTGTCTCCTGTGCCAAGCCTTCCACCAATCAACCAATCTCCAAGTAGCTCGTTCTTGCGCTTTCCATCCTCATTACTCTCTGAACTTCCGCACTGACTTTTCCTTGGCACCTCATGTTTCCCTTGTGCCTCGTCTGTAGAGGCAAGAAGTGTCGAGGAAAGCGGCTGGGATGAGGGGTCTCAGGGTCTGGACAAAGGCTCCAGGAGGGGGCCGGAAGCAACTACAAGGTACCTGGACCTCGGGAACGCCAGAGGGCAGGGATTTTCCCGTCGGCCAGACCCTCGTCGACTCTCTTTCGCCATTCGACTGAGGCATTCCGACACGACAGGTTTGGTTTGAGAGAGGCATGCCGAATAACCTTAGTTGTTGGCCTCTTGTTTGGCGACTAACGACAATGGGACCTTGGTGCGCCTTTCCACTGGTCACAGAGTCATCGCCCATGCGCTACCTCGACACGCTACTTCCATGGTCAACATTCGACACTTGACCCCAGACCTGAGAATAGTCTCTCACTCTCACTCACTCACTCACCCACACACTCTCTCGCTTTTTCTTGGCCTCACTTTCTTGCCCTGTCTATTCTCCGTGGCATGGCTGTCGTCGTCACTCGTCGTGGACATAATAAATGACTATCCTTGCTTCGTGGCCTCTGACCGTGCATACAACCACCGACATGACACGATACATATCTCTGCTGCCTGGCCAAGACGATCCACACATTCAGATACCGTTGTCCCTGAAGTCCGTGATCACAATTCCTCTTCGTTACACTGATTGACCCTGGACCTGAACCAATACCCCCCCTTCGCCAGGGTAACAAACACAAACAAAACAGGCGCCAGAAACACTCCCTCGGGTCCCGCGCCCCCCACCGTCTTGGGGCTAGCTAAGCTCCTGATAGACTTTCTTAGTCTTAGTCCCTTTTACGGACGTGGGACAGGACAGGACATGGATGACTTGGAAATGCTTGAATACGCCGCCTACTGACTAGCATTAGTCCCCTTTCTCCCCAGCCAAGTACCTTAGCTTGTAGTGTCTAGCATGGAATCCATGTACCGCTACTGCTGCATTGTTGCTGCTGCCGCCGTAGATGCTACTGCTCATGAACCACCCAGTCATTCACACACACACACACACACACACACACACACACACACACACACACACACACACACACACACTCGTGCTCACACACAACTGGAGACATCACATCTTCTGGAACCATATGCCAGACACTAGACCCGTGTCCCATCCATAGCACGGCGTCTTGTCCGTTTTCTCTCTCTCTTGCTCACTCACGCCTCATTCAGCTCACTGACTCTCTCTCATTCTCCTCCTTCCCCTGACCCCCGTTCTTCCGACTTTCCTATGTGCCTCACTGTCTCTCCATCATGCTCTCAGACCCTCTCAGCTCTTCCCAAAGTCTGTTCTCAACCGCCGTCCCTACCCCAGCATCCATCCCTAACCATGCTCGGATCTACTTGCCGTTTTAACCTTTATATCCCTACCCCATTCCGCCCTGTCCTTACCTCGCCCTGAGGTACCCGACTTTATTACCTACCTTACCTTGCGGTGATCTTTAGCTCCAATGTCCCCCTCTTAAAGCAGGCAGCAAGCCAAGCCAACAGCCACTCTATTAGATCCCGCTATATTTGGTGTCTCTCTCCCGCAGTTCTTCACTCTTTGCCTCGTCCGCAAACGTCCAGACTTATTCGCTCTTGCCTTTGTTGCTGTCCTCTTTGTGTACCTTAGACCACTGCCAGTACCTCATACTACATACTTATCTGGCCTCCTACCTCGAAGTACTGTACAGCCTGCCTGACGAACTTGGAGAACGGCTTGCTGTACAATAGCACTGCCGCAGCCCAGACTTGCAGCCTACGAACCCTCATCCTTTACCACGATATGCTTTAGAGATAAAGAGCTACCATCCGACGGCCTCTTCCTCTTGTCTTCCCTCTGAGCAGGCGTCTCGGTCTCCAACCTAAGGTAGCCAACCATTGTCTGATCGTACCAGCCAGAGCAAAAGACCTATTCAAAATGTCTACCACAAAGAGCGCAAGCATCGACGCAGTGCGTGATCGATTCCGTCAATTCTGGTCCCGAAACAGCAGCACGATACCTCGTTACAGAGACTCTCCCGAGGAAGCAGACGCCGCAAGTGAAAGCGAAATCGAAGTCCCGCCAACACCAGCTGAGAGCTTCACTTCCGAAGATGGCTTACTTCCTCCTGCGTACATGATACCGAAACCATGGACACGGAAACGTTCCTTCATCATGTGCGGCGCTGTTTGGTTGGCGATGCTGTAAGTGTTGCGAACGGCGCAAGATTTAATTCTCCGGCTAACTTTGAATCTCAGCTTGATATTTGTCCTCCTCAACCTGGTCCTATTCGTAGCCCGCGAGGTCTGGGATACTGCATCCGAGCAGTTTGAGAGCGCGAGCATCGTTGAGCCAATTCCATGCCACTCTCATAATGATTACTGGAGGAAAAGGCCCATCTACGACGCTCTCCAGGCAGGATGCATTGGCATTGAGGCAGACGTGTGGCTCATGGACACCGAATTATTCGTTGGCCATAACAAGTGGTCTCTGCGTCAGAAAAACACCTTCACAAGTCTCTACATAGACCCCCTCGTTCGTCTGCTTGAGGAACGGAATGCGGATCTTGGAAACATCACACAGGAATCACCTCGGGGCATTTATGAGGCAAGCCCGGATCAAACCATGGTCCTTTTGGTGGATTTGAAGACGAGCGGCCCGGAGACCTGGCCGGAGGTGGTTCGTCAGTTGGAGCCCTTGCGAGAGCGAGGCTGGCTGAGCAAAGTCATCGATGGCAAAGTCCACTATGGGCCTATCACCGTCGTCGGGACTGGCAACACTCCTTTCGATATGGTCGTCGAAAATTCAACCTACAGGGACACATTCTTCGACGCTCCCCTCCTGAACCTGGACCGTCATAACTTCGATCTGACCAATTCCTTCTACACGAGCGTATCCTTCAAGAAGGCGCTCGGCACCGTTTGGTTTGGTGACCTATCAAAGGGCCAAATGGCGAAACTGAGAGCGCAAATCAAAGAGGCACATTCCCGCGGCTTGATGGTCCGGTACTGGGACCTCCCAGCATGGCCAATCAGCATCAGAAACCACGTATGGGATGTACTCGTACAAGAGGGCGTTGACATCCTGAATGTGGACGATCTCAAAGGCGCCAGGAGAGAATGGGATCTCAAGGCGTGGAAACGGCTAACCGGCAACTCCACGATACCAGCCTAACCGGACAGGGCTTGTGTACCATGGTGTACACAGAACCAAACCATCAAATCGCTACCAATTATGACAACGCATGATAGCGTGAGCTCCTTTAGAGGGACATCCCCCTCTTTGAAGTCAGAGCCACGCTAGCCGGTCGAAAATATCTGGAATGTTGGTGGGACCACTCTCCCCGCTCCATGGGGATTGTCGCTCCTCGAGAGCTGAGGCACTCGATGTTAGGAGAATACAATTCAAACACCACAGCCACTACCGATCTCCTGTCAAGGCCAGCCCATGAGCCATCGGCCATCGCACAATGCTACTCAACATTGACATACGAAGTTGTCTAGATTAACAACTTCCTCGGGCGGGACAACTTCCCCGAGAGCATTCTTCACATGCGGCTACTTAGAGTAGCCTTGTCTACACCGGGTAGCACACTTTGCAGCATCGTAACCATTGGACGTTCCTATGACTAGAAGGTGTTTATGTGGCAAAGTTGACGTACACGGAGAAAGGAGTGTGTAGGACATTAACGGAGTAGTAACATACATACAATGAATGGGTTGGCGCAAGTTGCATTGCAATCAACGCATCGCTTCTGGAGCGGACCGGACGATGACAGCCGAGCTCACCGACTCCGATCCGTGCCAAGACTCGGGTGCGATGGCTTCGCAAACTTCCGCCCGGCCACCGCCGTGTGTCCCGAGACGGACTTTGCCCGGATACCTTAGTTAAGATAGACAAAAGTTACTAGAATATAAGGGCTATTAGTCATCATATCCGGTCGGGATTCGCAGGCGATTTATGGTGCATCGGTTTTTGCCTTTGAAGCCGAGATACCGTGTTTTCTCCGGCGGGAAGGCCTCGGCAACAGCGAACAGGACGACGCAACTTAGACTGATGTTTCTCTTAGCTCACGACCCCGCAATGTCCATGGACGATCTGAATGCATGACGTCCGGATGAAATACCCGCCCGCAATACCACGTCTTGAAGATTTAAGGCAGGTGTTCGTCAACATTTCCTCCTTTGATTCAATCGTACATCGTTGCACATACAAAGACTCAGAGTAGACATCTTGCCCTATCTCAACTCATCTCATCTCATCGCATCGTATCTCGATTAGACGAACTCTCTTCCGAACTCTATCCTTGGCATTTGTTTCATCACACTTGATCCCACTACCAACACTTCAGCCTGTCTTTCATAATGTCTGGACAGCTCGCAAGTCTCGATGTGAGTAACGGAGTCATGAGGATATTGAATCCCAACGGCGACGAAGCCCCTCAATCACTAACTAAGAGCCAAACAGCCATCCATGGCGGACCGTCTCCCGCCTCATTCCCAGGTCCTCTTTGACGCCAAGGCGTCGGCTGGGCTCACGTTTGAGGAAATCGCCAAGCATCTCGGTCGCAGTGAAGTTGCCATTGCGGGCATCTTTTACGGTCAGGTCCAGGCCTCGGAAGAGGACGTCCAGAAGCTGTCTGAGCTCCTCGGAATCCAGGCCGCAAACCTGAAGCAGCTAAACAACTACCCCGACCGCGGCCGAGCCGGGCCCATGCCGCCTGTTGAGCCGCTCATCTACCGCCTGTACGAGATTGTGCAAAATTACGGGTACGCCTACAAGGCCGTCATGAACGAGAAGTTTGGCGACGGCATCATGAGTGCGATTTGTTTCAACACCAAGGTCGAAAAGGAGATTGACGAGGCTGGGAGCCCGTGGGTTGTCATCACCCTCAAGGGCAAATGGTACGTACATTTTGTTCGCTTCATGTACTTGGTGCTCCGTGGCTTTGGACGTGAAGACTGACTTGGTTGATAGGCTTCCCTTCACCCGGTTCTAGAGAGAGCCTGCAGTTATTGGACATAGCAAAGAGAAGCGTCATATGGAAACGAGCACCGTGAATAGCACTAACTTTTATCACGCTTGTCGTCAGATGCTGGTTTGGAAGCGAGGAGTTTCGGCTTGGTGACAATGTACATAAAAAAGGTGGCAGTCATTCTATCCCCCTTAGGTAGTCAATCTACAGACACGCGACTGTGTTACTGTGAGCTCCGTTCGATAAAGCAGACCTTCGCCCACGGTGTTGGCTTGTTATTAAACGTCAGGTCCAATAAGAGGCCAAAATTTGCAGTGAAGAGATAACGCAAGCTTTAAGAAAAAATTGCGAACCGTGGTCCAGATATGGAGCATTGCCGGCCTAGATATTGTCGAACTGATCTTTCTGGTCACATACCTAATTGAATCAAAAGCAGCAATGGCAACTAGGCGAGTACCCGCAATCGAAACATATTCTCTTAGGGTCAATGCTTGCATGTACATCCAACGATCGATAATTTGGAAAGCTGCTGGATTTGGTAGAGTGGCAGTCCGTGTGAAATGGATTTGTTTAGTTTCGACTGTCCAAGGAATGAAAGCCAAGTGTTTCCGACTCAAAGGACTTGTGTTGGCACAAATCTTCAGCATCGTCTTTCTTCCATACTCCCCTATTCAAACCCCAATGCTGGCTCTTTGTCTCTAACACCGTTCTTCGGTGTTTTTTCCGTTCGAAGGAGTCTCGCACATCCTAACTTGTTTGCGCTGGAGCGCAGGCTATGTAATTCTCCTACGCTCAGCCGATACGTTTGCCCAAAAGATATTGCAAAGTCACAAACCCTTATCCCGTCCTGTATGACATGCGTTATTGCCATCTCAGGCATAACAAATGTGTTACATAACTCCAAGCGTACAGCCTGGTACTCTGGTAAGGATACACTGTTCGCCGCTGCGGTGAACTCAACGAAGGCTAGCCTCCATTCGTCTACAACGTTGTGACGTCGAGAACAATGAAGTTTCATGGGTGTTGCCGGTTTATCGGACAAAGATTCGAAGTTCTTGAGACAGCTGTTCGGCTCTCGTGATCGGCTTCGAGGTCGTTAATTGCGTCTCGGGCAGGTCATCTGCTCGTCGTTGTGTAAGTTGGGCGCTGCGTGGGAACATTGCAACTGCTGCACACTATCTAACGCGGCCGCCTTGGAGTTCAACAGCACTGGTACCACAGACGAGAGGAAACTTTGATATAGAAAGCAACTGATTTCCTTCGAGACTATGATGAGTTTTGTCCATCTCTGCAAAACAGACCAAATCCTACGTCGATCGTCCTCTACCAAAGAAACAGACCCGGGCATACCATTGTACACCTTCAATACCAAACGCCAAATCAGCTGGTATGGAGACCCCTAACAACACTTGCAAAATCGACGTCAAACCCAGTTCTGGTACCAACGGCAGCGATCAAATCCTGTCGGGCCCTCAACGAAGATAGAGACCATAGCGCTATGCCAGTCTAGCAGCAATGAGGTGATTTTGAACGAATGCGTCATATCATTGGACAGACCGCAACAAGAACTCCTCGTCATGGAAATCTCGGGCTTCATTCCTCCGTCCTCACCATACCACGATTTAGTCTTCGTTCTTGACTACCGAGACACGAGTTCACTACAAACCACTTAAGCCGAAGTCCTCGCCAGAACGACCATAAACATGCCCGGTAGTTTCGGTTGGCCCAGAAGCATGTTCTTGTTGCACAGAGTCTTAGTCAATAAGGTGTCTAGCAATACTTTTCATAGCCAAGCGTGGAACACGTACAGGATGATAGTCAGAAAGCCCACATGGCGCAATTACAAACCAATTGGTTCTTCATGAATAGATCCCATATTTCCGGGCATACGTTCCCCGTCGAAGCTGCACCTGATGTCTAGGAGCTTACGGGAAGTTCGTGTTCTTAATTGAGGATGTAGATAACGATACCCGTTCTTCTTGGTAGCTATGAGCACAAGTACAGAAAATCAACCTCCTGTCTGCCAGCAAAAAGACAATAGCTTCACCGGTCTGGCATGGACTCGAGAAGCCAAAAAAGAATATACATACAACACCAGGTATTCGCTGGTCGTCACCGACCCAACTACTAATCCGGCCCTCATTGGCTTATCTATGGGAGAGCGGACGGGATCCCGAGTTTTCCAATGGGTATGGCCGTATGTGCTGGGAAGATGATACGAAGTGAGATATAGACCACAAAAATTGGGTAACGCTTCCTTTTCAGAACGTCCGAGCGTCCGAGCACTCGAATCTGCTGCTTCATTCGAACAGAGAATGATGGCTAGATTGTACTCATGTAGACATCCAAGGGACTTGATTGGAGGTAGACTTGTGAAGTTCCTCTTCACCAGTATCTTATTTTGTTGTGAATCATTGCAGTGAGAATGATCTCAAGACGATGTTGAAGACAAGTAAAAAATGGTCGACCAATGGCTGCTTACCAAGCCAGGGACCATACCCACTATGGAGAACGACCCCACCATCATGTCTGACCGCCTCAACTGGGTGGATCACTGAAGCGGCAGAATTATTTTCAATCGACATTTTTTCTGAGGACCCTCCCCACGTTGCCGCAACCCGACCGTAAAGAGTGTTGAACCAGCATACTTTTGCGACCAACCCAATATCAGTACACTTCAGATATTGTCTGCAACCATGGTTACAAAATCCAAACTCAAGCTTGCGCTAGCGGCCGAGAAGGGCATCGACCTTCGTAAGGTCAAGGAAGAGCGCAAGATCAAGGCGAAGCACCGCGAAGCCGCCAAGGAGCAAGAGAAGAAGAACAAGAAGAACAAGGGTGTCGAAGAGGATGACGAGGACGAGGAGATGGAAGACGAGGAGGAAGGAGACGATACCTCTGTTATCTCCATTGAGGGTGGCATCACTTTGAACGCAGACTTTGAGGATGCCGACTCGGACGAAGAAGAGGACGACGAGGACGACGACGAAGAAGAGGATGACAAGGTTCGTGCTCCTTGCACATTGCGCAAACTACGGGACCCTCAGAATGATTGCTAATACACGGTTTCTACAGCTCGATATCGAAGCATTGGACGACACAGATAGTGACAGCGACTCCGATATCGAGATGGAAGCAAAGATCGAGCGCCCATCCAAGAAGGCCAAGACAGCCACCAAGACACCCACAGAAATCGAGGAGAAGGACGGCGAATCAGATGACGAGGAGGACTCAGAGGTTGACCCCGAAGAGGACGACGTTCCCATGTCGGATCTCGAAGGCGACGACGAGGATCTCGAGGACATTATCCCCCACACCAAGCTCACAATCAACAACAAGGCCGCACTCCTGGCCTCCCTGAACCGCATTCGCATCGACACATCCTCCACAGCCTCCTTCACGTCGCACATGACCGTCGCCTCATCCAAACCCACCGCCGAGGCCGTCCCCGATGCCCAGGACGACCTCCAGCGCGAGCTCGCCCTGCTCTCGCAGTCCCTCGAGGCCGCGCGTAAGGGCCGCGCGCTCCTGATCAAGGAGGGCACCCCATTCTCCCGCCCCAAGGACTACTTTGCGGAGATGGTCAAGGACGACGGACAGATGGATAAGGTCAAGGCCAAACTTATCGAGGAGGCCAGCTCCAAGAAGGCTGCCGCCGAGGCGAGAAAGCTCAGAGACCTCAAGAAGTTTGGCAAGCAGGTGCAGGTCGCCAAGTTGCAGGAGCGCCAAAAGGCCAAGAAGGACACACTGGAAAAGATCAAGACGCTCAAGAGGAGTAAGTTACACCTCCCTCCCTAAAGCTGCTAGCTGCACGCTTCAGTACTCGTTTCAGTCCGAACCGGTCACTAACTATCCCCAACCCAGAACGTCAAGAAAACTCTTCCAACCTCGACACGCGCGAGGCCGACCTCTTCGACGTCGGCGTCGACAACGAGATCAAGAGCCACACCAACTCGGACGGCAAGCGCGGCGGTCGCGACGGCGGCCGGTCCGGCAGCGGCGTCAACGCCAAGCGGTCCAAGAAGAACGAAAAGTACGGCTTCGGCGGAAAGAAGCGCCACGCAAAGTCGGGCGACGCCGTGAGCTCCGGCGACCTGAGCGGGTTCAACGCCAAGCGCATGAAGGGCGGTGTCGGCAAGAAGCCCCAGCAGCGGCCGGGCAAGAACAGGAGAAAGGCCATGAATAAGTAACGGAGAAAAAAAAAGGAGAGTGCCGTTTTCTGTAGCGTAAAAAACAGGGGTAGGTGAGGGGACTGGAAGGAGGAGAGTATGTAAACAAAAAACTAGAACGGAGGAGCGAATACCCCTCGGGTTCAATGGTAATCCACAAACGAAATGATTCAATTACTCTCCAGTGACCTTTGATATTTGATGGAAGCATCAGGTGCCATTTCCTTCTTGGTCTGCTCGTCTTGTGTCCCAAAAAGCCTCATTATCCTTCACTGGCCCACTGATCAGCATAAATTGTGGCAGAGGTATCCCGAGACTTCAAAATTTAGCTTCGTCCCAATTCCATGTGGACGGTACGCGATAAACTTTCTAGCAAGCACGCCAAACATGCTAAGAGTTCAGCCCTGACGACTTTGAATCAACTTCTCGTCGCAAGAGGCATGGCATTGTACGTCATCACCACCTCCCATTGGCAGGCTTTGTGCACAACAACGATATGGGCAGTGAGCAGTGGGTTCGAAATACCGTATAAATTCTGACATTATAGTGGTTGATCTCTCATAACAATACGTACATCATCCTCGCTTGCTACTCGGAATATGTACTCCTGGAGCATTGCGCAAAGCTTTCCTGTCTGCTCGTGCTATCCTACTTCAGAGGGATTGGCACAAGGACCCTGGAGGAAAATATACTGCTATCCATCTCGGGCGGCCTATGCATTCTCTCAATCCAAGTGAGCCGCCAATGTGACCATCATTTCCATCCTTCCGTTGCGGGCTTCGCCAGCCCGTTAGCCCAAGACCAAGAAAAAGTAAATCCGTGACATAAAAAGACCGTCTCTGTGCCCCAGCAATAGTCTTCCGGGACACAAATTTGGTAGTTTTGAATGTTGCGTATGCCGCCTTTGGTGATTTGTCGGATGCGTGTGCTACCGTCCAAATCTTCCCAAGAGGCCATCTGCTATTCCATGCTATTCATTGCTGGAATAACGACCACATGGGCAAATTGAAACCCGCCAACCTCGAACACCTTGGAGAAGTTATGGATGCCGTCAAGGGAATAGTGCCTTGCCGATGACTTGAGCAGTCTGTTTCGTGGACGGCATGTGAGGATGAGGAAAAACTGAGGATATATCGTCCTGGAATAAAGGGGAGTCATGCCGTCACCATGAATGGCAAGCACCCAATGCCGGACCTGAATATGCTGCTGAAAGACCAGTGGTATCGAGGGAAACGCCATGCATTTGAAAAAACGCTGTGCTGTGCAATGCTGTGCCACCTGTGGGCGGCAAAGAATCCGTATTATAAACATCGCGCCTCCGAAGGCGCTTTCCGGGGTATAGTCGAACGTTGTGGAGCACTGAGTGGTATGGATCACTGCGTCGCGGCCACGCACCAGTGACGATGGAAAGCCCATGCACTTTTTTGACACTCCTTGCTGCAGTACTTGGTGCGGCGGCAGCGGCGACACTTGGCAAATTGGCGGGTGAATTCCTCCCACTTGCCGCACTGGTAGTATGCACACTGACGGATGCCTCCGCGGGTATCGTCCTTGCGGCACAGATTTCTCATGACAACGCCAGCCCAGTATTGCATATCTGTGCTGTGGTGTCGAACTGTGAACTTCTCGACCAGGGGGAAAATATTGAAGTCGTTGGGCAACAAGAACTCCTCCTCGAGCTCTTCCTCTTCAACCTGCTCCTTGGGAGCGTCCTCGCCGTCCAAGTAGCGGAGTTCCTTTCCAATCTTGAGCCTTGGGACCAAGTGGCTCTTTTGGAAATACGACCGCAGGCCACAGTACTTGGAGACATATGCAAGCAATTGAAGGGACATCAAGACGTCTTCTTCACGCGGCATGGCGGCAAGCATCTGGGCGTTGGGTACAAATTGTCGGTCAAGGAGGTACCGGGGAACGCTGGCGTTGGGAATGGCTGGCTGAGGAGGTGTGACCATTGTGGGGCGGTTAGGTGACAAACCGATGGCAGGCACAGGGGCTGGCGTCGTAGCAGCGGTGTTGCTAGTTTCCACAGGACCGCGGTGTGTGATGTTAAAGGCTCCAGTATCCTGAGTTTCTGACACAGTTGGGGTGTTCAGGTCCATTGTGGTAGAGCCAGCCAGGATGCTGTCTCCCTCTTCCATAGTGATATCTTGGATGTTTACGGCAGTCTGAATCTCAGTGCCAGTGCCCGACATTTCAGCATCCGGGGACTCGTCGGATGGCGCGTCATCTCCGACCAAGTCATCCGAGTCGACGGTGGAGTTTTGGTGACGAATGGAAGGACGGCGACGGGAGCGATTTGTTGGTGCAAGTCCCGAAGTAGGCCGGACGGTAGGAGAGCGCATCTGCGGAGGCGGCAGGGGAGTTGTTGGGGAAGACGGTTGCGAAACCAAGTTTGCGTTGCCAAAAGTCATCATCGACGCAAGACGGTCAGCATCGCGTACAGGTCTGACAAAGCCCTCCATAGTTTCAGTGGCAGGTACGGCGGGTGCCAACGGCTGAACGACCTGACGAGAAGGAGATGCAACGGCATGGCGAGCCTCGGCGGCACGGTAATGGTGGTGATGGTGATGATGATGGTGACGGTGGGCAGGGAACGCAGGTCGCTCGGCGGAGGACGCCAGCGGATACTGGGGTGGAGTGGGTGTGGATTCGGTGTTTTGTTGATCGACTGCGGAGCTCGAGGACGAGGATCCCGCGTAGGTAGCAGATACGTCGATGGAGGGAGGAGGGGCCTGGCGTCTGGAGGCCCTCTGCTCAACTTCTGTTCGGGTGGATCTGTTGGTGAAGGACGGAGCCTTGTGTACACTGCGGTGTTCGTGGCTCCTGTGACGGTGGTGATGGTCCTTGCTCTTGTCGTCCGACTTGTCTCTGCACTTCTCAGTGACTTTGATGTAGTTGTCGAGAATGGTAGCAATGACGGGGACCATGTCGGCCTCGACAACCCTGGTGCGGACGTTTTCAGTGCCCCTGACACCAATGTTGACGACGCACTGGAAGGCCAAGTTCCACTTCCACATATCCATCATGTCCTTGCTCCGACCGCGTTTTAGAATGCATACCAAGCGCTCGATGCCGCCGTCGACGGTGAGAATATCACGGATGCGAGCCGAGGATGTGGTGAGGTAGGCGAGATGGTTGAGAGAGTTGATGAGAGGAAGGGTAGAGGTGCAGTCGAGAGCTCGTCTGTCGTAGAGGGCGGTCGTGATGCCGACCGACGCCTTGTTGACGTTTGGGATACTGAAATTGACTTCTCTCATCTTGAAAGTGGGTAAGACGACGAGATGGATTCAAGGGTTATTCAAGTCGAATGGGGCCAGGCAGTGCAGCCGTGGAAAGGTGCGAGTGTGACAAATCCCTTCCAGGTTGGGCGGCCCCTTTGACAGGTTTGAAAGAAGGAGTGTGTTGATTCGTGCTCGCTCAACAGGTCGATGGGCCGATGATGAATCTCGAGGTGTGCCGATTGAAGAGCAAAATGAGGAGAAAGGAATCGAGGTTTGGGGTTGGGGTCGCTCGAGGGTGGCGATATTGTTGTGTGTGTGTATGAGAATTTGGTTGGATTGGACCGGATCGTGCGTGAGCGGACTCGTCTCGATTCGATGGTATTGGTAGTAGTCTCGTGCGGTGCGAGGGTCGGAGATACGATGGGAAGCGTTGCAAGACTTGTTGTCTTTTTCTTGGTCGCGATCGTTTCCGAAGACAATCGTTTGGTTGAATGGAACCAAAGGAGGCAGGATGGGATAGTAGTAGTTTGTTGTAGGAAGAAGAGTCGCAGGAGTAAGGAAGAGGGTGCAAAGTAGCGGCGAAAAGACGGTGGAGGGTAAAGGGTGATGGATTGGTTTGGTTGTGTTTCAGGACCGACACCCGGAAGCGTGACTCGGATGTGCTGTGAAATGGCAGTGGCAGCGTCAGCCAAAGCCAAAAGGAGCAGGAACTAAAAGCCTGGGCCAAGAGACAAGACGGATGCACGCAAAGTGGAAGCGATGTCTGGCATGCAGCGATAGCAGCGAGACAATGCGTGCGATGACGCTCGACGCTCGACGCGAGAAGGTGAGGATGAAGAGCGGGACAAGCGACGGCGAAGGGAGGTTGGGAAGAACAAGAGTAGGAGTAGGAAAAAAAGAGGAGGAGAGGAAGAAGGAGCAGAGGGAAGAGGAGAAGCAGACGATGAGGATGGATGCATCAGGTCCGCACGTACGCGAGATTTGTGCAGTGTTGGCCCAGTCCAGCCCGGTCAGGCAGCCCAGCCCAGCACCAGCCAGCAGGGCCCAACAGGACTGGGACGCACCTCATCACACAACTGGGTACCTAACAACAGCACCTCAGCAATAAAGTAGGTAGGTAGCGGCCAGCGACGCCCTTGGCCCTTGGATGAGGAAGCTACACAGGGCACTTGCCCGTCTCACACATGGATAATAAGCACAGTCCCTGGAACAGCGGAGCACACAGCAACATAATACCTAGGGTTCTTAGGTGTATTCAGGAGGCAGGCAGATGGCAGGGCCTCCTACTACGTATGGATTGATTTGGTAAAACAAATTAGTTGGTAGCTTGGAACACTTACCTACTCACGCACCATATATTTTACCTTACCTGCCGCTATGCAACTCCTCGCTTAATCGTTGAATGTACAGCGAAGCTGGGAGCGACCTGAGCCTCGGGTGCGTCCTGGGCTGGCAGACGGGGCTGGGCAAAGACCTGACGCAACAGCACTACCTGGGTTGATTGGCGGTAAAATGGGCAGCAACTGTGGTGATGGAGCCCACGGACAAGAAGGGGGCAGGCAAAGGGCAGGGAATCATCATAAGGGACCGCTGAAGTACGCCCGGCACTGAGCTAAGGGAAGGTACCTAGGTAAGTAAGGTAGGTAAGGTAAATAAATAGGTGCGGTGCCCGCGGTAAAGAACCTCAGCCATCAATGCCCGTACAAGTTACGAATGTCCGATTTTTTGAGGGCAAACGCGGCGAGGTTTTAACAGCAACCTACCATAACTTCGGTACGTGTGGACTAGGACAGCAGTAAGCCGACCATGTCCTTTAATTCCCCGACGCCCTTCTACTTTGTTCCTCTGAACTGTACAAATACTCCTCGACGCGGCATGGTACCATGCAGCTTATATAAGCGTAGCTCACGGTGTGATGCTCCGTCGGCCGGACAGAGTCCGACCGGGTCAATAGGTATTCTGACGCGACTGCCAGTTCTCCGAGTTCCCATCCAGCGGACGGATTGTTTGGAACATCGTGAGGCAAAATCACCATATGCCGTTGGTAGGAGAGCGACACCGGACAGTCAAATTCCATCTTGCTGCATGCAAATCCACAACCATCCAGCCAAACCCTTACCTGAGTTCGAATCCAATACCGCAGGAATACAATTTCAACTTGACTTTACCTAAGGCAGCCGCGCTTTCTCGAACTGCATCATCTCTCGCAACGAACCGAGTCCGTCGAGTCTCTTCAGCCTCGAAGTACCTACGTACAGCCCGTAAGCCCCCAAGCCCAAGGTTCGTTCCGCATCGGGCAGGCAAAGGCAAAGACACCACGTCAGGTACCGGTCACGCCGCGCCGCTGGACCTGCCATCTAACACCCGCCACTCGGCCGCATTCGGCCTTGCTTCCTGGACTCGGGGGAAGATAGACCCCTGACAAATCGCACGTCTATCTCCTGAGGGTCGAAGATCATGGTCCTCCGTAGTTCCGTACCTTTGCTCTGCCAGGCAAGCCGCCCACAACGTAGGTATCCAAGGTACCTCCAGGTGCGGCTAGCTCCCGCTCACCCCAACACCACCACTGATCCCTTCACCGTCTTTTGACACTCTCTTTTCCATGAGCCCGGAACACGCCTCCTCTTTCAGCCTCCAGGAACCTCAGCATTCTCTTTGTTCCTCGAAACGACTCTAACGTTCCCCTGCCCATTCTTTTGTCCCTCGCAAGGTATGGAGCACTCTGCATTTACTACTGTACATAGTCGTACAGTAGACAGTAGCAGTGACCGTTTCTAGCGCTGTTCCCTGCCGCCTCCCGGTTCTCGAGCCGCCGGCTCGGGTCAATACCGCCGGGACGAGTGACCTGAGTGCTCACGGTCACGGTCAAGGTCACGGTCTTGTTAGGTACTGATTCGGACATTTCGTGGGGCCCTGCTATTTTCCAGGCGGCAGGCATCAACCTGCACGTCAGTCTTTCTCCACCAAAGGTGGTTGGTTATTGAAAGTTGATAGCGACACATTTCTGCCACATTGCGTAGCTTTCCAAGCAGTCTGTGCCGGCTGCGATTGCATTGTACGCACATTATCTGCATTGAGAGGGTTGACAGAGGAAAGATCAAGACATGAACACGCCAACGCAATCCCAAACGCCATTGTAGTGTGGAACGTGGACCGTGGAACATTAATGGAAGGAAAGGAAAGAAAAGAAAAGAAAAGAAGAAAAAGCAAAGGCAGCCAAGTGGTCTACCCGTTGGCGATGCGAGATTGGGAGCTGAGAAAGCTGCCGTCTACGGACCTAGTGCATGAACGACCGTGTATTGCATGTGTCGTGAGCTCTCGGCTGCTGCTAGATAGGATACCCTGACAAGTCTGAGCAAGACAAAGAGCTGGGGAGAGTTTATCGAGTCTGTGTGACAACGAGAGAGTAGGAGAGGTGGCAGATGCACGACCGTTCGCACTACTTGTTGCTGGTCCGGTTTGATGTTGGCAGCTTACACCATCCTTATCTCTGATTGCTTGGACTGATCGAGCACCGAGTAGTCAGTAATTACTGCTGATTCTCCATGATGCCTCCCTCACCTTGGGATTGGGTTGTATCTCGGGATGTTCGTTTCAGGGACAGCAGAGAGTCATCATTTACATTCCTGCGCCCTTTGCCTCGGTACTTTTCCAAATGTCACTGGTGTTGCTACGGCATTGGCAGCGTGAGTCTCACATCAGGTCCGCAGGGAAACTTCAAAGGCACGTAATCCGTACCTATGGTGACAGATAGGTACAACCTGCCACTGGTGAACTGGGAGGGAATGTGCCCCACCGCTGTCTGCAGCAATCGTCAGCGAACGGCACTTGTCCCAGATCCAACACACAAATTGGTGCGAGATCGCATTCCTCGGAGCGTCGTTTTCGTGAAGGCTGAAGCCCGAGTGTGCCCTGGGTTCGGAAGCGGTGAGGTCATGGTCTGTTAGAGAAGAGATCGCACCGCCAGGGCACAGATGCAGCCACGAGGTGACTGCCATGTGTCAATTTCAATAGTAACATTAAATTTTAGTTTTGCAGGCACGGGGCAGGCGTGGCAGGGCAGGCACCAAAGAGGAGGGAACGCCTTCCCGTTTACCTCCCGCCCGACAAGAACAGAGGGACGGACGGCAGGGAGGGCGGGGTCTTCACCTCCTCCCATGTATTCATTCGTACAGGGAAGCCTCCAGGAAAGAGCCCGCCGCTCGCTGGACCTGTTCTCCGCCCTTCTCCAAATGAATTCGAACCTGGTAGGTACAATGCAGCAGGTACCTATTCTCAGGGACCACACATGGAGGGCAGCCGCTGATGTCTTCTCCGTCCTGCATCGACCGGAAAATTTCTGCCAAATACTGAATCAGATTGTCTTGGATAACATCGGAAATACCTTGGACAAAGAATCATCATCTACGGATACTCCGTACCTACGGATACCACCTGATTGCTTACCTTACCTTACCTTGCATCTCAACTTCTCAAGGTAGTACCTACCTTAGGTACAAGGCCCCCAACATCGAGTTTTATGCTCCTGATCCTTCCGACCCGTTGGGACCCTCAATGGTTTTCTCCACCTCAGCCGTCTTGGACGCTTGGTCACAGCATAGCACACCACGTCCGCCGCCCTCCCTCCTTTCCGTCCCCTTGGCGGAACATGTCCGGAGAACCATCCGTACGAGCTGGACCGCGCCGGGGACAGCGACTTGCAAAATCCATTGTCCAATGCCATCGCAATCCAACCGACCGGGCACATACAAGTAATAACAATTCCATCCATCGGCACGAAGCACTGGTATGGGCAATGGCATTAGTATCACCACAAACCCCACTCACAAACATCAACCTCCCGAACTGTCTTCTCCTCTGTGCGGCAACTATCACTTATCCCTCTGTAGACAACCTCTGCAGAGACTCATAGCGCGCCTTGCCAACTAACCGATAGACATCCCGATGGAGTACGAAGTACATGCCTGACCGCACACGGCAGACTCAGAGACGCATACCGATGGCGAGCCGTTAGACGCCTTGCTGCCGACTTTGGCGTGGCCTACTGCATGCAGGATCCTTCTTTTTTATCCTTCCGCCTCTGTCCGCCCGCTTGCCCGTTTGCCACGAGCTTCGGTACGGCGTCGGCGGCTGACCAGTCCACTGGGAAGCAGAAACACCAAATTTATGGCTGACCAGAACTTGCGCTCAACAAAGGCACTGTTCTGGTCGATTGGCCGAGATATGCGCCAGCCACTCGGAGATGCAACGCGATGCCATGCGAATGGCGCACAAGCTTCTTTTCCAACATGGAGTTGCAATGGCATTGTGGGACACAATAAGGTAGCCCTGGCCATGAATCGGGGGCTGGGACTCTGGTGATTGGCCGTGCGCGCGCCATTTCCCTTGCCGCCTCTGCCATCTCAATTCACCGCAGCGCTTAATTATTTTCAACACGAGATGCAAGCCCGTTCCCTTCTTGCCTTCCCACTTGTCGGCCCTCCACCTTGGCAGTGGGCCTAGATCGGGTCTCGGTGCCACCACCACTGCCAAGACTCCATTTACACTTCTCCAAATCTCTCAAGCGTCAGAATCCCCACTTCCTTAACGACACATGCTGCTCTTTTCCCTTGCTCTTCCCTTTTCTCAGCTGAGAATCTTCTGGGTCCTCATCCAAGGAACGGAGGGGGCCCGGTGGGAAAACAAAGGGAGGCAAGAAGGGTTGCCGTGACCGCGGATGCTGACGGCTCACGGACTCCTCAAGGTTCACCATCCAGGTGCTTCGTGATGCGTCTGACGCTCGGCTTACTCGATGGAAACACCTTTTGGGTTAGCCAGCGGGCACTTGGAAGACCTCGATCTTCTTCTCTACGACTTACCGGTGCCAGGGCCAGAGCCAGCGCATCACATCGCTACAACGAGTGGTCGGTTGGTCGGTCGGTTGGTCCACACCAAGCGCAGCAAAGCACCAGGACCATCCAGCTCCAGTCGAAAATGTCTCGCCTTCTGCAGATCCAGCTTGGCCCCCGAGCGGTCGCGGCGGGCAAAGGGGACTCGCAGCTCGCGGGCTTCCATCCATGGGGCTTTGCTTCTGTGTCGCCAACGTCGTTGTGTTTCAGATGACATGTCTCAAGGTGGACTCACTACCGCTGCCGTTGGCTCTTCCCTTGGCCAGTGAGGCATCTGTTCACTCGAGTTGAAGGGACTCAGGGAGGTCTCGTGAGCTGAGCGAAATACGACCTTGGCAACTCGGCCGACTCTGTCAGACTTTCCACACGTGAGCTGCCAACCGGAACCGACCTATTAGAAAGAAGGTCAAGAGACTTGAGGACTGTGCGCTGTGTAGCGTACCAAAGTCTGCATGCTTACCTACTGTCCCGAAAGCCAACCATACAAACCCCCACCACCGAGATCGTGCAAGATGTGGTCGTTGGGACCCTTGTTCTCTGCCTGGGAGGCTGGCAAGATGGGCCGCTGCCCGCTGGCAAGCCGCATGCCATTCTCGGTTCGTGATTACGCGCAGACAGTGGATCCCCGCCCTCCATCCACTCGCCTCGATCTCGCTTCTAGAATAGCCTGTCCACACGTGTTGGCGATGTAGTATCAACGTACCCACTCGTCTGACCGTACACTATCAACATACGCGCACGTTATCCGTATATCTTACCAACAGTGACTCGTAGATAGCGTGTGATCGTGACAAGTATTAAATGGCTTAATGACAGGCTGTAAGTTCCGGTCCAGTTACCCCTATACTCGAAGAAGGCCAAGAAAATGACGGGGTTGATACGAAGTTGTCACTGTGGTATTCGAAGCTCAAGATGAGTTAACTTGTGCGTTTCTTGACTTTAGTTACCTATGGTTCCAAAAGCTATAGTAAACGTACACCTTGACTGTAAGCACTGTTTTTGGCCCTTATTTTGGCCGTATAGGCATGAGACTGGCTGAAGACCAAATCTGATATATAAAAAAAAAACAGGATTCCTAATCCTGAGAACCCAGCAAGACTCTTCCTGCTTGCTAACTCGCTTTTAACTTTTTGAGTTCCTGCTGCCTGTATCATAAGTGAAAAAACGCCTTGCCGCAAATTTCAACCCAACGCCATTCGTCTGACTTTGTCGACCTGTGTAGCAAACCACAAGTGTCGATGGCGAAAACCCTTCTAGTACAGGATGGGCCATAATTCAAGACCAATCCAGCCTCTACTCCCCGCTGATCTTAGCATGGCGAAAGTACTTCATCCCCATCCAGGCCACGGAGACCCATACCCAAGCCATGATACTGGTCAAGATAATGAGGGCCGGATAGTAGCCCGTAATGGGCAACGTCGGATCGTCCTCGAGCTCCGGGGGCGCGTACGGGGTCGTACCGACATCCCACGCCCAACTCCATACTCCAAAGACTGAGCCCATGCCCATGACAAATACCAGCCCCGTCACGATCAAGACGACCCAGCCCCACCATTCTGTATCCGAGTAGTCGATTTCGGTGTCGTTGGGAGGTAACGGGGTGGTCGACAAGCCGCTGTACGAGAGCGGCGACTTGGCCTGCAGTATGGACTGCTGCCTAGGCCGGGTTCCAAAGTATGATTCGGAGCCCGACGAGAGCGACGAGTCGGGCTGCAGGTGCGACGGCGTGTGGTTCGGTATGTGTAAAACGTCGTCTTCGTCCGTTGTAGATGTGTACGATATCGTGGGGCTGGTGATGGTGGACTCGGCCTCGTTTGTTTGTCGAGCATTCGACAGGGAAGGTACTGGAGATTCTACCAGACTCGACCTGCTCGCATAACCTTCCATAGACGGCCGCGGCGTCAGGTCCGCGATATTTAGTCCGAGAGGGTCGTGTTCGATAGCTGTCGCGTGCGATCGAGACGCAGCGCCCTCCATGTCGCGGGAGACAGTGTGTGACGTGTCAATGGTGAGCTGCTTGGCCTCTTTACGCTCCCGTTGCGCGCCTCTTCCCAAGAGAGCCACCTTCCTAAGGGAACCCTTCCTTCGTCGAGACTTTTGCTGCTGCTGTTGTTGCTGGATGACGGTTGACATGGATGTCGGCGGGGAGCGCGGAGTGTCGTCCTCGGCTTCTTGGTGACGCTGCTGCTGCTTCCCATCGGAATGGGAGCGCATGAAAGGGAGTTTGGAGAAGAAGTTTGCGCCGGAGGAGGTGCGTCGGTGGGGGACCGTCGACGGCGGATGTTGCTGTTGGTATTGATGCTCCGAGAGTGAGACCGACTTTGGTGATACAGCTTCTACTGTCGATGGGTCGTTGAGCGCAAACGTGCGACTCTCGGCGCCATTGTCGCCGTCAGCCGCAGTATGGTCCATTGCGTTTTGGTAAGGTATTTCGAACTGCGATAATCCCTTATCGTTCCGTCGGAAGAGTGGACCAAAACCGATAGGGATGGGGTGGGGGAGAGTCTCACGTCAAAGCTTGGGGACTGTGTACGACTCGGAGCCGCGACATTGACGCCCACTCTGCCGACAATTTGAAGCAGGGGGGTGGAAGAAAAGGGGGGAAGTTCAGCTAAGGGAAGCTGATGGTAGTTCTGGATCTGATTGAAACTCTGATAATGCCATGTAGAGCTCAGGTTGGCAATTGGGGTTGACGCGGGTCGGATATTGAGAGGGCTAACTGCAAAGAGGTAAAAGACGTAGGACCCTGCATTGTGACGTGGGTCGCAAAGTCAATGCCGCTACCGCTGCGGACTCAACAATACCAGGTGATTCGGTGCAACGGTGCCTATACAGGTAGGTACTTAGGCGCAAATGTAATTACTGCGCGGGTAGAAGTACCTAGGTAACTCGAGGCTAAGTGGTTTAAGGTAGGTATCGGCGTAAAGAGGGAAGTGGGCGGTCGTGTTCCCCTGACATGTGCCCTCCCTTTAAGCCAATTCTTTGAGTAGGAGCATATTCTCCCCTGAACAGATGCATTTAGACCATCTCAGTTTGTAGTTTGTGGGGAATGTGGTGGAGTGACCCGGACACAGATCTCTGTCGTCCCTTCTTCGGCTGGCCCTTTTTTACCCTTTTACCGGGCTAGCAGTGACACCGACTGGAATTCCAACCTTCCCGACCTGGCGACTCATTCTGTCGATGATTGCACGTCACGCACGTCTCGTCCCATCTCCTCCTACCTAGTGTATCTTTTGCCTCGCCTACCCATTTCTGCGACCTTTAGCCCCCCCACCCCGGAGCAACGCACAATGCATGCCGACGACTGTCGGACACTACTGCAATTGACCCTGTCGCTGTCGCTGTCGCTGTCCGTCCTTGTCCCTTCTTCTCGGCGAGGGACGTCGCTGGGAAGAAAATAGTTCCATGGCTTCCAGCCCTGCAGCAGCCCAATCCTCCTCCGCCCCTCTGCGACCTGCCACCCCACCGATCCCCCAAAGCGGTAACGGCAGAAGTGATAACACCTCGTCAACCCATGTCGTCTGTGGTCCTCCGCAACTCGCCTTTCCATCTATAAACATCAACGACGAAGCCTCTGAAGTGGACGAGGAAGTGGATGAGGACGTTCGTCACCCTAGCACCTCCTGCTCCCCCGGTGTAGCATCGACGCCCATAGGCAGCCCTGGACTTCTCGCGCCCGCCAACCTGAAACCTGGGTTGCTTCGTCCAGACTTCCCAACACCAGCAGACATGGCCGAAGACGACCCTCCCTCTGCTGGGGGCTCGATCGTCCCGAGCCCCTTCAACTTTCAGACGCAGGTCATCTCGACCTCGCCTGTCAAGTCGGTATGTTCAGATACACATCATCGCGATCATGCTGCACGCCCCTTCCACCTCCTCAACCAGCCAATTGATCGCTAACATTGGCGCCTCGCAGAACATTGGCCAGCGTCGCGGCCATCGATACAAGCACAGTTCCATTTCTACCCAACATCAAATCTTTCAGGAGCCTCCACAACGACCACCGCCTGTTCTACCAGCCTCCCTCCCTGTGCCCACCGTTCGAGAAGCATGGAAGAGTATGTCAAAGGACCAGCGCGTCCGGCTCTACTGGAGCTTGTGCCACTTGGCAGTCGCGACTTGGCTCTTTTTCATTTCCGAGGGCTCCGTTGCCATGATGGCACTCTCCCACTTAGTCTTCTTCGACGCCGGAAGCGCGGCGGTATGCGTAGCCGTCGATGTTCTAGGCAATTTCGAGGTTTGGCGTCGTAGCAGTATCCGTCATCCCTTCGGTCTCGAGAGAGCCGAGGTTCTCGCCGGCTTCGCCATGTCCATATTCCTGCTCTTTGGCGGCTTCGATCTTGTGTCGCACAATCTCAAGCACTGGCTCGAGACCAAAGGTGGACATGAGCCACACCACGAACATGCTCACGAGCGTGTCTCGGCCGGAGAAGTGGACTGGGCTGCGTTCGCGGCTATCACAAGCACAGTCATTTCGGCATACGGTCTGAAGAACCATGCACGCATTGCTAGAATCATGCGTGTGTCGTGGCTTGCCAAGCTACCTACCCACTTCTCCAACATCTTCCACTTCTT
The DNA here is from genome assembly GCF_030867785.1 of Colletotrichum acutatum. Taxonomy (NCBI): domain Eukaryota; kingdom Fungi; phylum Ascomycota; class Sordariomycetes; order Glomerellales; family Glomerellaceae; genus Colletotrichum; species Colletotrichum acutatum. The sequence goes on from NW_026849003.1 coordinate 97,794, forward strand.
GACGGTCTTTTTCTCGAGTCTATTGCTCTTGTTGCCCCTTCTGTCCATCAAGAGCTATATTTGGGTCGACCGTACGCTCTGCGCCGCTATTGCCGCCTCTATGTTTCTGTTTGGCGCCAAGCTGGCCATGGCTCAGGCTATGATGTTGCTCATGTCATATGGCGGTATGGGTGGTAACGAGGGTGTGTCTTCAGTGGTGCGAGAGATCGAGGCAGAGCCAGGTGTGGCTCGCATTGAGGACGCGCAGTTTTGGCAGGTGCACTACGGACTATGCATGGCCAATCTCAAGATCTGTGTCGCCAAAGGCTGTGACGAGGGAGCCATCAGCAAGCTGCGCAGCCGTATATCTACTCTGATCCAAAACCGGCTTGGGGAAGGATACGGACGCGGTACAAGCTTACGGTGGGAGGTGACTCTGCAGACCAGTGTTGAAGCGGCCCTTTGATTGAGCGAGGATAGATAGCGTTTTGAATTGTCAGGTCAATGGGCAGACAATGTTTGTGCTGTACGATTTAGAAAAGCGAAACCAAAAGCCTTGTGGAGGGTCGTTTTGTTTAATTGAGATCAACACCAAAATGCTGATGACAAACACATGAAGAGCGAGAAAAGTCTATTCTGTCAGGAGACCGGAGTCGAGGAGGGTATCCTTCTTGTTATATACCACTTTACGCAAAAATACCGTAGAGAAGAAACTTGCAAGCAGACCAAGGCCTGCCCTACGCCGCTGACGCGACAAAGGAAGGCGAGGCCGACAGTACACCATTGATCCTTTCAGACACCCAAACTCCTTTTGCACCCAGGTCATAATGCGTTACAGGTTCAAGATAAGAAGGGCCGATTGAGAATGTCGCCAGAAGATAGCTTCATCCCAATCAAAACAGCCCCCAGCGTCCACGCTGCTTGTCGTCCTTGTTGGGCCTGTTGTTGCTCCCCTTCATCCGTTCTCTCTCGCGGCCCTCGAGCTGCCTCAGGCTTTCCATCTTCTCAAGGACCAACTCGAGCAGATCCTTGCGGCGGATAACTTCCAGGTGCCTCTTGATCTTTGGGTCTTCCTTGGCGAATCTCTCGATGTCTTCTTCCGAGAGGTGCCTTCCGAGCCGGAGGTCGAGTTCTCTAGGGAAATTGTAGTAGAATTCTGATAGGAGCTCCACATTGAGGAAAAGAACAGCCGTAGACGCGAGCTTGGTGGCTGCCGCATCAAGGAAAACCTCTGGGCAGTAATACTTGTTCTTGAGGCTGGTGCATTGCTTAGACTTGACAGCCATGAGACGCATCTTGATGATATCGGCGCGATCCCTGAGGAAAACAGCCTCACGTCCTAGAATCTGTTAGTGACCAGCAATCCATGGGCAACCAAATTAGACTCACCTCTCTTAAGGAGCGAGGCGCTGAAGCCTCCAGCACCGCTGCGGCTTTCCCCTTCGACGACAACATCCCCCTTTCGTGCTCGATCGACAAAGTTCATCACTTCTCTTAGCTTTCGTCGACCGCCCACAACATCTTCAATGCTCTTCAGCGCGCCCTCGCAGTCCTGGAGCTCCTTCTTCAGGACAACGGCTGAATGATCCCGGCCCTGGATCCATTCTCTCTCGTCAATATCAATCTCGAACTTGTAAGGCTTGATACAGTTCTCAACCTGATCGCTCGTACTGTAAAACCGCTCATTCAGAATTGCAGATGCGGCTTCGTTAATGGCCTCTCGTGCAAAAGGATGGCTACTGAAAGTGGAGTGCTTGACCAGACTGTCAATGTGAGCCTGAATAGCAGACGCAACGACGGTTGTGGCCAATCTTCCAACACCAAGTTTTGTCAATGAAGAAGTCGACGCGTCGAGCTGGCGATGCCAGTACAAAGAATTGGGATCGGCTTTGGGAAGATCGGCCAAGCTGTCCGGCTCTGGCATCGCAGGGGACAAGTCCTGGATGGGCTTGTTCCAGTACCGGGCGGCTAGAAGGTCGAGAACCTTCTGATCCAGCTCCTGCTTCAGCAACTGGTGCATTTGCGGGCGCCCAAACTCCTCGGTGAATTGCTTAAAGGAGTGTTTGAAGCCATCGAGACTTTCCGCCAAGTATGATTCGGCAGATAGCGGGCGGTCATTGTATTGCACCTTGAACTCATAGGTCGCTTCCTCAAGCTCCTGTCTGATGGCGTCGCTAGTAGTGGCCAGGCTAGCAGACATCGTTTGTTCGAGAACGGTCATGAGCTTCTTGCGTAGGTTGATCGTCCCGACGTTGACACCAGCACCCTCGCCAAACTCTAGCGGGTGGGCGGAGAAGAAAGTGTTCTCGTTCTTCGCGATGGCCGACATTACGCTACCAGATCTCTTGAAGAGACCAGTCGTTTGGGGAACTTTGGAGACAACACCCACATAACCAAGCCTCAGGGGATACTGCTTGTCGCTCAGGATGGCGGCACCGCGAGGAGCGTCCACCAAGTCCATCTTGGTAACCACGCCGATAGTCCTCTCGCCTCTGGGATCCACACGGCGGCTTGCACGTAGTGCGGTCGAGTTTGCGAGATCTACATCTGCGGCGGAGATGGCCAGAATGACGTTAGGAGGTTGAATGTACTTGTCGCATAGCTCTGATATCTTCTGCTTTAATTCCAGAGGCTGACCTTGGCCAACCACCTGAATGTACCCGGGTAGATCGATCAGAGACAGATCCGGTACGTTTGGCGAGTAAATGGTAAGATGAATGGGATCATCCGATACGCACTGAGTATCCGGCACGGCTAGGTTAAGCTCAGTCAAGGTCCTTTGGATCGAGGAAAAGTCGGTTATGCGTCGTAGACCCAAGTCGGGAAACTCGCCATATTCTGCGTCTGACTCAGGCGTATTGACGAGGGTCAGCTCTATGGGTCGACGAGTGACCATATTGCTTCCCTTGGGTAGGAATTCGTGGCCAACGAGGGCTTCCAAGACGGAGCTCTTTCCCGACGACTGCGAACCGATGACAACAATTGAAGGGAGCGTCAGAGTGCTCGATTGTCCAACTTGCTGGAGCATACTCCGGATCTCGATCATCTTCTTGGTGAGGATCATCATCTGGTCGTCATTGGCCACCTCATCGGGTTCTCGCGGGTCGTCTTCTGAAGATTGATCGTAGCCGTAGGCGGCAGCCGAGCCTCCTGCAACAACAGCCGCCCCGGCTCTGCTCTGCTTGGGTTGCTCCCCTCCAGGTCCTCCTGAGCCGCCGCCACCAGTGCCAATGTCTTCATGGATACGCAAAACCTTTTGAAGCCATTCGGGGGTCTCGATCTGTTCTTTTGTATTTTCCCAACCGCGCATCGTTTGATCCATAATTCCTTTGGCACCTCCAAAGAGACTAGATGTCGTTTCCGAAATACCATCTGCTGTTTTGCTGACCATATCCCAGGCGTTGGTGGTGAGCTCTGTGAGTGACTTGGTCAGCAGGGGCAACTCGTTTTGGCATGAAGAGAAAGCCAGTACGTACGGTTAGCTTGGTACTGAATCCAGGCGAGTGTTCCGACAGCTAGGCCACCGAACATGGCGGGGATTCTAGCAAACTTGATAACCAGCTTTGGCAGGAAGCGGGCAAAAGACGCATTCCGCACAACGACGGCATTGTGGAAGGCATTGCCAGGGAACCACATGCGCCGTTGCGTAGCACGCACAGCAGCATCTGCTCGCTGAAGTCCGCCTGCGGGAAATCGGTGAAAGTGTCGAACGGCTTGGACTGGGGCGCGTCGCGTCAATGGCGAAAGCCCTGCGGCCAGGAGACGTCCGCTCATGCTGCCGGCGAAGCACGGGACGCGTGTAGTTTGGAGCGGTGGTGTGTTCTTCGCATGCGAGACGGGAACTCGAGTGGGAAAGCCAGAGGTTCGGGTGTCCGAGATGGATGAGCGGTGTGATTGTGGTGATAGTTGGTGTGGGTTTCGCCAAAGCCTCCGGCCTGACAAGAGACTTGAATATCAGAAATCCGTTGACATGCCACAAATCGAGGACGAATGAGGAGCGACGTGAATGGAAATCAAGCGGGTTCTCGCGGGTTGCATGAAGAGCCCATTTCACTAAGGCACCTACCTAGTGGGGACGACCTGGCATTGACGTACCATCTATCTTCCCCAAAAGAGCACCTAGGCACCTCCCTGCTGGGTCCTTACTACCTTAGTAGTACTGTGTACCCGGGCCCCTAAGAGAAGGAAAATATGCACCATCACAACTGCACATTACTTTAAGCCGCAGCTCTATGGCTTTCTCTTATCGCTCATCGCATAAAGCCTTATCGCCTTCGTCATACCCAGATGGATACCTGAAAGACACAGCTCCAAATGTGCCTCCGATGGCGCTGGATCTCCAGTTGCACCTAGGTGGGCAAGAAATTATTTGAAAATAGCCATCCACGTACAAGCGGCTGACCACCTTTGCTTATACCGCCCCTGATCAAATGACTCACTGGTCTCCGTACATCTTGCCTCATTCATCCCCAACTGAACCCTGAGAATTCACCAAGGCGCTTGGGAAAGCAACCGGAGTCCCAAACGAAGGCGCAATCGCTAGGAGTCATTCTTTTAGATTAACAGCAATACCCACCACTTTTTACAACGCCCAGCTCTTGCCTTGTGTTTCCAACCGGCACGGGCCTCAGCTCAACCTCCCCCACCCACCCACGTACCTGACTTATTCGGCACTCCGTGCTCTGGCATTCAGCTGGTAGCTACCTCATCCCTATCAACTTGCGCCACCGCCCTGGGGTTTCTGATCGCGCCATAGCTCATCAAACGAATAAATCTGGCCAAACACTTCCTCCGACGTCTCCTATTCGTGAACTCGAATTTGACGTCTGGTCACATCCTCTGGGTTCCTGTTGCTGTTGTTTAAGAACAGTCAGGTCCTCATCGAAGACAGAGTCGCATTGCTCACGCGACACCCACTACCATTTCTTCCCCCGACACCTTCCTCATCTTCTCGACTCCGTCTGAGTTGCCCGTCATAACTCGCCCAACATGTGCCGCTTCCTGGTAGGTTCGGTGTCATTGAGCGCCGGCAGGACACCCACTGACTGATTCTAGGTGTATCGGGGAAGCGACGAGATTCTTCTCTCCAAACTCATTCTTGACCCTACGCATTCCATCCTGAAGCAATCATTTGACTCCAGGCTCAGACTGGTACGTCACCCTGGCGCATAGGCGAATAGAGTTTAGGTACCGTACTGATATCTGGCGGCGGCCAAACAGGATACACGAAGAGGCCAGAACAATGCAGATGGCTTCGGGATCGGTTTCTACACGGATCCCAAGCTTGGTCACGCACCTTGCCTCTTTACATCGACAATTCCCGCCTGGAATTGCACCAATCTTCAACGCATCGCCTCCAAGACCGCTTCCCAGCTCATCTTCGCTCATGTGCGAGCAACAACTGAGGGATCTCTCAGTGAGGATAATTGCCACCCATTCTGCCACGGTAGCTTGATGTGGATGCACAACGGTGGTCTTGGGGGTTGGAAGTATATCAAGAGAAGGCTGGGATCGAGATTGGCCGACAAGTGGTATCTTGGGGTCCAAGGTGGTACAGACAGCGAATGGGCGTTTGCGCTGTTCCTCGATACTCTCGAAAGGATGGGCATCGATCCGGATTCACAGCCCGCCCACGGTTTCGGGCCTACGGTATTAAGAAAGGCCATGCTAAAGACTATCGCCACAATCAACGAATTGATCGATGAAATCCCGGAAAGCACAATTCAGTCGGAAAACATCGACACTCGAAGCTTGCTTAACTTTGCTGTCACAGATGGCAAAAGCGTAATTTGCACTCGATATATCAGCAGCGCGACAGACGAAGCTGCGAGTCTCTACTACTCTTCGGGCACTGAATGGGGCACGAGGACATCGGCAGCAACCGACCGCAACTACCAAATGGAACGCCAAGATAAAGGCGCAGATATTGTACTTGTCGCAAGTGAACCGCTGACGTTTGAGAGAGGTACGTGTTGAGAGTTGGGTAATGTGGTGTTTGGGCCATTGCTAATTGGAACAGAGAATTGGGTCAACGTTCCCACAAACTCGATCCTGACAATTCACAACCAAACTGTCATGGTTCATCCGATTATCGACAAGTACTACGATCGAAGCCCGTACCACGCCAGATCAAGCGCTTTTGTTCAGACGAAGGGACTCATGGCGAACGAGAAGATTTCGTCACTACTCAGCCCAGCAGCGACGTCGTTGCCAGCCCCTGATACTGCAAAAAAATGTCTTGGGCCGACTATCCCTTTCAGCGTTTCTCGTGGCCACACCCCTGAGCCTACCAATGTTGGCAAATCCCGGCCACACAGCCAACTTCACGAGGTATCAACACCAGCAGACTCCAGGTCTATCATGACCTTCTCAAGCGCGCAAACCAGCACGTCAAAGCCTCCGGTTCAGGGAAATATCAAGGTGAAACGGGCGGCGCTAGAGCAGGCTGCTCCCAGTACCGATAGCGATACAGACTCTCTGCTACCTGCGGAGGACCAGGCGCAGAGCAGGACAGAATTTGGCCATCCTAATAAGTTGTCAAGATTCTTCCCCGAGTTGACCATGACCTAGCGAGAGGAAGTCATGTGCGCCCTGAGGAAAGGACATCAATCAAAGAATTCGACCGGATACCCGCCTCGACACAGGCCAGCCACCTTGACATGTGAACGGGTTCAGAAAGCCGGCAAAGCAACCGCATTAACAAATCAATTCAGCAACTTAAGAAAATAAGAAGCAAAAGCTCAGCTCCCCTCGCAAGGGGCTTACGAAAGCCCCGGAGACTCTTACCAGCCTCAGGTGTTGCGATGCAAGGATTTATCACGAGACTCGAACTCGTGCTCCATGGGAGGCAAACGTGGAAGCTCATGACTCCCAGGAAGAGCCATACGTGCGCCTCGTCGCTGTGTCCACTGTATTAGTACTATTTGTGATTACAAATGGGTAGGGTGTATTGGAGTTTGTTTCTGCATTTACTACCTAGGTTGCTAGATCCGCTATCTAGAAGGAAGAAATCTATTAAGAAACCAAAATATCTATAAGCTCGGACTGTGACAGGCTGCGAAATCACACCACCTCACGTTGCTCGTTTTTCGACTGAACAGCTATAAAGCATTCGATCCTCTGGAGCTTGCAGCTCAGAATGCCGAAAATGAGGTCCGATTTAACGCATCATGCATTTCGCCTATCATTTTGTTAGGGATTGAACGGGGCACGAGTAGTCTCGCTCCACACGGGTTGGACTACCCCAGAGACTCGGACACTCGGACTAGTCCCTAAATCGCAGCCAAGCACGCCATCTCGTGGGTCATCGATGTTGAATGAATACTATGCTTATATACGGCTCGAGCAGCAACGCCGTTTGGCATTTGGTAACGCAGATAGATGCTATAAGTGTAGATTTTGCTAATTTTGAAATCCCGGAATATCATGTTTGGAGTGACAATGCTGATGCGTCGGTTTTGAGATCTTGATGTAGGCAAAGTTTCATGCTCTAGACTAGAATGACAGAGTCTATTGGCAGACGGATGTGACGCTGGACGACTTTGTGTCGAAGTTGACCCTATCTGCTGGGCCAGATCATTAAGATAGCAATCGAGTGTCAAATGCCTGCAAATGGAAGATCAGCACTTGACGAAATGGTTGCCTCCTATTTTCCCTAGCGAAATCGCAGAGATGTTACTTTATATAGCTTCCATGTCCGGGTGCGGGAATAAGGTAAGCCGCTAGGGATCTTATCTTGAAACTGATAAAGCCATCACCACTCTCCCTCCGCCCTGCACAAGTGACTTGGATTAGGTACATCTTCTGATGTGACCATCTCATCGACTCACTCGCATAGATCAGAGGAGCAATTTCTCGTCAACCCATATTTAGACAATCACAAATGGCCTCGCCAACATGCTTCTTCCTAGAACTACCTTGCGAGATTCGTCTTGACATCTACGCCCTTCTTCTTCTCATTCACCCTCCCTTAGATAAAGTCAACACATCCTCGCCGCAAGCACGGCTCCATCCCGCAATCCTCTCCACAAACCGGCAAATCCATACAGAGGGGACGCCCATTCTCTACGGCAGCAACATATTCCTCGCGCACGCCAAGCTCCTCGCCTCCTTTCCGCGCCTACGGCCGTGGTACCCGCCCGTCCGGGAACGCTCCGTGCTTCCGCGCATCCACCGCTTCCACGTCCGGCTGCGGCTGGACTGCGACCCGGCGTTTGATGCCGCGGCCGCTACGGCGGCCTTCAGCGGCGTGGATGAGCTCGTCGTCGAGGTGTGGCAGGCCGCTTTCCAGAGTGCGGACCATGGTGCGCTGCGGGTGTTTGAGGGGGTCCGGGCAGTCAAGACTGTCAGGATCTATGGGAGCATCACAGGATTTGAGGACTATGTAAGCTGGCTCGAAGGTGTGATACGCTGTGGCGATGGGCTCGAGGGCCCTAAGGACACTACTCATGTCGGGACGATGCCATCTCAAAGTCAAGTCCCGTAAGTTTCATTGAATACTATGGGGGTTTGTGGCTTCTCAGTTCCCATCACCAGGAGTTCAGAGTTCTCAAAGCAGCTGAACAGCCTGAGGCATTGTGCAACCAACAAGCTCCCATGCATTCAGGAAGCTTCAGTCAGACGAAATTGAGTCTTCCGTACCATATGGATTCATCGGGTCGCACAACGTTTGTATGACTGAATATTTCCAAGCTAGCACGCATCAAACATGCCCAGGACCTCATTATTGTGTGGCGGTCGGGCTCTCGTCAATGGCGACATCACACCCCGCGGTGACAACACTGGACTCCACTCCGCGCTCGCACCTGCTCCTCCACAGGTCCCCTGACGTCCAGCTGTAGTGGATCACAGGGACGATGGTTGGAATGGATGAGGCCCCTTGGCTCCGCCTATCACAGCAACCTCGTTACCGGCCTCCTGGTCACTTGGGCCGCACCCCGCCGCCCAGAGTGATTTCTGCTGGGCCCTTTTTTACGGTGCTGGTGGGGCCGCTGACCTCGGGACCGCTGGCCTGTCGGTACCTGCGCCGAAATAGCGCAGCAAAGACGCTAACCCTCATACGGTCGGTCTCATGTCGCAATCCTGCGCACCGGGCGAATAGCTCATTTGCAACTTTCTTGCGACCTTCCCCTCCAGTCGCAGCACGTCAAAACTCCTTCCTCCAGCATTCGAACCCAACGACTGGAGGTTTTGCTGGCTGAATACCTCGACGAAAGGTTTCGGCGAGAAGGGAACGCAAGAAGGCTCATAAAACAGGATTCGGTCGTCTCTCTAACTTCAGTAAACTCCGCTCAGCCTCGGTTTCAATATCTACAGTTGAAATGGCGTTCGAATTTCTCCCTTTCCTATCCGCCGTCTTTGGCTGGATTTACTTTCTCTGCTGGTCCGGCTCTTTCTACCCGCAGCCTCTCCTTAATTTCCACAGGAAGACCACAGCCGGCACAACGGTTGACTTTCCCTTGATCAACTGCCTAGGTAAGAAGAATCCAGAACACCACGTAGATCACAGGAGAAAACACTCTGCGGGTACAGCGCTGACACTCCGACTCCCGCAGGCTTCCTCGCCTACTTTGTCTCCAACGCCGCATTCTACTACTCCCCCGTCGTCCGCGCCCAGTATGCCGCGCGCAACCACGGCCTCACCCCGACAGTCGCCTTCAACGACATCACCTTCGCCGCCCACGCCCTCCTACTCTCCTGCATAACCACCTCGCAGTACGTCCCTAAGCTCTGGGGCTTCACCCCCGCCCCGGGCACGAACCCGAGCCGCTTCATCTCGGGCATCGCCTCGGGCTGCATCGTGGGCGTCGCCGTCGTCGGCCTCATCGTCGCGTCCGCCCCGGGCGACGGCGACCCCGTCACGAGCTGGTGCGCCCTCGACGTCGTCTACGCCGTGTCCTACGTCAAGCTCGTCATCACCCTCATCAAGTACACCCCGCAGGTCATTACAAACTACCGCAACAAGTCCACAAAGGGCTGGTCCATCTGGCAGATCCTGCTCGACTTCTCCGGCGGCCTCCTCTCTGTTGCGCAGCAGGCAATCGACTCGTACCTCCAGCGCGACTGGTCCGGCATCACCGGTAACCCTGTCAAATTCGCGCTGGGCAATGTTTCCATGGTGTACGACTTGGTCTTCATGACCCAGCATTATGTCTTGTACCGCGGCTCTGACGGCAAGGCCGACGAGAGGGATTCGCTTCTCCGTGCAGACGATGAGGAGCATCAAAGACTAGACTAGAAGCAGAGTAGACTCGTCGTATATGCACACATATGGCTTGGAATACACTTGAATTTTGATGCAGTACACCAGTATGAGAATGGAAACCTTGCAGATCTTCAAGCTCAATGCTTTGCTATCTTTGCTCAGACATCCAAGCCTGGCAGGTTGTCAGGTTGGCATTGTGACCACGTCTCAAGACATCTCAGTATGGACAAAAGCCGTTTGAAGACCTTCTAGATAGTCTAAGATGAAAATCTAGCAAATCTGAGAATTCTACCACTACGGTCTGTACCTTACACATTGTATCCATGACATGTGACTCTCTCGAGTCGAGACGTAAAACTGAAAAAGTATAAAATTGAGGAATTGCATCGAATCCCTTTGTATGCCTGCCCTTGAACGCCGTCGAGGGGATATGCAAATCTCTCAACCTCCATCTCTCTGCCGTAGTCGAAGAGAAGCCTCCCCTTCACGCAGCTTCTTCTTGAATGACTCGCTTTGAGAAAAAGGGTGTCGTCATCGCTGTCTTTGATTCATTCTTCTAGAACTTTTGTATTCCCCAGCCGTATATGCGATTTCTTCCCATTTGTGACTCTGGGGTTCTTTGTTTCTCATCCAGACAGGCACTGAGGCTCTCTCTGGCTATTCAAATCCGTTCCAAGCGCTCATGAAGAGGCGTTTCCGTTCGTCTGCATGAAGGCAGGAAGCTTCTTCCAACTCTCTTGGCTAGGGACCTTGACCTTTCCAAAGTCCTCATCAATATCCAAGATGATCTTGAGCGCGTTGCGGCTGCGGGCAAAGGGGCTAGTGTCGAGCTTCTCCTTCAGGGTAGAGATGGCATCGCCAACACCGGTGTGAACCTTGGAGCTCTCAGGCTTGCCGGGATAAGGGATGACGTTCTGCAGAACCTCGTAGGCGGCAAGAGTGAAACCGAACTGCGGGGAAGAACGGAAGATTCTGGCAGGGCCGCCCTTGAAGAAGGCGCGGAAGCCCTCCTCCTTCCAGATAGTCTTGGCAGCATGACGGAGACCAGTGTAGGTAGCCTCGCCCTTGCGAGCCTCGACCTGAAGGCGAGTCTTGATAACGTCGCACGGGGTGGTGAGGTAGGCAGCGGGCATACCAGCAATGGCACCAGCAGTAAGCAGCTGGACAACGCCCAACTTCTTTGTTGGAGACTCGCCAAAGAGATCCTTCTTCAAGTGGCTGTAGGTAGGGAAGTAGATGGCCGAGAAGGGAACATCACGCAACAGGCACGCGGAGGCACCCTTATAGAGACCAACGAGACCCAAGTTGCGCACAATCCACATAGCCGACCTCTTAGGGGCACCCTCGACAGTCTTGGCGACCTCACCCTGGACCTGTAGACGAATCTTAACAATCTCGAGGGGGTTCGTGAAGACCTGTGAAAAACGATATTAGCTTCTGTCACTCATTTTCATATTACACTACACTGCAGTGAAGGAGAAAGTCTACTTACGACTTGGCATGCACCAGCAGTACCACCAGCAAGGATTTCATGGCCAGTCCAGATCTTGCCCTCCTTGTTGGTGAAGTATGTACGCACAATGTCGTTCACCGTCAGCTTAATGGCCTTCTCTGGCGCAACACCAATAAGCTGGGGCACAACACCCGAGTAGAGGCCTCGGGGTCCCTCGTTTCTCCACACCTTCTGGAAGCAATCGATCGAGTTCTTATACAATCTTTCTCCTGGTCTGGCGCTTCTTTGGTTCTGGAGACGGGTCTTGACAAGGTCAATGGGGTAGACCATGAAAGCTCCGAAGGCACCTGCCAAACTACCGAGACCAAAGTTGTATGCGGATTCGAGGATCGACGCGAGAACAGCCTTGGAAGCTCCAGCGCCCTTGGCAAGAACCTGGGAAGCAGCATCGTCGGCCTCATAGGCAGCGTTTCTCCATGATGGGTCGAGGACCTTGGCAAAGTCGCCGAGGCCAAGGCGACCAGAGGGCTCGTCAAGGCTGGCGAAGTGGAAGAGAATGTCGGCTTCCATGGGGGTGAAGAGGGAGAAGCGAGTGATCTTGGCGGCCTGGTTAAGGAATTCTGTCCTTGTGATCTTGCCGTCGGAACTCTTGGCGCAAGCACGGCGCACGATGAGCTCAACCAGATCAATCTCCTTAATCATGTTCTGGAAGGCGCGAACGTTGGCATAGGAAACCTTGCTTCCGAGCGAGATGTTGCAAAGAGTTGACAGATTCTCGAGAAGGTGGTCAGAGAGCTTGTGCTTGGAAGTCTCGCGAATGATGCGCTCAAAGTCCTCGGGGTCAATGAATCCATCGCCATCCTTGTCGAATAGCTGGAAAGCCTGGCGGATGCGCTCGCCCTGCAGACCACGCAGCATCTGGGAGAATTGAGGGTAGTCCATGTGGTGGCGCTTCTTCTTGCTACCAATGTACAACTTGGCCCATTCGCACTCCCAGTCAAAGGGAATGCTGTCGGGGCCCTTGTTGAGCTCATAGAGCTTTCGGAAGTCCTCGTACTTGACATTGCCGGTTCTATCGACGTCGAAGAGGCGGAAGGCGATCTCGTACTCGGCATCGGGCTTGATCAGGAGGTTCTCAAAGGCGGCCCACTCGGAGAGGGTGATCTTGCCGGAACCCTTGCGGTCGGCGATGCCGAAGAGAATTCCGTACTGCTCCCGCTTGATTTTGTGCTGCGGCGTTGGGTTGTAGAGTCAGTAAAATGGATCGAGTGGTTCATCGGAGGGATATCGGAGCTGGGTTGTGCTCCCGCAGCAAAGACAAGTCGGAAGAGCACAAGGTGAGGTTAGAGTGAAAAATCGGACTTACGAAGTCTTCATCCTCGGGCGCAACAGCCTTGGTGAACTCGTCAGGGCCCATGTAGAGCTCTCCTGACGCCTCATCCTTGACAGCATTGGCAACGAATCTCGCCTTGGTCTGCGCAGACAGCTGGACGGGCTCCTCGGCGCCAAGGAGGCTCTCCTTGACAGCCTCCTTGACGGCAGCTGCTTTGCTCATCTTGGGCGACTATTGCAATTGAGCTTGTGTGGACGAGGGAAGGTTTATTGGAGTGCAAGCGCACAGAAGAAATGGTTCGAGAGCTGTCACTTCCTGGGCCCTGTGTAGGAGAAGAGGAGAAGGAGCGCTCGGTGAGGTGAGGTGACTGTGGCCCTCGAGTGGGTTGTGGGTTGAGTGGACCTGGATGCTCTTGCCGCTTGCGCGACGGAGTCTGGTGGCAGGTGCGAACGCGATGAGATTGGCCTTTAGCCGACGTGGGCCTAGCTGGAGATGGGGAAGGAGCCGTTGGCACTTGTGCTTCCCTCTCCAGTATTGGTCCTTGTTGGTCTTGCGGTATTATGCCCTGAATATTACAAGGGGGACAGATGGGAGTGGGCAGAGCAGACAAGGAGAAGAAGAAGGGGGAAGGAGCAAAGGGTAAAAGGCCAGGCCGGCAGAAGGGGGTCCAATCTGGGGAAGTTCGTCACACACACGAAGCAGGAAAAGGCTTTCTTGCTGCAGCCGGGAACTAGTGACAGTAGGTACTTTTTTCTTTTTTGGGTGTTGCACGCGGCATGAGGCAGAATGCAGAGAACCTTGGAATGGTTTGTAGGTCTCAGGCTGGGAGAGATGGACTGGACTTGGCTCCCTATGTACGGATACGGGTACCTTGGACAACCTGGCTAAGGTACGGAGTAATAGATGCACCATGGGTTTCTTATGACGGAGTCAGATGGATCGCATCAGGCCAGAGACATACAGGAAGAGACAGAGGTATCAGAGACAAGGCCAGAAACAGCGGGAGAACCTGAGTCAATTCCAAGGTTGGTGCCCGTTTTTCGGAATCGCCAGCCATCTGGCGTAATTTTTTTTCTTCCTTGCACGCGGGAGTCAGGAACACGCGCCGGATCATTGTTGACCCCTTTGAAACCCCCTACAGATTGGCCCGATAAGGACCCCGATAAGATACAGGCAGGGTTTATCGCCGATTGTGTCCCGGGAGCAAGGTAGGGAACCCTTGGCTGATGGAGGACAGCGCCATCGAACATACAACTGCCACATGCACATGCAGACACTGGACCAGCTGGGACGCACATGTGCACCATTTGTGCTGCACCGTCCGCGCGCTTGCTCAAGCTCGCTCTCGGGGTTCTGACCGCCTCGGCCACGCCTGTCGTAGCTGCCGCCGTCCCGAGTATGCACTCTCTGCAGAGCTGTAGCCTCGAACTCGGTCCAATCTTTCCTTTCTTTTCCTACCTCCTTCTATTCTCCTGGCCTGTATTCCCGATCAATAGTCACAGGTGCTCGAGCCAATCATGAAGTTATTGTTCTCATGTTCTCCTCAACCTTCACTTACACAGCGAAGCACGTTTGAAGCTGTTCACATATCCCTTACGCGAGGTATGCAGTCATGTGTAGAGACAGCTGCGGTTTGCGCAAATGACCACGATTGGACCATCTGATTGCTCCAAAAGGTTTTTAATCTGCCTTTCACTCCCACATGAAATCGGACGCGACCGGGACATTTGACACAAGTGACGGGGACCAGGATACGAGAGCCAACGAGCCCGTTCCTCCGATTGCCATCGATTCGTGCGCATAAACCTCGGACAAGTGGATCCCGGACCCGCTCCGAACTTGCCGACAGCCAGACAGAAGTCCAAGAAGTTGCTGAATCTTGGAATCAACCACGACGGGACTTGCGTTTATTAAACGCACAGTCAGTGAAGTGGCTGTCAAAAGGTGGACCTTTGGGGTAAGACTTACCTATTCAATCCATTTAGGCACTATCGTTTTTTTTTTTCCCTCCTGCCGCGGTCCTCTTGACGCATGGCAATTCTCCGTCTATTGGTACAGCGCGGACCGCGGTAGGTCTATGCGCCTCCAATCCATCCCCAAAGACTCCAATAAAACGTGGGGGGACTTTGGGGGAAATCCCCTTATTAGCCTGGGTAAGATCTGGAGGCTATGCATAGACAACACGGTAGCGTAGGTATGGCCTAGGCCAAGAGAAGGCTCCTTTACAGTGAGGTTGCACGGAAACCCAATGCCGAAGGCTCGGAGCAGTTCAGTTCGTTGACTTCCCGTTCTCCGAGCCGCTCAAATCTACTGCCGCAGTTTCACTTCGATACACGCGCACCAACGGAGCAATTTGTAAGGTAGATGCCTAGGCTTTACCCTTTCAGACTGTAAGCCGACGTCAGTCCTCCATGGAAGAGACCTCGAGGCGAGGCTATCTGCTGCATAATAGTGAATCAAGCCTGGAGCTCCCAAGGATCCCAGCTCCCCTCGCCCTATCCGTACTCCATCCAGCCCTGCCTTACTCGTTCGAGTTCCGAGACTCCTCGTTCTTGCCAATGACCATTGTCGCCTCACAAATGGACCTGTGCTGTTCCAAACGGCCGAGCGGCCCCGATGAACCCCACGCAGTCACCAAACCCCACGCCATCCCCAGCTTGCCCGCTGATGCGCACGCCGTCTCCGTCCTGCAAATACGTCCTGTCTTGACCAGTGGACGTCTTCCAACCGACCTTGCCGCCCTTGGTCATCTCTAGCAGACACCCGTGCTCGTCATCCCCAGCTCCCGACACCGTCCCCGTCGCCAGAATATCGCCAGTGTTGAGATTACATCCATTGATTGTTTGCTGGGCCACTAGGTCGCGGAACGTCCAGTACATCCAGCTGAGCTGCGCGTTACACACCGTCGTAGCCCCGTCGCCGGTTACCACTTCAGCCTTCAAGGCGATGTTGTAACTCGATTTCTCCTTGTTGTCCAACAAGTATGGCTTCGAGGGTATATCCTTCGGAGGAGATGGTGTTGCAAAAGGCTCGAGTGCATCGAGTGTGATCACTTCAACGAAGTTAGCAAGCATTCTTTTAATCTCGAGACAGAGTAACGTCTGACTTACCCCACGGACTAATCGACGTCCCGAATGACTTGCCATTCATTGGTCCCAGCGGACTCATCTCAAATCCTTGGATATCGCGAGCTTTCTTCCATTAGCATCACTTGGACATTGACCAAGAGAATTTGGGACTCACCACTCCAATCGTTCAGCAGAACGAGGCCAAAGATGTGCTCGTCGGCATCTGTCACGGCCACGCGGTCTCCAAGCTGCGTCGGCTTCCCGATAATGCAAGCCACCTCGAGCTCGTAATCGAGTGCTCTGGAGGGACCAAAACCAATACTGTTCCCGTCACGATATTGCCCGTACGGCCGCGTGATATTCGTCCCCGAAAGTACAATCGAAGAAGGCCGTCCACTGTAGCCGATAGGGAAATATGGTGCTGCGGGTGGCATGGAGGCCTTGCCCACGACTGCCTCTGACGCATTCAAGAGATGTTCTTTGGAGCACGAGAAATCGGTGAAGCCGTCTACTTTGATTGGCAAGTGTAGCTGAACCTCGGCGATCGGTACGCCATGTTTAGACAGTGTCGATTCGTCACATAGGGTTTGTTGAATGTTCTTTCGGAAGATCCCGAGTTCGGTCTTCCCTACTGCCGCCAGGGCATTGAGGGTCGGCTTTGAGGCTGTCAGTATTCGCAAGTGAGTAGGGACAAATGGCCAGACCTGGGACAAAGCGGACTTGAGATCCGCGAGATTTGTGAGATTTAGGTCGGAAAGGAATACGACCGAGTCCCCTACTCTTGTGACTACGCCTTTTGCATGGTTCGCGTCACTGGCGATTCCGTACGGAATGTTTGCAAGGGAGAAATGCTCGGAGAAACTCATGCTGGCAGAGAAATTGATATCAATGATTGGCTTTGTGAGGTTTTCTTGGGCTATGGAAAGGTTCTGCTTGTATCGCAGCAGGCTGCATTCCTTTTACAGGTGCACGATGAAGCTCTTGGAGCTCAAATGTTTGTTTGCTAAGGTAGTTACCACCAACCTCAGCGCCCCCGCTCTCCCCCACCCCCACCGGCCCCGGATTTTAACCCCGGCCCACCAAGGTACGTAGGAGTCTCGGATTAGAGACTCGGAGCCCAGAACCCAATTTGCAAGCTCGGCACAGCTGATGATAGAGAGTGAGACGCATCGGTATTATCAATCTGCAGCTGGCTACAATTCACTCTACTTCTGGGGAATCACGGGTAAAGTGACGTAGTTCTCAAGGCCTTGGCCGAAATGAATATTGTTCAGTCCAGCGAATTTGGATGCAGGCCTGAAGAGAGAGGCTGTTAGTCTACAATCCTCAGGGGGGGAATTGAGCCAATTTGAACTTACCGGTCAACTTCTGAGCAGTGCTGGAATATTCCGCTGCCCTGGGTATCGCCGCTGCTAATCTCGAAGACGATCTTCCCGCCCTTGTCGACAACGACGTTTGTCGGCCAGACCTCGACGTCTACGCCGTAGACCTCTCCAGCCTTGACTGGCAGGACGTCTGTGGAAAGGTACTCTCTATGCGGCAACCAGGACTTGTGCTTGGGGCTCTCGTCGTGCACCTTGCGGTTGCTCACTCTCAGCCAGCCCTTGACTAGCGGCACTGGGTCGCCAGCTGTTCCGGTGTAAAAGACTTCTTGGCCCGATGGGTCAATGTGACGCAGAGTCACAAACAGGTCGATGTCGGTTTCATTTCCTGAGTTGTCTGGCGTAACCGAAACGTTTAGGTGGGCTGTGACGTGGCCTGTAATCTCCGTTTCTTGCTCAAAGGAAGCGGACGTGAAGGAGACGACTTGAGGGTTCTCCAGTGAACCCAAAGCCTTGTACGACACAGTCTTGGAATCCTGACCGGAGCCACTTGTCGTCAGACCAAGGTCAGGCGTCAGATAGAAGTTGGTGTACTCTGTGCGCGGAATTGGCCAGGCTGTCTCTTCTCGCTTAGGATACGCCTTCTCCTTCTCAGCGTCATTGAAACCGACGTTGCCCTTTCGCAGAGTGAGCGTCACGGGAGGCACCTTGCCAGGCGTGCTCCAGCCGACTCTATCTTCACCCTTCAAGAATGCATCGAGGAAACTCTTCTGCAGCTCTACCTCCTCAGGGTAGTAAAAGGGGAGATCGTGACGGCCAGTGATGAAGCGCAAGTACTTGAGCTGGGAGCCTGCTCCGAGGTAACCCTGTACGTTGCCTCTCAGGTGAAGAAGGATACCACCCCAGTTGGCGACGCTCAGCACAGGGACCTCAATATCCTCGAGCTTGTATTCTTTGCTTGAGTAGTAGTCGTCGTCGCGAAAGCGGTTGGCTTCGTTGTCCTTTGTCTGATCTTGGCGGTTGGCTACCAGGACGTCTTCTGGTAGGTCACCCTCGATGGTGTCCTCCTGACCTCTGGCCCCAGGACCATCCGGAGGGAAATCCAGCTTAGATCTATCTTTCCTGCCATATTGATTGACCAGTACCTGGCGATTCCACCAGAAGCCGATAAACTTGTTGGAGTGGATGCCGCCGTGACGGCAGCGGTCGCGGTAGTAGTCGGACATACCTTCCCAGGGGATGATAGCCGCGAGACCCTTGGGTCGCCGAGCGGCAACGCGCCATTGGGAACCTGGGAATGGTAGGTGAGTAAATGGTCTCGGCAAAGGATATGTATGAGAAGAGGAACAACGCACCAGCGTAATACGAGATACCCAACAGACCGACCTTGCCGTTAGACCAGGGCTGATCTGCTGCCCACTCGACAACGTCAAAGAAGCACTCGCTCGTGCCGCGGCTCATGGTATCCAACAGTCCTGGGCTCTGGCCCAGCCCTCGCTCGTCGGCTCGAACGATAGCATAGCCTTGACTCGTCCAGAAGACCGGATCGGGCGTCTCCCAGGCCGAGTATTTCGATCTCTGGTCTGGGGCAACCTCGCTAAAAGACTTGGGGTAGAACTTGGCATAGGGGATATCTTTGCCATACGGTCCGTAGGTCACCAGCACAGGGTAGCGTGCGGCCTTGTCCGAAGTGAGCGGGAGGTAGACGTTCGCCCGGATGGGGAGCGGCGATTCCTTGAGCGGGATGGAGACGTTCTTCATGAAGGTGAGGCCATTCTCCTGGTCCTCGGTGACCTCTAGCAGGTCTTTGATGGGAGGGGTCTTGACGGACATGGTGACTAAAGCTCAATGGTTACCTCAATGTCTCAGGTTGGGGGTTACTGGCGTTCAGTGGAAGCAGTCCTCAAGTCTTGGAGGGGCGTTCCTTGGTTTTATTGCGACGGGGTGGGCGGGACTGGGCAGTTGAGCTCTTTCACCGACGATGGGTTGGATGTAGCGGATGATGCAAGATGCTTCAATGATCGGACCCTCCTCCACACATCAACCTACTTCGGGTGGTACTCTCTGCCTCTACTCCTCATCGCAGCCGCCGCCGCCGCCGCCTCCGTGTATGGCGTTTGTTGCGCACGGGCGGAACGGTGGGGGAGGGGCTGACCCCAACGAGCGGAGCTGGCACGGTGTTGTTTCTGCCTCGTCTCGGTACGGACTATTCGTATTATGATCCCAAGGTAAATGAGATGATACTCGTCGCAAATGCCAGATTTCTTGCCCAAGGCCACCACACCATAGAGTCAGCTAAAGGAGAAATTTCGACTTGAGCTCTTCGAGATTTATGATAGGTTGCAGGCATCGAGATAGATAGTTGTCATTGAGAATGTTGTACGAATACAGAGAAGACGCCATCCGCCACCATCATGCCTCTTAGGCCACACTACTCACTAAGAATCTCACACCCAGCGCATCAAAACTCACCACCGACCTTGAACCTGAAAATATCCTTATTCACTCTTCCGCCCGTCGCCCTCCAGAGCCAGTTGGTTACCTGATGAACTCATGTCAGCATGCTCACCTTCACCCATTTTGCATGCGCTGCGAATGACGAGTGCGCATTCCACTCACCCCTTGAAGCCAACACCCATTCAACATGACAAACACAAAGGCCGACTCAATGCCATTTGATCCCCATGGCCTGTCTGCTATATCCATATTCGTGTTCGCCGGCCTGTATGGAGGGACCTGGCGATGCTGGTCGTACCACCCGGGCGGGTTCACTGCTACTGGCGATGGAGCATCCGCATTGCCTCTCGCGAAGGCTTCTTCGACGCCGCCAGTGAGACGAATCTGGTAATCGTGGAGGTAATCTCGTTGGATTGTCGTCGTGACGGGGTTTTCTGTGACAGTTGCCGACATGATGACCTTGCTTATTGTATTTGCGTATGTGAGTGGTGGTATGATGAACAGTCGAATTCTATCGAAACTTAGACGACTTCAACAAGAAGTGGTAGAGATGGCCTTTGAGAATTGGAGATGCCTTTCTCGGAAATTCGACACGTCGAGGCAGGGCACCGCTTCAATATGCCGACCGTCAACCCGTCCATCCCCGCGGACCCGCGCCACCCGATCAACCTTGAACCTGCGGATACGTCTGCGTCGGAAGTGCGGAGAGAACCAATGAGACCTGTGGCAAGCATCGGTTTGGGGGCTGCCGTCTACCAGATCCTAGTCAAACCGCAAGCAACGAAGGTCGAGAAACGACTAGCACCCCTGTCCTCCACATTCCGCCCCTCCAACAAGCCGGGGCCTAGCTCAAACGAAGGTTACGGTCTGCGGACAGATGTTTGAGCTTGCCGAGTTCATCGGATCTGCCCACGAGTCCGATATGAGCTTGTGTACTACGAGCTCAGGTCATGTAGATAGCACGGTCGCGCTTCATATCGTATCGTTATTCCATCATTGCACCTTCAGGTCTTCGCTGTAATCGAGTCGCTCTATCCTCCGCTTGTCAACGAGCGCTTGTTCTCTCTTCGATCTCCTACAACACGTCGCCGCAATGAATCCTGCGGTAGAGAAGTTGCTCGTGACGCTCGTCGACGGGCGCGCTGAAGTCATTCGCTTCCGCCAGGATAACCTCATCAGCCTCCACAACGAGCTGCGCCAAGAATCCGCGGCCCTGACTGCCGCTCAGGAGAAGGACACCGGCGCATCAAAGACAGAGATCGAGGCCGAGCACTTCCTCGCGCTGGAAGCTGTACGCCAATTCTACGAGTCCCTCAACTTCTCCAAGGAGATCGAGGCTGAGTACCTGGTTGCTCATGGCAAGGACAACACGAGCAGAAGGACCGGTGCCGGGCTGGTGATCATTCGGCCGACCACCTACACCAGGCTCTTCTCTGTCCTAAGTCCACTTGCTGCGGCCCTGGCTGCCGGCTCTGTTGTTGTTCTTGAGGTACGCCTGATCATTCGAAACAGTGGTTCATCTGTATTAGAAGCTGACAGGAAGACCTACAGCTCGAAGACACATTGTCGCAGCTAGATTCCGTCCTCCGCAACGTCCTTACGCGCGCCCTCAATCAGAATGCCTTCTGCATCACCAAGAAGATTACGGACGAATCACTTCTGTCACAGGCAATTCTAGTAGACCAAACCAACACAGCGACACCGAACGCTAGTCGCGCAAACCATCTCATTTCCGCCAATGGCGCTCGTGCCGTTGCTATAGTTGATCGAACAGCTGACATAAAGGCCGCTGCCAAAGCCATCACGGCGGCGCGCTTCAGCTTCGGCGGCCAGTCACCCTACGCGCCAGACTTAGTCCTCGTCAATGAGTTCGTGAAGAAGGAGTTCTTTGAGGCGTGTTCGAAGTATGCCTCGCTCGCATTTGCTCGTGAGACTACAGTAAAGCGTGCGAGTGACAGCGCCAGCGACGAAACGAGGAAGGCAGTGCAGGAGGCCGAGGACAAGAGACTTGCCTCGAGCTTTGGGTCCAAGGACTTCAAGCTGGTTGACATACAAGACAAGTAAGTTAGGATCTCACTCGGTTGCAATTGACAAAGATGCTGATTCGTTCAGGAATGCTTCCCTCTTGGACATCAAGATTAGTGGGCGCTTCCTGCCTATCACGACCTCTTCTGGTCTTGTAGACTCTATCTACACTCACGAATTCGAGTGAGTTGAAACTCATCAACGACATCAATATTTTCGCTAATTTGGCTAGGAACCCTCTCTTAGCCGCCTACCTCTTTGCCAGCCCTGATGCAGCAAAGTACCTCTCCCAATTCCTCCCCGCCCATGTCTCCGTCATCAACCAGATTCCATCCAACCTCCTCCTTGGCCCGGCAGCACCGCTCTCCCATGAAGCAGCCTTTGAATTCCGCTACAGTAGAGAAATGTTCTCCGTAGCCCGGCCGCAGTTCGTCGAGAAGCCCGCCGGCGCGCTCGCGAAACTAGAGCAGCTGCTTACCAGCTCCGGCGCCATCACTGCCCAGAATCTTCATGCCCTAGCCGTAGCACCGCTGCGCCCGACAAACCAACCAGGCAATAGCAGACTAGGCTTCTTCGAGCAGGGGTTCGTACTGGGTGCCAGTCTGATCATGAGCGTTGTGCTTCCGAGTCTTGCATACGGCACATGGATTGGCGGAAGACGGGTATTCGATTATGCGCTGAAGCTCAGGGGTTGAACCATAGTCCTACGCTGAAGGACAGTCGTAAATCTCGAATTGTATCATATCATATCATATACCTCAAGTTTACATGCATTCTACTCGATTACTGTCAATCTTCTCCACAATATTCTTCTTGGCACATATCATCGGTGGTCCACAGACCATGCTACTCGCAACACCAGGCTATCGTGTTGAATCAACTCATTCCCGAACTCACCGCTTAGTAATTCACGACAAATACGATTAGAGAAACAATCAAGTGACATTGAGGAATTCAAAATCGGAAGCCAGACTGAGGTTAAACCCTGTCGCGCCTGTCAGAGTCTCGAACACGACACTTGCCTAGCAAACAGCATTCGGCAACTTTCCCCGGCTCGGGTTCGGCTCGGGAAGTGGAGTGACTCCCAAGTGCCCGCCCCCGGCCCCATCGGCCCCAGCTTTACCCCAGGTCTTGGTCCTGCTGATTCTCCGACACTCCAGCGCCAACACCACCTCCTCCAAGCTCGGGCAGGCCACCCAGGCGTCCTCGACAATGGAACGTTTTATCGCCCTATGTCCAGTTTCCGTAAATGGAGTCGTTTGGATTGACTTCCTAACGAACTTGGGCGAGAGAACCTACCTCATCCTCCACCAGCCGATAACTTACACAGGCGAAAGATAACCATTTCAGTGTCTTAAGTCTCATCAGCTTCCGACTGCTAAGGCAGCTTTTGCCTGTTGCTTATTCTCGTGATCCGTACTCTGCTGCGTGAATTTTCAATTACTCGCTTGCCTTACTTCGACCAGTTCAGACGGACGAGTTGAGAACCCAGATAGCAATCACATCATGGCGGTAGGAAACAAAGATGACGGGCCAATGAACCCCGTATTCCTCTTCGCACATGGATCAACAATGATGCTCGGCGAGGAGAGCAATTCAGCTACGTACTGGAAAAAGTGTGGCGATGAAGCCCTCGCCCAGGGTATCAAACACATCGTCATGATGGTAAGCAAGCTCCTCTCCCACTCCTTCTCGTTGAGACCACATCCTACCATCTCATGAGAGCAACTCAACTCACCACGACCACCAGGGAGCCCACTGGGCCACAAACGCCCCCGGCGAAGTCCTCATCTCAGCTCACCCAACGCCCGCAAAGTCACCAGTCGCCTACGTGAACCCTCAGAAATACCACCCCTACAAACTGAACCCAGACCTCGACTACATCCCCACGATCCAGCAGCACCTCGCCGCCGCCGGCATCCCCGCCAAGACAGACCCGACCTTTGACTGGATCCACGACACCTACCTCGTCCTCATCCGCATGTTCCCCGCCGGCTGTCCGCCGACGACGCTCATCTCCATGAACGACTTCTACGACCCGCACTTCCACGTCGCCGTCGGGGCCGCCCTGCGGCCCCTGAGAGCCGCCAAGCACAAGACGCTCTTCATCGGCTCCGGCGGCTCCGTCCATAATCTTTACCGGAACAACTGGGCGCCCATGCTCAAGTTCCGCGACAACTTTGCCCAGCCTACGCCCCCGGAGCCCTGGGCGCTGGACTTCCGCCAGGAGGTCATTGATGCCTTTTGTCCCGCGTACGAGGAGGACGTCCCCACGGATCAGGCCGTCTATGGGAAAGCCATCCGCGGCAAGAAGCCGTGCGGCGGGCCGCTCTTGAGGCGCAAGGTGACGAGCTTGATGAAGCATCCCATGTACCGCGAGGCACATGCCACGGATGATCACTTCATGGCCACCATGTTCGTAGGAGGCTTGTGCGGAGACCGGGGCGACGCAGCAATGAAGGCTGAAATGGGGGCCGAGGACTGGGAACTTACAAATATGTGCAACTCACAGTTCATGATTGGTAGCTGGCCGGAGGCCGAGTGAACGAACCAAGAATGGATGGATTTGGGAATTATTTTTTGATGGTATCTGATACAATGTGACGTACTATGCTGGGAGGCCAAGGCCTCGTCGTTGATCCTTTGTAGTTCCATGTATACCAATCGAATCCCGCCGCAGGCCCATTGTTTCAAGAAAACATACTCCTCATGCTAAGATAGGTCCATGTTGTCCCATTGAAAATCGTCACCAGCACCGAGGCCACTGAAGAGGTCATCGGCGCCGAGATCAAGTGACCCTCCGCCGTTGTTCGACGAGCCCCCGAGCCCAAGATCACCGCCAACACCTCCTAGGCCCAGATCGAGACTGACGTTGTCCACAGACATTCCGTCGCCTTGCGCAACATTGGCAGCCGCGGCAGCCATGGCATCATCGAGTGAACCTGCGCCAGCGTCTAGGCTCAGACCAAGATCGGTCTGCAGCATGGTGTCTGCTTGGATAACCTCGGCCTGGGATACTGCCATCTGAGTCTCTACCTTGCGGTACAGCCTCACAACAATCTCGGCCAGGTTCATGTCGACCTTCTGTAGCTTTTTACACTCCTCAGCATCTGACTTCAGAACCTCTCGTAGAGTAAGCTTCCTCTGGACGGGAGCCGGTACGTTGCCGGAATTGTCGATAAAGTTGATCGAGTTCGACGGCGTGTTCACCACATCGGGCGCGCAGACCAATGCTGTTGCTACATCGTAAATGATGCTCCCACTGCCTGTCTCTGTTTGTTGTCTGATGTCTTCGTAGAGGAGCTGCAGCAAGCGTTTTGCACCAAGAAGTTTCATCGCCACTAGCATCTGACGATGGGTGTACGCGGGAGGCATCCTGTCCATTGTAGGGTGAATGCTCCACTGTACCAATTGCTGTAGCGTCTGTCGGATAGAGTTAGAGAATCCTCCCATTGACCAAGCATCCAGTTCTTGGTGGTCGGCAGCTCCCGTTCTCCTGGAAAGTGGGATACTATCTTTGATTGCTTTCAAGAGTGGTTCAACCTCTTGACTCTTTGGATCTGATCGTTGATATGCCCTGAGGGAATGCTCTAGCGGCTTAGCAACTATGTTCATCACAGAAGAGAGCATGGCTTGTGCCTCGTTGGATATAGATGTTGGTGCCAAAACAGAGTTGAGTACTCTGACAATCGCCTTTTGGCAGTCAGGACGCTCAACCCACAAGGAGTTGGCAAGAGACGTGATGGCAACGACGAGGGATGGCAGAAGGAACGTATCGACAAGATCTGTAAACGTGTCAGCGCAACTCTTAGTCAGACTCCCTCAAGTTCCTACATTCAATGCCTCCCCTGAGGCTCTCTTCCGTTAAGTGTCCTGTACTGAACGCTAGAACGATGTTATGAAACAGAGTCGATACTAGTAAGTAGAAGTCTTGAGGCGGGCAGGACGACATAAGCTCATCGCCTAGTCCGCCCGCTTCCGAGTCAAAGAGTCCGTGGATCCATCCATCCAAATGGCCCTTTTCTTGGTCTGATAGTTCTTCCAAGGACCGACTTTGGTGGCCGTGGCCGAGTAGTCTTGCCACAAAAGAGTCAGAGGATATGATGCCCATATCCGATGCCGAAAGACCGTAGCGATATGCGAAAGCCATGACGAGGAGCAGAGCCGAGCCGAACTCCTCGTAGACGGGTTGGTATTCTCCTTGGTCCTCATCGTACTTCCAGTTGTCTAGAAGATCGCACAAAGGGTGAAGAATTGTTGCAGGTTTCTCGAACATCAGCATGACATCGAGAGACAATGGCTTCTGCGCCAATTGACTGCACACTAGTTTCAGGGACATTGTCTCCTTATTCCTGCAAAGCTGCCCCATCACCTGCTAAAGGTCAGCATCAGACTGCGTTGATAGGTACGGAAGGCTGACTTCTGTCAAAGCTTGGCACACGGCACCGGCGTTTCCTTCTTTACTGTCTAGCTCACCAATCAGAGCCTGCATTCTCTCCGGATCTGCGAGGCATTCTGCGACGAGGTTTTCTTTGACATATCTCCCGCTTGCTGGAAGCGATGAATAGGGTGTTTCTCCAAGGAGAGTCTCAATGCTGCTTTCCCGCAATAGACCATGGAGACAGCAAGCCCAGCAAAAGTCTTCCCGAACTGAGTCTGTGAAGGGGTTGTTACTTCTGGTTTCATCGAACATTGATGATAGAGTGGGAAAGGTGGTCGTGTCGACGCGGCTGAGAGCTTCTGTGATGCAGTATTCTGCATTCACTGGGCCGTACATATGCTTGCTCAGACTTTCGATTAGAATCGGTAATTTGTTCATGAGGAATGAGCGCAAGAGATGTGCCGCTTGATTCCCCTCATTGCGGGAGGCGGCATTGGCAAGTATGTCGAACGAGACCAGGATGAGGTCAACAGTCGTTGATTGTACATCTCCCTGCAGCCGTCAGATGGTGTGCGCATTGTGTCTGCACAGACAATAAAAAAACAAGAAGACTCACCTGGTATCTATTGTTCAAGTAGTTGAAGATGGCTAGATCATCGATCAATGGCCGGCCGACTAGCTATTGCGCTTCCTGTCAGTACCTCTTCCAAAGCGCAGCTTCAGTCAACTTACTGCAGCATTCAAGTATATGTAAAGACCAGCTCTCGAATTGACTATCGGTAGCTCAGACACTACGAAGTTCTCCAATGCTACCGTAGAGTCAAACAAGTCCTCGATCTCTGCATTTGACTTGTTCTTCTGCTCGTCGACTGGCTCAAAACCTGCTAGCGTACTTGTCCGGAACATATCAAGACGGGTCGCGATAGGGCCAGCACTTTGCATGATGGTCGGGACGAAGTTGGCGAGGCTTTCGGACAATGCCTTTCTGATTTCTTATCCAAGATTAGCTAAGTGCGAAGTCTTTATAGCAGTACCCAAGCACCTACCTTGGGCTTCGGGTCTACTCAAAGCCTTGAGTACAACCTGGTTTTCGCACACCCCGAGAAGCAAAGCTACGAATGCGGCACGCGCTGATTCCATCTCTTCTCTCACCTGGCTGTTGTGAAGCTGCCCCATGACATCAACCGTGAAGGCTGTGGCGGCATCGGTGAAGAGCGCAATCCATTTGGCCATGACGTTGGCAATCTCAAGACCCGTCCCTGTGTTTTGTATTGCGGTTCCTTGTGCCACAGACTTGGTAAGCCTATAGAACATGACCTCCTCGGCCGCATACGAGCTCTCCCATCGCGGGAAATTTGATGTTTGGTTTTCGGCGTTGGGCAACTGTCCAGCTTCCCGGGAGTGACCACGAGAGGTCGAATACTTGTACAAAGCTTTGAGGATCGAAGGCGTATCGATATAGTTCAGGCTAGAGAGGACCTGGAGGTAGCGTGGGACTCGGGGGTCGAGGCTCTCGTGATTGTGAGGTTGCGGTCGTAAGAAGAGGTCGGCGACCGCAACTGGCGGCAACGGATGCTTTGCTTGGAGAAACGGAACATAGGATTCGAACTTCTCGGGATCTATACGGTGGGCCAGACTCTTGGCTATGAATTCGGACCATTGCTCAAGTGCGGCGCGCTGGACGCCTCGTATTACGCGACCGTCCATGTTGGCAATAAAGTTGCGGGCTGATTCGAGGTTATCGCTGTCGTGAAGTAAGATGCTGGGCGGATTAAGCCGGGCTCTTTGATCTCGCCGAGGCCGTTTGTACGAGCATACTTCTACGCTTGCTTTGGGAGATGCACAGCTGGGAAAGGGTCAGTAGTTTCGGTGGTGATGTGTTCTGAGAGAGTTGGGGCGCATGCGCATATCTGGGCTCGGACAAGATGGGTAGTGTTAGTTTCTTGATGTTTGGTCGCGCTGCCGTTCGCTAACGCAACTTCCATTATCTTATCCACTGCGGAGTGTACCCGCCTTCACCTTGGAGGTCCATAACTAGGTAAGTGTTTGGCAAGGTAAGGTAGGCAGCACACAAGGTACTTAGGTACCTAACCACGCTGAGGTAACTTTCGTAGGTCGCCAGAAACGGTTACCCTAGATGCCACTAATGCATTCCTGCATCTTTTTGAATGTCATGATTGAACATGGATCACATAGTCCAAAGCAAAGTCTCACCATTGGAATTGTCTTGCCTTTTTGTCGCTGGAAAGTTGTCGCTGAGAAGGCTACTATCTAGCATGCATCAGACAATCACAATACGCTCAACGGGTCAATTAGCATGGTATGCCTTCGCTGTTCATGAATTTGACGTTGATTTCCGCTACTGCCCGCTATTGCGGAAAGTTAACTATGAACGTTGTGAGCCAGTTACCACTTGGTTCTGGGAGCAATTCACGTGGCTCTCAGGCCTCTGTCTCCCGAGTTGAGATGCACTAGCATCAATCAGCTCGTCTCCTTACAGGTGCGGTCTCTGCGGCGAGATGTTAGGCCAATGTAGCCAGTCTCTCCCACGGTGCGCAAGTCCGCCTGAGTGGCCAGGTTTGGCTTTCATGACGAGCCAGATCCCGACCTACAGCTCTGAAGCGGCGAGGCGGCAGACCTGTCACCCGTGCCAACTGAGCCGCGTCATTCGTTCTTTGGCTCGTGTCCACCGCCTTTTCTCTTCCTCTCCTAGGCTGGAGCTTTGAAGCTACCAAAGGACCTGTCTTCTCTTCACCGGGAATGTCTTTCAATCGTTTCCATCAAGCCATATTAGAGAACGCCGATTGCACGTGTTGTGTGTATGTGTGTGGGGGGGTGTTGTAAAACTGTCAGCTTAGCAAGATGCATGATGCGTCGCTGACAAAAAGGACGTGGGTGACGATGGGTGCTGTGGATTGGGGAATATGGGGTTGATGGGATGTTGATCCAATGTTGGCAAGTTGCTGAACCAGCAAACGGGATTTTCGAAGGCCGCTGGCAATTTGGTACTTTACATGTCCATTGAATCGCCGCCATTGGCGAAGCTGAAGCCGCCCTGCTGGGGAGCGGCGTTGGTGCCGAATCCAAAGGTACCGTTGGGACCAGTGCCCTGGGCCATGCCCTCGTCCGCGTTCTCCTCCTCATCAGAGAAGTACTTCTCGATGATGTTGTATGCCTTCATGTAAATCTCCTCGTTGGCGTTTGTCTGGCAATCGTGAATCTTCTCCATGCCACCGCACTCCTCGATAAACAGAGCGTAACGGTTGACAGAGTCGGGTCCCTCGCCTGCGGCCTGCTTGTCCAGGTCGCCGACCTTGAGAATGTTTTCCAAACCGTCCAGAGCAACCTGGATGATCTTGTTGTCGGGGCAGGCCAAGAGATCGCACAAAGGCTTGATGCAGCCCTGAGCGACCAGGTAACGAATCTGCTCCGGCTTTTGCAGGCCTCCTGAGGTCGCATTGCTAATTGCCCAGCAGGCCTCCTTGCGAGTCTTCAGGTCGCCGTTCGATAGGAGGTGGATGAGAGGGGGGATGATATTTGCGTCAATGACTGACTGGATCTGGGCGGAGTTTCCAGCGGTGATGTTGCTGATGGTCCAGCAAGCCTCCTTACGGATGCCATCCTTGTTGGAGCTGAGAAGCGAGAGGAGGCAAGGCAGAGAACCACAGTTGATGATCACCTGCGTCTGAACATCGTCGCCGGTGACAATGTTACCGACGGAGCGGAGAGCGGGCGTCTGGACGGAGGTGGAGGCATGCATGAGGAGCTCTACAAGGCGGCGGGGAATACCAGCCTCAATGACGGCCTGAATCTTGTCGTTGGATCCGTCAGACAGGTATGAGATGGCCCAGCAGGCGTCGATCAGAACCTCGTCGTCCAGGGAGTAGACAAGCTTAGAAAGCACAGGGAGAGCGGGGGCAATCTATGAACATGGTCAGCGTCGGAAAGGCGCAAACAAGAGATGTCACTTACAGTGTTCCAGTCGGGCTGAGGGGTCTTGCCTCTGCAGAAGTTGCTGAGGGTCCAGGTAGCGTTGCGGAGCATACTAAGCTTGCGGCTGTCTCCGAGAAGGGCCAAGAGAGGCTTCAGGGCACCGCAGCTGAGGACGTAGTCACGGCAGTGAGGGCTGTCACCGGCGATGTTGCCCAGAGCCCAAACGGCCTGTTCACGCACATCGGGCTCAGGGCTAGCCAAGAGCTCGACGAAGATGGGGACTGCACCAGCCTCGATGACAACCTGAGTCTGTGTGGCGGAACCGGAAGCGATATTGGTCAACGCCCAGGCGGCCTCGAACTGAACGAGCGTATGGGGCGATCGGAGGAACTCTACGAAGCGGCTGACAACGCCGGTCTTGATGACCTCTTCGATAGGAGGGTTGCGCTCCTTGGACAACAGCTTTCGGAACTTGGTGGTCGCTTGGATTTGGAGGTCAATCTGCTCTGAGAAGACGCCCTGAACCATCTGGGGGAGATCCTCATTGAGCTAAAATAGATCAGCATGGTTGCTTTGAATGAATGGAGGAGCTATAACTGGTGATGAAGCAGAGTTCGATTCGAGCTTTTCGCGCAAGCTCGAGGCTGCAAAGAATCAAAGAGGGACCGACTCGCGCCAAAAGGGAAGTGGGGCAACGGCAAGGCGCCCTGGCAACAGGAGGGGGAGGAAATAAGACGAAGGGTGCAACAGTATTGGCGGGGTTCAAACAAAGAAGAATCGAAGGCCGGAATATCGCGAAGAAAAAAAATGAAATGAAACTCACCTGAGATTCAGTAGGAGCGGTATCATCATCGCTATCAGGAGCGGCTCCGAGGGAAGCGCCGGGTCTGTTCTCGCCAGAGCCAATGCCGCGACGCTTGGCCAAGTTCTCCTCTCTCTTCGCCTTGCGAATCTCAACCTGCTGCTCCTCTCTGCGACGACGAAGCTCCTCAGGCTTGAAGGTGCTCTTCGCCTTGAAGTTGGTACGCCGATGTTCGGGGATGTATCGGTCAGCCATCTTTGCGGTTGCGTTGGTTGATGTGATTGTTGAGTAGTGTTTTCTTGCCGACCGTCAGGAGGAGGGGGGAAGGCAATGTTTGGTCGGCGGTCTGTCTGAGAAAGGCGTAAAGTGAAGAAGAGTCTCTGCCGAGATGGAAATTCTGGATCGTGTCGCGCAAAAGTAAAAAGGAGGGTAGGAGTTGCGCGTGTTGGGAGAAAAATCCTGATATACTTGTCAGGTCGCTGGGAGAAAAGTTGTGATGATGGGGGGGAAGATGAAGGAAACTGGGAGTCAGGGAGGGTGAAGCGAGAGAGCGGGTCGAAGAAATGGAAAGTGCAGGGCCCTACCGTAACCCAATGGGGATGCGTACGTTCAGGTGACTTATGTTTTGCGCTCCCTGATGTGCTGGACCAAGGTACCTACTACGTCGTTCTTTGGGAGGTGCCGGTGGCCGCAAGCGAACTGTCTGATTTTTTTTTTTTTTTGGCACTGGCTTTCCATTGATGGAGGGGCCATCTGAGATTCAGCAGCAGTGGCTACCTACCTTACCTTCCAAGTGTCCCAGTGTGTCCGGGACGATAGGCAGCCTCACCTCCACTGGGGGATTTCTGGGTCGGTACCTTAGGTACGGATACCTACCTCACCGTGCTACCTAAGGTCCCTGGTTCCCCACTCACGGGTACAAAGTTGGCTCCGTATTCATTCAATATCTGAGTTTGTAGCAAAGGGCTTAATTCAATAGAGAGTCGAGTATCGTGGTATGAGATTGTCACCCCACTTTGGCTTTTGACAGTGCTTTTTAGCCTGGTTTCCTAGGGGATTATGTCATTGAAAGCTAGTAGGGTACCTAGGCACTGCGCTCCCCTTCGCTCAGGTATTTTCCCCGCGACGGACCGACAGTTGCTTGCTACCTACCTAAGGGCTACCGCACCTAAACTTCCACAGGGACAGTGACACAGAGGGCTGAATCAACCAACTTGACAGCGGCAGGCAGCTGTCTGTCTCCCAGCTGGAAGCCCCGTGCATCAAGTAGGTACATCCGTCCGGAGTTCCTTCCCTCATGGTGTATCTTACACAGTGGACAGGCGCAAGACACCTGCCTACGCAGTACCTAGGTAACTTGAGCAGTTGAGACCAGCAGGTGTGCCTGCCCCTCCTTTACCGGGCTGGGCAGCAACCTGGCTCCCGTGAAGGGGACGGTACCTAGGTACCCAGGTACGCACGGGTACCTATCAGGTACCTAGGTAAGGTAGGCAAATCCAACGAACAAACACAAGTGAGTCCCCGCGTAAAGTGACTTTCCTTTTAGTGGGGCGCGACGCGCCTTTGAGATACAGCTCCCCAGCTGTAAGACGCGTCAAACTGCCAGTACACTCAAGTGCATCTACGACATGCCAAACGTAGAGTCGGACTTCTAAAATTCTTCAGTCGCCTCTGCGTACTATGAGAGCGGCAAACGACGGCGCCTGCCTTTTCTAGCATTCATTCATTCCTCCGTTGGCCCAAATCATGGCGATGGCGGAGACTGAAGCCAAGAAGGCCATGGATCTCCCAAAGGGCTTTACGCCCCTGAGCGACTTCGTTGAGTTGAAGGCCCTCCCTCAAAGTGTCGTGAATGTTATTGGTCTCGTCAAGGATTTTCGTCGCCCGATGGTTACTACCGGAAAAGGTGATGTGCTCGAATCCTTACTTACCTAAACCCAACTAATGGCTCTTTAGATTATAAATGTCAGATGAGTCTCATTGACATGTCTCTATCGAAGGAGTCTCAGGGACAAGACGTGAACCTCGTAATCTTCCGGCCTCCAGGAGACATGCCCACTGTAAACAGCGGCGATGTTGTTGTTGCCCATCAAGTAAAGGTAAGTCACAGACTTGGCTCCTGCAGACCAGTCAATATACTGATCATTGGCCTAGACTCAGAGGTTCAGGAGTGATCCCTTATCTCTGTTAAGCAATTTCAGCACAACCCTCCACATCTATTCAGCAACAACAATACCTCCTCCTCCTGAGCAAACGCCTGCCCCCTCAAAGCCATCCGCCACGGACAAAAAAAGAATTCCAGCACCCATAGAGGGGCAGTATATCTCTTGGCTGTACCACAACATCGACAAGACGGAAATCCCTGAACCCGAAGTGTTTGAAATTCAAGCCAATCAATCGCTCAATATAAAGAACAAGCTGTGCGAGTTGCAAGATGTTCGGGACGGCAAGTTTCATGATCTCATCGTCCAGGTCGTCAAAGATCCACACGAATTCGGAGACAAGGTGACATTGTACGTTTCGGATTATACGGAGAATGCTGGATTCTTTTACTACACCAACAAACGCCTGGACACTGATGGTGGTCGAGACGGTGACCCTTACGGCTACACCCATGCTAAGACTCGGAAATCCAACTCGGAAATCCGGTCAGAGGGGCCTTTTGGCAAGCAAACTATGCAAATCACTTGCTGGAATCCTCATGCCACTATCATCCGAGAAAGAAGGATCACAAAGGACGATTGGGTTCGCTTACTCAATGTCCAGATTAAGTATGGATCCAACGGGCAGAACCTGGAGGGATTCCTTCGAGAAGATCGAAATGCATTCAAAAACAAAATCTGTGTCGATAAGGTGGATATGCCGGAAGAAGGAGAGTCAATGGACCCCCACGTCAAGAATGCCCTCAGAAGGAAGCGGGACTACGAGAAGCAACTCAAAGCTGAGTCCAAAGAAACAAAATCCACAAAAGGAACGGACAAGAAAAGGCCGGCGGTAGACCAGCCAGAGCAAAAACCTCGGAATGCCAAGCAACGTCGAGCATCGAAACGAAATCAAGCTGCAGAGAAGGAGAAGGCAGCTGAAACGGAGGCGGGCGAAGACGAAGAAATCGAAACGCCGCCAGATCTCAACGAGCAAGTGGTCTGCGAAAATCATGATGAGCCGGCCGTCGACGTGGCTGCCATCCTCGAACCAGCGACACAGGAGTTCATCTTCCAGAACGCGCCGCTGATTGTCAAACTTCCCTTCCACGACGCACAGTACCGAACTCATGTTCGCATTGTCGATTTTCACCCTCCCAGGATACAGGATTTTGCTTGTGTCCGCAAGCAAAACGAATACGACGTTCTGTCCGACTTTTCTGGTACAGACTCGGAGGACGATGATGACGATGACGACGAAGATGGGCGTGTAACCATCGACAAGTATGTGAGCACGAGCGAGCAGAATTGGGAGTGGCGCTTTGCTCTATGTCTCCAGGATGCCACCGCAGCCAAGGACCCAAAGACACGAGAGAAGAAGACGAACAAATTCTGGGTTGTGGTGGATAACATGGACGCCCAGCTCCTGACAGGCCTTGACGCATGCGACTTCCGCACCAACGCAGATGTTTTGTCCCAGCTGCGTGAGAAAATGTTCATCCTCTGGGGAGATCTCGAAGAGAAGAAGACCAAGACGTTGACCGAGCAGAGCAAGAAGCAAAAGGCCAACGTGGGAAAGAAGAAGAAGGCTAGCGACCGACCCCCTGATTCCGACGACGAGAAGGGTGCGAGCGGGGCGTCCAAGACCGAGAAGCTGGCTTTCTCGAACCGCCCCTTCACTTGCTGCATACGTCAATATGGCATCCAAGTCAAGGAGTCAGACAGTGAGAAGGCAGATGCAGGGACAGGCAAGAGGTGGCAGCGAATGTACGGGCTGTTCGGAACCAAGATATGCAGCCACTAGTCAGGTGGCCAGGAACAGGAGTTTACAGGAGTTTTCGGGACATGTATTCACAACGATTGATGACAAACTTCCAGAGCGGCGGCCGTCGCAGGCACAAGGACTCGTAACAGAATGATGTATCCCTAGTGAAATCGTGTCGTATCAGCTAGTGCAAGAGCTAATCAGTTGTCTTTTATCCCCGTTCTAACGCCTCGAGTCAAATAAGCCATCCATCCTAGACAGGCGCTCCCGTTCGCCGTCAAACTACCCAGCATTAACCCTACTTGCAAGAGCGATCCACGAGACACTAGCAAGCCTCCTTGCCTCTAGCCATCCCGCAGTTGAAGACCGAGCCAGACATAGACAAGCGCACGGGAGAAGAGCGGAGGGTAGGGGGGCTCGCAGCCAGTATCCTTGTATAAACAGAGCAAAAGAACGTCAGAGATGTAAGCCGTGGTTTAAATCCTCCCGCAGTCAGAAAATTTGATTCAGTCGCCCAGTACATCATCATCGTCATTAGTAGCAGGCGGCTCCTCCACGTCGGGTTCCTCTTCTTCTTCTTCCTCCTCCTCGAGTAGCTCCCGCCGTCGCAGATCTTCTTTCGAGCCCTCTTCCGGCTCAGGCTCCTCGGCTGCTTCTTCTTCATCTTCCTCTTCGTCATCATCGTCGACGACGATCTCTTCGCTGATGGCGGGCTTTGCA
This sequence comes from Colletotrichum acutatum, assembly GCF_030867785.1. Taxonomy (NCBI): domain Eukaryota; kingdom Fungi; phylum Ascomycota; class Sordariomycetes; order Glomerellales; family Glomerellaceae; genus Colletotrichum; species Colletotrichum acutatum. Next base: position 133,377 of record NW_026849003.1, read on the forward strand.
GCAGCGGACCTTGTCGATGCCGCCTTGGACTTCTGCAACTTCTTGCCGTACAGGTGATCCCGGACCTTTTTGGGATCAAGGTACGCTACCACCTCGCTAAAGTTCTTGCCGAGCCTGCTCTGATTTCGTAGAAGTCGCTTGTGAAGCTTGCCCGCGTGGGGACCTGACTGATCAAGGACCTTCTGGGCGATAGCGAGAACGTATTTCGCCGCCAATTCACACAGGGCCTTTTCAGATTTGAGCTCCAGAGCCAGCTTCTCTTCTTGCGTCAGGCCTTCATCTTCATCCTCCTCTTCATCAGAGTCGTCGTCGTCCATTGGTTCTTCATCTTCGGCTGGTTCATTAAGGATCTTCTTTGTCCGTTTCGCAAAGCTCTTCTCGACACCGTCGTAGATTGAGATCAGCTCCGGCAGAAGTTTGGGCTCAAGCTCGTGAGCCAGCCTCGCAAGCTTCTTGTAGTTTGCGTTTCCGCGAGATTCTTCAGTCCAGTTCCTCAACGAGCCGAGGAGCACGTGGATATCACAAAGAGCGCCAGTGGCAAACATGCGGATATCGTCGATGATAGCTCGGGATGACAGAGTTTTGATCAGACCGACGTCGTATCTCTTGCGCAAAACAGAAACCTGATCCACCACAGAGTCGGGTATTTCGGTTTCGCTTTGAATGAACTTCTGGAAGCTCCGCACCTTCCACATGAAGTAAAACTGAATCCCCTTAATGGCAAAGGAGACAACTTCATCCTCCAAGTCGTCAATGTCTTCGGTCTGTTGATCAAACGTGCCTCGACCAACAATGTTCACCAGGAGCTCGATGGTGGATGACATTGAGTCTACTGCGCGCCCTTCCGTTTCCAAGACCTCCATGCAGTCAGATATGCGAGCAAGCTCGCTGATCTTCATCAGCACTGTGGAAAGCGCCTTCAGATGATCCTCTGCTAGATTGCCGCGCATAGATAGCTCGCAGGTCTTGTCGAAGCTGCGCAGTGTGTTGATGACATTCTCCCACAGAACCGCAAGCTTTCCGTCGGTCAGCTCCTCAAGCTCATCGTACTGGCGAGAGTGGAGAAGAGCTGCAGCGGCCTCAGCAACGACTCTCTTATCGTCATGCCTGTTGAATTGAGTGCTGATCTCATCCAGCAACTTTTCATACTTGATCGAGTCTTGCCGTAAAGTTTGGAAGACCTCAAGGTCGAGGAAGTGCTCCATCCTGAGAACAATCGTAGCGGTGGCAGGGTCAGCGCCAAATTTGTTGAGGAGTTGAGGAATGACTGTCGCTAATTCCAAAGCGGTCTCTTCCTGAGCCTCTGTTACCTCAGGGCGTCCACTCTTCTTCTTGTTCTTGTCAATCTCGGCTGATTGCAGCATCGACATCTTTACTGCGGATGCCAGAACCTCGAGCAGGATAGCTTCCTCAGTGCCCTGCGGTCCAACAGCCTTCTTGAAAGCAGTCTCTGTTGAAGCACCATGCGCCTTGGATTTCGATCTGGAACTGACTGTGTGATCGTAGAGCAGGTAGCCCGCCAGCAGCTCCCATTGCTTCACATACGGGACCTTTTCGAAAAGGACTTGGGAGGCAAGAGAAATTCGCGTGTCTGGAACGTTCGCCTGGGTGACGTCTGCGGCGGTAGCAAGGCCTGTGCTTTCGTCCTGCTGCTCGCCCTCGACTTGCGCATCAAACGCCGCAAGGTTCTCTGCTAGGCATTTGATGTTGACCCATGTACTGCGAGGCGAGTCGTAGTCGTCCTCGTCGATTTCGCCAAATGTCTCCTCAAGCGCATCCTGCCCACCAAGCTCTTCCATCTTGCCTTCGATAGAATCTTCCACGCAAGAGATGAAGAAGTTGACAACCGCTTTTCTGATTCTTATGTCGCTATCAAAGATGAGTTTGCCGATTGAATCAACTTCGTCTGGTTCGAGCATTCCGGTATCCCGTAGTACATTTATGACAGAGATGGCAGCAACACGGACGGAAACCTCAGCGTCCTTGGTGGAGATTTCGATGAGACGAGGACGGAACCGGTCAATGAAGTGACCCAATTGTTGCACGTCACGTCTAAAGATGCGTGCCAATTGTCTGAGAACTTCTTGTCGGGTGGAGGCGACGGTGTCTGACAGCATCCAGCCGAGATAACGGAGGTACTCGGGCTGCATGAACACTGTGGAAAGACCAATGATCCAAGATCCCAAGGACTCGACACACTCTGTCCTGATACGCGGGTCGATGTCTCGGTATCTGTGAATGAAGGTGGTGTCGAAAAAGTCCTTGATGTGATTGCCGCACAGCTCTCTATTATCATTGGCCTCGTTAAGGGTACGTTGCATTTCGGCCAGCTTCGCCTTATTCTTGCCCCTCTTGGCTTGCGCAACCTGTTGCTCGATCGCAGTAATTCGGGCATCGAGCGTGTTTGCGACATCAATAAGGCCGTAAACTAGGGAGAGGATGACGGTTGTCGCGGTGTGACGGAACGGGCGAAGTGAAGAGGTCGACATGGATGCTATCCAACGGACGAGGTTCTCCATCAAAGTAGCGTCGTTGTACAGGACATCTGTTTCGTGGACACTGCGAACAACCCCCCGGAAAAATCCAGTGAGGAGGTCACGGAAAGCCTTGGTGTTCTTGGCCCTGGAAATGAGGGGGTACTCAGTCACTTGCTCCTGTACCAAGTTAGCTAGTTGATCCGCGGAACAAGGCTGTCGTTTGCATTTATACGGGGACATGCCTCTTGGAACAGGTCTTGAAGCTCCGTCAGTCGAGCCTGGCAATTATCAGGGTCGCGAATGTCGTCTTCAGTGATCTCGAGGTCGCAACCAGAACACTGGAGCACAAGATTGACGAGCTCCACGACAGCAAGGGCATCATTGGCTTGATATCTGGTCTGCCACTTATCCGCAACCTCGTCCGAAGGCATTCCCGAACCGAAAACATCGGCTATAGACGTGTCAGATGATGGCATCGGCGAATTCCGGGGCAGCGACTTACCATACAGACCCTCGGCTTGCCTGTCGGCGGTGGCAATTCTGACGGATTTCTTGGGCCGTGACGGAAGGCTTGCGGAATGACCAGACGGGGCTACACCGTTGGTCTTTGGTTTTTTGATCGCGGGCTTCCTTGCGCGGCTCCCTTGCGATGCGCCTGATCGCTTCTTGGGTCTGGCGCGGGGCCGTTCTTCGTCACTATCGGCAGCATCGCTCATGGTAGCATCGGATAGAATGTCATCGTCGTCGTTTCCTTCATCGTCCTCATCGTGTCTTTTGCGCTTGGGTGCGGTGACTGGCTCCGGGCTAAACTTTTCGGGGGCTCGCACGACGCGTCCAGATCGACGACGCGACGACTCGGGTTCGGGGGAAGCTGTCGCGCTCTCCATGATGTCGCGTAAACGTTGGGGCAATGTTGGATACCGTCTGAATGCCTACAGGTAATCGCAGCAATGGCGACGATTATTTCGCGCCGATGAGCGAATGTCCGGAGGGGTGGCGCATATGAGGAAAATTGTCGCGTTGAGTAGGAGCGTTTACGTCGAAGATGTTTAGGTGTCGGGCTCTCCAAATTCGCGAGTGGCAGACGGGACACGGACGGGTTGGGGTGTGGTGGATCGAAGCGCTGGTCCCTGCCTTGGTGCTGTGCGAAGGATGGTGCAGCTGATTGGCGAATGAGCAATGGCCGCCTGACGCGGAAGGAAGGACGAGACCACGCACCCAGCACCTGAATTGGAAGTCACCTCAGGTATGAGTTACTATGGCGGGATACCTTCAACTCGTACCGTGAGCGCGCTCACCCGTCAGAGAACAAACACACCTTGACGCAACATGTCAAGGTTACAACCGGCCTATCTGGATTTCTATTACAACGTACGCACTTGAGAGAGACAGTGTGGTAGCTAGGTAGCATACAGTTGACTTGTTCAGGGGTCGCTCGAGTTGGGTAATGGAGAGCGAAAGAATGCGTGCAACTTTACTCGAGGTGCCAATACAAAGTAGGCCGTTCTAGGTACATGTTTCGTGGTGTGAAAGGTCCGGCTCGATATCGAGGCAGCTCTTACTCTATATTTTCACCCTCTCCGCATCAAGTTGTCTTCATAGGGACTTCGTGTCGATGGTTTCACTTTAGTTTACTGTCTGAAGCGTCATTTCAAGGACTTATCAGTTAATGAGTGCTGCATCCTGACAACTGCTCGAGCTTTCATGGACCAGCTCGCGGGGCGCCGGCGGCAGCACAGTGCATTTCCAGTAAATTGCGGCCACACTGTGTTTCTTGATATCAATCAGAAACTCCCATCGAGCAAGCATCGTAAACTCGAGCTGATTTTCAGCAATGTCAGAAATCACCAAAAAACGTCATATCGCAGCCTGCTCATGATCAAGCCAACTTTTGATCAAAGTTTTGGTATGTTGCCTCGGAAATTTTGTATTTTACAAGAGTTTTCTCTGATCCTTACCGCAGACGAAGAGCAACGCCAACTATTTAGCATGGCTCGTCCAATTTACCCCTGATACGTCTTAACTCAACCCACTCCCAAGCCAGCAAAAGCTACGATGGAGTCTCCGTTCCCCAAGTCATCTTCCGCGGCCGGCGAGGGCGAGATCATAGCCCAGCTCCTGCCCAATGGCTTGTCAGGTCTCAAGGGCATGTCATACCAGTACCCCCTGAAACTCATCTCTCCGACACCGGCAGTCGACCAGAAAAGCGTTCTGGTATTTCTACTCTCCTACGGCGGTGGACTCGTCGGAGGCGACAGCGTCAATCTGTCTATCCGTACTCTACCGGGATCAAAACTCAGTATTGTCACACAGGGTCATACGAAGATCTTCAAGTCCGCGTCTCCTGACATCATCACGCGTCAAACGCTCAGCGTCCACATAGAAGATGATTCCGGCATCTGCCAGTTGCCAGATCCAGTTCAGCCTTTTGATGGAAGCGTTTACGAGCAGACCCAGATATTCACAGTTGCTCCTAACGCATCTCTGTGTCTACTGGACTGGGTGACTCAAGGCAGAACGGCGCGCGGTGAGGATTGGAGCTTTGTCAAATGGACAGGCCGCAACGAAATCTGGCTGGAAAAAGAAGACCCAAGCCAGAAGAACCGGTTGTTGGTGCGAGACACAGTCATCTTAGACAGAGACAGCCAAGGCCTAGTAGGGAGGTCGCTACGAGACTCTATGCATGGAAACGGCCTCTTTGGAACTCTGATCTTGAGAGGGCCCCAGATGCAATCACTAGGCAATTTCTTCCTCGAAGAATTCGGTGCTTTGCCTCGTATCGGCGCGAGGGATTTCAGATCAGCGGAGGCGAAAGCGAAGGAAGAAAGCAACTTGACGGAGCATGAATTATGGAGACTCAAGCGCATAGAGATGGAGACGAAGGATGGTATCTTGTGGTCAGCTGCGAAGGTCAGGGGATGTGTTATTGTGAAGTTTGGAGCAACTACAGTTGAGGCTGGTCGGCTGTGGATTGGCATCATGCTGAGTCGAGAAGGCACAGTTGCAAGAGTCTATGGGGAGCAAGCGTTGATGTGCGTAAAATGAAGCCTTTCTTCTTCTCGATTAGTATGAGGAAATACCGGCACTAGCAAAATAAGCAAAGCAGCTCTTCTGGCTTTTGTGGCTCATACGAGACCCCTCGTTGCTTTTTTGATTCAATTATGGCTTGAATGTTTTTCAAATACAGAGTACAGGGTACCTACTGCTCAAGGCCAGTGAGCAGTGCGCACCCTAGCTGCGTCGCATCGAATCTGTGCTTGAATGCGGGGTGAATCAACCCCACCTCTAAGGTAGGTGTGCAATTCAGCGCGACAAGGAAGGTGCCTTGGGTGCTACAAGGGGCATGTTTTGTCCCCCACCACGCTGAGGTAATCGAACATCTTTTTCTCTGGGCGGCATCTGTGACTCTCTCACCAGACACCACCACCAGACAATATTCTTTACCCTGCCATTGCCGCATACCCAACTCGAACATACGGCAACGCTCCACTCTCGGTTAACAAAACGACAAAGGAGATTATCCTGAGTCCGTTGCTCACATTTCATTGTCGTCAGTCACCATGCCAGAGGGAGCGCCCCCGGCTCGAGGCGCCGGTAGGGGTCGACCCCGAGGGACAAGAGGTAGAGGAAGAGGAGCTGCTAGCAGTGCCACACCCAGCGCCGAGGGACCAACTTCGACTTCGAGACCATCTTCAGCACTAGGAACAGCTTCGGCGACCGCTGTACCTTCCAGAACCGCAACACCCAACCCTTCCGCGACCCGGGGCACTTCAGCCAGCAGATTTCGCCCCAGAGTGGTGCGTAGAGACGAGGCGGCGCGAGATGCAATTGCAAGGCAAGAGCTAGAGAAGGACAATGCGAGGGCAAAGGCAGAAGCTCGCGCTCAGGCCCGCTCCCGGGGTCGCAGTCGGCGAGCTCGTGGTGATGCCATGGGTCGGGGTGGTTTCATGTCGCGAGCTGCGGTTGCTAGTGGCCCGTTCTCGCAAATGACGACAGAAGGTACGTTGAAGGAGGGAGTCGCTCATTCGGTTCTCTGTTATTAACACAATCTAGGAGGTGGCAGATCCGGCGGGGGATGGGGCGGTGGTGGTGGAGGAGGAGGAGGCGGCGGGGGGTTCTTTGGCGGCGGAGGCGGCGGGGGCCGAAAGAGAGAGGGTGGCGCGTTCGGAGAGGCCTCGGGCCATCGCGAAGCACGAATCAACGCCGATAGACTCGCCGGATATCCTGTCGACCGCGAGCCCGACTCTGACGACGAAGAGACGGCTGCCCTCATTGGCGCGAAGCCTGGTAATATCTGGCCCATGGGCATCGCCCGCATCGACAAGAAGGAAGAGAAGAAGACGATTGCAACCTCGGCCGAACTCGAGGCAGAAGAACAGGGCAAGGCTGAAGAGAGTCTCTTTGTTGAAGGAGAAGGATGTTTTGGCGCTATTCCCCCGATGGAAGACGAGACAAAAGTCTGGCATGCAGCACCCAAGGCTGTCGTCCAGGTCAAGGCAGAACCTGGTGGCGAACCAGGTGCTATGGATATTGCGCCGGTCGACTTCAACGCCCACGTCAAGTCCGCGACCCCCGAAGCCGAGGAAGAGAAGGTCACCCCTGAACCTAAGACGAAGAAGACAATGGCCGACCCCGAGGTGGAAATGATTACACATGACATGGAGCTTTTGCTAGGTGAATTGGGTACCGTCACAGATGAGAACTCCAAGGCACCCGAGACAGAGGTTGCGAGCAAGGACGGACGTCTGTACCTCTTTCAGTTCCCGCCCTTGCTTCCGCCACTGCAACCTGCGACTGCGCCCAAGATCAAGCCAGAGCCCGATGACGTCGTCATGCTCGACCAACCCGGCGAAGCTGTTGACCTCACACAGGCGGAAGAGAGCTCTAAACCCAAGGTTGAGGAAGCCGATATTGACCTCACGGACATTAATCAGTTGGTCTCCCAGGCTGGAATGATGGGAAAGCTGAAGGTGCGCAAGTCTGGAAAGGTCGAGCTGGACTGGGGTGGAAGAACGCTCGAACTCAGTCCGGCTGCGGGCATGAACTTCTTGACTACAGCAGTGATTGTGGAGGAGTCAGACGAAAAGGCGAAGCAGGGTGTTCCCGGTGGAGACAGTATTGGCATGGGTAAGATCATGGGCCGATTTGTTCTCGCGCCGACTTGGGGTGACGAGGAAGAGTGGACGGTTGACCCGGAGGATCTTGTTGTTCCCGAGGCGTGAGGCTGGACAGCAACATTTACAGGAGCAGAGGAGAGTATGGGATTCCTCATTGTTCGCTGATTTACCCCGCCAGCGGCCCAGTGTCGATAGATCGGACGGTCGAACAACATAAGCCACTAGTGGATTTGGCCCCAAGTCTTGTTTGGGAGGTATTGAAAGGATAGACAAAAAAAAAGATACCCTAGGCTAATTGCATTGCCTCAGTTCGGACTGCTCTCAAATGGGACGAACTCGAGGGACGGCACCGTCCCGTCGGTCTTCCCCACACTCCGCATGTGAGACCGTCCGTGAACACCAACCCCCAAGACGCGGTGGCGGCACTTATGTCTGCAGTATCTCGTTACGGTTTTTGGAATGACAACTTCCATGCGTCCAGCTTTCTTTGAAGGTCTGGTCAACTGATCATGGTGAAAAGAGATTGTTGCGACCTACTGGTTTAATCAGTGGGATCAGCAACCGTCCACCGGCGCAACTCACAACCTCTCGCAGTATCACTATCCAGCATGGAGGGGCACACTCAGAACAGCTCCAACAATGATGGTATACATGTGATAATCATCGGCGCGGGCCTTGCAGGCCTGACGACGGCTCTCTCAACCAAACTTGCGAACCCTTCTCACCGCGTGACGATCCTCGAGGCAGTCAAGGAGCTCCAGGAAGTCGGTGTAAGTCCTCTCATCCTCTCACACATACATACCCTCCACACATCAGCGCTTCTCAGCTCCAAATTTCGTTGAACTCACAAAGAGACGAAATCGCAGGCCGGCCTTCAACTCACACCAAACGCGACGCGCCTTCTCGAGGCCTGGGGTCTCTTCCCGGCCCTCGCCCCCCTCGCGACCGTCCCCTCGACCCTCTCCGTCCACCGCTACGACGGCACCCGCCTCCTCGCCCACGAGCCGCGTCTTCAAGAAACAATCCAGTCCCGCTACGGCCATCCCTTCTGGGGCCTCCACCGCGTCGAGCTCCAGCGCGCCCTCGTCGACCGCTGCACCGCCCTCGGCGTCGACATCCGCCTGGCCTCGCGCGTCCGCTCCGTGGACTTTGCCAGCGCGACCGTGACTCTCGACCAGGGATCCGATTCTTCATCTCCCGACTCCACCTCCACAGTCTCCGGCGATGTAGTCGTCTGCGCAGACGGAATGTGGTCAGCCACCCGCGCCCAATTTCTCAACCGGCCCTCACCCCCCTCCCTGACAGGCGACCTCGCCTTCCGCATCGCAATCCCCATCGACTCCCTCAAGGGCCCTCACAAAGCCGAGCTCGAGGCCTTTATCAAATCCGAAACCGTACACTTCTGGATCGGGCCCCAGGGCCACGGCGTCTCCTATACCGTCAAGCAGGGCCGCATGCTCAACCTCGGCCTCCTCTCGCCCGATAACCTCCCCGAGGGCTCGACAAAAGTCCTCGGCGATGTTGAGGAGATGCGCGGCCTGTTTTCAAGCTGGGATCCCCTGCTCCGCAAGCTGCTCGACCAGGTCGAGAGCGTGCACAAGTGGAAGCTCTGCTGGATCGAGCCGCTGGACGAGTGGGCGAGCAAGGATGGGAGGTTCTTCATGGCGGGGGATTGTTGTCACCCAATGCTGCCCTATCTCGCGCAGGGCGCGAATTCCTCGCTTGAAGACGGCGCCGTGCTGGGCCACCTGCTCGGTAAAGTTCGCGGCCGCGCGACGGGGACTGAGGCTGAGGAGAGTTCGACTTCTACTTCGACCTCTCAGCTCGCTGCCGCGGCGGCCATGTACCAGCGTCTTCGCATGGCGCGCGGCCAGCGCATAGTCATGGAATCATTTGCGCAGCGCGACGACTTCCACATGCCTGACAGCCCCGAGCAGGAGCGCCGCGACGAGATCATGACGGCGTCCCTGGCGCCTGGGGAGGAGCCGCGATCAGGATTCCCTTCGCGGTGGACGTGTCCTGATATCCAACATTTTCTGTACTCGTATGATGCGTACGCAGAAGCGGAGGCGGCGTACAAACAGGATCCGTTCTAAACATCTTCAGATTGGGTTGTGACGAGTGTCAGAAGCTCGTTCGGGCTCTCTTCTTCTATCAAAGACTGCTTCGTACTCTTTGCATACGCGCGCGCGCAACAAGCGGCGCAATCTAGTTTACATTCAGCATATACCAATGATCTATGCTTCTGCCCGCCTTGATTGTCCAAAGACCAAATGCATCCAAGCATCAGATGGCCAGATTTTCCAATATCTGTATCGTTCTTCTTAATCTCCAAGCCGCATGAAAGCAGCTCCATACCGTTCTCTTGCTCAGTATGCGATGCGCCCGGATGTACCCCTAAGGCACCCTTGAACGCCATGAAACCACACAAAGGTAGACATAATCGTATCGATATAATGGTCGGAATTTTCCCCTCTAGTCACCATTATCTATCTCTTCTCCCTCCTCCAAGCCCGACCCGCCCACTATGCTGGCTCTGCGCATCGAGACCGTCGAGGTCGACCGAAGACACGCTCGGGGAGCCCAGCCTGTCCCCCGTCCAGGTGTCGCTCGCTTTGTCTCCTTCGATTACGTACATCTCGCTTTTAGTATTGCTGTCCTGTCTCCGGTACGGTGGCACCATGTACTCCGAGCCGAGTTGCGTCCCCGCCGTCTTTGAGCCGCTTTGCGAAAACGGCCCCGGGTATCCGAGCCGAGAATTCGGCCGCGGCACGGGCTCGTGTTTTCCTATCCCGCCGAGCTCCAGATCCGTGTCGATGCCGTCGATGCTATCGGTGCCGTAAGGGTCGCGGGGCGCCGCACGGGGCGCCGACCGCGCCGTCCCTGATCTCATTCCTCCGCTGATGTGCCCGCTGATGTGCCCGCTCATGCCCGGCGTTCGGTCGGTTGAAGTGAATCCGTTGAGTCGCCATGCTCGGAGGAGCGGTCGGATGGTTACTAGACTGGAGGCCACGATGGCAACTCCGGGCTCGACCAAGGTCCATACCATGGCGTCCGTTCCCATGACTGCAGCTGTGTTAGTACGGTCCGAGGCTGACTTTTGGCTTTCGAGCCCGGAAAGGGGGTTCAAAAAGGGGAAGATCGTACATAAGATATCGGTCAGATCGCTGAGGTCGGCCAAGAACTTGAGTCTGATTAGGGTTGCAATGCTGGCACTGGGTCTTGTTAGTCACTTTCCTACTGGCCATCTGATCATGGGTTCACTTACAAAATTCCCAGACCAAGAATGACAATGACAGTCGCCTTGGCTTGCTTGGTCATCTTGACGCTCCATATCATAGGTATAGGGAGCAAGGCCTAGACGGTGTTAACATCAACTCAAAGGCATTGTAGGTTCGTTAGAGAAAAGTAACTTACGTAGAGCCAATCACTCAAAATCGTCATGACACTGATGGAGTAGGCCGCCGCTACAACAGCGTCTGGCGATACACACTTAGAGTTGGGAATAGCATAATCCCATTGCGCTTCGACAGGCGAGCATTGGAATACATTCCAGAAGAAGATGGCCACACTCCAAACCGTGATAATCGCCAGACTGACATAGATGATCCAGTTGTATAGCTTTGAGTTTGAGAGTCGCAACAAGAAAAAACCGATGCTCAGCTTGATGAACAGCATATCAAGGACATATGTGGCGGTAGCCAAGGCTTGGTACTACATGACTTGATCAGTGACACCAACGAGCACAAGGAGTAGAGCCAACATACCATAAGGGCAGAGACCTCCTTCCGTTGATCCAGGGCTTGGTTGTGGTGGCCGAGGCCATCATTAACGCCGAGGAGGATAAAGGAGCAAGAGATGGTAAATATGATCTGATAGCTCCAGTCAGTGAAGCCGTAGCATGGTCCGCCGAAAAGAAAACCCACCTGGGCAACCAGCATGAGCCAGTCATCGGCTTGGAAGCCTTTGGTCATGAAAGCTCGAACATAACATCTGAGAACGACGGAAAACCAAGAGAGAACAAGGAAAGTGATGGCAGTGGCTACGAGAGCACCACCATTGCTCTCCGACAAATCTACCTCGGCCATAGGGCTGTGGTACCGAGATGCTCTAGGGAGTGACAACTGAGAGAGAGCATGGCCAAACGGGGAAAAGAGAGAGCAAAGCAGCCCGGTAGGATGGTTACATGAGCGAGACAATGGGATATAAGCTGGTCAGGATCTATGTACAGTACTCGACACACCAGGGGCCCTGGCCTGAGAACCCAAGGGCTGGATTCCCAACTTCCCGAAGCGCGGATGAAAGAGGGTCGCCGAGTCTGAGACCCCGGAGATGGGCCCCCCGCAAGGCAGGGTCGACATGTGGAGAGAGACGATGATTTAGGTAAACCAGTCCACAGTCCAGAGCAACCGCATGGATGATGATGGCATATGAATTAGAGGCAGGGAACCACCGAGGGCTGGCCGGACGGAAGTTTTGCATCCTTCGACTGGTGCGGATTTGTGAAATAGGTCCCATAGTACCTGACTAGGCTATGCTTGTTCGTCAAGAAGGAGGAGGAAAGGGGATTGCTCGTAAAGATGCACTAGATAACAGAGACTAAGAAAGGTTACTGGGGGTATATGCCGGACAGTGGACTCGGTCTGGAGAGCATGCTCGAATATGTAATGTATTCTACTGCACAATATCTGCGGATTGAGTCCGCGGATGCAATTATTCGAGGCCGTCTCACCTCCGAACGTGATGAGGGTTGCAGTATGCAGAACAGACGCACGTCTATGGAGCCCGGGAGGTGGGAAGCAGGGAGGAGGGTGGTGAGCTCTCCCGGGAGGAAGAAACGAACGAGCCAAGAGTTCTTTGCAGCTGGTCCCGCAGATGGGAACACCTTTCGCCTTACGCTGCGTACTCGTCGGTTGTGATGTCTGAAAAGAGAGGAGAGAGAGGGGACAAAAGCCGGTGGGCAGTAATAATTGGTATGTTGTGCTGTGCCGCTGCTGCTCTTGGACGGCCGCCGCGGGTCACTCCCAACGCCCAGAGACAGCCTACTTGGTCGAAATCTCGCGAAGAAGACCATCTTTGCAATCAGTCAGGCTCTGACACTGGTCAAGAGCATACGGTATCAGCGTGACTTCACGAAACCACTAGGTTCGGTGAGAGCACACCGCTAGGCCTTGGTTGGTGGTTGTGTTTGCCGAATCTTGAACTTTGTGAACGGTGGTCCCTGTCGTCAAGGAGGTCACGATTGAGCTAGAAGGTTGGAATCTAAGCCAGAGCAGCGACCATGCACACAATGAGGAAGTCAGCTCCGCTGAACATGGTAGACGCGTCGTAGTTTGGGCCCGGCGATTTGGAACATCCCTGGACGTGGTTGGTGTGGTTTCATGCGCGCTAGCAGCATCGACACAAAACGCATCCGTAGCGTACAGCTAAGATGAGGTTTCGCTAATGAGGTAGAAAGCGCACTTGCCACTAGGTGCCACATGGCGTGGTATGAGTTGGAGGGAACTGGCAAGTCGGAGTTGTGAACTTGTGTGTGTGTGTGTGTGATATGAAGCGTCGGACTTGACGAGCCGAGCTATGCGGCCAGCGGAAGACTGAAATACACTAGGAGGCGGCGAAGCGGCGGCCCCTGGTTGGGCTGCATGTCGCTTTCGGATGCAACATGGGTGGTGTTGGAGAACGCTGACGAGCAAAGAGAAGACGAAGGGGAAAAGCAACGACGGATGCAACCCAATTTGGCTGACAGGGCGCACTGGCGATGGGGGAGCCGGCGGGAGAGCTGCAAGAAGAGCGAGGGCCAGACCGTAGAGGGCACAAAAGACGAGCAAGGCCCCTCCAGTTGCATATTGAGATCCTGTTCTTCCCATTGCCCGCCCAATCGTCACATAATCGTCTTTCGTTCTGGAGTGATGACCGCCATATGATCCTGGGCTTTTCGGTCTTCAGCGGTGCGGGGCAGGGAGGGTACCGAATTGTCAGAAAATAACAACAAGATGAACATCTGTCCGTGTGTTTTGACACATGGGACCAAGTTTTGAGTTGGCCAGACCAGACCAGACGGGATGATTACAGTGTCGGCCGGCAGAGGAAGAAGCGCAAGTTGTTTGGGCGCGGGCAATATGCCCAAGACGAGAGAACGGGGCTGTAAGAGGGGCTACTGGGGGTCAACTCCGAACCTTCTGCAGTCTAAAAAGTGAAGCTGTGGCCCTACTCCGTATACTAGGTAAGGTATCCGTAGATATGCTCGATCTCCTAGGGTTGTTTTGGAACTTGTGGCCAGCAAGTTTTAACAAGAGGGCCCTCCCAAGGTCTGCCGGGTTACGACAAAACAGCGGCGCTCAGCCCTCGGCCAATAGCGCACATTTTTCATATGTTCTGTAGATTGAAATGGGGTCGCGTGGGTTTGACGTCGGGCAGTCCCCAGGTCTGGAGATTGCTCTAGGTGAAAAAAGCTTGCCGTCAGTGACAGGTGGAGGGCCCGGCTCGGGAGAAGAACAGGGTGCCGTGGTGCCTGCTAGTCTATTAGGCTCTTTGAACTTTTGAAGTTTGATGGCCGGGCCGCGACAAAAAGGTGGGCATTTTCTGTTTACACTACTGCGCATTCCGTAGATTGTATACTTTGTCCACGGAGTGGTTTAGGTGGATTGCGAGGGGCTCCTGAGTGGAGTGTCAGAAGATGGCGTTCCTCGGCATCGACGATGATATGTGACTAAGAAAAGGCGCTTGATCTTGGCACATGTTATTTGGGAATGGCATAACACAAACCAACCGTTTTCTGGCGTGCCTGACTGTGCAAGTTGAAGTTCGATGCTAAATAATGGAAATTAGGTACGGATACACTAATGTGTGGGCTCGTGGAGTAAAGAATTGTCGATGAGGCGTCACCATTTGGGCACAGACAATGCTTTAGAAGCAGAACCAGAAGGAGAAGGGGCCCGGGGAAGACCTGACGGGAGAAGCAATAACGGCACCGGACATTCTCCATTCTCCTCCTTCTCCTTCTCCTTCTTTCATTCAGTCTGTGCCTTTGTGCCCCCCTCTTCCTGTGGCTTGCATTTCTGTTCCTGCTCCTTCTCTCTTCTCCTGCTCCTCCCGGGTGCCGCTCTCCCCCGTCCCGCACATTTGCACCTGCTTGCTGCACCCTCGGCCGAAATGAGGTGGTGGCCGTCGGCGTACCTTGCATGAGGTACCTGCCCAGATGCCCAGGTACCCAGAGGTAACGGCAATGAACTGTGAAGGTCTAGAGTACTTTCTTAATCGACACATTTTGCACTACCATTTTGGTACCTGTGTACGGAAACCTCGGCTAAATCGTCTAGACCAAAGTGGATGTCGAATCCCCTGCAATCCTGCCACCACCAACATCAAGAGGGAAGGAGCAAATGCGCTCAAAAGCACCAGGGCCAACGCCATCCCAATCCCAGCTTACGAGTACGCAGGAAGGAACGAAGGATTACACAGCTCGCGTGTTGACAAGTTACTACATAATGTACTTGCTAAATTGGCACGCGTTGGTTATCTTCATCACAGGAAGCCATGCAAGTGACGGCAACAATAGCATGACCAGATCGGGTTGGCTGGTTCCATTCTTTCGTCTACTAGTTGATCCTAGCATCGGCGACAATGGGCGGATGAGAAGAAGCAGTACGCGCACTTCTCTGTGTACTTAGGTAGACAGCAACAACGGACAAACATCATGGACCTTTCTCGCGTTCTTCCCGATGCCTTCACATGGTATCAATCGCCTATTCTGGCTGCGTGAAAGTGGGCTAATGGCTGTAGTTACGGAAGTTTTTCCACATTCGAAAGGGGCGTTTCAGTAGCTCTGCTTTTTCCTGATGCTGGAGGGATTACATTCCCAGTTGGAGATGCCGCATATCCAAATCTACGTAGCCCACAAAAACGCACCTGCGGCTATATGGTCATTCAAGGATTCAGTGTGGTCTGATGGTGTTCGCTCGTCTCCTTATCTGTAGATTCAAACAGCAGTAGTGTGTGCTTACATCCAACAGCAGCGCAGTATGTCCCTTTATCGACGGGTTTTATCAAATATCAGACATTCTTTGGGGTACTCGGGGCGAACAGCCGGGTACAAGTAGCCTGAAAACGATCCCAGACGTTATGGCTTCAGAGCGTCTCTCATATATGGCAAAACAATGGTTGCCAATGCTTCAATGCAACGTCGTTCCAACCAACACGTCCCGCCTCCCCCGGCCCGCCTTATGGGCGTAGGAGCGGCATCCCTGCCGCCATTTCTCGGCTTCATATCCAGTTCAGGCCCGGGCTTCAGGCGGGAGTAAGGACTTGAGACTTGGATGAGGATGACAATGTCTTTCTCTAACCATTATCCTCCGAAAAGACACCTCGCTCTCGTCATCACGGCGGCACAACGGATCGGATCAGGTGATTTGCGGCATGGCGGATTTGCCACCGGGGTGATCCTCCGGGCACACACACGCGGGGCTTTCAGGCTCATTTCCAGTGACATATTCGCATCGATCAAAGACCTCCAGCAAGTCTTCAGAGACTGGCAGAACCAACACTGCGACCCGAGCATTGGCATCTCGACACCACACCACCAGGCTATACTTCCGTGATCGACGTATTGTCTGTGTGGAAGAGCATGGACGGTTGGTAACCCGGGGCTAGTTCGGCAAGAGGATTCCAGATCGCAACCCACCGTTACATCGCCTACCGATCAACTTCCCCTCAGCTTCAGTGTGCCAAGGCTGCATTCAAAGTGCCTATTTCATCATAAACGTCCGTGGTCAGCTCGAAAGCTGCTTCGTAGCCTTTATAGAGACTGCGATGCGCAAAACTCCAATAAGAAGCTGGTTACGAGGTGCTGGTGTTCCCTGGGTGACAAAGCGATAGGAAAGCTGCAGCGACGATGAATTGGCGGCAATTGCAATTGAGGCAGAGGCAAAAGCCCTGAAGGGCAAGCCATTTAGTAGTTTGTAATAGTGTGAACGAATATCAAGCAGAATAGGGGAATAGCAAAAATCTTACAGTCACATAGACACGGCCTCAGACGCTCGGGGCCGGGCCAAGCAGAAGAGAAAAGAAGCCACAAAATTCGGCCGCTCTCGGACGCGGATGTAAGGACGGGAGCCCGGAAGACGGAAGGCCCCACCCACCCCTCTCCACCCAACGGGTGTCAGCAGCTCCGAACCCTGGGCGGTCGGAGCGACAAACACATCTCGTTATCCACGAAAGCCTCGCACTGGCACAAGCACTTTCTAAGGTTACACATACACACAAACTTCCTCAGCAGTTCCCCCGCTGGACCAGACACTCGCGTCTCACCACCCTGATACCCCTCATTCTGTGAGTTCCCTCGTCAGGTACTTTCGCTATTGCTTGCTTTCTTCTCTTTAAGCCTCGGACTGCTTTGCTTTGTCTGGCTTCAACCCGCCACTCGTCAAGCCAGGGTCTGTAACATAAGGTACTGTAGGAATCTGCTAACGTCTGAGCCAGGCCAGACATCCGCCGTCATGCCAACCACTCTGAAGTTCACTGAGCACCGTTATGCTGCCGATAACGAGCTTCAGAAGCTAGGAGTGTGGGAATTTCCCTCAAACACGGATAATGCTTCTGGTTATTGGGTAATGTGAGTTATCCAATCTCACCCGAGATAACCTCATTCACTTCCCAACTTCATTAAGCATTGACTCACTTTACACTAGTTACATCCACGGCGGTGCCTGGCGTGATCCCCGAAAGACGCTCCAGGACTTCGGCGCTTCTATCCAGGAAATCCTGAAGTCCAAGTCCATCCCCAGATCTGAGATCCGCGGCTTCATCAGCGTTGACTACCGTCTCTCCCCACACCCCCTCTACCCGCAAGACCCCGACGTCACTGCTCCCGCAGAACTTCGTTGCGCTCAACACCCGGATCACCTCCGCGACACCTGGTCAGCTCTTGAATTCTTACAGCGTGAATATCAAATTGGGGACCGGTATATCCTCATCGGGCACTCGGCCGGCGCTACCTTGGCCCTTCAACTGCCCATGGGATCCGTTGCGCTAGGCGCATCCCCGCCGCCAGAGGTCAAGATGCCGACTGCGTTCATCGGCGTTTCTGGCATATACGAGCTTTACAACCTCAACGCCCGCCATGAACAGACTTACACGCAATTCATTGCCGGCGCCTTTGGGGACGACCAGAATTCTTGGAACAAGGTCGTTCCGGCCACCTTTTCAGGGAGCTTCGAGGATGCTCTACCTACCCAGCCGCTTATCTTGCTGGCCTGGTCGCCGGAAGACTCCTTGGTCGACGAGCCTGAGATCGATACTATGGCTGCGAAGCTGAAGGAGGACGGAGTGGAGTGCACAATCGTCAAGGACTTGACCCACGATCATGACTTTGTCTGGGAGGATGGCAAGCAGATTGCCCGCCTGCTGTCGGAAGCTCTCACCTTGTTGAGGAAGAACTAGATTCGACGACGAGGGGAAAACTTTTGCACTTCTTATGAGCATGCCTCCGGTCAAAGGTTCATGGTGGATCATCGCATTGGTCTGAATTGCTCAAAATATACCATTTCTTTCATTATTAGCCATGTCGCATTCTACTATATTCTATTCTATTTGTAGCGTGACACATCGTCATCCGCCTCTCCCTGTCTACAACTTCGCTCCCCAAGCCTTGCCAGCCTTGGCCATTCTCGCCGCTCCTACCGTCAGCGCACCCGCAATCATCATAACGCCGCCCCATACCTGAGCCCCAAGATACGAGCCCCCTGACCTGTCGATGATGGCGCCCGCGATCGGCGGCCCAGCCAGCGTTGCGAAACCCGAGACGGTGGCGACCATGCCGAACCGCGTGCCCATCTTCTGCGGATCGGTCGTCAGGCTGGCGGTCGAGCCGACGAAGACGCCCTGCGTCGCGCCGTTGGCCAGGCCGTAGAAGACGCTGAAGGCGTACATGCCCGCCCTCGTCTCCACGCCGATCCAAGCGAATTCCATGCAGCCCAGGAGGAACATGGTCATGACAAACATGTTGATCGGGCCGACGTGGCGGTCGGCTAGCCAGCCGACGATCGGCCGGATCGGAATGCCCATTCCGTTGGTGATGAGGAGTAGCGTTACCGACTCTGTTGTGGAGAATCCTATGACCTTGCGGGCGTATGTGTTGATCTGTTGCTGATGTTAGCACACGAGAAGTATCACAAGACACGACCTCTTATGAAACTTACATAAAAGAAGCCAAAGTACAGCGCCATGAAGTAGAAGAATACTCCCAGGGTGTACAAGATATACGGCAGCTCCCGGAAGGCCGACCACTCCAACAGAGGACCAGCCTTTCTCGGCGGAAGTCTAGGTCTCAGCAGAGCAATAGCAATCGTCGCCACGCCGAGCGCGACGAACGCCGAGCACCTCACAGCCCAGGGGAACCCGACCTGCGGGATGAGATACTGCAGCGTCGACGGGAAGATAAGACTCCCCACTCCCGTCCCCGTCGCCGAAACAGCGAGCGCCAGAGACCGCCTCCGCTTAAAATAAGACCCGATGATAGCTACGCCCGGCATGAAGAGCACGCCCAAGCCCAGACCCGTGCAGATCCCCTGCGCGAGCATGATTTGCCAATACCTCGTACACAGGCTCGTCATAAAGGACCCAAACACCACGAAAGCGCAGCCCACGGAGACGGCGTGCCTTGCGTACCCGGCGTCTGTGAGCCGGCCCGAGATGGTACAGACGGCGAACGTCAAAAAGATCTGTACGGAGCCGATCCACGAGACCTGCGAGGCCGGCAGGCGCAGGGTCTCGGTGTAGTGGAGCTGGTAGACGCCAAAGGTGGCTGGGTAGCCCCAGGCGAGGGCGTTGAGCATGTTGTCGGCCAGGACCTGGGACCAGGCCGTCCAGCCGCCTTCCGGGTAGACGAGGTCATGTTCGGCGGACCACTCGCGGACCTGTTGCTCGTCCGCCCCTGAGGTTTCTTCGTCGGTTGCGGTGGCCGTGCCGGTGGTTGTTTGGATTTCCTTTTCCTTTTCCGTAGTGGTAGGGAGTTCGGCGCTGGGGCCACGGCTTCTCGATGACTCTGAAGTGTCGGACATGGTGATGACGCCCTTATTTTGTGTAAACGAATGTTGTGATGGTGAGATATCCATCCCGGGAAACAGACGATTCACAAGACGAGACGACTGTGTGGTTAAGTATGTTGTGTTAGATCCTCCATCGATCCAAGGGGGCCTGGACAAATGAATCTTCGTTTTGTCCTTTTTTCTCAGCTGGTAATATTAGATATTAGGGATGTAAAGCGAGGAGGTCCAAAAAAGAAAAGTCGTTCAATTCGTCAAAAGTGTCATAGCCCAAGTGGACGCTACCAGCAATAAGTAAAGAAAGAAAATGACAAAGAGAATCCGAGAAAAAATTGCAACCTAACCCAGCCTATCGTGCCGAGATCGCCCTATCTCTCCTCCCCGACTGCCGAAATGGAAGAGCCTCCCGTCTACGGAAGCAGTGTCATAATGCAACCGACGGGGAATCGTTAGCAAACCATGGTAGCAAACACGGCCGGGATCTTATTTCCGGGGCTGCGGTGTGACCGCCGGGAGCGGGAGAGCGTCCCTCCTTTGCATACCCAGGAGCGGGACGCCGCGCGCCCAACGTACGCCTTTCACGCCCTACCTTATCCTGCGGCCTACTACGGAGTGTTAGGAGTCTTCGGCGAGACGGAGTGTTCGCCGAGGGGCGATGGTCTCCGACCGGATGCCTCGAGTGAGACTTTGATGCGGTAATATTTTCGGTAGTATGAGCCCCGGGGAAAGCCTTCCGAAGCGGAGAACCCCACCCGACTGGGCAAAGTTGGAACTTGAAGAACAAAAGTTTGCTTCAGTTGATATTGCGGTTTGCTTGCTTTACAGGGCTGCAGGGCAGTACCGGGGAGGTATGTTGGTCATGCGCATATTTCTTATTTCTCCCTCTCTCGAGTCTCAGCACTCTCAAGTCCCAACTATCAGGTAAGTCTCCGTTCTCCGTACCTACCCGAAATCCTCACCTGGTCCTGACCAGAGAGGTCCTCGGTATTTCGAGAGTTGCGTGACTCGATCACTCATTATTATTGGACGTTGAACGTAGCTTGGTGGTTCCGGCGGGATTGTGACCGCTACCCAACTCGCCTTGGCAAAAGGCGGAGTTGCATTGTAGACGTTCTAGGTCCGCAATTGACCTGGCTCGACCAAATCTATCTGTCCGTACAGCTTACTACTACAGTAGCGTGCTTCGTGGATAGCTCTGCCGTTGTGGGCTAGAAAGAAAAACGGAGAGGCATGAGCACACGAAGAACGAATGGGCAGTACAGAGTCTGAAATTGGAACATGATCAATCAATCATTGGTACATATTCCAACTCATACATGCAAGAAGCACATCTTTTCTCGGTCCAAAGCAAGGCAGTATGTGTACATATCAATCATCGTTATGTTTCTCGCCATATTGGGACTATTCGTTCCTCATGTCTCTCGAGACTGATAAGATAATATCTTATCTTCCGCCGGCTTTCCCAAACCAACCATCGATTCCATAGTGACAATGGGAAAAAGCAGCGACAGCGGAGGTAACGCACGGGCCGTCTTCGGCTCCAACTTCCCAGGACTGCCCCCGCTCCAAGAAAACCCGAACGCCAACAAAAAAAAGCTGACCCCCAGTGGCGCGCCGAATCGCGGACGCGGGGCGCAACCTCCCGTTCCGTTTAGTTTACCTTAAACGTGCATCCTCGTCCAAACCCACCGTCTTCGCCCCGTCGCATCGCATCGCATCGCATCGCTAACAATGATGGTACCTTACCGACTTACCGAACGTCAAGATGTGATTTGCAAAAGAGCCCCCCCGATGGAAGAAGCAATTGACACTGCAGCTACCACGTTTCTTCATCTCTCCCTTTTCTCTTTCCTTTTTTCCCGCACGATTCCCAAACTTCTTTTTCCGCCTTGCATTCAGGCTCTCGCTGTGCTACCTCAGGTACTGCGATGATCGATCCATATCGTCGGGCCCAGATTGATTGCGCACATCACCTCACTCCATCCCAACGCGACCTCCAAACCCGCCCAGTGCCGTCCAATCCGAAGTTCCGAGGAAAACGTGTGCAAAAAGTGTCGTCACCAATCAGTCTCAAACACAACAACGCGCCGCGGATCATGACCTGATGACACCCCCCCACGATCCTTTTCCATCCCTGCGCCTTCCCTACCTCACCTTGTCGCCTTGTGTGCTAGTCGCTGGCATTGTCTTTGGTTCCAAAGGGGAAAAGAAGGGGAAAGCAAGCCCCATTTGTGCAATCCTCTCTCTCTCTCTGCCTTACCTATCCGTATCTTATTCATATGCTAGCCTGTCGTATGCACTGCACCGCGTCTTTTTGCCACCTGCTCCAGCTACTCGTCTTGGTGTTGCAGCAAGATTCGCGACTGCAGGCACAACCACCAAACGTCCCGTCCCCCTCCCCGGAATAGCACCGCCACCAGTGAAACACCCAAATCCCTCCAATCCCAGGAAGCTCGCACCTCCATGCTGCGCCTGCGCCTCTCCAAAACGTCCAAAAAACGGTAAAAGACATCAGCGCATAAAAGTAAACAAATAAACAAAACAACAACAAATAACAAAACCAGCTTGAGACGCGACATCAAGACGATTCAATTCGCTGTCTTTGCGCATCGCATGCAACACATATGCACACACTCTACTTTCCCTTGAACCCACAACCGCCAGCAACGCGCGCTCACCGCCTCTAAACCATTTTCATGCGAAAAAACCGATCCCGCAACGTCCTTGGCTTCGCCATTTTCCCCGTGTCATGTAGCGCATGTATCGGCAAAAAAAGGTAAGAGGGACTGGTCACTGATTCACCACGATCGTAACAAGTAGGTAATTGCGCGCGTCCTCCTCGCGGGCTGCTGACTCAATCGCTTCGCCATGCACGCACTCAAAACCTGCATCGCACCATCATCCCACGACTTTTAGAAGCAATTAGTCGTCGATAAAAGATTCTTCACGCGCGAACTCGACCAGCCTGCCTGACCGCAACATCGTAAGGGAAAAGTGCGGGGAGCTCTCGGAAAGGTGCGGGGTAAAAGGTACTCTTCGCAAAACACAAAATGACGTAATCAGCGCGGTACCTCGCGCTCAAACCTATCCTTTTTGACAGTACCTCTCCCCAAGTGGGTCGTGGAAGCTCTGGCGCCCCAAGCTCAAGTACCTCCTTAGCGCGCGAGTGCGCCTCCCACCGAGAAGCCCGAGCTTCTGCTCGATCGCGTGTACGGCTCATGGCTGCCGCCGCACACTGTGCGACTGTGCGCCCTGTGCTTCCCCCCAACCTGGTAGGGCGGCTAACAGACGTCAGCCACACCATCCATCCCATACCCCCCCTCCCCGCCCGAGCCGGAACGGGATGCAACGGCGAGAACCGCACGCTAGTGCCTAAAATAGACTAGCCGCACATCCAGCTTTCAACGACTTCCGTCCTGCTCTGTCCCCGCTCCGCACCGGAAGATACAATGTCGTCGCACCCGCATATTCACTTTCCACCATTGTCGCATCCCATCAATCGCATTGCGCCGCATCGCCGCAAACATCAAAGTACATGTTCAATATGTTTTTCTTTCTCTCTCTTTGGCTTTCACTACAGAATCGTTGCCACTAACAAAAACAGTCGTATCGTAGCTGCATCTTCTCCTGTTGCTCGCCTCCAAATAGCATCCAGAGAGGAACTAGAGAAACAGAAGCAAGCTCGCTCGCGCAGAGAAGCTTATGTCCCTCGCGCACATATAGGAAAACACAAACCTCCAAGGCATGCGATCCACCTTCCGCCCGGACAATTTGACCATTGCGTGAGCCTCGGAACCGTCTCGCCCGCCATTGTACCCATCCTTGCCTTTTGTTCTCCTCCACACCTGTAGCCTCCCATTTCCATCCTCGCTTTGCAGTCACACCTTGAGCTTCCACACCCTAAAACTGATCCGTTTGCGCTGCGCACGCGCCCACAAGTATTCCAATATACTCGCTTGCTTTTCTGGCCTTTAGCCGCTCCGCCACATCGTACAGTTGCACAACTTCGCCAAAACTGTAGCATCCTCGCCACAACTTGAAAGACATGCAGTAGGAAATGAAAAGGACATCGCGCGCAAGCCAGTAAATGAAAAAAAAAAAAAAAAAAACACCGCTTCCCATTTAAAAGAGACCATAAACGCCAAAAGGAGTGTGCGCGACCGGCCTCATCCGGCGATTCCCAATGGTGTTCACCAACAAGTCTCTGCCGTGTTGCCAGTGCTGTCGGATGGTCATGGTGACAAACATACGACAATTGCGAAGATGAGAGGCATGTCGTGAGACGATACCCTCCGAGCGCCTCGCCCAATTTCAAACATCTTTGTCGCCAAACGCCGGTAGACCTCTGACGTCGCAAGAAAAGTGGTTCAAGAATTTGTGACAATGAGTTGTGGAATAGACTCGCCAATCCTCTTCTGAGTGGTGCTGCGCGGGGCTGCGCTCACTCCATTGGGATCCAGTCATTCTACCGCTTGCGCTTCTTGTTCTTGTCGGCCATCGCCGCCGTCGTGGCAATTGGCGCAGCTGGTAGGAGAATGGGCTGCGTAGGGTTGACAATGTCTTCCTTCTTAATAGGAACTCCCATGTGTCGGCCGTACCTGCCCTTGCGTCCATTGCCCTCGTCTTCGCTGATGCATTGTTCAGCATTGAGGCCAGCGTCACGGCATCGTCCACAAGGTCGCTGCCTGTCGCAACCCTTCTTGCTCTTGCGGCATCGCTGGCAGCGAGGCTTGGCAGAAAGATCGAGCTGATCATCTTCGCCGGGTGCACCTGAGGAAGCAGCGGCGGCAGAGGCAATGGATGGCTTGCGCGAAGGAGGCAGAGAGGCCGGCGACATGGGCCCGTTGCTGGCGGGAGCGGGAGCCGAAACGGATGCTGGGGCTGAAGCCTTCTTGGGCTTGGGGATAGTAGGCCGAGGAACCTTGCTGACCTTGGTCTTGGGCTTGGAGCTGGGCAATTGCGTCTTGGGCTTGGCATCCGGAAGGTTGGTCTTGTTCTTGAGCACCTCGGGCTTGGCCTCGCCATTCACGACGTGGCTGGTAGGTTTCTCGACACGGACGTCATCAACGAGAGTTTCGATGCTGGGCTGGGGAATAAAGTGGCTCTCCGTGGTCTGGTAGATCTTGCGCATGACACCAGCGGCATCCAGCTTTTGGCGCCGAGCAGCCGACTCCTCGTCGCTCTCACTTTCGCCGTCACTAGTAGCTCCAGTGGAAGAAGCGGCGTCAGCTCGGCCGCTGAAGGTGTCGTCCAGCGTGGACGCAGAGGTGCGGCCATGAGAAATGTTTGACATTTCACCCAGGCGCATAAGCTGAATGGCAACATCTTTGTCCTCTTCTGACATGCAGCTGCCGACGGTGGGGTCTGGGGTGGGCAGAATGCCGCTCATGCCGCTGTAGTTGCCGGTTTGTCCAGCGTATCCGATGCTACCGCGACCATGGCGTTCAGACGACGGCGTCGCATAATATCCACCTGGCGCATATCCATTATTGTGGCTCTGCGGGGAATGCAGAGGCATCGGGTTCGTAAAGGGGTTCTGGCCCGGATGGACAAATGGCAGAGAGGCTCGCTGAGGCTCGGCGCGGCGGGCAGGAGACACGGACGGATTCGACGTAGCCGCTGGCATCTGAGGAGGCGCAAACAAGGGGAGTTCCTGGATGGAACAGGATGAGTACGGGAGCCCAGACTAACAAGAATAGACAAGAGAAGAGTATTGTCCAAGACATGTGCGGTCAGGCAGACTTACCGAGCTTTCAAACTTGGCCCGCTTGCGACGACCTCCCTCAACAATGTTTTCAAGGCTGATTTCAGTGTTGCCAATTTGCTCCTTCATTCTGCTGGAGCTGGACCCAGGAGCGCCGTCACCGCTGCTGTATCCATTGACGCTATCACTGTAGATATCAGCGTGGCCATTAGAGGCGGCAGTGTCCCGATTCTTGGAGGAGCGGGATCGACCCTTCTTGGAATTTGTATGAGCAGATCCGGAACGCCGGCCGCGTCCGGCATTGGGGGACGGGCTGCGCCTCCGAGATGTGCTCGATGAAGGCCTAGAAATTTCTTGGCCGAAGCGCGGTGGAGGCTGCAGCGGATAGCCGTTGCCCTCGAAATATTGCTGGGCGCTGGGGGGAGGGTTATGATATGTGGGCGGCACAAAGGGGCTAGAAGCAGAGGGGGACTCCTCGATGACTCTGACGTAGACAACCATGTTGTTGCGGAAGTTCTCGTATCGGGCGATGAGGGTTATGCCATTTTCGTCCTCGAAACTGACGCCCTTTGAGCCGGTCGGGCCACCGTACAGACCGTAAAAATTCTTGACGGTAGTAACAATGGAGTCGGTAGTGTCATGAGGATATATTTGGACTCGCATGGGAAGTCGCGCTCTGTATTGCGGTGACTCGGTGAAGAGGAGTTCAAATGCGACGTTCTTGGGCGACACCGTCTGCCGGGGCGAGACACTACCCTGGTTTGAGGTGGCCGCGGAACCGCCATTGACGACGCTTGTGGGGGACATGCTCGTCATTGTGGTTTATGGTATTGATTCGATGGGGTTGAATGGAGGAATGTCGGACGAAGGAAGTTTGAGGGGAAATAGGCTGATGTGCGATAGGCGGGTTTCCGTAGAGTTGGCACGGAAAGGTTGGGACCCTGAGCCTGAGTCGGCAGTCGATGGGCGGGATGAAGGGTATCAACGACGAGCAAGCCGAAACTTGAGTCAGATGAGTAACGGAGTGAGGTATCAATCCACCGAATTATCAAGCATGGACGTTATATCGAGGGTCCTGGGTCGTCGTGCGGTCAGCGCCAGACAGGGCGATCTGACCAAGGACGCTGCCGGAGCGAACGGTCGGAGAGGACGATGGTTGAGGAAAGGAGTATGGGGGTGGTTTGGAGTCTAGGGCATGGACTGCAAAAGATTAGCCATGGGATGGAAAATGAGGACCGAATGGACGAGTTTGACGGTGTGATGGAGTGTATCGGGAGTGAAGAGAGGAGGAGTAGCAGAAGTTTGGTTAAGGTAGGAGGAGGAGGAGTAGGAGAGAAAGAGGAGTGGTTGAGCTGGGACTGGGTCGGGGAGCGCACGGTAAGACGTAGTAGCGAAGAAGCACAGCCAGAGAGAGAGAGAGAGAAAGAGAGCGAGCCAGACCCCAGTCCAGACATCAAACCTCTCTCGACCTTGAGCCCGGCGGAAGCACAGGAGAGTCGGGACTCGGGATTCTGGAGCGAAATGGTGCAAAGGGATAGGAGACGTCGATCGCAAAGACCATGGGATCGGTTCAGACTCACTTTGGAAGAATGGCAGTGGTGCTGGATGATTGTTTCTGCCGGGCAATTCGCAGGTTTGTGTGCAATGTGCATGAGAGGGAAAAAGAGGAGCCAAGTCGAGAGGTTACGATTTTGTGTCTGCGGTCCGTCAGTCACCTCAGTCCAAGTCCAGGTCCCAGATCCAGTCCAGTCCGGTTTCCAGTTTCCCAATTTCCAGGTCTGGTCCCGTCAGGTCAGGTACCGTCCACATCACCCACCGTCAGTCGAGTACCTGACCGTCTGGCTAGGTTTGTCTCTGCTCCTGGCGGGGATGGGGTGGTCACCTCAGGTACCTGACTCCTCCTAGGCCCCCCGAACGGTAGTCTGCCTTCGCTAACCAACACACAGTACAGCACACTTGCAGTGAGAAAGGGGCCCTGTAGGTGCAGGCGCAGTCCAGCGTTGGGGTGACCAGGGCCCCTCCAAGTGCCGGCAGTGACTTCCCTTGGGTGACAGTGCGCAATGAACTGTGCCATCTTCGATCTCTCATCTTTGGCGGGTCACGCTCTAGTTCTTTTGCTTCAGGGCACTTAGTGCTGTATCTTAGGCACTCATCCCCCCCGAAGCTGACGGGTCTCACAGGGGCCACGTTCCGCTGTGGCTTACGGCCAGGTCCCCGAAGCACTGGACAATCCCCCAACACATCGTTCCTCCCCCTTTCTGGGCAATCGCCAGGCAGGTGGCTAGTTCGCCCCAGAACAAGGCCTTGCCGCACTCGTGGGACTCACCGCACCTTCAGGCTTAGGCAGAGTGGATGGCAGTGGCACCTGCCCAGGTACCTACCGGACCCGCCCATCCCGTCGCTGTTCTCCTGGGTCACCTCACACCTCACACCTCACACCTCACACACTCCGAACCTGACGAGTGAAAAGGGTACCTCCACGTCTCAGGCGCATTTGCTCTTCGTCCCGACAAGACCTTTGGGCCTGTGTCTTTTGAGGTCGGCTTGATCACTATCATATATGCGAACATCTTGGAGTCACTCGTCGGGTTTCCAGGCGGTGCTACGCGGCCAGGGACGATGGCGACGCACCGGGGCCCAAGTCGCTCATGCCTGCGCAACTTGGGAGCCACACGCCGCCGCCGCCGCCGCTGCTGCGCGCACAACCAAGGAGCGACACTGTATCCATTTGGATAGGCTTCTGCTTCTTCGCGAGCGGAAGCGGATCCGGACAAGGGCCTGGCAGGCCGTAGACCGGGGGGCTTGGTGGCACTTTTCTGCCATCTGGCTCTTCTGTCTGCAACTTGAGCCTACCGGTGACCGATCTACCATGCCTGCGATCAATCGGTAGAGTGAGAAGGAGAATGAGGAGAGCGAAAGAAAGGATGCGTGTGACTGTGTGAGTACGAAGTGTGTGTGCGTGTGGTAAGGCGGTCAAAGTCAAGATCTGCTGGGCCGGCCGGTCTGATCCATCAAATCTCGTCAAGTGCCTATTTGCGGATATGATGGCCTCTCCGCCTAGCCGTAATTACCTGGGCCTCCCTTCACCAGTCCTGCTCTCTCTCACAGTCCTTCTAGAAGCCTCAATCTCTGGCAGGGCATACTTTCGAATCCTGTTCTGCGGGACAAGGGGTAATGGGGTACGGAGTATGGATTCAAGGGACTGACGTGCTCCATCTCGTTTTGTGCGTCCTCCCCCCGATTCATTTCGACTCACTTCAATTTACCGATACTTTTTTATGTGAGGGAGCAGAGGCCGCAAGACGCGGGCTACATAAACGACCAAACGGTGAAATATACATATAAATATGTCCGAATAATCCTCCTCCGCCTTGTATATCTATATCCATACGAAACGGCGGAAAGGGAGCGTGACATATCGGCCCCCGTACTTTACTCTCAAAAGCCACACATGGAGAGAGAGAGAGAGAGACACACACACACTCACTCACTCACTCTCACACATTTATATGCGTTTGTGCCGTACCGATGACGAGCAAGCGCTCCTCCTTGTGCAAGGAACATACGTCGCGAGTGTGTGCCTCGTACTGAATCTGACCTTACCTTACCACACCTCATTATCTCACCCACTCACCAATAGCAACTTGATCTTCACGCCTCGTGTCGGCTCACCCCAAGACGACCCGAACTTGTTCAGATAAGGTGTGTACACTCACTCACACACCACACACACTCCCGAGTCTCTCTCTCTCTCTCGGAATGCCAGAGAGAAACTAACGGGCCAGTCAAACTGGCTCAAACCGGTCCGTTCTCCGCGAGCAAACAAGACACAAAAAACCTTGCCTTTCTTTTGGTCCTTCAGCGTTTAATTCATACGGTGCCAATCCCTTCACCTTCACTCTCACCCAACTCTGTCTCTTCCAATTCGCCCAGCCATCCCTGTCCGGTCTTGGGAAGCCTGAGCCATCGAAACCTCGTCAATCCTGGTACACACACTCGGTCGCTCACTCACACTCACACGCCTCGCGGACCTTGAAGGCCCCATCCCTCTCTCATATGCGACTTTGCGACCAGCCTCCCGTCGAGTGCTATTGTGACTTGTTGGGCCTTGTTTGCGCAAATCCGTGATATTCATCCTCCGGACCTTCGGGTTTGTGCGCAAATTCGTCAGCGACCGTAGAGCCTTCTTCATGAATTGATGCCGGGACGCAATGCGCCCGCCATTGTCCGTACGAACTACTTCAACGTGGGATGCGCGCGACATCGGACTCCGATTCACGACTCGTCTTCCGCAGAGTCCTACCCGGGCATCTCATGAAATATGAAAAGTTACAGTGCCTGCAGAATCAGATACGTATTTTCTCGCTCGTCTCCCGTACCATTAGATACTGTAGCGTATCACTATCTTTCCCCCCTCATATCAAATTCGTCGGTTCAATGGGACAATTCGGCGCTTCGCGAAAGGAAAAAGGCGCCATCCCACCCTACCCGCAACCAAAACCGGCACCTAGGCCAGGGTTTATCGCATCAGATGGAGGGACTCGATTTGCTCCTCGGGATCGCATGGCCAATCTTGGCGCAAAGGAAAGCTGTCCTCGGTATGGTACGGTCTGGTCCAGTTGTCGTCGTTCCTCCCTTCTTCAACTGCCTTTGGCAATGCGCTTTGCGACAACTGCGCCCCGTCACACAATTGAGGACCGCGATGGCCCATTGTCGCGGGGGGATTCAGCTTTCAACTCGCCCGTTTCCAAGTTAAACCGCCTCACAGATAGACCGACCCATGAACCCCGGCTCTTCTGTTGATCTTGGGTCTTTCATTGCTGACGTACCGCCTACCTGGATGGCACACCACCACGTGATGCCATGCTCCAGCAAAAAAAGGCGCCAAAGAAGCTGCAAGTTCCGGTATGGATGCCGGATGGTGTGTATGTGTGTGTGTGCCAGTGTTTTGGCGCCCATTCATCCGTCCCCAACCATTGAGGTTGTTCTCCCATCGTGGATACCTCAGCTAAGAGAAAAAAAAAACCGCCCAATGTCTTTCCAGTTCCAAAAAATCCGGGCAGAGAAAGAAGCCAGCCCAAAGCACGGTACCTGCTCTACGGCGCAAAGACCACGAACCCGTCTTAGGCGGGTGCTGACTGGCGCCATGATATCCGCGACTAACCAGCGGCGGCAGCTTGTTTGGCGGAGAATGTAGTCTTATTAGGTGAAATGAAAAATACGGCCACTCAAACCCCGGGGCCTCGTCTCTCCCGGGGCCTCGTCTCTCACGGAGCCGTCTACGAGATTTGCTCCGTCCTGCGATCGCCCCGGAGGTTAGTTATCCCTTTAGACATTGTGATATCGATGACCGTGGATTTCCAGGTCCGATTGCCATCCATTAGGACTTTGTTAGTCAGCAGCATATGGACTGTTCGTCTGCGCCTGGATGTACAGTAGACAAAACTGCAAGACCTCAGCAAGGGAACGGAGTTTGCGAGCCACCTTGTCATTGAGCCAATGGCATTGTCGTTCGGACCAGCTCGAGGCGCCACGAGTCTCGCACAGCAGGGGACCAAGAGGGACAAGACAAGATAGCGGCCAGAGAAGGATGGTCGGAGCGCGGCTGGCTCATGCACAAGGTAAGGCGGAAAGTTGGCTAAGGCGGCTACCAGCATGGCACAGGTAGAGACTCCAGAGCCGGTCTGCTCGGTCTGGACTGGTTTCAACTGTCAACCCTCTCGTTGAACTACAAAGGGTTCGCCCGGTGCATGTTTTGACATTGCGGAGGAGGAGGAGAGTCCTGCTGCTGCAGCACTGTTTGGTTCATCAATAAACCCCCCTGTCCAGCTCGTTTCAAGGTGTTGTTCGGATGGGTCCTCGTCCAGCAGCATGGGGCCGAGAAAGCAACAACATATAGGTCTGTCTGTCCCAGATAGACGGCCAAAGGTTATGTCTATTCAATGGCGGGAGGGGCAGACATCCGATAGTACACGGTATTGAGGCCGCTTGCTGTCCGGACCTTTCTGCTCTCTCTGCACAGCATGACTCCAGTGCGCCTTCGCCCGGAAGCGATATGCGCACGAGGATTTTCGCACCTGCGCATACCTACCTATGCTCTGTTGGTAGGGCCAGGAAGCAGACATGATGAGATGCTCGATCCGCGAGCTTGATAGATGAGGTGGCTAGGGGGGATGGTTTGTAGCGTGAAGCAAGATTGGTTCAGGCCGTCATGTTACGGTTGTATGCGCTGGTCGGGAGTTTCAAGTGTCATGTCGCTGCCGAATCACCATGGAGGTACGAATAGACAACATGAAAAACTAGGCCGAGGAAATGGGCAAGGTCTTGGCCGTCATCCCGAGTTCCCCTCCGCTCGCCTGCTGCGTTTGCTCCAAATGCTCGACGGCTTGGCCTTGAGGAATCTCCACTTCAGGTAGATAGAAAGGTGACACCGACAGCAGTCACTGGTAGCTCTCCTCCCCCTCCTCCTCCTCTTCACTCGCGCTTTGCGACAGGATGGGATGGCATGGAGGGACAACGGCATGTGTGGATCGCTTGACGCATCCACGCATCTTCTTTCGCCTGCCTCTTGAGTTTTTAGTGTGTATCTCTTCCTTTGCGGCCTTGCCATTGAGCGCAGTGCGGAGAAGTATTGATGAACTGGCATTGGGTTTTGCAGGCCCCAACAAGTCCCTTTTCGCCAATCGGGGAGTTCAGAAGCCAACCGCACTCAAAAGAACGGTGTGCGATACCTGGCGAGACTTTTGCGCCCAGGCTCCAGATCTCCTCGCAGGGATGAGCTATCCTTCCCGAACGCAGCTTGTTGCTCTTTGTTTTGCGTTACCTCGCAGGTCGGGGCTCCACTGCCACGTCGAGGTTTGAACTTTGGACTGGTCGGCTTTGGGGAATGGAACAGTCGATGGCCTTTTTGTTGGACCCTGTTTTTGCCCTCTTGATGGAGATGGAGGAGGCGAAGAAGATTCCGACAGCGAATCGACATATTTCTCAGGATTCAGGAGCAGTCGCGGTCTGCGTGTCGGCCCAGTCGTTGCGCCCATTCGACCCGATTAGCTCGTGGACCCTATCCCGGTACGATGCGATGCCATGCGATGCGATGCCATGCCATATTCATCCACAACCGCCACCAGCGCAACACTCTGCGAAACAACACAGACCAGCCCAACCTAACGATATCTGCGACTCGTCTTCGATTGGTCACTCGACTCCATCCTGTCAATCGCGGGCTCTGCTGCCGGTTGCTGGTTTGGGATACAAACGGGTACCACCAAGCTAGGAATGGAGCTGGGTGTGAGTGAGAGTGTGTGTTGCTGGATTCTACCGGGAGGATCGGCGCTTTCCCGCGCATAGTGGCTTCAACGCTTTTGGCGGAGAGAAACGATAGAGGGGAGGCAGCATCAGTCAAATTCTGCGACCCTGGTGCGTCACACTCGACCTACTATTCTCTTCGTATGGCTGGGTAGCTTTTGCCACGCCACTTCTGCCCCTCTTTCACCGTTCTTCCATGGGAGACTCTGAGGCCATAAGGACTCGTGAGTCGTGGAGCATCGGATGGAGTGAGCTAGTCGAAATGGATTGCGACTGTGTGTGTGCGATTGCGCACACGCGCGCGCCTTCGAATACCGTCAATCAAGGTGGACAAATGCACACACCCGTTCCCCTCCTCACTCTTTTAATATTTCTCTCCCCCGTCACTCTTGAGCAGCTGGTGTTCGATGCTGCTCTGCTGAGCGCGGCAGTCTGAAAGATAGCGGGAGGAGGCAATGCGACGGGCAAAGGGTCTTCCAGGACAGCTGGCGTACCGTGCGCTCAATCTTGCTTTGCACTGCCGGCTGGTATCCAGTTTTTGTGCTTGAAGTCTGCGACAGGTTGCAGGGGGCATGTTCGAAGCCGTCGCATGTGTGCTAAGCCCTGGGAGCTTTCGTATTAAGCTAGCAGTTCCCTCTTGAACTGTTACGCAATATCCGCCGACGCTCGACAATCAATGGCGAGTCGCGATGGAATGACTATGATATCCGTCAGTCAAGCTGAGCTGTGCGGCCCATTCCAAGACACTCCGTCGCAAGGTGATGGAGGGTGGTGCTGTGCGACTGTAGAGCCGAGCATGAGAAAAGAGTGCGCGTGCGAAAGAGAAATGCGCCGAATCCAGTCAGATGCAATTGTGGCACCCTCCGTCCAGTCGCCGCCCCGGGCCTCGAGCCTTCGACCTTGTGCCTGGAAAGGAGGTCGTCCCGTCTAGCGCAGCTTGCGTGGCGGGTCATCGATGAGGGGTGAGAAGGAGAAGTTGTGCTCATCATGCAGAAATATTAATTGTCTGCGCACATCCCAGCCGGTCCCTGATGGCCCCCCTCGTTTTCCATCATGCAGCTGGAGAGGTTGACAAGAGACATGGCCCGACGTCCGACAAGCGACGAGTCGCAATTCTGTTCTTGATCAAAACAAACAAAGCAGATGCTTCGGGCGCATCGCGTTGCGCCAATGCGACTGGCTAGGAACGAATGCTCTGCAGGATGGATCTGCCCATGCCGGTCGCAAGTTGTTGGGCCAGGCGCGTACGTCCAATTCCGTCGCATTTGTCGCCAATTGCGCCAAGTTGAACAACTTGCGTTGCAAATTCGTGGTGCAACGGCGCCGGGGTGCCTCAAGAGAAGGTTTTCATCGATACTTGGGTGAGTCGCAACGCTGACGATGCGGCGCATTTGGAGGCGAGCTCCGCTACTGAGCGGGAACGTGTGACGAATTCACCACGTGACTTCGTGATTAATTGGTGTCAAGTGAGGGCGCGGTCAGCTGATTATGGTCTGCGGGATGAAACTGTCAACCTCCGGTACATATCACGCCTTTTGGCTTCAGATCAGATTTTGATATCATCTGATGTATCTTTTGATGGTTTTTTATGAGTTGATATAATTTTGTGCTGACAGTATCAAACAATGTGTTCCTTTGAATGTCATTTGGAAGACGCGACGACAAGAGGAGGGCCGAAATCATGTTCCCCTTTTGGACTAGCGTTACCCTTCCACAATTGCGAAAGCATGACGACAGGGGATTGAGATACCGAGGATTTCCCGTCATTCCTGCCGTCCGGTCTCTCAATCGGTTTCCGGATTTCCGTTTCACACAGCATTTAAGCTTCCTCTTCAATTTGGTGCTTTACCTGTCTGCGAACTGGTGCCCTCAAAATTTCGTGCGCTTTATTGACTGTGTAGAAGTGTGAAAATGGGAGTAAAGTAACGCGAAAGAAATCAGAGTTGCTAGCTTCCCCAAGCGAAATATTGGTGAATCCTCGCAAAGTTGGTATGGTGGAAACAAGACGAGCATGATCACCAGTCGCAATTTCCAATCCACGAGCCCGATTCGCGGCTTTCGATGCCGCCAATAATTTATCCCTTCAATTATCAACAGCATGTATCATTCGGGAAAAGCGTGCTAGCCTGAGGCTTAGATGCTGATACCAAAAGACAACTCTGCTGGCCCATGCACAGAGCATGCGAATGACCCAGAAAACAATTGGTCTCGACGAACTTTGCAATCCTGCCCTGACACGAATGGTACTAATGACTCCTGTAGTCGTAAAATTGACCGAGGCAAGATCACTGAATATCACATGATGTACTCTTCGACATGATTAACTACAGCCTTCCCTAGTCATACTGGCATGGCTTTCCAGATGGCCTAGATGAAGTAAGTAACTTGAACAAACGTATGCCTGCTGATTGGAATATCTGGCCAAATGAGGGGAGCTCATATGTCTCTAATAGCACCATATTTGATTCGCCCAGCCTATCTTTTTGCTCCGACTGTCTGTTCTTACCAGTTGTCTTCCATTTGCAGACGCTTCCAGGGTGCTTTATCTCCGCCATCAGTTGTTGATCCTTGGAAATCTGTTACGTAGTAGTACGGCATGCTGGAATGAGACGATACCGTGCTTTAGTTCCGTCGCTTGAGTCCTCGAAATATCCTCAAGAGACAATCAAGATACGGCAATGAGGAACAGTCCTCCTCACTTCGATGCAAGTGGGCGCACTCGAGTGTAAAGTACTTCGCAAGGATACTTGAACCATTGACAGTTGGAGCACGGGCAAAACAGGTGGCATAGGCCAAGACTCGTGCCTGCGTAGAAGATAAATGCTCATCAGCTGGTGTTCTTCGCTGTTCGAACTGCAGCAGACAGCAAGAATACATGTCCCATTTTGGAAGCATTTTGGAAGCTTCTATGAATCGACAAGTCAAACTCAATAAGCCACTCAATATTGATCGTGCTGATTCGGAGCATTATCAGTCTGTCAAGCAGATATTTTTCTTTCCCGAAGAATACTTTATTCCACCATGACATTGAATACACCGAGAGGCTACTTTACCTAGGCTCTCGAGAGAATATCTGGATGAACAATTGCTTCTAGGTATACGTGACGAAAGTCCGGTCGCAACCACAGCTTCATAACATCAATTGGGACTGCAGGGAGCTTTGAGAGGTTGTACTCAGGACCTGGTATTGTGTGGGCAGTGCCGAGGAAAAGAATACAACCAAGGTCAGAATGTTCTGGGGCGATCAAGGCAGTAATTACAGGCGTGGGACTCTAACATAGCGCGAAACTAAGCCAGGTTGATTAGCAGAGAAGGAAAGCAAAGGCGACGTATTCAGGAAACCCCGGCAGGACAAAGACCATCGTTACAGTTCAATACAACGCACTAGAAGTCGAAGGACAATGTTTGCCACAATCGGTGCCGTGGCAATGGCTAATATCACAGCTCGGAGTACGATGGGTTTCGGTTTCGGGCGTGGCTTCTTCGGGATAGGCTGAATGGCACAGCTAAAAGACTGGAGGAGAGAATAACGGCAGGCTTGGCTTGGCTCGTCAGGGACCGATCAACGACTTCGAGCCTCGAAACGATGCGTTTCGTATGCCTTTTTTGTTCTGGACCGCTATGGCGTTCCTTCCACGAGTCGCCCAACGTTCTAGAGGCCAGCGTGGGTCGGCTGCCTTTGTCTTCTCGAGCGGGAGCCAAGCTAATGGTAAACGTTCCGGGTTTCAGTAGCACAATGGACAAAGGATTTTCGTAAGAAGCCGTTGATAAAGGGACTGTCGAGAGTGAAAAAGGGAAGAGGTTATCGAAACGGGTGACGAACGGCGTCTCGTTGTACGAGGTTGGTCTGGGAAGATAGTCAGGTAATATTTGGCGCAAACAATCCAGAAGTTGAAAAACAACAACGATGTTGTCTAGGATGGTGTGGTACTGTATTATGTGGTCTGGGTGAAACGATGACACAAGACTCGTGCCTTGCTTTCGCAACGCATTGCTCAAGCGTAGTTCCCCGGATTTGCTCATGCGCATCGTTGCGCAGAGACATGGGCCGGCCAAAACATGGAATCGGAGACAGGGCCCATTGGAAGGAAGTATACGGAGTAAGGTAAGGTAAATGCACACGAACGTACGAAGTACGCTCAATTGGCCCCGCGGCGATGATGCTGGGTCCCACTCATCCACCGGCCAACGGTAAGGCTCCATCGCTCTCAGCCAATGGAGTGGCGCGTTGGTACCGCGTCTCCGGTGCGTACCTCGGATTTCTCAGCTGTATTGACAAACACGGAAGTAAACAACCCAAAAAAGTACACTGCACATTCTGGTCGCTCCAACCTTACCAGGCCGTTTTTGGTCATAAGCCGCCCGCCGTGGCAGTTACCCATCGTGCAGCTTTTTGGCTGAGACCTTTTTTTCTCTTCTCATCAAGAGTTGTTTCCAAACTCTCCATCCCCGTTCCCATCCTTCCTCCACTTTGGTCGTTGTCGAGGCAGCGTGGGTCTGGTTCTTATCCTCTACCATCCCGCAGAGATAAACCGACCTTTCCCTTCTTTTATATCCCTACCGGTCGCAATCTCCCGTCCCTCGCCCATCCCTTCACTCCGACCAAACGTGCCCGTATCTGATCGGCAGCAATTGGGGACCACGACTTTCCACAACACGGCCAACCGAGTCACTGTGGTGTTTACATGCTATCCCACGCGCAATTATTCTCAGTCCCACGATAATCACATCAACATCCACTGCGCGCCTTCATAATATTTCACTGCCCCACAAAGGTGCCCTCCCGAGCAGATTCAACCAGCAGCACTAAGGTAGCTGTCTGCAAGACCAGCAGTCGCGATGGACGCTAGAGTAAGTCACTATCCTCCCTCGCAACGACCACGCCCGCGTACCTCACCTCAAGGACCAAGCAAGGGCGACTTTCTCAAACTATCGACTGACTTGACTCAAACAGCCTCAGCGCCTCAGAGTCCACCCAGGTGGCAACGAAAACATCATCCCTTCGAAGCACGATTCTCTTCATCAGCGACACAAGTCTACCGGTAACCTGCAAGCCATGCCTCGCAACGGTGCTCTGCAGGTTGCTGCTAAGCGAACCGCATTTGGCGACGTCAGCAACACGGTGAAGAACCTGATCTCGCTTCCCAGCGACCAGGTTGCGGGTAAGGGCAAGGCTGTGGATTACATCTACAACAAGGAGAACGCGGTCAATGGCAAAGATGGATTTTCCAAGGCCGCCCAGCGGGCCACAGCCCTCAGCAACAAGAACGGCCCCGTGACTGCGGAGTGGAAGCAGCCCAAGACTCAGAACAAGCAGGTTGCCAAGAGATCCTCCGCTGCTCAGCTTTACGAGGCTCGTCCCTCCAAGAGCAAATTCGTGGCCCAGGACCCCATTCCAGAGTCAAACTCTGGCAAACAGCCTCGTCACCACAAGTCTCAGCCTCAGCTTAAGAAGGAGCCTGCTGCGCATGTTTTGCGACGGACACAAAGCAAACTGACCACAGTCCCTGCGCACCCTGCCCCTGCTGCGGCAGTCTGGAAGCCCATGGATGATGTGACGGAGGCTACCTACGAGGATGCTGTCGAGCACATTGGCGATGAACAGTATCACGGCCCGTACCACAGACGCTCGCTGGATGTTGCGGATAGCGACCTACCTGAGGATCTTGTATCATCGAATGCGGCCGTTGACAAGCTTAGCTCCCTGGAGCCTCTTTCCGAATCACTGGGTGTCCCGAACATGTCGGAGGCGGAGGAGTACTGGGACGAGGATGACGAAGAAGAGCTCTACGACGACCAGGGCTACACAACTGCCCACTCTTACCGTTCCCGCGGCGATCTTACTACGGGCGGCGCAACCACTATACTCGCTCCTAAGATTACCGACAAGGTCGAGCAAGAGTTGGAGACTGCCCGTGCCATCGTCGAGAGCACCCGTACCCAGGAGGAGGTTGACGATGAGATCTGGGATGTCTGCATGGTTGCGGAGTATGGAGATGACATCTTTGAGTACATGAGGGAGCTTGAGGTTTGTTTGCCCCGTCCAGCCTTCATACAGGCATCTACTAACCCGTATGCTCCCAGATGAGAATGTTGCCTGACCCTCACTACATGGACAACCAGGCCGAGATTCAATGGTCCATGCGCTCCGTCCTGATGGACTGGCTCGTTCAAGTCCACCACCGATTCAGCCTGCTTCCAGAGACGCTTTTCTTGACCGTCAACTACATTGATCGCTTCCTCTCGTACAAGGTTGTATCCATCGGCAAGCTCCAACTCGTTGGTGCTACTGCGTTGCTCGTTGCCTCCAAGTACGAGGAGATAAACTGCCCGTCGCTGCAGGAGATCGTCTTCATGGTGGATAACGGCTACAAGGTTGACGAGATCCTCAAGGCTGAGCGTTTCATGCTCAGCATGTTGAGCTTCGAGCTTGGCTTCCCTGGTCCGATGAGCTTCTTGCGTCGCGTTAGCAAGGCGGATGATTACGACCTGGAGACGCGTACATTGGCCAAGTACTTCCTGGAGGTTACCATCATGGACGAGCGCTTCGTTGCGAGCCCTCCCAGCTTCCTTGCTGCGGCCGCGCACTGCTTGTCTCGCTTGATCCTGAAGAAGGGCGACTGGGTATGTCTACTCCAACACGTTTATTCTACTAAGCCGCTGACAATGAAACAGACTCCTGCGCATGTCCACTATTCTGGATATACCTGGGGCCAGCTCAAGAACTTGGTTACTATGATCCTCGAGTGCTGCTATACCCCGCGCAAGCACCACCTTGCGGTCTTCGAGAAGTACTCTGATAAGCGATACAAGCGCGCTGCTGAGTACGTTGAGACGGAGATTGCGAAGGGCTTCACCCTGCCCGCTGTTCGCCAGTCCACAGGTCGCGCGGCGGCTTATGACTTTGCCGAAATCGACGGCAACACTGGCCAACCTGATCATGGCAAGCCGATGGTCGAGCTCCAGAGCTAGTGGGACAATTGTGCTCGACCACCGATGACGCATCATGTGAGGGAGTTCCCCGTGCGCCCGCGGGGCACTTGGCTCGATGCAACAACGTTTTTCTTCTCCTAAGCGACATTCGACGCGATATTGGTTGCGACTGCGGCGGCTATCATAATACCACGATTGCGAGCACGGCTGGACAACAAGTCCGGCCATGAGACGCAACGACTGATCGACCGCCGGCAATTCTTTTTACACAATGTTTTAGATCGCATGCGCGGTCTGCTGACGACACTGGACGACTTGACGATACCAATGACTGGTTTCTTACTCAGCCTTTCACTACTTTTTCGGTTGGCCCTAGTCGATTTTGTTTTTTTTCTCTACTACGCGGCCAGGTTGTTTTGGCGTTGGAGGAAGGTTCCTCTAGAGGGCAAGGCATACAAACCTTGCAGACGATGGGCGTGGCTTCCAGGAGCAACATACCAGAACCGAAACCAAAAGCAAGCGCGATACGTGGAAGTGTGGCATAGATGAGCAGGCACAAACTATGATGACTGCCTGAGGGAGGGTTTAGGACAAGGCAATAACTTGTGTATGACTTATAATTCTTTGGCAAAGGGGGTGGGATTTGCATTTTCTATGTACTGTTACAGTTCAGCTAGAGCATCAGCTGAGATGGCCACAATGGATGGCGGCGTCACGGTAGTTGGGTCAGTAAGGAGGCAATGAATATCTTGACAGTACTCTTGGTCCGTTGATCGAATGTGTTGACTGTGATTCAGGCCACTGCTTGCAGACATTGGCTGAATGCCTGAGTACCGAAGTAGATGTCATCTTGGCGCCCCCGTCTACCTACCTTAACTTGCAAGTTTGAAGTAATCCAATAGCAGCAACCATCGACGTTGAAGGTACAGCTCCCTTGCCTGGCCGACGGTAGGTAAGGTAGCTTTAATTGGGCAGCTTGTTATTGTAAGCTGCCCAGCACGCGCACGCCAGCTACGGAAGCTTGAGGTGCCCCACTCGCTTAGAAGCTGGTGGCTGGTTCTCCATGTGGCACTTGCACCATGGGGTAGCTCCGCAGTGCGCCAGGCACTTCATTGGTCAACAGCTCAATTGACGAAGCCGTGGCCGCGGTGCGAGGGAGGTCCCTTTTTTCTCCAAGGCAGTGGTGGATCGATTGCTGTGAGGCCACCTGGCTGTTGTCGCCTGCCAGTCTACGTAGTACGGTTGTCCAGTCTGCCTCTCTTTCCCATTGCTGAATCACCCACCTCACGCACACTTTTATTTCCCGCCTGCCAATCCAACCTGACACCTCAGCGCAAAGACGCACGCGATCTGAGTTGAATTGGGTTTGCCCCAGCCCCCCTTCCATCTGTCTCCATCTCCATCTTCCGTCTGCCACTTCCCATCTTCCTCCTTACCTTACCTCCCTCCTCCTTTCCCTTCCTCCCCCACTCCAGTCAACCTTGCTTGCGATCGTTGAACTGGTCACGTCGCATCCAATTGCTTGTCTCTCGTCGTCGCTACAATGGTTCACCTCAAGTCTTCACTCCTGGCCCTCTTGGCCCTGCCCATCTCCGGCGTTTTCGCTGCCGAGGAGGCCCCTGTACGTAATGTCCTCGACATCTGGAGCTCCCTGACGGTCATTGCTAACCATCACCAGGTCGACACCGATGCTGTCCCCCCGACTCTCAAGGCTGACATCGAGACTACCTTCCCTGATGCCGATATTTTTGGTGTGAAGATCGTCAATGGCCACCCCACCAAGGCCTTGATCGAGTTCACCAACAATGAGGATGCGCCCATTCAGGTTGCCATGGTTGGCGGCACCCTGTCTTCCACTCAGGAGCTCCCCGAGGAGTCCCTTCCTAGTGACAGCATCATCCGCAATCTGACCGCTGCGCGCTACGACCTGACCATCGAGGCTGGCGACAAGAAGGCTGTTCCCTACTCCTTCGCTCTCGATGCCAACCCCCAGGATGTTCTCCTCCAGCTTATTGCTGTCGTAAGCAACTCCAAGGGCGACATCTTCCAGGTCCAGGCTTACAACTCCACCGCCGCCATCGTCGAGCCCCCTACCAGCATCTTTGACCCCCAGATGTGAGTTCTGCAATCAATGCGCCACCATTGAGGCGTGATAACAACCGCTGACAATTCCTGCAGCATCTTCCTCTACCTTTTCCTGTCTGGCGCCTTCGCCGGCACTCTGTACTTTGTCTACAAGACCTGGATCGAGGCTCTCTTCCCCCAGGCCAAGAAGGCCAAGTCCTCCAAGAAGGCGCGCACTGTTAGTGTCACCGTGCCCCTGGCTGAGGCCGACACCACTGGTGTTGCCTCCTCAACTGGCAAGAGCTACGACGAGAGCTGGATCCCCGACCACCACATCAACCGCCCCGTCGCCAAGCGTGTCAAGAGCGGTGCCAGTGGCAAGCTCAAGAAGGGCGAGTAGGACCGTGGCACCTTTACGAAGCGAGCCGCCTAAAAATGTGGATGCGTTGGACATGACAGCAACCAAGCGATCACAGATTGGCAACCCCTGAAGAAACCATCAAGCTGGAAAAGAGCTTATAGGATGTTCACATTGAGTTGATGTTGGAGAAGGAAAAACAAAAGTACTGTACAATAGCTGCATACCAAGGCAAGAAGCCAATGTTGGCGACGCCCGTAGGAGATACCGGAATTTTGTCATCGCCTTGAAGATCTGCTTTGAACAACATGTGAACGACACTTCGAATGTCTGTCGTCCATTGACGTTGTTTCACTCGCAACTAACGACGACAAGGAGATCATGCTGCCAAGAGCTTGTTGCAAGCCATGTGCCTACACCAAGCTTTGAGTTGTGTTCGCCTGTAATCTTGCCAACTCTCAGCATAAATGTGTAACTCTCATTCACTTGGACAAAGAAAAGCAAGTCTACCTTGGGTGATCCGACCTGAGACGCATCCAATTGAGGTTTCAGGGCCCTGATCTTACCTCAATGCGGTCAGAACTCTGATTAATTGTGCCAGAGCAGGGACCGGAGTATTCTTGTCCATGGAACCAGCGAAAAGTGCAATTTTGGCTCGCAATCCTTTTAATACCAAAATACAATGTATTGAGAGTGTTTGAGCCATTGCTAGATGATATATCTCATAAATCTAGATGCATCTCCATGGTTTTTG
The DNA here is from genome assembly GCF_030867785.1 of Colletotrichum acutatum. Taxonomy (NCBI): domain Eukaryota; kingdom Fungi; phylum Ascomycota; class Sordariomycetes; order Glomerellales; family Glomerellaceae; genus Colletotrichum; species Colletotrichum acutatum. The sequence continues at coordinate 176,130 of NW_026849003.1, forward strand.
GTGCAGGTGCTTTCAGTCTGAAGTTGGGTGGCCCTGGACTCTTGGAAGGCACCTACCCCAGAAGCGGGTACCTACCTTTAGTGCTCAACGAACCTAAGGTAGTAGCTTCCCTATACGTGCGAGAGTGACACGCGAACGCGCTTTCCACCCACAAGGGTCGCTTTCACGCTATGTGTACCGGACCTTAATTGCACATTTGGGACTTGTCCACCCGCTTTCTGCTTCTTCTCTCCTTCGCACTTCACTCTCTCCCAGACTTTCTCGCGAACCCCATTCTCTCTGACCATTGCGGAGAAGAATTGTACAGTACTTCGAGGGGCTTTTCACGACCTTTGATTTCTTGCGTAATTTTTCCCCACATTTTCTTTTTCTTCGCAAATAACTTTCGTTCGATACACACACACAATATCTACAATGGCGCCAACCGTTGAAGAACCCGTGAAGCGCGGCCGCGGCAGGCCCCCCAAAGCCGATGGTCAGAAGAAGACGCCGTACGTCCCCACGGGACGTCCTCGTGGACGCCCAAAAGGCAGCGGAGGCGTGAAGAAGACGGTCGCACCTACTACCACTGGCACCAAGACGCGCGGAAGACCCAGAAAAGCTGACGACGCGACCGCGGCTACTCCCAAGAAGTCTGCTACGCCCAAGAAGGCGACACCAAAGTCTGCCGGCGCTGGCGGTCGCCGAGGCCGTCCTCGCAAGTCTGACGCCGCCGCCACACCCAAGGCCGAGTCTGCAAAGAAGGGCAAGGCTGCCAAAGAGGAGTTGCCCGCCGACTCCGACTCGGAGGACGGAGAGGAAGGTTAGCTAAAGACCTCTTCCCTTCGGGCTCGCGTACGAGTATGAACGTCAGCTCACTAAACATGAAGAACAGGAAACTAAGGAAGACGCCGCGATGAAGTCGCCCTCCGACGCCGCGGACTCTGCCGAAGAGGTGCGTCCCTGGCTGCCATCGAGAATGATACGAGGAATATTCGGCTGACCACGAAAATTTTAACCCACAGTAATACAATGGACGAAAGGGGAAGACCTTTTTGCTACATTTCGCACGGGATCTTGGGATTTTTCGTCTGGCGGACTCTGGGGAAAACACAAGAGGGCGTTGGGGTATCGCTTCCAATTTGTTTAATGGACTTATGACGGTCCTGGTCCTCTCCCGCCTGCAGACCGGGCGACACGCGAGACCCTGACCGTCACTGAGATACCATGCTTTTTGCTGAATACGAGACTATTTCGTCTTCACCCTTCTATGATTGTTATTGTGAAGGTGCAACCTTGCGTCTTTGGGCCGAGGTTCTGGTGCTCTACGCTTTGCTTTTCCTCAGTTGGGTCCCCTTGTTGCGCAACTGCGTATCGCAGTTGTGGTCTAACCGTCTTTATTCCTTTTTCCACACGACGAATTCTTCTGAGAGATGCTCCTTCAGCTTCGCAAAATGATTTTTGAAGTTATCCTTGCACCTCCAGCAAACGAGGTCTCTTTTCATGAGGTAGCCCTCGTGGCCGGGGTGACGCCTGGGATCGTCCGGGGCCAGTGGAAAATCGGCAACGTCGACAAGAAAAGGGGTGTTGAAGGAGTTGTAGTGCTTGCGATGCTTCAAGCACACCGAATACATGTCTCGCGAAAGTACGTGGACGTGCAAATGGTTCATGCTCGGATGCGCGTGTATGCCAGTAATGATCTCGGCGTGCCATTCACGGCCCTTGGGAAGCTCGGTGCCTGTCGGCTCTGCGCGTCCGTCGAGCACGGCTTCTCGATCTGCCTCGGCCTTGCTTTCCTTTGCGAACCGTCGCTGCAGCTCTTTGGCTACGAGCTCCTTCAGCTTCAAGACCTCGTTTTGTACCGTCGCTAAGAACTCGGGGTCGTCAAAGGCTTCGAATGGGTGGAGGAGGGTGTGTTTGGGGGATCGAGGGAGCAATAGCGTGTGGACGCTGGCTTTCGGGTACAGGTCATTGATGGCGACGAAATCGTCGTTATGGTAGATCACTCGCGAGGCCGGGAAGGAGGATGGGTTTTCGATGTATACGCCGAGGCCATCGCGGCTTGTGTGAGGGGGCTTGTTTCGAGAAGAAGCCTTGGGGGTTCTGGAGCCGGTTCGGGCTTGCGCTTCCGTGTCATGAGCTCTGCGACTGAGGGCGCGTGAAAATTAGAATACATGCGAAGCTTCGGGTAAGATTTCTGTAGAATGGCTTACAGGCGTTTCGCGGCTGTGCAGGTGCGGCGGCGGTCCCTTGGATCTCATCCTTGGTGATGGCATCTTCAGGATCCGAGTCTGTACCCGCCATTGTCTCTTGCTAGTGGGATGTTTGAAAGCTGGGCGTTGGGGGAGACTTTGCGTGTCGCCCAGAGTGTGCGCTGTGTTCAATGAGCCATTCTTTATAGAGAGTGCAATGGTAACGAAGACTCCGTAGCTTCGAAGCTGCGTCTTGCGATCTCGTTGCAACCAAAGGCTGTCTACCTCGGGTACGGCAACAAATGTGAATGTGCATCGGGCAGATTGGAGATCCAGCTAGGCCCTTCGGAGGATCTGGAGTTCGGCTTCATTACAATCGAGGTACCCACAGCGGGGGAGCTGCAGGAGGAGACGTGCCCCTCCATCCAGTGCCAGCCGCAACAAACGTCAAGGTCGCTGAGTGGCCACTGCAAACCGCCACTGCAACCGCTAACGGCAAATGGCTTTCTGCAACTGGGCTCCAACAACCACCCCAATCAACCTGGGAAATCCACGGGCAAATAAAATTTCCCAGTGCTTTCAGTGACATCGCAACGAGCTCATTCGCGCAGTTGATCTGAGGTGGCTCACGATCAACCGACTGCGTGCGTTCTCGTCTTCACCGCCAACAGGGTTTTCCATGGCTCAGACTTGCTCTTAGACAAGTACCTCGATACGCCACCAAACCATGGCACCGCCTAAGAAAGGCAAGGGAAAGGACAAGGCCGCCGCGCCTGCCCCAGCGGCGCAAGCAGCCGCATCGTCTTCCAACAATGGCGCCAAAGGCAAAAAGACTGGCGGTCTATCGCTCATGGAGCAGGCCGCCGGTCCAGCTGCCAACAAACCCACCGTCAAACAGATCATTGGCGGGTCGTCATGGACCGGAAAGCTGCCGCAGAACCTCTTCAATGAGTATTGCCAGAAGCAGCAGTGGGAGAAGCCAGTCTACGACATGCGCAAGACCCCAGAGGGATACGCCTGCTTCATCACCCTCAGCGCCAAGGACCCGAAGACGAAGGAGCTCATGACCCTGGACTCGTTCAAGATTGCGCCGGATTTCAAGCACCTGCTCACCAGGCCGACTGCCCTGGAAGCGAGACATGCCGCGGCTACGTATGCTCTCTTTAGGGTGTGCAGCATGCAGAACAAGCACATGGTGCTGCCGCCCGACTACAAGTCCATGTGGAAAGATTTCCAGGAAATCAAGAAGCAGGACGTCAAGGATGGCAAGGCGTGGATGTACGACGCGGACCCGTTCAAGACTCTCATGGAGAGGAAGGACACCAAGGCCGCGGCTGAGAAGAAGCGCAAGGAGGCGGAGGCGGCCAAGGAAAAGGCAAAGTCTATGCCTGGCGCATCTGGGTTGGCCGGCGCAAACGCTATGAAGGGCTGGGTGACGGCGCCAAAGATTGAGATGGGCAAGCGCTCGCGAACCCAGGTCGAAGCGCTGATTCAAAAATATGTTGTTTGGAACCCAAACAAGATCCAAATGCCAGCGCCTCAGAAAAAGGCGATTGTCGACGAGCTCAGCAAGCTGGGATTCCGAAGAAGTCACGTTGAGGAGGCCACAGAGATCTGCAAGGATCGTGAGGAGACGCTAGAGTGGCTGTTGATTCACGTTCCCGAGGACGATTTGCCACGATGGGCACTCCCGGAGAGCTATGCGGCGGGCATCTCGGTCGCGTCCATGGACCTCAAGAAGGAGGCCGTTATCAAGCGTCTCTCGGAATCCGGTTACGCCCTCGACCTGTGCGCTCGTGTCCTTGAGGAGGCCGGCGGCAGCGAGGGCCGGGCAGCCGAGCTCCTGCAGCTCCGTCTGTTGGGACAAGTGTCGGGAGACGAGTCGCGGTCGACCGCGGAAGATCTTCTTCCTCCCGGGGTCTCGGCGGACGAGCTCTGGGAAGATGAGGTTTCTGCGATGGAGTCTTCTTTCGGTGACCTATTCAAAAAAACATCGGCGGACATCATCCAAGTCAAGCTTGAAAAGGTCAAGAACGCAGGGAAGCCGGTTGAGGCAGCCGTGCAGGTTCGCAAGACGCCGAATTACCCTGCTCAGCTCAACTTTGCTGTTGTGGCGCCTCTCCCGGCGCAAATCAAGCTGTCGATAATCAAACAGACGATTGGGTATCTGGACGACTCTTACTGGGAGGAGCCTATGAAGGTCTTTGTTGCCATTGACTGGATCCAGCAAAATATCAACGACATCATTGAACGGCCTGGGAAACTGTTGGATATCTCAGCAGTGGCCTCGACGGCGTCCGAGGTACCCAACGAAGCCCGTTCGCAGAGAGCCTCGAACAAATCCCAGAGAGCTGCCAAGCCAATTTCTTGGACACCTGACGAACGATCACGAGACGATTGGTTGAGAAGAACGGAGGATCCGGCGTGGGAGAAGATGATGTCGAAGCGTCAAAAGTTGCCCGCGTGGCAGGTTCGTGACAAGATTGTTCAGACCGTCGAACACAACCACGTCACCATCATCAGTGGTGAAACTGGTTCTGGAAAGTCAACGCAGTCGATGCAGTTCATTCTGGATGACTTGTACAACAGAGGCCTGGGCAAGTGTGTCAACATGCTTGTGACACAGCCCAGGAGAATTTCCGCGCTTGGTCTGGCCGACCGAGTAGCCGAGGAACGGTGTAGCAGAGTCGGAGACGAAATCGGTTACGCTATCCGCGGCGAGAACCGCAGAAGCAACAACACCAAGATCACGTTCGTGACGACTGGTGTGCTGCTGAGGAGATTGCAGACTTCCGGTGGGAAGATCGAAGATGTTGTGGCGTCTCTGGCAGATGTCAGTCACATTGTCATCGATGAAGTGCACGAGCGTAGTCTGGATACGGACTTCCTTCTGACCATTGTCAGGGAGGTTATGAAGACGAGGAAGAACCTCTTGAAGTTGGTGCTCATGAGTGCCACGCTTGATGCTGCGTCTTTCAACTACTATTTCACCTCCCAAGGCTTGGACGTCGGCATGGTGGAGATTGCTGGAAGAACGTATCCTGTTGATGATTTCTACCTAGACGATATCATCAACATGACGGGTTTCAGAGGTGACATGATTGATGGAGATGGTGGACGAGGCGACGCCATGGGCAAGGTGATTCAAAAGCTGGGCCATCGCATCAACTACGACCTTCTGGCAGAGACCGTACGGGAGATTGACGCGGATCTGTCTCATACGGGCAAGTCGGGCGGAATTCTCATCTTCTTGCCCGGCGTGGCCGAGATCAACAGGGCATGTGGCGTCCTGCGGTCTTTCTCCTCATTACACGTTCTGCCTCTGCATGCCTCATTGGAGACCAAAGAGCAGAAACGGGTCTTTGCCAGTCCACCGCATGGCAAGAGAAAGATTGTTGTTGCCACCAACGTAGCGGAGACTTCAATCACGATTGACGACATTGTGGCCGTTATCGACAGCGGCAAGGTGAAGGAGACTACATACGACCCCGTGAACAACATGAGAAAGTTGGAGGAGAACTGGGCTTCTCGAGCGGCATGTAAGCAACGGCGTGGTCGTGCCGGCAGAGTGCAGGCCGGCAAGTGCTACAAGCTGTATACCAAGAACCTCGAGCAACAGATGGCTGAACGGCCGGACCCGGAAATCAGAAGAGTGCCGCTAGAGCAGATGTGTCTGTCCGTACGGGCCATGGGTATGCGGAATGTGGCTGGGTTCCTCTCCCAGTCGCCTACGCCGCCCGATAGTACAGCCGTTGATGGTGCGATCAAGCTTTTGCGCAGAATGGGTGCATTGGATGGAGATGAAATGACCGCACTGGGTCAGCAACTAGCCATGATCCCCGCCGATTTGCGATGCGCAAAACTCATGGTGTACGGTGCCATCTTTGGCTGCTTGGATGACTCGGTCACGATTGCCGCCATTCTTAGCACTCGTAGTCCATTCATGTCGCCTCCGGACAAGCGCGACCAGGCCAAGGACGCGCGCATGAAGTTTTCAAACGGAGACGGCGACCTGCTCACCGATCTCGAGGCTTTCAAGCAGTGGGACGAGATGCGCGGCGATGGGGTGGGACAGCGGCAGCTTCGCAACTTTTGCGACGATAACTTCCTCTCGTGGCTTACGCTGAATGACATATCGGCAACGCGAATGCAGTACTATTCTGCCCTCGCCGAAATCGGTATCGTCGAGACGAGCAAGTCCAGCGCCGCTCAGAGCCAGAGTAAATCCGGCATGACTCTTTTACGTGCGATCACGGCCTCGGCGTTCAACCCGCAGATTGCGCGGATCCAGTATCCCGACAAGAAGTTCACCAGCACGGTTTCCGGTGCAAAGGAGTTGGACCCGGAGGCGCGGTTGATCAAGTACTTTGCTCAAGAGCAGGGCCGAGTGTTTGTGCATCCCAGCAGTACGCTCTTTGGCAGTCAGGGGTTCACTGGTAACGCCTCGTTCATGTCATACTTTACTATGATTTCCACCAGCAAGACATTCATTAGAGACCTCACACGTAAGTTTCCATTGAAAATACCAAGGCGAAGATAAGTGTGCTGATTCTCAAATAGCTTTCAACGCCTACACTTTGCTGTTGTTCTCTGGTGCCATTAGTCTAGATACACTGGGAAGAGGACTGGTCGTCGACGAATGGGTGCGCCTTCGAGGCTGGGCGCGGTTGGGAGTTTTGGTGTCGAGACTCAGGGGCATGGTCGATGACGTGATTGCGATGAAGATTGAGAACCCTGGACTGGATCTCACAGACAACGAAGTGATCAAGCTGGTTGCGAAGCTGATAGAGCTGGACGGACTAGACGCATGATAGAACGGGTGGTATGCCGTACTTTTTTGTGGATTATTATGCCGGCGCAAATATCGAGGGGCAAAAAATAGAGTGAGCAACGCAACACACCACACGTCATTGCGTCCCACATTTTTCATTTTGAGTATGTATTCAAGCAGAGCCGATGTGGATAAGGTGGGATATTCATTCCACGCAAAAGACGCGGCCGAAGCAAGGCCGGGTACAATGGCTGGCCGCGTAGTTCATTACTCAGACTTGACGTTATATCGTAAGTGCCCGTCTTGAAAACTCTTCATTTGCCGCGACAAGACAAGGTAGTTGTCTGAAATACGGTGGATTACGAACGTCTCGGGTTCGGTGTGGTCTGAAACTGGACGGTTTTCTGCTGCAACCCCACTTCCGGGTGGTTCAGTATAAGTGAGGTAGGTCACTTAGTCATTCGACAGCTTCTGACCATCCCATACGTTTCCTCCTCCTTGCTGTCAGGAATACCGGTCATTGTTGAAATGAATCCTTCTCAAATGATATATGGCTGTCAACGGGCATTGAACCTTTAACGGCATGTGTATGAAGGTACGGATAGTGTGGAGTGGGCTGCGTCTGCCCGGAATGGATAGGTGCATAGAGTTCGCGGCGATCGGCGGCCGGGGGCTGCGGGGCCGGGGGTGGGACGCGGGGTAGGTAGCTAGCTCGGCACGCAGGCAGGGCAGGTGCAACGACCTCGTGGTGGCCCCCAAATCTGCAACGGACTCTGTTCGCAACAAAGCAACAACCCATAGCTCGTGCGTGCGTCAAACTCCCTCTCTCAACAGGACGTCCGGCTTTTTGCTCCCAAAAACCCTTGCAGCCTCCGGACCTTTTACGCTTGCACAACGCCGGTGTTGCAACTTACTTCCCGAGACTTTGTGTTCCGCATGGCTTCGACTTATTGGCTGTACTGTTGAATTTAGTCGACCTTGTTTTCCATGTGTCGATCGTAAGGCCTGTCGTGCCCCAACTGAGCCGAAAAGATGAAGTCCACAACACCGCCCGCGAAATGGGCCTCCCTCGCCTCGATGCTGGCGCCGCCCGTGGTCCTGGCGGCACTGCAGCCTCCTTTTATCGATCCGAACAGTCTCCCTGACACGCCGGTCTTTAGGGGACCTTGGGAAAGATATATTAAAGCACCAGCAGACAAGACCTATATCGTTCCGCATCGCATATGGGATGTGGAAGGGAACGTCACGACGTCGGGGCTGGAGGCCGTGGAGGTCGGCGTCGAAGCGGGACGTACGTTCCACCACGGCATCACTATCGGGCCTGGCGGGATGTTGACGCTGGAGTTTGAGGAGAACATTGCTGGACGGTGCGATTCTGTGCCCGCTGCCCTTTAGAGAGCGACCTCCCTGGCTAATCAATGGCTGCTTGACAGTGTATGCTTCGATGTATCGTCCACCGGAAACGACCCCGAGATCTCCTTAGCGTACTCCGAGTCCTCATTATATGCCGGACCGCAGCCGGACACCACGACCGAGAAGTTAGACCGAGACCTACCATTACACTTCGAATTTGACGACAAGACCGGCACAGTCTGCGTCGGCAAGGACTTCATACGAGGCGGCTTCAAGTACCTCACGTTGACGATGCCGGAATACCCTGTCCTGACAGACGATCGTTTCGTGGAGGCACCCCGGCCTCAAGGTCAGGCAGTATTGGGAGAAGACGAGAATCAAGTGCCGCTCGAAGGAGCTACCGATAGAGACCCGTACAAGAAGCCTTGGGTTACGCTCAAGGGTCTCTGGGTAAACTGCACCGCCTTTCCTTCGCAATCCAACGGTCGTGCGTATTCGGGCTATTTCCACAGCTCGAGTGACATGCTCAATCGCATCTGGTACTCCGGCGCGTACACTCTTCAACTTTCGACAATCGACCCTCGAGAAGGCTCGGCCATCATCGACTATAACCGCGACTGGGACCATAACGAGTCGCCGACGGGTTCTTGGTACTCCAACTTTACAGTCGCAAACGGCACGGCTGTCACGACCGATGGCGCCAAGCGTGATCGCGTTGTTTGGCCCGGTGACATGTTTATTGCGGTACCCGGTATCGCGGTCAGCACATACGACATGGTAGCTGTACGTAATGCCCTCAACGTACTGTTCGACCATCAGTACGCGGACGGATCGTTGCCATGGGCCGGCCCGCCGTTGGGCCTTCACGGCGAGTTCAGTGATACATACCACCTGCATACTCTTCTGGGCGCCTACAACTACGTCAAGTACTCTGGCGACTTGGACTGGCTGGCAGAACGCTGGCCGGCGTACGTCAAGGCTCTTAACGTCAGCATCGACAAGGTGGACCACACCGGCCTTCTCCACGTCACCAGCGCCGCAGACTGGCTGCGCCCAGGAATGACGGGCCACAATCTCGAAGCCAGCGCGATCCTCAGCGCTGTCTTGCAAAAGAGCATCAAACTAGCAGAGTGGCTCCACGACGACAGCCCCGCGGCACGTCCGCGAGGGGTCTGGTCGGGCGTGCGCCGCGCTCTCAACGCCGGCATCCAGCAACTCTACTGCGGGGACACCGGCCTGTATTCGGACAACATCGGCCGGCGCAGCTGTCGCGGCCCCGAGCACACCGACCCCCAAGACGGCAACAGCTGGGCCCTCATCTCCGGTGCCACGCCGCGCTCCCGACGTGCGGTCGTCTCCGAGAGACTTCGATCCCGCTGGGGCAAGTATGGCGCCCCCGCGGTTGAATTCCCCAATGTCATCTCGCCCTTTGTCTCGTCCTTTGAGCTCCTCGCCCACGCCGCGGCTGACGAGCACGACTCCGCCGTCGAGCTGATGCTCCTCGAGTGGTCCTACCTCCTCGACGGGCCGGGCTTCACAAACAGCACGCTGGTTGAGGGCTTCATGGTCGACGGCGGCTTACAGTACCCGGCCTACAGGTCCGCAGCCCGCAACTCCCACTGCCACGGCTGGTCCTCGGGCCCCACGAGCGCTCTTACCTCGGAGATTCTGGGCATTCAGCTCCTCGCTCCTGCCGGCGCAGAGTGGACCGTCCGCCCGCACCTTACAAAGTGGCTCAGCTTCGCGAGAGGAGGATTCGCGACGGCCCAGGGCGTCTTCGAAGTCAAGCTCACCCGTGTCGTCACGTCGACATCCTCCGCGGCAACGAACCAGCAGAAGCGGCGGCGAGGTCAGATTATTGAGATTACCGCCCCGGGGTTCACCAATGGGACTCTCGAGTGGGGTTCTGCCTCGCTCAAGGTTGACGTTGAGGGCGGCAAGACGATGGCCTGGATTGCGTGGGAAGAAGACGGGTCGGGCGTCGTCGTGGAGCAGCTCGACGTGGCGTTGGGCAGGATCGAGGCATCTAGCGAGGAGGAATGGCACCGCCAGAGCTTCATCTACCGCGACGATGTCCGGTTGGTCTTTGACGAAGCGTGGACGCCGCCGCAGATGGTCGAGAGGGAGGCCGGGGTGGTTGACTGGGATGCGCTGGAAGCAAACTACGTCACGTCCCTGCGTGAGATGTCGCGAGATGATGCTTCATGAGAGGGGAAGCATGCTCTCTGTACAAGTACGTTTTGCTTTGGTTTTTTTCTCGCGAGGGAGGATGAACCCCTTCCTGTCTGTATCATGTTGGACTTGATGAGGTGCGGATCAAGACGGACGGGCGGACGGACTTAATGTGTGTATGAAACTGGGAAATCAGCAAAGGTCACTGGCGTTTCTGTACAGAATCTGTGGCTTCTTTTTGTTTTGATGCCGATAGCTTTGATTATTTGGCATCTACCTCAGGCAACTCTGAAGTGCCTCTTGTGAAATGAATGATGCAGATGCGAGCAGATGCGAGCCTGCACTGCTACTTCTTTCTGAAGAAAATGATACGATCCAACCCAAACTCCTATCCACCTCAGTGAGTGTGAAATTTCCCCCTTTTCCCCCGTTTAAATCCAACTTGCTATCCGTCGCTTTGAAGATTATCCCAATTTCAAAACCACTGTTCCCATGCTCTTGTTACATTTTAGTAAAGAATGGAGGGGTATCGATACACTTTTTCGACTCTTTGACTAGAGATAAATCCTGAACCCCAGAAACACGACCGCGAACAACATGGTGATACTACAATAATGAAACTCTCCATCCTTAGTAGAGCAGCTCGCCGCTGTCCACCATGCGAGAGAACTTATCATCAGGGTCGACAAAGTGGTACTCCTCGCCGCGAACGACGCGATCGACCTCCTCCCTGACAAACGGGAACACGTCCTTCCACGCGTTGCGGCCCATCCAGCAGTCGAGGTGTCCGTACCCTGGTACGACGCGACGGCGGTACTGGAGCCCGCCGTTCGGGCCGTCTCCGCCGTGAGAGCCGAAGGTGTCGCAGAGGATCTCGTACGTGCGCTCCGTCGCCTCGGGCGTCAGCACGGCGTTGTCCCGGCCGACGAAGAGCATGACGGGGACGCCGCGGAGGCGGCGGATGTTGTCCGGCGTGGTGAGCGGGCGGAAGAGCGGGCCGTTTGTCATGACGTGGCCCTCGGAGCCTTGTTTCATGAGGAGCTGGAGCTGCGTCATGTTGACGCCGCCGAAGAAGCGGTCGATTTGGCGGTGCGTCGCCTCGTTGAGGTTGTTGTGGTTCCAGCAGCGGCCAAAGACGAGGGTGCAGCGGTGGCAGCTGGCGTTGTTGCAGATCTCCTTGCGCTCTTCCGGGTAGAGTCTGAGGGCCTCGTTGAGGGCGCGCTGGAGGAAGCTGTCGTCCTTGGCTGTGCTGCAGGAGAACCAGTTGCCGAGAACCATCTTGTAGAGCTTGTCCATGGGGATGGGGCCGACCTTGACCTTTGCCATGTTAAGGGGCGCCCAGATCGGGTTCATGAAGACCTGGCTGCAGGTGATACCGTGGACCCAGTTGGAGGGGATGGTGCCGTCCAGAAGACCGGTGGAGAAGGCGACGCTGCCCATGCAGTGGGCGATGCAGTATACCTTGTTCTGCTGGGAGTTGCCGTCGGCGTACTTTTCGCGAATGTACTCGATGCAGGCCCGCAGGTCCAGGCGGGCATCGTAGGTCGTCCAGTTGTTCTGGGCGACCATGAGTTGGCCAATGCGGTGAACGGCGATGAAGACGCGGTAGCCGGCGCGGGTGAAGTAGTTGACTGCGTTGTACTTGATCGTGGGCAGGGCGTAGATCTGGTGATCGACTGCGGCACCCGGGATCATGAAGAGGTTCTTGGTCTCAATGCTCGGGTTGGTCGGCTCCCACATGTGCATGCGCGTCTTGACGCCGTCCCGTGCGACGATGACGAAGGATGCCTTGGGGGGAGTGTCGTTGACGTAACCGTTGTAGGTGACGCTGGGGTATTGGAGGGGAGTGAAGGGCGCCAGGAAGAGGGAGAGCGACTTGCGAGTGAAGTATGTGAGGAAGCTCGCCGCGCTGTAGGCCTTCTTGATGAGACTGCTTCCCGTGGGCGTCATGGTCATGATCTGAGAGACAAAGTCGGCGAACTGGATGTGCATGATGCCCTTGGCGACGACCTTTCCGCGGCGCCACGGCTCGTCACAGCCGTGAACAGCCTCCAGGTCGCGACTGTGCTCGGTGATGGTGACATAGAGGGTGCTCGTGGCCTTCCAGAACTGCCAAGGGGCCAGGGCGACGGACGAATCGACGACCTTGTATCCATGGAAGTGGTACTTCTCTCCGTGGATGCCCCGGAGGTCAAAGTCGTACGTCATGTTGCGAGTTCCCGGTGCCTTTTGGTCGAGAATGAAGAGATTGAAGTCGCCTCTCTGGACCATAAAGGGAGAACCGCGGAGAGAGGGGCAGACAAAAGTACCCGTGAGCATGGCAGAGTGGTCGGGCTCCTTGATCATGGACTTCGTGTTGAAGGCCTGCACACTGAGGAAGAATCTGGCGCTCTCGCAAAGGCTCTTGGCTGCTCGGTAGGCCAACTCATAGGTGGCCCGCTTGTCAGTCACAAGCCCATCGTCACGGTGGACAAAACCAGACATAACTTCGGTGAAGCCGAATCCTCCAGCCTTGGACTGATCGGCATGGCGAATGAGTGAGCTTGCCTCGTCAATTCTCTTGATCTCGACTTCGGTCTCTGCCGTCTCGTGGGATTCTTTGGGGGCAAACTGAGGCTCCCCGAATAGGTCCAAGATGCCGTTCTCGTTGGGGTGAATCTTGAGATTTCTCCTGTGGATGTGAGCGTCGACGGAACGCTCGGCCAGGGCTGTGATTGTGGCGAAGGGGTTGACACCAATGGCACCGGGAATGACAGAGGCATCAGTGATGATGAATCCAGGGTGGGTTTCGTCGTCGTCTCCAGCGAATACCTCACCAACATCGTTGGTGACACCGGTGGCGCCAGTATCATCGCGGGCCATACAAGCTCCACTGAGAGGTTCGTTAGAATAGTTCAAAAATGGATCAACGTCAAACTTACCCGATAGGATGAACGGTCACTTGCTGACCTCCCATCAAGGCATCGAAAGGGTTCTTGACAAAGGTTCCGCCCATGGCTTGCGTGGCCTTTGCCAGCAAGTCATTGAGTTTGCGGACGTGATCGCTACGACCAACTCCGAGGAACTCAAGGACTGGCTTGTCATCCTTGAGTGTGAGCATGGCCTGGCTGCTGTCATGGGACATGACCAGATAGACCTGAGTGTTATCCATCGATCCGCCCTGGCGATACGCGCCGAACAGATGGCTTGAGTACCGAGCAAAGGCGGAGCGGACCTTCTCCTGGAACGGCTCTCCGGTGGCTTCAATGCTGCCAGGCATCATCTCCAATAACGTCTGGAGGAACGGTGTCAAAGAACGAGGGATGGCTCCCTCTTGGATAACATATCCATCAAGAGGGTTCTCGTGTCCTTCACGGTCATCAATTACGGAGTTGATGGTAGGCCCGATGGGGTTATACGGGTTCGGGAAGGGCTTCCCGATCGCGTTCGCCTCCTCGTCCATATTGTATCTGAGATCGCGGTCAGTCGCATACATCTCGCAGTAGAAAGAATCAAACTTACCCAAAGGCTAGCATATCGCCATTGCCGCTCATGTTTTCGCCGACGCGGGGACTCAGAGGCAATCCCATCTCCTTGCTACGGAGAAGGATCTCGGTGCTTCCAATAGCACCGGCACCGAGGAAGACGCACTCCTTCGCATGCACCCACATCAAGTCTCCGTGGAGATTGGCCTTGAAGTGACCTCGGTTCCGGCCATGCCAGGCGAAGAAAATGAGGTAACCTCCAATGCGCGGGTCGGCCTTCTTGATGAAACGAACCTCGCTCTCGCAGAACATTTCTGCGCCCCAGTTCCAGGCATCGGCCAGGTAAGTCACCAATGTAGTCGTCTTGGAGCCATCATTGACACCAGTGCAGTCCTGGCCGGTCAGGGCTGACGGGGACATCTCCACGCCAGTACTGTTGGGACCATTGCGGAATCTGGTTGTTTGAGGGACCATCTTGAACTTGTCGGACATGCCAAGAGCGGCAGCTTGCTTCTTGAAGACATTGACTTTGGGAAGTTCGGGCCAGTCGTCTGGATATTCAGCGGGCTCAAGAACATCGCGAGCTCTTTGGTAAACTGAGTGACTACGTGTCAGGAATATCTCCAAATATTCACACAGAAGACTTTAAGGCGAATGACTTACACTTCTCCAGACATTTGGGGTTCTCTCTGATGGACTTTGGCCAGATAGGCATAGACAACGTCGCCTCGTTGGCTTCTAGAAAGACGTTGGCGTTCATCAGACTCGTGCCACCCAGGCCTTTCGTCAGTTAGCAATGAATTTTCAACGAAATTGGGAAGAAAACAATTACCATTGCCAACGATAGCGTTCAACCCCTTTCCGAAGATCAAGTGGTACATGCCAGTCGGGTCACCCCTTTCCACGGTTGTGCTGGGGAGCCAACCAGGGGCAAACTCGCCAGAAACGTGAACCTCGTCAAAGGCATCGAGAACGCCAGTAGGATATTCGCCTGGCCACTTCTCCTGTCCTCGCTCCAGGACACATACAGACTGGCGCTTACCGTTGGCATCTTGGCAACGGGCGAGGCGGGATGCGGCGACAGCACCACCATACCCAGAACCAATGACAACGACATCATAGCTGCTGCGCATCAGCTCGACCGGCTTGGATATGCGAAGGTATTGCCTTCGAGCATCGTCGGCATATGTGCGGATGTTGGCGTAGCTCCTTGATCTAGGGGCGTTGTCTTCTTCGTGAATTCCGAAAGTCGGGATTCTGTGAGATTTGCTGTATCTGATACCATTGGACGGGGGTTCCTCTTGATAAGATTTTGAAGACGCTGTCTGCGGGCGTGAGTCCGTTGAAGCAGGCGAGAAGCCGGCATATCTGGGTGTCGAGCCGTTGTGGCCGTTGTGACCATTGGTGCCATTGCTGTCCAAGTGGTATCCATTGGCCTTGGACACATTAATATGGCTGAGACCAGTTTCGGTGCCGTTCTTGAGGCTCTCTGTAGTAGCCATTGGAGCCATGTGTGTGTGGCGCTTCTAGCGCTGGGATATCCAAGCGTGGATAATGTCAGGGTATATAATACTCGAAAGCAAAGTTGATGAGCAAGTGTGAGAGTCCTGAGAAAGGCTCTACTGATTAGGAAATGCTGCCAAGATGCTGGGTTAATGTGGTTGGTGAGTGGTTATGGGCTGAGATTGAGAGGGGTTTCGCCAGACTCTATATAGCAACAAAACAGAGAAGTAGATACACGCTTCAAGGCTGAGAAGATGAATGCGGATGATGAGCGCAGAATGAAGGGCAGAAGAGAGAAATGGGCTTCACAGAGAAGATGTAAGAATGCTTCATTGGGGGATCCACGGCGGGCCAAGCAGAGGGAGATACGCCGCTGCGAACTATTCCTAGTAAGAAATCCCACACTAGTCTATGTAGATACCTAAACAGAGAACCCACCCTAGTCAGACCAGGAGGGAACACCACCGTGGATGATGACCGGGGTCCTGGGAACATCCTTGCCGATAGGCACATGGGGATACTAGGTCACTAGGTGCATTGGGTGCGCTACGAACGAACGAGCGAGCTTGTCGAGTTGGCAAGGACCAGTGCCGGATCCGTCATCGATTGCAAGTGTGGAGGGCATACTGCGCGCGAGAAGAAGAGATGGCTGTTGGTCTCGAGCCGAAGACAAACCAACACGACCAACAGTAGAGAATGGATTGGCAGCATGTGGACTACAGCAACTACACACCGAAGTCGAAATTAGCAGATCGAGGCAAGCCAGGGCCAACATAGTTTGATAGTTCTGCTATCTTGTGTCTCGGGCCTAGAGCCTGAATCCGAATTCATTCATTCTTGCACTCAAGTTGGAGCGAGCCGGTCTAACGAGGCTGGCTGGAAAGCCGGGGCTTGAGACTCAAATCCGGGGCCGGTTTTATCGGGCTCTGGGTAAGCAAAGAGGCAGACAATAAGGGAAAGCAACAGAGAAGACCGCGGTCTCGGCACGAGCTGAGGTCCTGAAGGCGGGGACAAGAAGACGGGGGATATAGTGAGGGTGAGACTGAGGTTCAGCGCCATGTTTCTCGAGGTGTGAGTGGGTGGTTGCGTCGGCGCAATAGAATGCAGAGCTGCAGATGTGCAGAAGGCGTTGCCGAAAATAAGAGTAGCGTCGTGTGGATAGTAATCGGGGTAGGATTGTACTGGGTAAAGGAGGAGGGCTGATGGAGAGTCGGGCTGTGACAATCACTTCTTAGTGTGCAGCAACTATTGCAGAAGATGCGAGACGGCATGAGTCTATTGGCCGGACCGAGTCTGTCATGACCAGAAAAGAAAGAAGCTGCCTCTTGGTGTACATTGTATTGGGTGGTGCCATTGGTGCCGTTGATGGGGTTAGCTGAGTGCTACGAGCAGCAGTACCTACTTCGGTGGACAGGAGAACTCCAAAAAAGAATACTTCACCAGGTACTCCGTACCTTAGATAACCATCCAGGCCCAGGCTAGCGGAAAGATGGATCCTGAATGGCCGGTAAAGACATGTCTCTTGGGTCGCTCTTTGCGTGTGCGCAAACGGGCCAATAAAATTGGTCGAAAGTTGTCTCCCCTTCGGCTTTAGCCAGGCGGCCGTTCCCAGTGGGAAGGACTTGAAGGAATACGTACCGTGCCGTAGATTTCTCCACCCGACGGAGTGGTTGCCCGTTTGGACTTTGACCTGAGTGAGTCCCGTCCTTTTGCACCCTTGCCCCGCTTATCTTCAACTGGCAGCCACTCCAGGGCTCAGCTAAAAGGAACTTCGGCTTGGCACGTGCATCAAGTACCTTTTTTTTTTTTGCCAGACCACCCTTCCCGAACAATCAGTGATTGCCTAAAGCATCCTGGGGTTAAGGATGAATTCAGCAACAAAAAAATGCTACCATGAATTGGACTTTACCCTCGACTGACCCCAGGCAGCCACAATCGACATCGAAAACCCGGTCACAGAATTCTTCAGACCACTTCCAAACAAGCCAACCGCAACCGTTGATGCTGCACGCTTTGCGGCTCAATTCCTCTTCAAGACATGGTTGAGATGGTAAAGTTCGAAAGACAACAGCAGACCCAGGCAATCCAGGTGTTCTCAATTAAGCCAGTGCAAGTCTGGATTGAAGCAAAATCGGCTCCCGAGCTGCCCGTCCCCCCACATGCAAGCTGAGACAATCGAGTGGTGGACTTGACTAGCCTGGTCTCAGTCCGTTCCGTTCATTCAAAGAATGAGATAGCCATTGAAGCAGAGACCTGCCAGAGTCTTGTGCGACAGGATCACCTTACGAGACTAATCCGTATCCCTACCCCGATGTATTGGTGCAAAGTGAAGTCGACATGACAGGGGCCGGGACCTCGGCTGGACATCATCCACGATTTTCATGCTACCAAGCCTTGGCCTTGATAAACATGAGGTATTGTCCTTTTCGTCTCCTTCTGCAGCTTCTGCAAAAGCTTGCCCTATCATACTACGTGATGACGATGTAGAAGCGCATACGCCGCTGAGAAGCAGAATATGAGGCGAAGTACGAATAGGCAAGACTTACTTACATTGACTGAGGTAAGGTATATGCAACTTTTCTCGGGTCGCCGATGTAGTCAATAGGAAAGCTCACCTAGTTCATTCACTTGATTGAGAACGCAAAACAATGATTGATGCTTGACATGCTCGATGGGATCGACATGCGATTCGAGGCGACAGGGCGAAGGGTAGTGAACCGGGTTCCAACATCAAATTACACGGACCGGAATTGCGGCCTCTGTACGGAGTATCGACTGGGTGACGAAGTCCGAGGCTCCTAATGCCACAATCTCTGCCCACATGTCTCGTCTGACTGTGTTCTAATCCATGATCAATGTCACAGATAGTCCCCGATAACTGACTGCGTAATTTGGTAATCCGTAAGCTCGCACCAACAACGCGGGCCTGCGGCAAGGGCCCGCAGTGGATCCCGGTCCGGCCCCCCTGCGGGAGGGTGGTCGCTGCGCCATCCGCTACTGCCCCGCTAATGCCATCCCGACTCGGCGGGCCCCACTCATAGCCCATCGGTGCCTTCCGAGTCACTTCAGATGCCCTGGAATACATCATAGCCGACCAATCTTTCCAATCAGAGTGCTCCCGACACCTCAAGGCAACCGTCAGGCTGAACTGTGCCTCTTTCATCTTACATCCAGCTTTGCGGTCGAGTTGCATCATTCGTCTCGGTCATCTCCAGCTCCGTATTGCTGCATGCCTCGTCTGCCTCGCCATTGGCAGATCGACAAGACATCAACGGTCAGCAATCGTGCGATGAAACATATGCCAGGGCCGAGTCTCCCGTCATTGTCCAATATCATTTGGCAATCCACGAATCAACCTTTCAACTCCTTGGGTAGGGCTGAGTTCGCTGCCCACGCGAACGCAGACTTACTAGGCAGGTACATCAGACGGCCGCTGCTGCAGGGGTCAACCCATCAGCCTCTGGCCAATGCGCCGTAACGACTTACAACGACGTCGGTGGCCTCGTCACTCGCCCAGTCGTGCGCGGCCGCAACTCGATGGCATGATGCAAGGCCCGATCGACAGAAATGAGTGCCAGAGCGACGCATATCCAGCACAGCGAAGTGACCACCACCCTCCAATCTGTCCGCTCAGTTCCTACATCTGTTGTATGCATCAAAGTCACAGGACGCGAGATGCACTGGAAATGGTACGTTACGATGCACCTCGTCCAGAGACACATACTCTTACGTCCGTTAGGAACGCCTTCTTCAACAAAGCCACCACTGGAAACACGCGATATTTATAAAATGACGTTAAATAAAACATCATCAACATGTTGTGCTGCGCGGGATCTTGCCTGTGGTCGAATCAGCATTATCGTTGTATCGTTTCACAACAGGTGAAGTCCCCGAAAAATTCTCTTTCCAGCAGTCACATCATCTCTATCTGAGGTATCTCGGGGAAACACAATGAACATCGACGATGACTGTTGTTGCTTCTAGATATCTGTTTGGCCAACGTCAACTTGGCGATGCGGGTCTGGCGCACGCAGCCCATCTCTCGCCAGCTAGGGTCAACGAAACCAGCTAGGGTCAACGGAGCTATTCCATATCATGTCCAACCTTGAACTAAACGAGTCGTCGAATACGCGTCGAAATCAAGGTCTTGAGCCACAAGCGATGTTCATTTGCCCGTTATTGCACTGCCCCATACAGACGGGCGGATGCTTCACAGCCAGCAACATTGTCCTGGCACTTCGATCGATCAACAGATGGAACGCCAACTCGGGCCGTCTTTCTCTCGTTGAGCACTGTGTTCAAGTCTTCAGGGATGTCATTGAGCTTCGGTTTGTACGGCAGACGGCGGAAATATGCCGCTACGTATTTGTCTACGAGACCCCTCAGGCATGCCTGGTATCCGAGGTCGACCTATCAGAGTATACTCATATCGCCAGTGCAGTGCCTCCGCATGGTGATCATCTTTGAATGGGTGTGAGAAGAGAGTGCTGACGAGAGAAGATACTGAGACCAGCGCTGACACTCTAAAGCCACTTTCAACTGCGGCAAGAAGCCTGCCCGCCGGCTGTTGATGTTTCTAACATCCGATCGAAGCCAGTAAAGTCGTTCTGCTCACTCAGTCTCGCGCCCTTTCTACAAAAGTGGAGCACTCCGAAGGATTCGGCTTATTCAAATCCTTTAGTCGGCACTTGGAAAGATGGCTGTTAAATCTTCCGGTTCGTTGAAACCTATGCTTACACTTCTCTGGCGACAAGAAGTCATCACTCAAAGAGTAAGTAGTTTGCTTATCAAAAAAAAAGTAATTGGTATTGATTTAACTCAGGTATCCCTGCCGCCAACGCCAGCTCCGAAATACAAATAGACATTACACCGAATTTCAAGGTCATCACTACGTCTGCCCATCGTCCTTAGACGTGGTTCCCGCCGCTCACACCAACTTTTCGTGTCGCTCTTCCGAAGTGCCGGTTGAGAACGCTTAGTTCCACCAGTCACCCTGGTCGTGCATAGCACGGGCAACCTTGACGAAACCGGCAATGTTGCTACCAGCGACCAAACTGGGAAGCTCGGTCTCACCACCCTTGACGTACTCCTTGGCGGTGTTGAGGCCGTTGAAGAAGGCAGCGGTCATGATGTCCTTGAGCTTCTGGTCAACCTCCTCGCGGGTCCAGCTCAGGCGCTGGCTGTTCTGGGCCATCTCGAGGCCAGAGACGGCGACACCACCACAGTTGGCGGCCTTTCCGGGAGCGTACCAGATGGCCTCGCCACCCTTCTCCTTGCGCTGGGCCTCGAAGACGTCGATGGCCTCCTGGGTGCAGCCCATGTTGGAGCCCTCGGCGATGGCAATGCAGCCGGCAGCAATGAGAGCCTCAGCCTCCTCCTTGGAGACCTCGTTCTGGGTCGCGGAAGGCAGAGCAATGTCGACCTTGCCAACGTGGGTCCAGGGACGGGCGCCCTTGATGTACATGAAGGAGCCCTTGTGGTCGAACTCGGTGAGAGACTTGCGCTGGACCTTGAGGTCGGCAATGTTCTCAATCTGCTCGGGGGTGAAGGCAGCGTCACCCTCGGCGACGAGGCAGCCCTGGGAGTCGGACAGGGAGACAACGGTGGCACCAAGCTCGATGCACTTGAGGGCAGCGTACTGGGCGACGTTGCCGGAACCAGAGATGGCGACACGCTTGCCAGCGAAGGAGCCCTTGTTGGCGTACTTGAGCATCTGCTCGACGTAGTAGACAACACCGTATCCAGTGGCCTCGGGACGGATCAAGCTACCACCCCAGGTAAGGCCCTTTCCGGTGAGGACACCCTCGAACTTGTTGCGCTCCTGGCGGTAGGTACCGAACAACCAGCCAATCTCGCGGCCAGAGACACCGATATCACCAGCGGGGACGTCGGTATCGGCACCAATGTGCTTGCTGAGCTGGCGCATGAAGGAGACGCAGAAGCGACGGATCTCGTTGTCGCTCTTGCCCTTGGGATCGAAGTCGGAACCACCCTTGCCACCACCCATGTTGAGGCCGGTCAAGGCATTCTTGAAGATCTGCTCGAATCCGAGGAACTTGAGAACCGACAGGTTGACGGTAGGGTGAAATCTCAGACCTCCCTTGTAGGGACCGAGGGCCGAGTTGAACTGAACGCGGTATCCGCGGTTGACCTGGAGCTTGCCCTTGTCATCCTCCCAGACGACGCGGAACTGGATGACGCGCTCGGGGATGGAGACGACCTCGAGGGCGGTTCTGTACTCGGGGTTCTGGGTGAAGAGGGAGGAGTTCTCGAGGGTGCTGACAAGCTCTATAGACGGTGTTAGTCTTGTTGGATACGATGTGTAAGAATGGCCGTAGATGGCAACATACCATTGTAAGCCTGCTGGAACTCGGGCTCGGTGGGAAGGTTAGACATTTTGACGGTTTAAAGGTATGTTGTATATATATGGTGCTTCAAGGTTGTGTCTCTGAGAGGTGATTTCCTAGTTCGTCTGGCAGAGAGAGAAACTGATGAAGTTCCAAGTCGAGAA
Organism: Colletotrichum acutatum; assembly: GCF_030867785.1. Taxonomy (NCBI): domain Eukaryota; kingdom Fungi; phylum Ascomycota; class Sordariomycetes; order Glomerellales; family Glomerellaceae; genus Colletotrichum; species Colletotrichum acutatum. The sequence continues at coordinate 198,075 of NW_026849003.1, forward strand.
GATGGGGGAGGGAGGTGCGCCCGCAAGATTATATACAAATCTGGGAACCCTGTCGATCGAAACGAGAGCCAAATCGAATCGAGTAAGAACTCACAGACTGGCAACGGCGAAGCGTGTCGTTGCCCCATGTTCCCCCCGGTCATCTACGCCTCCAAGCTTCGGGAGCCCCTTCATGGTGAAGGTAGATGCAGGCGGGGACCAGGGACTAGCGTGAGAGCAAGATATGTCCGGGTCGGCCGTGGGGGGCGTGGACGGTGGAAAAGAGAGAGATAGGACTCCTCCTCCCTCGCCTCTCCTCTCACGTCTGGAGCGCATTCATTCGGCGCCAGACCGACAATTTGTCGTGTCCCATAGCTAACAGAAAATGAAAAAGGGCCCGGGTGAAACCCACGCGGGTTGACGTAAAAAAGACTCAGCGAGTCTAGGCTGGATAGAGTGCCGGGACCGGGCCCGGGTTTTCGCGCTATGTGGCCGGCGGGGGCCTTTCGAGGTCCCTTCATGCAGCTCTCTGATTTGCTGCCGAGTGTCAATTATTCACGACCATCACAAAGAGTCTAAGAGACAAGAGGGTTTGCGCTGCCGCGCGAGCGGTTGCGATTCCGGAGGCGGCGAGCCGAGCAGGCATTTGCTGGGGCGGAAACCAGGAGTCCGCAACTGAACTGCAGGGGCGCAGGGGTCTCAGGGATGGCCCGGACGCTCCATTGTTCGGGAGAGGGAAGAAGACATGCCCTGGAATGCGCGAATGCCCTCCATCGACAAGCCCGGCGCGCGTGTCCCAAACAAGCCATAACCTGGGGGACGTCATCCAACAATTGCAGCCCATGCCCGCGGACCCCCCACCACTGGCACATGCTTCCGCATGCACGGATTTCTTCTGTGTCTCGCCCTCCTTTCTTGACCTGTCACTGTCACTGGGAAAAAAACAAGGGACCCCGTCAAATGTTGCTGTCATTGGAAATGTCCTTGCATGCTGTGGCGTGCCACTTGGGAACAAGAGCCGAAATGTAGTCCTATCAACCGTCTCTCATTGGTTGTCCTTGGTGTCGAGATACAGCAAGGTAGATCAAACCTTCAAGTTTTCAAGCTGAGCTTCTAGCTCTAGGACGCTCGAAGCCAACTGCCATTCGCATGTCCGCACACTTCTCCCCAAATCGTCGATGCTGGTGCGGCAGCGCTGATGGCGGCACTAGAGAATTATCTGGGAAAGGGAAAGGGGGCTTGTCACAAATTGGCCCATGACGCAGCAGGCGTCATGTCTTGCATAGACCCATGGGGTGTTCTTTTCGTTTCTCCATTATGCCACTTGAAGGTTCAAAGATAAGGAAAATCGAGAGACGAGGATTTGCGACAGGTTCGACACATGTGAATTGATCATGGCAACTTGTAACGCCAGTCATGGTTGGGTGAGTGGTTGGACTGGACCCAGGGCCACCAGAAGCAGGCTAGCATGAACGGGAGATAGATTGACAAGAAAGAAAGTGTCCGAAGAACGGCGCGTCGAGTAGCAGTTCCGCGATCGGAAGTGAAAGGTGCCAACGTAAGTGACGGGAGTGAGTGTGTGTGTGTGCGACAACGAAGACGGCGACGGCTGGGCTGCCGTCGGTGCAGTGCCCTGGTGCAGCGCTGCCGTGGGTGGTGACGGACTGAGCTGACATGCGAAATTGCTCAGCCGATTGAGTCGGAAAGTGCGACGCAACCCGATACAATGCGCTCCTGTCTTCGCATACCTTGTCCTTTACCCCGCCGACGTCGCCCCTCCATGTTGGGTTGGGTTTCGTTTCTGCCCCTCGCTTCTGAACTCCCGATTCCCGAACCCGCTGTCGCGTGTTTTTTTTCTTCTTTTTTTTCGTCTTTGCTTTGACTGGCAGGTAGTCCCCTGAAGATGCCTAGGCAGGGGTTTCTTTCCTCCGATCGTTCTCCGGGGCCATCTTAGTCTTTGCCGCCGTTGCTGGAGAAAAAAAAAATGGAGGGGTTAAATCTGTATCCGTACTATTTCGAAATCTCATCTCGGAACTGAGTTGTCTAAGGCAGTTCGGTTCGCAGCCTTACGGTGCGTTGGATCGCTTGGACTGTGTTGACTGTTGACGGAGCAAGGAATTCTCGAGTCTCATTCGACGGTGCGTGCATGCATTACATTCCAAAGTCAACAAACCACCGCAAACACTTCCAGGGGCTTTGCAGCTCCGCTATTGAGGATGCTTTTACACACAGAGACAGAGGGTTTGCTCGGCACGTACGTAATACGATGGTTCTGTGAATAATGCAAACCATGGCATTGGCTACCAAGACCAAATTGCAACTACAAAATACTAGTGAGCTGCATCGTTACTAGAAAGCTTAACGTATTTGGTGCATGTTTATCTATATTGATAGATCTCACAGCTGTTGATATCACCAACTCTCGAAACCATACACAACACAGCATGTAGGTTGAGAACCTTGGTGTGCACCCTCGGTAGGTAGGCCGACGGGAGAAGAAGCACAGTCAAAACTCCTCGGCGTAACACAGTAAAAAGCCAAGAGATTGATAACCTTAGATCCAAAGAGAACAGCGAAGAGGGAGAAGGAAAAAAAAAGTCCCGCGTGGAGAATCCCAGCCAGCTTTCAGCCCAAACCCCGACCCGAGCGGATGACCGACCGACTGCGGCGACAACATCTACGGAGTCTAGAGTCTGGGACGACGTGTTTCCATCTGTCTGCCCATCTCATCTCATCTCATCTCCCCCCTCCCGAAGTGCTCCCATCCAGTCCCACCGCCGCCGCCGCCGCCGCCACCAAGACCGCCGATCCAGCAGCTGGGTAAGGCGGCCTGAACCTGGCTCATTGCAGACACCTCAGTGAGTGACACGCACCAAAAAGAGGGCGGCGGCTGCTTTCTCCAGTTCTCACGTCCGCCCATTCAGAGAGCAGCCGCCGCCCTTCCGCTGCCGGCGGCGCCCGGGGCGACCGACTGTCCCAACGAACCACAGCGCTTGCCCAGCGGTGCCCAATTCTCTTTTACTCAATTCACACACACAACCAGAACTCCCTCACTCGTTCGTTCCCGCCAACCTCCATACTCCGTTACTCCGTACACATCTCCGATTCCCACAACGGAACTTGCCTATGGATCGAGACACTTTTTTCGGTGGAATAATGCCGCAACCTAAGCTCATCTCTCTTGCTTTCTCCTCGTATTATGGCCATATTGGGACTACATACAGGACCACTCCTCCCGATTTTTCCCGACATATGGAGGATGCTTCTCCGTCTTTTGAATATCATGTTGCATCTTGTTTCTCCTCCATACCCTTCCCTTCCTTAGCTCACTCTGCTAGACCCATACCCTGCCTCCTTGTGCGGAATTCGAAATTCTCTTGGAACCCATATGGAGACCAATGAAGAAAAATAAAACAAAGCGAGCAAACGCCGTGAAACGCCTACCCCGAAACAACATATCTGCCTGCGTAGACCTGTAGGCCTCCACACCACCGCTGCATCTGCAGCTGCAGAATCTCAAAGGTCGGCTCATGGGAAAAGAAAAGCTTAGCGTCGTGAAACCCCCCATCCCTACCCCCTCCATGTTCTAGGTATCCCACTTCTTGGCACGCCTTCTACCAGATTGCAGCCTGGTCAAAGTCGAACCTCTTCAGCTCCTTCCCTGCGTCTTCCAAGTCCTTCTTCGCCTTCATACGCATGTAGAAGATGGGGCAGTCCTTGCTACTGCAAATCACTTCGCAGTGCATGCTGCCCTGACACCGCTGGCACTGCGTCCAGAGCCGGCCGAACCGCACCTCGAGATCCGACGTCTTGTCCAGTGTCTTCTTGTACAATTCGCCGACCCGAGGCGCGCAATCCGAGCACACTGCCCCCGCGCTCTCCTCCTTGCCTCGGAGTGGTTTCTTGCATCCCATGCATGTTTGCGTCTTCTTTGCAAACTTCATCAGGCCTCCGACGGCCGGCGCCGACACTGCAATCGTGCGTGTATGCGCTCCCGTAAGCAGCGAGTTCGCCTTGGTCTCACCCAAAATGGGCTCGAAGATTCTGCCCAAAGGCTTCGCAAGCTGGTTATCAAGGTAGTATCGCGTGTCAATTGGTACGTTGTTCTCAAGGACGTAGATGGGATCCTCAGACTTCTCGTAGTTCTTTGCGCCTGCCGCACCCTTGATCATCACGTAGGCAACTCGGTCACCTAGACCTGGTGCCGAGCCTGCATCGCGCTTCTTCATTCTCTGAGCGAGCTCTACATGAGCCTGTTTGGCCGCGTAGTCGTCTTTGGTGAGCGCCTTCGTAATGACCAACTTCGACATATCAACCTTGTTTTGCAACAAGTCCGCAATCGTGTCTTTGACGTAGCTGAGAGTGAAAGGTCAGTCGGCATGGTTCAATAATCAGACGGCGCGAACTTACTCTTGCGCTCCCTGGACATCTTGGTCGATGAGCATCATTCGAAGCACCTTCTCAATGACGGTTTGTACAAGCAGACAATTGTCTCGTCGAACCGTCTCAATACCCTTCGTATCCATCTTGTCGTACTTATTGGGGTTCGTCCAGTACAGGCCAGCGTATCGCTTCTTGTTGATGAGCAGGTATGGGTAGTATACCTTTTCGAACTCCAACTTGATCGGCTTGACAAACTTGGAAGAGACGAAGCTAGCAGCTTCTTCGCCAAACTTCATTGCCTCGGGAAGGTCTTTGGTGCCGAACTTGACCATGACAGAGTCAGTGTCACCATAAATGACCTGAGCGTCATGTGTGTATCCATTGGCAATGCAGTACTTCTTCTCAACCTCCTCTTTTGTCTTCATGATCATTTGTCGGCCAAAGGCTGTTGTGCTACTGGCGATTTCAAGACAAGGCAGCTTGCCAGTTGTCGCACCCGTGAGTCCGTAGACGGAGTTTGCACTGATCTTCAAAGCCAGTTGTCGACCGTTCAGCACTGCTTTCTTGAAAGGATCTGTTTCTCCAGCCAATTCATGCTTGGCCTGCTTTCTTGCCGTCAAAAGTTCCTCGAGAATCTGAGCAAGAAGTCCCTTTCGTTGTTTAGTGGTAACAAAGGTGTCGCCGTTCGGGGTAACAATGTAGTCATCGTCCTTCTTCAGATCAAACTTTTCGATGGCCTTCTTGTTGACCAGTGTTGTATAGCAGAGGTTGTGGGCTTGCATGATACTCGGGTACAGTGAAGCGAAATCGAGGGTTGCGATAGGCACATCGTAGTATCCTCGGGTCGGCTCGATGACCGTGGCACCTTCATACTGCTCATCACTGCCCTCAGACCTCATGTTGGGGATAACTAGCTTCTGTTCCAAGGCCTTCCGGAAAAGCTGACTGATGAACTTAACTTGCTGTCCTCGAGAGAGCAAAAAGTTGAATGGGATACCAGTGACTCTGGCCATCTCAGTGTAGTTCTCGAGGCAAGATAGCTTGTCCATGAGCCGCTGCGGGAGGTATGCGTCCTTCAGACAGTAAAGGGCGAGACGTCGGCGTGATTCGGGGGTACCGTTGAACAACTCTGTGATCATGGTGTAGTGGACATCCTCCTTTTGCTCTCCCAAAAATTGGGAGCATACAGAGTTGAGCGTATAACTTCGAAGGTGGTGGTCGCGTTGGACAAGCTGCAGTAAGTCGAGTTGCAACCGTCCGTTGGTATTGGTGGCCTTGCTATCGCGGTTACCCATCTGCTTACTGGAGAAGTTCGTCTCCTTGGCTCTGGAAGGGATGCTAGGGATTCGAGACCAGTACTCGAATCCTCCAACCTTCAACGCCTTTGCTCTGTCGAGAAGGTATGGGAAATCAAAGTTGGCAATGTTGTATCCGATAATGATATCCGGGTCGACTTTGATGAGGAACTTCTGCCACTCGCTGAGCATCTTCTCCTCTTTTTCGAACTCAAGAATCTGTGTGGCGACGATAGGACTGGTTGTGTCCAAGCAGAACACATTCCGCACGAAGGGCTTCTTCTCTCCATATCTTGTGACGACGTTGGCAATCTGGATGACGGGGTCATGTGTCGCCTCTGGGAAGATGCCCTTACGTCCAGCGCACTCGATATCGAACGACATGATTCTCAGGGGAGCCATCTTGGACCACTCTCCGACCGGCTTGTGAGCGATGAGGTCCAGATAATTGATCTCGGCTTCGATCTGGCAGTTCGATTGTCGTTGAGACTGGTGCAGAACCTGGTATTTTGATGCAGGGGCTTCAACCCAAGACATTCCGAAGATCTAGCAAAATCACATTAGCCTCGTCGAGACAGTCGATACCATAGCAACGCACCTTGCAGTCAACCATGAAACGGAGGACGTATTGAATATTGTCGAATGTCATGATGCCACCATCCATGCCCTTCCACAATCCCTTCCAGTTGGCATTGCCCGACTCGATCGTTGTCCGAACTCTAGCGATGAACTTGGGGTCCATGACAGTGACCTTGAGGTAGGGGCTCTTAACATTTCCTTGGAACCCGTATATATTTTCCCTCATCAAGAAAGAGACCGAGTGAATACAAGGCTGGTGCTGTGCTACTTGTGACTCGAGATAGGCCTTGAAAGCATTGCAGTCTTCGGGTCGGAACGCCACCGGGGCAGCGACGTAGAGGTAGTGTTTGAAGTCCGTGACGTGCAACATCACTGAGTGGCCTTGCTCGGTAACACCAAACAGCTTGACCGTTGCTCGACCGCCATGTAAACTGCCCTCCTCGGCCTCGATTTGCTGGAAGATCAGGTTGTCCCTGGCCGGGTTGAAGTCGACAAGCGGAGGCCGCTCCCATGCTTGATCCTTTTCGGTGTTGTTCTGCTTGAGTTCAGAGATATCCTGACTCAACTTCTCAAGGACTTCTGATTCGAAGGCGCTCTTGGGTTGACTAGAGCCCGGGATATTCTTCGCATTCTTCTGGGAACCGACATGGCGGGCGGGTGAGGACGAGAAGCCTTCGACTTTGCGCTTCTTGAGGGACGATGGCGTCGACGGGATGTTGCGGCGGGTGCTTGGTGTCTCCCCAAGCACACGCTTTTGAGGCAGCACTGTAGCCATTGTGGTGATCTGGCTGTGGTGGGAGAATTGTGCAGAGTGAATCAACCAGACCTCATAGTCGGGTGGGTTTGGGGGGTCGTTAGGTTGTTGCTATGGGATGGAACTTTCAGAAACCCATTAACGCGAAGACGCGCTTGACGTGATTGACGTCGACGTGACTTGACCCACTCTAAAGTGGCTGATGGAAGGCGCGAGCTGATGACTAAGGCAATTGAACTGGGGCTCCTCTAGGTCTGAGACGCGACGTTGACGCCAAAGACGGGAGGTGCAGGAGAGCGGGTACTTCCCAGATTATCCCCACTCAAGTTCAGGTATACCCTCCAGTATCAACAGTGAGGCAAACGAACAAAGTTGAAAAACGAGCTCACCTTCTGGGTTGTTTGTTTATTTGTTACCTTCCTAGCAATTCATTCTAGACACTGTAACACTAATGTCTTCGCCATCACTCTTTTCTTTTGACCCCCGAGCAATGCAATGATGTTTTCAAAGGTAAAACTTCGGTGACCAGAATGTGGTCGGAAGGTTCTCACGAAGGAAAGAAGCGATGGATGACTCCTCGCAAAGCCAACTCTTGATATTAACTGAATAAGGCTAAGGCATATGGGATATCAAAATGTTAACAACTACAAAATGTTGGAAGCTCTTGTACAGAACCACATGCCCCTAGAAACAACTGGCCACCTGTTGTTGCACTGCTACGCATGGTCTCTGTTAGCTAGAATGAACTCATTAATACAAGTGATTCAATTAGAGCAACATGATAATATATAATCTCGCAAGGCAAATAGTCGCTCTAATTCCTTCGCGAAGAAACGGGAGAAAGAGAGACGAGATTGCTTGCAGTCATCTTCAGATATCCATTCTAAGAGGCATCAACGGCAGTTTGTCACGACCGCTCAGCTAAGCCATGCAAATAGGATTCATCAAGAGATTGCTAAGAAACGTCATAGTCGTAAAAAAAAGAGAGAAGCAAACTTACTCTGTCAACTTCCGAAACGTATGCTTTGGCGTGGTAGGATAGCACTTGACGTAAGGCGCCGTAACGGAGTATCTTGGTATTGCGTCTGTGGGCGCGACCATGGCAACCTCCTTCCTCAACGGCACACAGGCAAGGCAAGTAATTAGACACAGGAAACCACGGGGAAAGAGTATTAATTTATGTTTTCATATTAGGACCGGGTTGGGTTTTAAATACGTAAACCTCGTGCAGCCCATCGAATGATATGTGCGGGGTAAACCAGGGGCGTCAACACAACGTCCGAGGACGATGCGACTGCGTGATGCCGAGACGGTTGGTCGGTCAGCGGCAGCGAATAGAAAGAACCCTGGCAAATTCCCGCAGCGCTATGTGTGTTCGCTATGTGTGGCTCTACCTATGAAGACGACTTGTCTCTGTTGGACGTACGGGAGAGGATCCTTCCTTCTTTTTTCATAAAATACCCATCGTGAACCGGACGCCGTCGCTGAGCAATGCAAATCGTGAACCACCCTTGCCAAAGTCCATAAACCAGTGCAATGCAGACTCTCGTAGCATTAGTTCGGTCATTCCTCCTATGATGTCAACTCTTCATGATGAAGTGATCTTGAAGTTGTCAAGCTCGCACCAGTTGTTTACAGGCTAGTTTCAAGTCAGCACATGATCGTCAGTATGGGTTAACAGATAACTTACAATACAACTCAGGTACTTGCACCAGCTGCACGTGTTGTGGTAGATGTAGAAGTTGTTAAGCAGGACGATGAAGACGATGATGACAGTCAGCAAGAAGCCGGCTCTGACCAACCACCATGCCCACCAGAGTGGCTTCCTGCCCTTGAAGAAACCGATGGGATTCTTCAGGAACGGAGGCGGGCCACCCTGGTTGGGAGTAAGGTGCATGGACGCGTATGACGGATCCTCAGCGCCAAGTCTCCGTCTCAGGGAATTGGGCGAATGCAAGACGCAGATGCCGAGCGCAAGACCCATCAGGAAGCCACCAATATGGGCAAAGTTGTCGAGTCCTGGCAGGAGACCCAGAACGAAAGAGATGACTACGTCCAACATGATGAACATCAGGTCCTTGACAGGGCTGCGGCGGTCTTTCCATGAGTACAATAGATCGAGCAGAGTTAGGGCAATGACGCCGAAAAGGGCACCTGAAGCACCCGTAGACGCAGCCATAACACCGGCGTAGTTTGCTCCCATGACGTTGCCGAATATACCTGCGCTTACATAGACCAAGAAGAAGCGAATCGAGCCGATAGCAATTTCCATCTCCTTTCCTATCGTCATCTGCAGAAGCAGGTTGAAGCCGATATGGATGAGCCCTGCGTGCAGGAAGATGGGCGTGATGAAGCGGAACCACTGGTTGGGTTCCGGCGACTGGTTGATGTCGGTGTAGGTAGGCTCCGGCACACCTCCAAAGCCGCACAAATCGCCGAGACCGCACTGATTCGAGGGATTGCTGGCGTCGCTTGAGGTCGAGTTCGGGCAAGGCCAGGTAATGGGCTGGCCGAGATCTTGGATACCCTTGACGTTGTGCATGCAAGCTACGTAGCGAGCACCCATGTTGATCATAACGTAGGTGGAAGGTCCAATCATGGGGTTGAACGAGGGTTTGGTCATGATAGGAGACCCGGTAAGTTGAGCTGCGTTCCTTTAGTATCAAATATCATCAAGTTTGACCTGTTTGTTTGACTTACCATTCTTCACAATCTCAGCGATGAAGACAGCGACCTGAACCAATGTGAAAATGTAGACAACCCACGGAATACCCTTTCTGTCGGCGCCAAACATGCCCAGCTGACCAAACCCAACCTTGTTCTTGTCGCGGCGGCTCTTTGAGCGACGAGATCCCGCAGGTGCGTCGTAGACATGATCATTCTCGTTCATCTCCACATCCTTATGCGGCTGCGTCGGCTGCCGGCTTTGCAGGGGGATTTCGTCGGCCACATTTTGTCTGCTCGAGTCTGGAGAAGTCGAATGGCCGTAGTACGCGGTGTCCGGCTGAGCATAAGGATTCTGCTGGTGGGGATCGTGGCTGTTGTAGGCCGTCTGGCCGTGGCCTGTGTAGGCGGTGTTTACTGTGTTCATCGTGTTCATACGCTGAGGTTGCATGTTGTTCGTGGTCTGGGGATGAGGGCTCTGCGTGTTTCCGTTGTGGCGAAATCCGTCCTGCGTTGAGTCTACTGGATAGACATGATCGTCAAAGACGCTTTCGAAGGGAGATACGGTGTTGGCGCGCGGTGGTGGTGGTTGACTGGCGCCGGGCGCGGGCGGTATTGAGCTGTAGGGAGGAGCGGGTGTTGAACTGGTTGAGGGAATGTTGTTGTAGGCAGCACCGCCGTAATAGGGAGCAGGCGAGGGAGAAGCTCCTGGAGGGGGTAGCGGTTTGTTCTGGTAATAGTCGTTGGCGGCCATGATGTGTGCTGGGTCGGCGGATGCCAATTACGAAGGGATTGGAATTAAGTGAGACCAGGGGAATGGGAATCTGGGCGAGGTCTCGTCCTTTTCTGAGAGTCGAAATCTCGCTTGGAGTGGCTGAACTAGGCTGAGACGGGCAGCGAAGGCAGGCAAGGCGAATCGGACTAGTGCGAGATGGAGAATGGCTCAGGTACCGACCGGAAAGGGATGGGACGCGGAGAAATGTGACAGCGGGAGGGTTGAAATGAGGTGTGTGTCGTAACGCGGTCGGGGGGGTCGTGGATATTTGTTCGATGCAGCGTTTTGGCGTGGATCGATGAGCCCGAGCTAAGCCTGGAAGACGGATGGAGTGATTGAGTTGAGGTATGGATACAGTGCAGGGTGTCCGTGAGCGCGGTGGGTCGGTAACAAGCAAATTAAGCCCGACTAAGCCAGCCTCTGTGAATGAGACCAAGGTAACCGGAGTAAGCTGAAGCTGAGAGGGCGAAGCCGCAAAGGAGAAGTGAGAAGAAGGTCGTAAAGTAATTGCAGGTTTCCCTCCAGGCGCGCGGTAGGCGAATTATGAACTAGCGGACTGGGAGAATGCCTGTGCACTCAACCTGAGCTACACTACTTCGGATGACCGGGTGAGTAGAAGATGGTTTGGGTGTTTGGGTGTTTGAGTGTCGGAGCGCAGAAAGGAGAGTTCCTGTGTGACACCCAAGGGGTTATAGGGGGGCAGAACGAGTGAGGGGAGTGCCACCTTACGCAGTAAACTCGTATGTCGTCGGTCGAGGGATGAATCTAGTAACAGGAGCAGGACACGTTCTCACGACACGAAGGGGGGGGGGGGATGCGAGGAGGTTATTCCTTTTAAACAGCCCAGCTTTCAAACGCAAGCCTTCCTGGTCTTGTTTCTGTTTTCTGCCCAAGCCCGCCAAGTGGGAGGCAGAGTACCTTGCGGCTGGCGCTGGACCAACAACTACACCGGTTTGGATCCATAGGTACGTAAGATACAGAGGAGGAACGGCAATGTGGTTGGCAGTGAAGAGGACCCAAAACACTGCCCGCCTCTCAGACTCGAGGCCTCTCTTGAATGAGTGGATCGCGGTGACGGGAGTGTGTGGGAGGGAGGTGGCCCAGTGAGAGGTGAAGAGGGGGATGCACAATGGCACACCACCAAACGGGAGTCTGAGCAGGGTGCAGTAGGCTTGCAGTAGTTCCGGCTTTGAGGCTGTGTCAGCAACGCCAGCCTTCTTTTTCTGCATCTTCCACTCCGACCTGAGTCCTTTCCCCGCCAAAGGGGACCGTCGCCATTCATACCTGCTGGAAGGTACCTGTTCGCACGAAGTACACCTAAAGGTATGGATCGGACATTTAAGCCTGAGGTAGGTGAGGTGGGCAAGGAACAATGGCGCTTCCTTGCCTTATGAGGTACGATGCCCTAAACCACGGAGTACAGGAGTCAAAAGTGACAGGGCGGCTGCCATTCGGAAGCGCATGTGCATCTGCAACTGGCAGCCCTTTGTGGCAGCGGCACACGTCGCGGTACGAAGACTCGTGGCTGCACCTCTGAGTTGTGCTATGTTTGGAACAGGGCCCCACAAGTTTCAGATAGTTGCGTAACCCAGCCTGCCGACCCCCGGCGTGGCAGATGAGAGCTGTGAGGTAACTCGACCAGACGGGGACCCTTCGTGCCTTCTTCCAACGTCCTTTCTTGCCTCTGTCGAATGTACCTTTCCACTAATTCAAACTGGGCTCGGAACAGAGCCACATCTCAGCCGAGGTCGATACCTATACCCGCCACTTCTCTTCCTCTTGAGTTTTTCCATGAGCCTCACCCTTCTGTTCTGCGGGCTTCATGGCAGCCTACATTGGGAGACATCTATCAACTTCAGACAGCAGGCCATCCACCTCACTCGCTGATCCGCTTAGGGAAGGCAGGATGACATGATGATCAACTGTCAGCACTCGAAACCTTGAAAGCCAGCCACAGCAGCTTCTTGGAATCCTTCCGATGAGGTGCCCTACCACAGTATGGCCAACGACTGCCGATCCATGCAGTGCATGCAGACTAAGGACAGCATCCTGGCAGCCTGTCTCCGACACTCGCTCCGCAGGACGACCACAACCCCAAGCCTTCGAGAGTCATGACCCTGGAAACCCTCGGCGATTCCACAGCGTTGGGGGAGCAACACCAGCATGAGGTGTTCATTCCATTATTTCCATCCCATCAACGTCAACATCAACTGCCTTGCCGCCATCCGACAAGGACAGGCCTGGCGGGGCAGGGAAACCTTCAGATTCTAATCGGCCTCTCCTTGGAATACATGACAAGAAAACATCCCGGATATCCGGGGGTCCCCAATACAGCTCTCCAATGTGCCTTATAAATGGACCCCAAGGACATGACCGACCGGAATGTGGATTTCGCAACACCCGCTATAGTGCGCCTTCCTAAAGAATCTGCCCGACACCGTGGGTTCATCGCTTCTCAGCCCCCTTTTGCTCGACTCTTCCCAGCCAACATCGTGGCACCTTTTTATCATTCCAAGCCTAACCACGCGTCCATGAGGAACCGGTACGAGAACAGAGAAGACGGACCCAGGCTGGCCTTCTAGCAATATCCGCTGTTGTGATCACGGAACTGTTACATGTCAGCTGAGCTTCCAACAGTTGCTGACATTCACTTGCATCGTCTTTGCAACAGTTTGGACGAAATACCTGCGCCAGGTTGTCAGCTCACTTACAACAGTTGTGCACTGCGCAGGCTTGGGGCACTTACGACAAATGGTGGCTCGGCCGTCACCCACTAAGAAATGGTTTGGTACTCGTGGGGGCAAGCCACATCCACTATCGGAGAGAAACACGAGAAAACACCCAAGCCAATGAGATGACGTACTTGGGCAACATTCGAATCCTCTTTTAACTCTCTCTCGTGCTTTCCTCTTGCGAGAGAGGTGACGCTGGATTTGACAGCACCCTGCCAGTCATTTTGGCATTCCCCTGAGCCAGCCCTATCCAGAATGCTGGCTCAAGCTGGAATCATCGTTGTCCGTGCGTTGTCGGAGATCGGGGGTCCTTTCGCCCTGCGTGCGACGCGACTGAATGGAACAACCTATGGGCATCTACCTATAAAGGCGCCTCAGGTCCACGACCGTTGCGACGCCACACGCTATCACGTGTCGATAAGATAACGGAAGGGAAAAAAGACCCCTGGTTTTATCAACTTTTTTTTTTTCCTTCGCTTGGGGGAGCTTTAATTAGCAAGAGGGTCGTTGCGCAGAGTTTCCAGAGTTCCTCAATTGCGCGGAGAATTGCCTACTGCACGCTGAAGATCCAGTTTACACAGTCATTCGAAACTATGAGCAAAAAAATCCGCGGTGGTGATTCCGACTCCGACATGGAGGACGGTGGCGCCAAACTCAATGCACCCACGGTTCGCCTGACTCCCCGAGTCTTCAGCTGTCATGATTTTAACCCCCACCTTAGGAGAAATCGACCGATGCCATGGATGTAGATGTCCCACCAACTCCTGCCGACAAGAGACAGGCGGCAGCCATGGCTCGCGCCGAACGAGCTGCGCGTAGAAAACAAATCCGTGAGGGGTTGACGCCGGGAGGTTCCCAAATTTCTTCCTTGGCCAGCACGCCGAATCCCGAATCCCAGCCCGCATCGCCTGCGCTTAAAGCACAGGAAAAGAAGACGAGGGGAAGGAAAGCGACAAGAAAGAGCATAAGCGTCGCTGAGAAGGCAGAAGAAAAACCAGAGGACAATACGGCGACGAGAACCCCCGACGAGACCACCACAGCAGCAGAGCCCGCAGAGCCCGCAGAGCCCACAGAGTCAGAAGAGCCAGCAGAGCCCGTAGAGCCCACAGAGCCAGCGACAGTGCCTACGCCTACTCCTGCAACAGATGCTGAGCCGCTCCCCTTCGTGATCGATGTGAACCCCACCAAGGGCAAGATCGCCGACAACACAAGCGCGTCCGTAGCCGGCTACGCCACATCCATTGCCCCCAGCTCGGCGTTCGGCGGCGACAGCCAGATCGGTGGCCCCAACCGCGCAGCAAGGCGGCGGCAGATGCAGATTGATAACCACCGGAAGGCGATTAAGAAGGAGCTTGGCATACCCGCCGAGTCGGACGAGCGCGCGGAGGAGGTGGACGCGCTGCTCAAAACCTGGGTCGCCGAGTTTGACGAAAAGACCGAGGCGCGGGCGGCCAAGAAAAAGGCCAAGAAGATCGCGGCAAAGGGGAAAGCAACGGGTAAGCCTTACTCAGGACGAAACAACAAAAATGATGAGAAGCAGAAGCAGATAAAAAAGCAGAAGCAAAAAAAGGCCCTACGAGACCGGCAGGGAGGCAACTAGGGGAGAAGTTGGCCGACCTGCGGCTCGATGGGGCCCCGCCGATTCTGGAGAGCAAAGGCGTCGTGAGGGAGTAATGGATGTGTGATGAAAGGAAAAAGGGAAGGAGACAGGAAGACAAAAGTATATATGCATGCATATTGGCGTCTAGCGGGTCAAATGGGAGGAGGATATATCAATAACAAATTGAACGCCGAGCTCAAATACGGCATACCGGCCATAGTTCGCAAGATGGCAACATATTATTACACGTCACAGATCGCAATACGCAAACCTTACTTGTGTGATGGTGCTCAATAATAGGAATGTACAGCCAGGGGAGATTGTCACCAACCCATCAATGCTCCAAATCGCAACCCTCAACGCCTTTTGCTAGACTTCCTGCTGGCCACAGTGTGTACCTAGACTCGAGTCGGATATTTCCCTCCAATGCCATTGTTTCTTGTTCTTGATATCCTACACCGGCCGTCACCTCCCATCGACAAAACCTCCCCCACTTATTGCTTCTTCTCGCCACCGTTTTTCTGACCCTCCTCTGCCTCCTCCTTCTTCGCGCCGCTCCAAACCTCAGAAACCTGCTCGGCAATCAGATCGCCCAATCCCTTGCCCTCAGCAAGCGCCTTTGCGTGCTCAGCAGCCCTCTTGGCCTCCCAGTCCTCGGGCTCGCTGCCGTACCACAGCCTCTGCGCGAGGTTGCGCTTCTTGAACTCGATGGCGCGCATCTGCTCCTCCGTCAACCCCTCGCGGCGCATCCGCTCCTCGCGCAGGAGCTGCTTGGTGCGCTGCGCCTGCTCGGGCAGCGTCGTGGGGAACATGCGGCCGAGGCGGGACTGCATGCGCTGGAAGAGGGACTGGCCGCTGTAGTCGTAGATGAGCTGGTTGCCCGAGGCGGAGAAACCGGTCCAGAGCATGAAGGTGCGCCAGTCGATTCGGCGGGGGGGCATGAGCATGATCAGGGGACAGAGGACTACGCCTGCCCAGGCTGCGTTGGTGATGATTTTGGGAGTCGGGGTCGGGGCCGGGGCTGGGGCTTGGCCCGTTGGTTGTGTAGAGGCTGAAGACATTGTGTATGTGGTTGTGATGTTTTTCCGCGATGGAGGTCTGTCGGGCAAGGGGGTTCGCAAGCTGCTCAGGTTCGGTGGCTGGGTGAATCTCCTCGCGGGTTCGATGACTTCAATGCTGTGTTTGTAGGTGTTTTCGAGTTCGGGACAGAGATTGGTATCGCAAGGTAGGTGGGTGATGCCGGGTGTTCGAGTCAATGACGATTGATGAAGCTGTCTGGTGCAGGTGCGAAAGAGAAATCTCCCAAAATTTTAGAAGCGCGCTAAGCCCCGGCGCCGAAAATCGAGGTGGGGCCGACCCGGGACTCCGGAACACAAACCACTTGAACCAAATAAATGCACCTGACTTACATGGGCAATCTCTAACTAAAACCTCGATATGGATTTCAATCAGTTATCAGAGGATGCAAATAGTCTCGCGGAATCATTTAGTCCATGGCAAGTTTTCACTGGAGGATTCTAGATATTGGGATCGCGAGAGTCAATTCAGTACCTTCAGGGTCTACTCCATGAAAATGAACGTGAGAAACGTGGAGAACATGTCCGAAGTTGACAAATAACAATGCCTACAGAGGCTTCAGAATCAAAAGGCTAGGTAAAGGCCATTCTTAATGTACTTGTCGACGCTTCTAGTCATCTAGCACAAGGGGAAACCCAACATCTTCAACGATGATCATTCGATTGTTTGAGAGCTTAGTTCAGCAACAGCAGTGTCTGTTCGCAGCCATGAAGAAATGGACATTTTTCAGGCATGACTGTCTGTCAAAGGGAACATCTGCTTAGTACGCCCATTTGGCCAATATAGAGGCGTCCAAAATCGTAGGGTCCTTTCTCCTCTTTAGATCATCACTGACTTGCTTCATTATCGTTAAGATATGACCTCTAAGTAACACTGGCCCCAAGAAACGCCTCCAAACATGCGACACAAAACCAAAATCCAGAACTTTTCTAGTTTTCCTACTTTTGAACTCCTCCGGATGCAGATGCGTGAACAGAATCCAAGATAGCCTCCTCTTCCTGCCACAAGTGCGCGCCCGTCTCCTTCAGCAACTGCACGCACTTCTCCTTGCCCATCTTCTCGGCTAGGTAGAGCGGCGTGTTGTTGGCCAGGTTCCTCGAGTGCACGCTGGCGCCCCTCGTCAGCACTTCGCGCAAGATGTCAATATTGGGCCCGACAGCGGCTAGGTGGACGGTCGTGTTGCCCGCGTAGTCGGCGGCCTTGAGGAGCTCGTGCTGGGCGTCGTTGTCCAGGATCTCCTTCACCGTCCGGACATCGCCGTTTCGTATGGCGTAACCGAGGACGGTAAATGCCGATTCTGACGCGGTTAGTCGCGCTACGACCGAGTCGAGTGAGCCAGATGGATGCGAAAATACCGGAAGAGCCATTTCGGTCATCTCGCCACGCAGAGACTGGGACATTCTCGCGCTGACCTGGGCGGTGGAAAGGCTGGGGATGGCGAGAAGGTAGGACAGCTTGGTGAGGGCGGCCTCTGCTGTGAGATCGAGGCCGAAGATGACGCCGGCGCGGCCGAGTTCGGTCCCGGGGCCGTAGACGGGAGAGACAAAGCCGCTCATGCACTGACTGACGTTGACGACGATGACACCGCGGTCCACGGCGGCCTTGATGACCTTGGTCAAGCTACCGTCGATACCACTGGGGGCGTTGCCCATTCCAAAAGTCTCGAGAATGAGGCCACGAAGGTCGGGAACACGCAGGACCGAGTCGAGCATCTCTGGCCTGATGCCGGGGAACACTCGAAGACAAGCAACGTGGGCGGTGTCGAGGTGCTTCGTGACCTGGAGCTCGGCGATTCTAGTAGGCCTCAACACGATGGGCCAGTTCACATCAATACCAAGTCCATTCACCTTGGCCAGGGGCTCGCAGTTGGGGCTGGCAAAGGCCTCGAAAGCGGCAGATGAGACCTTGCTGGTTCTGTTGCCGCGGAACAGCTTGTGGTGGAAGAAAAGGCCAACTTCAGGGATGACAAAGGTTCCTGCGATGATGAGCGAACCGAGGAGGTTGTCGACGGCGTCGGACTGGAGAGCAAAAATGGAAGCCTGGGAACCAGTGAGGATGACGGGCTTTCCTAGGTCAGAAAGCATGAATGACAGAGCCGAGGCCGTGTACGAAAGAGAGTCGGTTCCGTGCAAGACGACGAATCCGTCAAAAAGGCGGTAGTTTTCCCTGATGGTCTGGGCAATTTCCGTCCAGCCTTCCGCTGAGATGGAGCTAGAGTCCAGCAGAGGGTTAAATTCCAGCACACCGTAACGAATGTGACGGGAGTAGGCGCTCGGTGGTGTTCTCAAGCTGTCGATCATGATTCTTTTTCCATCTTTGACGGCCTCAAGTTGGACTATGCATTGTTAGTGAGACTCATTATAGGCATTGATGCTTTTGACAAATCGTGCTCCAGTTCAGCCGCGGCTCGTGAAGATATATTCTCAACATTTATAAGAAGTTTTCGTGAGGATGGGCCAGGGTTTTCAACATGCGAAGAAGGCAGTCAAGTACTCATTTCTTGACTTTTGTTTCTCCCGGGGGCGTGCTGTCTTTCAGAGAGACCTACCAGGAGGGGAGGACTTGTCGTTGAATGATGGCCGCGGGGCCATGGCATCCTTCAAGAAGCCTCCAATGGGCTGAAGTCCATCGGCGGTAGGCTGCATGCAGATGGTTCCGCCCGTCATGATAATAAGGACTCGAGACTCCGGGTAGTTGGACGCCGGCAGGAGTCTCTCGGCGGTAGGTTCGAAAGCCATTATGTCGGTGTATCCGTGATGCCAAATTCGAGTTTTATCAAAGGGCGAATAGTCAATGAGTGGAATGAAAGTTGGGTGTCGTCCAAGTCGAGACTTTATCACGTATCGACGCCTCCACAGATGGGTATAGTAAATTGAGGGGCACGGGGTAATGGAGGGGCAAGAGCTTTTGTATGGGGAGCGAGGCGACAATAGTTGGCCAGTGTCACGCAAGGGTGGTGCAAAATTTTGTAAATTTGGGCGGGCAGTGATGGATGATGAAAGCACGCGAGTGGAGACGGATGGCGAGTCAATCAAGTCATTTGTGGCATACATCAGCAATTTAAAGGCAACTAGAAGAGCCCTTGGTGGCCGGTATACGGCAACGGCGTGGATGAACCTGACAAGAGCTGGCTGAAATTGGGTTTTGCTGCTTGACCGAAGCCTTAGATAAGGAGGGACAAGGGAATGCAGGCAAAGATCAGACATTGCCCCTCGCACTTGACGGCACGCCTTATCGCGATAAGCCAAAATTTATTGCAAAACTTGGGCGAAAACACGAGTAGAGTCAAGTATCGCGGGGCAGAATTTGATGGGACATAAGCCGATAGCGGATGGCGGGCAGAGTTTTGGAGGGGTAATAATTAAGTAACAGAAGGGCCACGACAGCGGCGTGACCATCTCAAGGAACCAGGCATGGCTGGCTAGACTCGACGAGGGTGTGAGTCGCTGACCACGGCGAAATTCGTGTGGGAGGGCAAGGTGCCTACTCGTACTCAGGCAGAGGCTGCTAAGAGTTCTACGGTTGTAGTCGATATTTCTTGTTGTGCCAAGTTCAGCCCAGGATGGAATTAGATCTGGCATTTGCTTCGATGGCGAATTGGAATCAGCCTAAAAAATAAAAATAAAAAAGCGACAAGTTGCTTGCAGAACTTCCCGTCACCTTCGGACGATGACGCACGTGCGCGGACTAGGGGACTAGGCTAGAATGGACCTGCCACTTTTTCGAGACCAAATGCTGAGGTACGTTTCTTTCTTCGCGGTCCACTGTAGGTTGGACACGCTCGGCAGGACCCACAATGCAGGACCAGGGATTTTCCGCGACCTGAGTTCCATCATCGCCAATCTGGAACTTGATTGAGATTCTGCCACGGACACCGCCCAAACACCAACCCATCCTCAACCACCTGGGCAGGTGAAATCTAACAACTACAGAAGCTCCTCGCCATCGACGGAAAATACTTAAGTCTAGCATCTGTATACGCCGGCCACGACTATACCCGCGGAAACCTGGCCACGGCTAGCAATGCGACCTGTTTAGTTGTCGTTCGCCCTTGATCCCATCTGTCACCAGAACGTCCGATCGAGCAAGCCAGTCTTTCACGCGACAGGCGCATCTCGCTGCGCTTCGCATCCATCATGGATTCCAGTGCGCCCAACGGAGGCTTATCGCCTCGGACTTTTGCGATGCAGCACCAGCGTCCTCGGGCGAGTTTCCAGGGATGTTCACGAATCTCCGACTACGAACTCCTCGGGAAGTTGGGTGAGGGTACTTTCGGGTTAGTCCTCTTCCAAACCTCACTTCTCTGGTCGTGTTACTGATGTACTGCGCAGCGAAGTTCACCATGCGAGATCTCGCAAGACCAACGCTCACGTCGCCGTCAAAAAGATCATCATGCACCACGAAAAGGATGGCGTACGTGTGATCCCCGTTGCCAGATAGTCAGCGCGTCTACTTACCAATATTCGACAGTTCCCCATCACGGCATTGCGAGAAATCAAACTTCTGAAACTGCTCTCCCACAAAAATGTCCTGCAGCTGGTGGACATGGCTGTGGAGCACCCTCAGAGAGCCAGTAAGTCGCTCATGCTCAACTACCCAATTCGCCAGCAGCAATTCCTGACCCGAATTGTGACAGGCGATAAGCGCAAGCGCCCGATTATGTACATGGCAACGCCGTACATGGATCACGATTTGTCGGGTCTTCTCGACAACCCTTCCGTTCATTTCACCGAACCGCAGATCAAATGTTACATGCAGCAGCTCCTCGAGGGATTGCGATATCTGCACGACCAACATATCCTACATCGAGACATGAAGGCCGCCAATCTTCTCATCAACAATAAAGGCATCCTCCAGATTGCCGATTTCGGTCTGGCAAGACACTACGAAGGGCCCACACCCAAGCCTGGACACGGAGCAGGAGAGGGGAAAAGGGAATACACCGGCCTTGTCGTCACTCGGTGGTACAGACCTCCGGAATTGCTGCTTCACCTGAAAAGATACACCACCGCTATTGACGTTTGGGGTGTTGGGTAAGTGTCAGAATCGGCGCATCCTTGGCACCCGGTACTAATGATTTGGCAGCTGTGTCTTTGGCGAAATGCTTGTTGGAAAGCCGATTTTAGCTGGCGAGAGCGATACACACCAGCTTGACATCATTTGGGATCTGATGGGGTCGCCCACGCCGGAAAATATGCCCCTTTTCAACACTCTTCCTGGTGCTGAAGCAGTGACCCCACGCCCCCGGCCTGGTAGCATTACGAACAAATTTAGAGAGTACGGAACCGGAGCAGTCTCTTTGCTTAAGGAGCTTCTCAGACTCGACTGGAGAAGTCGCATAAACGCCGCCGATGCGCTCAACCATCCATACTTCAAGATGGCTCCCATGCCAGCCGACCCTGGAGACCTACCCACCTTCGAAGACAGTCACGAACTAGACAGGCGAAAGTTCCACGATCGTCAGGCAAAATTACCACCAGCGCCCAAGGGAGGCACGGTGGGCATGGGCCCCGAGGCGCACGGCGCGAATGCTGGTTTCAACAATAGCGATGCTTACAGCAACCGCAATGGCGTGAATGGTCGCAATGCCAATGTACCCGGAGGCCACAGAAATGGTGGCGATGAACGCCGGCCAGCTTGGCAGCGGGACAACAGAGGGTTGCCTCCGCGACCGCCCCCGCCCGAGTATGCTAACGGCGGCCCTATGCCGCCCCGCGATGACTACCGGGACAGAGACAGAGATAGGAGGCCGAGAAGTCGAGGAGGAAGAGGTCCAGATGTAGACACGTATATCCCGAGCTACAGAGACGATGTTCCTCCACGACATAGAGACGACCGACCTCCTCGCGACCGACGCCGCAATAGTAGAGATGAGCGATGGCACGAGCGAGACTGGGATCGCCGGACGCGGAGCCGTAGTCGCTCTCCCATGCGGGAACGGGACGCATACCGCAGATGAGATTGCGGCCTGTACAAAAGACAGTATAATATCGAATGGCAGGACAGCTCGGCGAAGCACTGGGACAGGCGTTTGGGGGTGGGAGCATAATTCCAAGCAAGGCTGGTATAAAAGTGATTCCCCGGTAATTGAATGCTTCTCTTCCCAGCAGTAATGGTTTATAAGAAGAAAGGCCGAATTACAAAGTCAAATCTCTGAATCATCGTCATCCTCCTCATGAATCGTTTGCGACCAAAGTCCAGGAGTTCGCCTCCGTCTCTTTGGGGGCGGCTTGTTTAGCAACTGCCAATCAGTCTCGTAGGATGACGAGTCTTCTGTTTTGCCAGTCCCGGGCCGCTCTGACAATGGTGTCCCCGGCATTGGCGTTGCAGAGGGAAAACTCGACCTCTCATCATGCATGCCGAGGATAGAAGTGATGACGCCTGATGTGCAAGCCATGGTCAGGCCAGCTAAGATGCCGATGCACGCTCCGCAGGCCAACTATTGGGGAAGGTTAGTATATCAGCAGTCCAATTCTTGTACAGGCAAGGCAGAAAACCAACAAAGGTATAAAGGGGCTGTGTTGTGCAAGTCAGCGATGCCCATAAATAACATGCGTTCCAAGGGAGGGAGGAGGAGAGTCTGCTTACCTGGAGACTGGCTATGAAGTCGATGACAGATTGGCACCACCCCAGGACAAATGTTGCCATGAGTAAGAGCGGCGATAGTAGTATGAGGATCACGTTGATGAAGAATGCCACTGGCTTCCAAGCGATTCTTGCGGGCCATGTCGCGATGGTGAACACGCCAGAGGCGTATGACAGCAGTGCCATGATATGAGGTGTGATGAAAAGACCTTGTAACGGTGGTACTTCGATTGACGTAGCGTTACAGGGGTAGCTCGGTGTAAGCTATACCTGGAGAAAACAGTATCACTCTTCGATCTCCCAGCATGGCAATTGGGTAAGTTTACGATGGCCTGGGAGGACGTTGAAAGAGTGGAGGTAAATGTTGACTGGGGGAGAGATGAAGCTTAAAGTCGAGGAGCGGTGGGTTCGTGACACGGGTGTTTAGTCCACGATGTGAGGCCGGTTACATTCCAGCCAGCCTTTTTGTTCAGAAATCCGGGGGTTGATGTTGATGTGCCGCGGCGCGTGGGCCAGCTCTGGGAGGCACCCCACGGAGAGAGTTGTGTTGGTACCTGCAACAAAGGTTGAGTTGACGGGAGCTCCGGCTCGAATTTGGAAAAAGTATCCGTCCCAGCAGCTCCTACAGGCTCAACGTTGCCAAGCAGGCACGAGGCAAGTAAGGTAATGGAAGGCAATCGGACGGCCGCTTTGAGAGGTACGGAGCTTGACTTCATCAGGCCAGGGGGGAGAAGAAGGATGGATTGGATGCAATTTAAGCCTGCGCGCACTGACCAGCTGGAGGTGCCAACGAAGCACACGCCATTCCTTATCATTCCCCGTCCCGTTTTGTGATGATCCGTTGGATCATGGTTTTTGAGAGGGAATATGGATGGAATAGCTGACTTTACAATGAACAACCGAATGCAAAACGAAAAAAACTGAACGTCACTGGACGCTCGAGGCCATTTGACAGGTATCCTGAAATCCAGCTACTGTAGAGATGACGATAAGGCCGGCCGGTAGGGTGACAGGTCAGGTCTGTCTGCGAGTTGCACAATGATGGGCTAAGCGGAGGCCCGCCGGTACTTGGTTCCCCATGGTCCGCAATATGCGGTATGGAGTACCAATCAGGTAGAGCTTATCTGGCTTCGGCTACATTTGAACCCCCCAAATCCAAGTGGGAACACACCACCACCACCCCTCCACACTCTTTCAACTTCGCCTGGTATTGAACTACCTAACTCAACCTCTCATCCAATCTTCGAAGCAACGAACCTGCCGTGTTCACTCTGCACCTTCTCGCCCCATCACCAGCGAATCTCCACTTCATTCTTTTTGCAGAGCACAGCAACCCTCGACCCCCGCCATCGTCGCCATCGACTCGCCTTGACTCAATCTTTCGAGAATGCGATAATTAAGTCGCAACCCCGCGTCTTTGCTACATAAGTATCGTCGTGCAATCCACGCCTAACCTAACCTGGATCGCACAAACACCAGTCGCAGCAACTACGGATACCTTGGCCCGACGTGGAAACATTGGGTCCCGACGACCCCCCGATTCTGACTGCCCGCCGAATCGCTGCATTGCGCTCTTCTGGGCAGCGCTGCCCTCGCGCTTCACTGCATCGCTGCCGTAACCTATCCCGCAACCCGCATCGCCTGCCGTGTGTCCGCCCGACCTCGCCGCTTACCCTGAAAAAAAAAAAGAGATCTAGGACTTACCTTGGGTTGGTCTGGCCAGGCTCCAGGACTGCGGACTGCGGACTGCCTGCCCACCTACCCCCAGAACGCAGCGAGACCACGCTGTCGTGTCCCACCTTACCTACCCTACGAGCGGATCTGAAAGAAGAAACGACACAAAATGGGAAACAACCCCTCGTCCTCGTCCAAGCCGGCCACGCCTGTCTCATCACAGGACTCTCCCAAGCACCACCACCACAAGAGGGAGTCCAAACACATCATCCCGCCCCGGTCTGCCGAGCGAGTTGCTGCCCCGCCTGAGCCTTCCCTTACCCAGGCACAAGGTTCCACGGCCACAAAGGGTCCCAGGCCTCTCCAGGCCATCCCGATCTCCAACTTCACCACCGGCTCTCCCTCGTCAAACTCGAGTAACTCCGCCCCGCCCCCGAAGCCCCCAGAATCGAAGAACGTCGTCCGCGATGCGCCTAGCAAGCCCGTAGACGTCCCTGCTGCTGCCGCCGCGACAGAATCCTCCTCCCTCAGATCGCATTACTCTGCCCACATGGTCGAACCACCGCTGGTTGGGAACAGCAGCGTCAACGACATGTCTTACCTGACACGTCCTCCGCGTATGCCACTTCCCATCGAGGAGGAAATTCACACTCCGGGCTCGCCCATCATCGCCCCGACCGACGCCAACGACGCTGGTGTGGCCGAAGTGGAAACCCTCGAGGATGGTATGACTAGGAAGTCCTCGGCCTTGAGCACAAATACAGTCGAAGAGGAAGATGGCGAAGAGTTGATTGTCGATAAGACGCGGCCAACGGTTCCTACTCGTCTCGAATGGCGCAAGGGAGGAGGCAAGGTCTATGTCACAGGAACTATCTTCCAATGGAACCGCAAACATAGATTACATCCTGTGTAAGTTTCAGTCCTGTGTATGTGGGCTTGAGTCTCGGCTGTCAGCGTTACACTTGTGACTCTCCAGTGGTCTAGAATTCTGACCCCTTGGCTGCCTTATTTACATCAAGCCCTACGTGCCATATCACAAGCCGATGCTCCCACGAATACTAAGCTGATAATGCGTCTTCAATAGCGATGGCCAGCCTGGCGTGTTTGCAGCCACGATCCACATTCTTCCGGGAACACACCATGTTAGGTTCTTGGTGGACGGAATCATGCAGACCTCACCCGACCTGCCAACCACTGTGGATTTCGGAAACAACCTGGTCAACTTCATCGAAGTGAGCGCAGATGACATCCCGGCAACAGCACCCGTTGAGCCTGGAAAGGACGGCGTGGCCACAGCAGCTACCATTGACAAGGGCGGCCCCAAGACCTCGGCATCGCAAACTGATGAGCAGCCCAAGGCGCCTAGGGGCAAAGAAGTGCCCTCGCCCAGTCAATACTTCCACCAGATACCCAAGTACTTGGTGGATTTTGACCAGCCCGAAGACTCGCCAGCTTACCAGTATGCGGTTACAGCTATTGAAAAGTTGCCGACACCTCCGAGCTTGCCAGGCTTCTTGGGTAAGCCCATCTTGAACGCCGCAGTTCTTATGAAGGACGACAACAGTGTGCTCAACATGCCCAACCATACCGTTCTCAACCATCTTGCCACCAGCAGTATTAAGAACAACATTCTAGCTGTGTCTGCAACCACGCGTTACAAGAACAAGGTACGTCATCTGCTGCGGTACTCAACTTGGTCCCGACTAATAAGTTGACCAGTATGTCACGACGATCATTTACAAGCCCACCACAACAGACGAGTGATTGGAAGCCTGGGGATCATACCGAGGAATTCCGCCATTGAGTAGCGTGCCTGTCCTAAGTGGATAATCGTCACCGAGCTTAGAGTGATTGCCTTGTGGAAAGAGGCGAACTGAATGAACAAAAGAAATCAATAACAGCCAGCTTATGCCGCATTGGCCAATGGCATTAGTCTCTCCATTTGACGAATACCTCGTCTGTTCTAAATCTTTGTGTGCATGAACTGTCCTCGAGGGACGTCCTGAAGCCGGTCTCGTAGGCCAATAGACCGGCATGGGCAATCATGATGCCGTTGTCGATGCAGAAGCGCTCGTCGGTCGCATAGACACTACCGCCTCTCTCCGCAGCCATTCCGCCCATCATCTCTTGTAGTCTCTCGTTACAGCCGACACCTCCCACGATCAATACCTGATTGCTGCCAACGTGTGCCATGGCCCGCTCCGTGATCTCGACCAACATGGCAAACACTGTCTCCTGCAGCGAAAAGCACAAATCAGCCGGTGTGAACGTCTCCTCCCCCTTGGCCTGCGCCGCCTTCATCTGGCCTGCGAGAATATCCGCATAGGCAAGGATGCCCGAGAAGGAGCAATCCATGCCCTTGACGGCGTACGGCAGCTCCAGTAACCGCGTCCCCTTCTTGGCCAGCTGCTCGATATTGTATCCCGGCGCCGGGTCGTTGCTGATCTCGAGCGTGCGCGCAAAGCGATCGAGGCAGTTGCCGACGGCGATGTCGAGCGTCTCGCCAAATATGCGGTACCGCTGCTCGGCGTAGGCAATGACCTGGCTGTTGCCGCCGCTGACGTACAGCACGACGGGGTTCTGTGCGCCGGTGATGGTGCGGCCCATCTCGATGTGGCCGACGCAGTGGTTGACGCCGACGAGGGGCTTGTCCCACAGTAAGGCCAAGGTGCGGGCGGCGACGGCGACGCTGGTCAAGGGCGCGCCCATGCCGGGGCCCTTTGTGAAGCAGACGCAGTCTACGTCGGCGACGGCGACGCCGGCCTCGCGGAGGGCG
Source organism: Colletotrichum acutatum (assembly GCF_030867785.1). NCBI lineage: Eukaryota > Fungi > Ascomycota > Sordariomycetes > Glomerellales > Glomerellaceae > Colletotrichum > Colletotrichum acutatum. The sequence goes on from NW_026849003.1 coordinate 224,948, forward strand.
CGGCGGGCGATCTGGACGAAGAAGGAGCGGTGGTGCTTGGCTGTGTCTTTGGGGAGGAAGCCGGTGCCGGGCGGGGAGACGAAGGTGTGGCGGATGTTGGAGAGGATGGTGGACTCTGTACCGTTGTGGAGCATCACGCCGATGCCGAGCTTGTTGGCGGAGCCTTCGCAGCCGAGGGCGATGAGGCCGCGCTTCTTGGTCATATTTGCTGTCGTGAGCTTGGAGGGGGATTCTGCGGTCATGGCTGCGGGTGGTGGTGGTGGTTGTTGTTGCTGTTGGTAGTGGTATTGAGGTGTTGGTGGGGTGTCGATGTCGAGGTTTAGATCGCGGGGCCTCTTTGGTTGACGGGCTGCGGTGTCACTCATGGGGCTGGACTTTGCCAAATACGAACCCCCCTTCACCACGAATCTTTTGGTACTTGAAAATATCAGAAGCTGATTTCAGTTTGGTAAGCTCGAATTCATTTCCTTATTACGCCACAAGTATGGAAAATTCATATAAGCAAAGGGAGTATGGCGACTATCTGCTGTCTGTCGCGGGGGGAAAAAAATTTAGGTATGAGCCAATGGAAAAATAGAAGTTGACGTAGGAGGGGTAATCCCGTTCGTTGGTGGGATGTCCATGTCGGTTTTCCAGCGAGAGAACTGTGGATGGGTAATTATGGGGCCCCGATTCTGGTCCCCTGCCCACGGGCCCCAAGAGCAGAAGCAGAAGCGCGGCTGCGCAGCATACCTAAGGTACTGCGTAAGGCAGGTGATCCCTCCGGAAACTTGCTACAACGGTTCTTGACACACAACGCCGTACCGCACCGGACCCTTTTCTGCCTTTTGCGCAAATGTCCACGGGTGAGCCGCCCATCCCCCCCTCCGCTACCTTAGCCTACCAGCCTTCCTGCCTAGGTGTAACCTCCCGGCAAATGCCACCCGCCTCACCTCAACCCCAGGACGTCTGCTCGGTCTCCTTCCTTTTTTCTTCAGTCTCTGTGTCCTTTTCCCTACGAGATTGAACCTTACTGACAAAATATACGATGCCTCTGTTCTCTAGTCCGCGATATAGGCATACTCAGAGCCAATTATTTTCCCATTGACCCCGTTGGCGCACCGTTTTAATCGCTCACAAACCCCCGGTCAAAGGGTACCTTTCTGAGGCTTCCCAAAAGGCACACACATTTATCCCCACACCCACCACCGTGCAAGCCTCGACGAGAAAGTGGACTCCCCCTTCCCATTCTCACTACACAATTCTTTCTCTCTTCTTCTGCTCCAGGATATTTCTCTCTCACCCCTCTTTCCGCGGCCGTTGCTACAGATATCCTCAATTTTCCCTCATTCCCCCTCTTTTTGTCTCTTGAATATCTCTTCCAAGCCCTTTTCAGGGTCCCCCGTTCTTGTCCTGTCTCGTGATCGGCCGAGGGATCTGCGGGCACAGATCAGCCGAATCGGGAGACGTTGGAGAGACTCTCTCTTTCTCCCAAGACAAAGGTCGACCTGCTGACCTACTTCACGACTACCTTCCTAACCCACAACTCCACCCGTCTTTTTCTCTTTGAACAAGCCGTGAGGGCTATTGCAGGTTTGTTCTCACCTTGTCGAGCAACGATACAGAAGCTGTTCAAACTCACCAACTTGCTAATTCGTGGTTTTGGTCAGCCAGGTTCACCCCCCAGACATAATGCCGCGCCTGACCACCCGCTCGTCGCAAGCTCTCTCCGAGTCACCTTACAGACCACCACTACCTCCTCCTCCTCCCACCCGACACACCACAAGTTGAGGCACACAATATTCAATGAAGCTACCGGTCCCCTATTTTGACTATTCCTCGCTGTCATAAAGTAAGGCAATGCGCATCCAGTCCTCGGACAGAGTCAGACGCCGCCAGCCGCCGGAAGCTGACCTCAATCGTCATCTCCGCTAAGATCCGGCCGATCGCGCCCATGGCCAACGAAAACAATCCCCTCCGCTTCCACACGAAGAGCAACCAACAGGCGATCGAGTCACCGATAGAAGGAAGGCTTGAAGTACATTATTCATCTTTCTTTATTGTCTTTGGGGAATCATCTATCCCCCGGCCGAGGCCTTCGTCTTGGTAGACCACGACCACCGGTCTCCAACTCCTCTTCTTTTACATTCATTTACTTTACATGAGAGCCATCTCAACCCAAAACGCCACGCCTAACCGACCGCCCTGCCTGCCCGCCTGCCAGCCACCAGGCCCTTTGTACAAAACCGGAAGACAACCAAAACACCATTGGGGGTATACAACACACGTCATCCGAGGATGAGGAGTAGAGATCGCGCCTCGAAGGCCAGACCTTTTCTCATGAGGGGGTAGCAGCAGGTTGCGCTGGCGGAGAAGCCTGAGGGGGCTGCCGCGGTTGCTGCGGCGTTGCTTGCGGCTGTGGTTGAGCCTGCTGCTGCTGCTGCTGCGGTGTCGGAGGCTGCGGCAGTGCAGGCCTGCCAGCCGCTCCCGCTACCTGCGGAGTTGCTTGGCCGTTGACCATGCCCTCATGCGGAAGTTGCCGGCGCTGGTACACATATTGCGACAAGGGGATCGTCGCGCGGAACTTCAAAGCTCGCGTGTCATATGGGTCCACCTCGTACACCTGCGGCTCGTCCTCATCGTCTTGGTCATACTTCCACCGATCAGTATACTCTTCGCCTTCCACCCTCGGCGGGGTAGTCATTCCACTCATTCCCCGGCGGTCAATCCACAGCCGACCCAAACGGCCAATGCGTCGGCGGAAGGCTGCTTGGCTACTGGAAGGCTTCTCCTTGCCACCGCCTGCTGTGAACTGGAAGACCGACATGTCGCTTCTATCAGCCACAGCTTCGGGTTCTTCATCAACGTCCATGGCATCTGACTCGGAGGATGTGGATGCGGGAGGCGTCATCAGATACTGGGTCTTGGCAGGACGGAAGCTGGCCTCCATGCGTTGTTCCTTGACCGGGGACAGGGGGTCTCGCGTGAGGTCCACATGGTTCTGGTTCCACTTTCGGTGGTTGTGGACCTTGCTCTCAACATCTGCGCGCAACTCATTCTCCTTTTCGGCAAGCTTATCTGCCAGCTGCAACAAGTCTGCCTCCATGGATCGACCATCCGGCCGCACGGCAATGCGAAGGTGGTTGCCAGGTGGCTTCTGGAGAGCAGGCGCCTCCACGGGCTTCTTCTTGGGAGGCTGTGCCCGGTCAACACATGTCTTTGAATTTCCAGACGATGGTGTTAGACATACCTTGTGGTTGATGAGGTCGTCGTCCTCGGTTTTAATGCCGAGCTTGACCTTCATCTCCTTAAGTTTGGCCCGCTGCTCGAATATAGCCCGGTCAAAGGTAAGTAATTCACGTTTGAGCATCTCGCGCTCATAAGACTGAATGATGAGCTGCCGACCATCTTCAAGTTCTCTGCGAAGTCGCTTGAGTTTCTCGGCGCTCTGAACGTCTCGTTGCCGTGTCTTTCGCGTCTGTCTGGCCTCGCGACGTCGGAAACACACATATGGGTCGGCCTCGTCACTTTCCTGATGTGTCTCGAACTTGACGCTTGGGTGAATAGGTTTGTTGCCGAGCGTCTGTCGGCGCGTTTTCCAGTGCTCAAAGACGTGCTTGGAGTGCGCCATGAGCTTGTTGCCACCCAGCGAGGCAAGAGAGGGCACCATCAGATCATAGCCAACCACTGTGTTGTCTATGGAAGCGAATGGAGTCTGTTCAGAAGCTGTGTCTTCGAACACTTCCATAATGCGTTCAAAGTCATCTTCTGACAGTTGGGAGGCGACTGTCTTCTTGGTGGCATTGTACTGCTTTAAGAACTCATCGTCCTCAGTTGTCATGTCATACGAAACGCCAATGCATTCTTCGACAGTCTGCGAGAAGCGAATGAAAGAGGTAGGTTGCTGAAAGTTACTGGGGTAGAGTTGATCATAGTTGATCTGACTCTCCTGAGGAGGCGGGACTGGAATTTCTTGGTCATTGCTGGTGCCTGCCTCTTTAAGAATTGACTGGAGATGGTATTCCTATTGATTTGCGGTCAGTATGTGGCTGTTGTTGCTCTGGCGAGCTATAAGTGAGAAGTGGATAAGCCGGGGGTGCCAAGGCATATCACATGGTGGGTCACGTGATATCTGGCTGCGATATGGGCGAAGATGTGACTCACTGTTTCTTCGGCGGCTTCGACACCGGTCGCGATTTGAGTCTCGGTAGTCAAAGATTCGTAATCAGCAGCGTCGATATCGGTCTCTCTGAGCACAGGAAGAAGCGTCTTGACGCTCAACTTCTTGACTCTGACTTTCCTGGTCGACATGGTGGCGGGTGGGGGTCGAAGGCCGAAAGCCAGCGGAAAATCCGCGAAAAAAGTCGATCAAGTCATACAAGGGGTCATGCGACGTTGATTTTTGAAGTTTTGACGGATAAAAATCGTGGTTGTTGGCTTTGGATTGATGGTCGATCTGTTGCTGGCTATGAGGCGACGTTGATTTGGCGTTTGGCGTGAAGAAGAATTTTCCTGTTGCGCTTCTACGCAGTAAGGTAGGACCTTTCGGGTTGGATTTGGGCGTTCAAGGTACCGTGCAATAGTAGATGTGCTGTATAGGTACTTCAGGACGCTCGGGCCAAAAGAGATGGATCGGAGTTGGAAAGCAAAGACTGGCCGACACGTCCCATGGAAGTGACTGGCACCTGCCCAAGGAGCACCTGGAAAAAGGGGAAGCTGCTAGTCACGTGCCTTTCCTAATCTGTCAACATCAGGAAGTAGCGAGAGCGGTGCGAGGTCCCAGTAGAGGTGTCTAAGTGACATGAGGTAGTCCTGTCTCTGGTTCGTCACCGCCCAGATCTGATGTTTGAATCGATAGACTATGCATCGAATCTCAACTCATTCATTTCGTTCCATCCTCCCGAAACTCAAATGTGGTGGTAATACATCTGACACTTCGCAAGCCCGTTCAGGTCGTACGTCAGACAATGAGATCTAGAACTGGCCCGTGCGCAAGCAGGCTGCGGTGGGCTCCGGTACAGGTGCCCGAATCCAATCCGGCGCCTGGTCGCCGCCTGGCCGCCGCCTGACTTTACTTCGACTACCTGCCGCGCTGCACCTTGGCCTTGCTCCTGTCAACCTCCCTATTCAAGGCGAACCCCACGGCGAACTAGCGAAGTCGAGCTCGACACAAGCCCACCCAACTGCGACGACCCTGGAATATTTCCTGCCAACTACACCGTGCACCCATACAGCTTTTAGTCGAGTCCGATTTCGAGTTTCTCCATCATGGGCAATACTACCAGTACGGTGTTGGACAACATCGTCCAGGGGTCCAACTGTGAGCCCCTCCCCCGCAGTCGACTTCTTTGTCGCACAGACTTCGCTGTGCTGGAGCTGACCGGTATGCAGTCGACAGAGAGGAAGTTGACCGTCTGAGGAAACGTTTTATGAAGCTGGATAAGGTATGCATTCCCTATGACCTACTTGTTCCCTCCCCCATTGCGCTCAACGGCGACCCGTTTGCCACCAGAAGAAAATGTTGCTGACCCTTCTTTCATGCAGGACAATTCCGGCACAATCGAGCGCGATGAGTTCCTCAGCCTGCCCCAGATTTCCTCCAACCCACTAGCCACGAGGTAGCCAAAGTCCTCCCGATGCAATACGCTGCGAATCACGTTACTAAAGCAATCTCACACAGAATGATTGCGATCTTTGACGAAGATGGTGGTGGAGACGTCGACTTCCAGGAATTCGTATCAGGCCTTAGCGCCTTTTCCAGCAAGGGCAACAAGGAGCAAAAGCTGCGCTTCGCCTTCAAGGTGTACGATATCGATCGCGACGGTTACATCAGCAATGGCGAGCTCTTCATTGTGCTCAAGATGATGGTTGGAAGCAACCTTAAGGACCAGCAGTTGCAGCAGATCGTCGACAAGACCATCATGGAGGCCGACTTGGATAAGGACGGCAAGATCAGCTTCGAGGAGTTCACCAAGATGGTGGAGAACACGGACGTCAGCATGAGCATGACTTTGGGTGAGTATCCCATCCCGTTTGCGTGCCTTGTCTGGCTTCAACTTGTCATGACCAGCGGAGAAGCTAACATCCGTTTCTAGACACGTTTTAGAGTTGAACACGGCGGTGGGCGAGCACATCAGGATCATGAGACATGAATTGCAACAATCATTATTCGAGGTAGAGATAAACTATCCCCCGGAGCGACATCACAGTCGTCAAATGTGCCTGGATTGCAATATCCGGGTTTAAAACAGCGTTTCTTTGTCTGTTGCGTCTAACTATGCTAGTCTGTTGTAACGTGATGACAGCCAGTGACCTCCATGTTTCGATGATGCTTGTTCGATGACGCTTGTGAATAGGCAAAGAGGCCTGATTTGATGCCGAAGACGATAATGTGCATGCATGCATCGAGTTTTCAAGCAAACTTGGCGTCTGTGATCACATTGCAGCTAGCTAGGTGGCTCGAAACACTACTGCTGCTTCTGCGGCAACAAACTTGGTACGCGAAGTTCTGTCTTTCGTCTTTTGTCGGACTGGTGTAGGCGTATCAGCCCCTTTCACTGTATATTCCTCGCACGATTCTTGAGCCTCTCACATATATGCGCAGAACTAGATCACATTCAGTTCAAGGCTGCCATGACTAGATTCCTTTTTTCAATTGGTCATTTCGTTGGGGCCAACTGGGTTGGTTTTCGTACTGTAACGCTAGCCGGTGGCAGGACTGACGGGAAGTTGAGGGAAACCTTGGACGTAGCCCCCTCCTATTGAATCGGAGACACTGATATTTTACAAACAGCGAGCAACTGTTTCCCAGGCCCGGACACAGGATGAACCCGAAGAGACATACGTTGCCAGTATACACTAAAGGCACTCCCGCAAAGAGATAATCGCAATAGATGACTACTTTCAAGCCCCTTTAACCAACTTTAAATCAACGAAACAATAAACAGTTCCTCAGAGTCGCTATACTGGCCACTATTCTACATGATATTCGGGATGTGTTCTTTAGCTTCAATTATGTACATGGTCAGAAATTCAACATTGCTCTGGAGGAGCGATGGATCCCGAGTGAAACCCTGCCTTAAGTAATGAGTAGCTAAGAATTTCAGGGAGATGATTCTAGCTCGTGTATACTAGGCCGTGTCATCGCAGTCTCAAGTCGGAACGTGCCATTACAGGGCCGTGACTTGATAACAGCTCGTCTAGCGATCAGTTCTCAGTGGGATTGGTCCATAAGATGTGCAAAACTACATGTAAACCTGAAACGAGTATTTGATGGTCTGTGTCTGAGTATAGCGAGTATCCAACGGCTGAGAGGACCATATCAAAGACGATCATATTGGCAAGATCAGAATTCGGCAGTGTCCATGTTCAAAGACATGATGAGATATCTTTGGTATTCATTTAGATGTGAGCTTTTCACGTACATGCTAAGTCATTTCTCAGAGTAAAAGTGAAAGCCATTTTCTTCTTGCGTAAAAAAGTAACAGGCACCATCATCAAATTACTATGACCCTTGATTGTACCCTAGGCATCGTGCATGGTTTTCACTCCAGCTCGGATCATGCTCAGTAGATATAAATGTCCTCAGCGACTGGCTACTAACATTTTCGAGGGCTGCCACATCAAATTGATGGCGAAGACGAATCGTACGCATGTCGCAATGGAGCGCTGCTGAGGGATGAATGGACGGATATGAAGGCGCGCTTGATAGTCCGTCACTGGCACATTCGTTGCCATCTGAAGATACGCCTGCCTTCCATCGGCAAGCTTTCTAGCTCCTTCCTACAGGCCCAAAAGATCGACGGACCTTCCTATGCGTTTGGGTGTGCACTTCTCCAACCGTTCGGTTGGCAGCCCTCGGATCCTTTCGTTCTTCACCTCAAATCACCACCTGTCATCTCAATGCCATCAGCTCTCGGCAAATTGCATCAGACGGCCAAAGTATTCGGTCTGCCAGTGGTATTCCAGCCAGCATGATCATTTGCAGAATGCCTACATGCTGATAATACCATGGGAAGTAGGCAGCGCAATTGAAGCAGATACCGAGGCCTTCCTCTGATTTGCCCGGGTTCCGACAACACATCGGCATTTCATTACGAGGGTCGTTTGCCCACGGTCATTTGCCGAGAGATAGCATGTTAGGTCAACTGCCAATGTAATCAATAGTCGAGTCGCCTACAACGAAAGCCCACGGATAGGACGAAAGCACAGTTGGGAAATTGACCACTCCGATCGAAAGTACCTTACTTAGCTAAACATCGACATCGCCAGGACAACATCACGCTCACGGCGTTTCATGTCAGGCATCCTGATACTACTGACCTCTCTCTTAAAAGGTGGTCAAGCGTTTCGTCAGGAGTCAACTTTCGTAACAGGTCGACTTACACTCATATCAAACCTGCCGAAAGCACTTGAATTTGGCAGACCTGCCATTATGATTTGCTAGAGACGGAAAAGCTTGTTACAACTGGGTGTAGCCGAAATATGGTTTACCGAGGGGACGGTTGGCGGTAGCATCCGCTCGGAGGGGCGTATGACAGTGAGTCTAAGCTAGGTACTGGCTTATTGAGAGTCGACATCGTGTCACTATACTCCACGTAACTATCGTTGAACTTTCGTCAGGACCGTGTCTTACCTGCTAGTTTGCCGTGTCTAGGAAATCTGAGTGCTCGGAATTACGGCGATCTATACGTGGGCTATCTAAGCAGTCACGCACCTCCTTTACCATCCCACATCCTCTGGGCCACACAGATAGCGGCTGCTCTTACATCGTGTACGACGCTACCCCATATGCGATTCCTGACGCAGCTTCTCTACGCCCGTGAATAGGAACGTTGCCTGCAGCCAGAAAGGCGTGCCTTTGAGTCAAACATCTCCGCCCAGTCCAGCATGGCACTCTCTGGGCTTACTGGACAAGTCCACTGGAGACACGCACATTGTGGATTATCAGAAAGGCACGAGCTTCCAAGTGAAGCCGGACGGGATGGACCCACCAAACCCGGGGCCCATACCGGCTTGGCCGGGTCAGTAACCGCTCCAGCGGATACTCGGAGATACGGAGTGGCTAACTGAAATCATGCCGGGTCATTGAATGAGTGGCCGGGGCATGTAGAGGTACAAAAAGCAATGCTCCACCGTGCTGATTGCCTACATGGATGATCAGATCATGTCTGTCCACCACCAGGGACCTCTTTTCCTTGTCTCCAGCAAGTCCAGCCCATCCTGTTGTGGAGCTACAGGGCGCCCAGGAAAGTGACAGGTCAGATTCCCAAATCAGTTCTGAGGAAAGATGTGCAAGTCTCAACCCTGGCTCCCCAGTCATTCCAGCCATGGCACTGGAAATTTAGGGCGGAAAGGGGGAGGGTCAGAAGTCGAGTGAGGGTATGCTTGCTAACAGTTGGTGCTGCTAGACTCCTCTGGGTCAAGCGATGTGGCAATGTTGCCCTTTCTTTGCACCTTTACTCCCGAGCCGGCGGCTATTCTATCATGCCTGAACGGTCAGACACAGGATATACCCGAGATCTGCGTCTCTTCCCGCTACTTGGATCCCGCCCGCCATCCAGAGTGCTGGGCTCGAGGGGCGAGACGCCTATTATGACCAAGTAGGGATGGGCTTGCTCGCGCACCCAAGGCTCAGACGAAAAGAAGAAGAAGAAAAAAAAAGACGCTCAATATACCATGCCTAGTTCCGGCCGGAGGTGTCCGCTGGTTGTAGACTATCACCGAAATTTTTGCCATCTATGGTCTAAACGAAGTTCGATTTCTTATCAGCACCCAGCAGAAACAACGTATTTGCTCTACACCGGGCTCCGATTGCCATTTTCCTTGGTAAATAGTCTTGCTTCAGCACAGGAACAAGGATGGGAACTCAGCCGTGTTTCAATATCTATACACCCTTGCCAACAACACAAATACATACCACCACCGCTCACTGTACCGCGATCTGCAACTTGGTGCCCCGTCCCTCGGGGATCAGAGACAGCGCCATACCGACGCCCTGTTCCACTCCTCCTCGAAGCAAGCCTCGTCTAGCAGCAATCTCGTTGCTTATTTCTGTCTGGTCGTTCCGTGCCTTAGAACACACTAGCTAAGGGCTGCGTTATTGCTAAGCTCACAGTTATGTTCAGGTGTCTTCTTCTGCTCATGCTTCAACATGTCACTATGAATAAGTCAATATGTGCGACCAATAGATAAAAGCGCCAATGCGCACTAATACGGAAGGTCCCAAGCAGTCGGACCCCATGATCCCTCACTCTTTAGAAACATCAAATAAGACCGAACCAAAACCTCGTCCCCAAGCATTCAGCCAGCTTCATGCAAGGTCCTGGTCACTTGTCATATCGCGGCACTGTCCTACCCATATTTGACACATCCAATGCTGGGATTCAATCATTTCTGGCTTTCAAGGTTGGTCCTACCAAAATGAAAAATGATTATCTTGCTTTTCCAGCATGTACGAATATAACTTCGTGTTACAGATTTCTGGCGATCAAGACTGACGGGCATTGCGGGGCAGTCCGGTCTGTAGGACGACGTCCAAGAATCTATTCGAATGCGCAAGCCTCGATCCGTTTGTCACTCTGTTGCGAGCTGGAGGGGCTTGGTCCCGTCTTGCAGCTGCGAGCAAGTGTGAACAGGCGGAAAGTGGGAGGCCACACTTTCAGCCATCAACCTGCATTAGCTTTGTCAAGTTGCAAACGCCCATGCCGCCCATAGTCTCACAACGCGTAAGTAGGGTGGCAGGGAACGGCTGAGCTGACATGAGAAAGAAAAACTTGCGATGCCCTGCAGAAAAGCTGTCCTGCAGATGTCGCTTCCCGCGCCCATCTACAGGCCACAAACGGAATCCCGGGAACATGCGGCTGACTTATTTACTGGCCCACCAATTTTGACGAAAATTGTTGTCTGACAAAGTCATGAGGACCATGCCCGAGCGTGGCAACCTAATAACGAGAAGCCGCACGCCCCCGGATGCCGCAGTCTCCCTCATAATCAATGTCAGGTCGAGATTGCTGCCTGACCGTAGGGCAACACAGACAGGCGCTGGAGCTGGCCAGAGAGAGGAGCCGACAGATTTCCGTGTAAAGCTAAGATCGGCCAACTTTTCCAGGGTCCAACAAAGCTTCCCAAGTTGCGGAGAAGAGGCAGGTCTCGTCTTTGGGCTGATAGGCCCAACCAGAGGTTCGATGCGGTCTGGACTTTTGCAGTAGACTGCTCTCCATCTTGCGTCACTAGCCTTCTTCTCCAAGGCGGGAGATCGGCGCAGATTAACACAAGTCGTCATCTTCAGGCCGACCAGTCAATCTTGTTGGTAAGGCGCATACACCGCCTATCACAGCCAGCCCTAGAGAGGCCGATTGGGCAGGAATGACTGTTGCGATCAGGTGCCACCCCCTCCCACGTCTCCCTTTCTTTCATCCCTCCCCCCTCTCCGACGTCTGCCCCGGACTACTTTCCTCCAATCCATTTGCCCGGGCCTCCGAGCCCGCATGTCTCGCGTGGCGGCGGCGGTGGGTCAGGTTGACCGCCGCCCACCCTCTTCCCCGAAACTGCGTTATGGTGTGTGCCCGCCGCTTGATCACCCGCATGAGGCTTACAAGGCCATGTTCAAGGGACCTTGCCCGCATATTGCCCATTATTGTTCTTATCAAATAAGCGTAGGGCAGAAAGATCGACGGTGAGGCGCCGGCCGAGGCTAGCGCTTTTTCCAACAACCACAGATGTTCGACGTCCAACAGTCATCAAACGCCGAGCTGGCCGGCGTTTATACTATGCCAAAGCAAACAACCATGGTAAGGACACAGCTCGGCTGGCTTGGCTGGGCAGAAAGCTGGGTTACAGTTCCTCCGCTAAATAGTTGCTCTTTTTCTCTCTCTCTCTCTCTAACTTCTTTACACATCTCACACCCCGGGCGTATCTTGCATGCTTGCACGGCATTTTGGACCGGCATCTAGTGGCTTCGCGGCTGCCTTGCCTCGCATCGCGCGCATCATCGTTAATGCATCATCCGTCTCTCTTTTAATAGATGGTAGCAAGGTACAGACAGGTACGTGCGTACATACATACAGCTGCCGAAGTTACTTCGGGCAGAAGAAGAACAAAAAAAAAAAGTTCCTAAAGAAACCAAAATAAACTGACAAACAGGGAGAAAAGAAGAACCCGAAGAAACGAATAGAAGAATCAAGAACAAAAACAAGAGATGAACCCCACCACCCAAATTTTTCTTGCGCAACGACGCAAAGCTCGTGAGAGCATCCAGGCCTGATCTACTACAATACCATAGGTATACATGATTTCTACAACAGGGGAAAAAAACAAGAGAGAGAGAGAGACATACACACGTACATACGTACAACATCAACCCCCACCCCCGCCCCCATCCCACCATCTCTCACACACACGCAACTCGAGTGCCTTTTTCCTTTTTTTTGATTCCGAGGTCTTTTTTTTCTTTTCGTTTTTGTTTCTCATCCCTTCGTTTGCGAGTATCCGGCCTCACTTTTTGAGCGTTGTCTGGTGGGCCATCTGCGCCGCGCATTTCATCGTTCGTCATTCCTCCCGAGTTGCTTTCCTGGTACGCCCATCTATGACCGTCCTTCCGTGAGATTTCCCTTCCCCTTAGGTTTTTTTTTCTTTACACCACGCACACCCCCCCTTACCACATATACACAAACACACCACCCCCTGGGCTTGGGAAGGAAAAAAAAGAGAAGCCCAAAATCCGCCACCCACATCTCTCTTCCCCGTCTTTGGATTTCTCTGTCGTCTTAGCTGGTTGTACCACCGTTTCCCTGTCTGCGAGTTGACCTAGGCAGGTTCAGCCTAGCCGAAGCTTGGCCTATAAGCACATGGACATGGGCTTCGGCAGGAGAGCGGAGATATCCTGCAAAGAAAAGAAGAAAAAGAAAGAATCAAGAGATGTGTTAAGAAAAAGAGGAAAAGAAGAAGAAGAAAATATAGAGAAGAAAACCACAAATGGTTAGCCCATTGAGGTTGCTGACATGGATACCTGATGCCTGCCCAACCACCTGTTGGAATGCATGAGAATGATGATGAGAGCAGTTATCCTCCCTGAAGAACTCCAAAAATCCGCGTAACATCGTGTTGGGTCTCCGTCTCTCGTCGCAAGACGTTTCCAAATGCCGAGAATGTACATTGGGGGGGAAGAAAAGAAAAAAAAAAACGAAGCCGCCCACAAAAGCCGACCGCCTAGGCGCCACAATGAACACGTCTACGGGCATCTAGACATTACCCTGAGATGTGCGTTTCTTGGGATTTGATCTCCGGGCGAAGCAGCCGACTAAACCCCAAGTCTGCCTTTATCTGCTCCCTTGATGTGAGCCGGACCCCGTTTGAGCTCCGCCGCCGCCGTTGCCGCTCGACTCTTCGTTTGCCTCGTACTGGTCGAGACAAGCCTCGATAACTAGTGATGGAATTGTCAGCATTGATACCTTCCCTCACCCGGACGTACAAGGTTGGGATTGTGCGGGGGCTTACTCTCTATAATCTGCTGCTCCCACACTCCGTATTGGTAGTCGACCAGACCATGTCGCTCAATGCCGTCGCAAAGCCGGACGAGCTCTTTGCCCATTTTTTCCAGGCCTTCTTTGGGGACCAAGGTCTGCGATCGCTGCAGCTGTCTGCCCGGCTCCATCAAATCCTTCTGCATCTGGAATAGTGAGAGCCACGCGTGATTGAAGTCGTTCCAGAGTTTGATTCGGTCTCCATGCAAATTTTGGTCGTCCAGATTGAGGCCTGTGAATTGTCATTGTATTAGTAAACATGTCCCAGAAGAACCCGAAACTCCAATCCAGAGCTTGGCGCGAGTAACAGGGCAGAGGAGGGGGGGAAAATCCAACATACCGAGATCGACAACCTGCGTCAGGAGCCAGTTTGACACATCCAAGAGCGACTGGCTGGCGCTTTCGAGCACACCATTGCGGACATTTTGGAAGACACCCCGCAGCGCAGACTGATATTCCATCCATTTTTCTTCCAGGCCGCCCGTGGCAGAATAGTCCTGCTCTTCCATTGAAACGTCGGCACTCGAACTCTGCTGTGGCATCCCGCCCACGTTAGGGATGTTCGCCTGGTAGTTGGCCATCTGTGGCTGTTGGTATGCTGTCGCTGTGGCGCTCGCCGGTTGCGCATGGGGAAGGTTGGAGGTGCCTGTGCTACTGCTCGGGTCATTGGAGAAGTACGACGTCGACACGTCTGTCGGCAAGATCGGAGCAGCTGCAGGCTGTCGTTGAAATTGCGCCTGGTTATCGTAGACGGAGCCCGTCGCACCAGTCAGGTTGTCGTATCCCATCGTCATGGCTGCGTTGTATCCACCAAAATTCTGCGCCGGACGGCCATCCTGGCTGTAACCTGAGGGGTAATGCATTGTGTTCGTCGCCATGGGCGCGTTGAAAGAGCCTGCTACCGGCTCTTGGTAATTGTAGGTGCTGTAGCTACCCGTGCTTCCCATGCCTCGCGCCTGCGAGGGTGAAGTGTTGAGTGGCGCTGGCCGGTTGTATCGCTCGGTCGAACCTGTAGCCATGGTGCGGCGCTGCTGCAAAGGGTCTTGTTGCTGTTGTTGTTGCTGTTGTACGTTGTATCTTGGGTTGGAGGTTGGATGCATGGGCGCTTCATTCTGCCTCCGACGGCGATTGGGATCATCCATCCCACGAGGGGTTTGGTCGCCGGTCGGCTCCGAGGGCAAGCCTACCGTATGCGCCGGCGGCAACGGAGCTGGCGATGTATACAGTAAGGCCAGTTTGGGCCGTCGGACCGGTCACAAGACCGTCCAATTGTCGTGTTGGAGTCCGTTAAACGCTACTGCGTTGCTGTCCCTCTTGCCTTGTCTTTCTCCGGGACTAGCGCGTCAAAGATAGCCAGGTGGTGGCGTACAACGATTTTTCTTTGCCGACGACAGCGGACGACGCGGGGAGCAATTTCCTCTATATGTATATGGCTCCGCGGAGCAAAGCGAGTAGTTGACGTGTCGCGAAGTGAAATTGGGAGACGTCTGGACTCGACCAAGCGACACTGGCAGATAGTAACGTCGCGAGTTTTAATAATGGCGTGGTAACGAGGTAAGGTCGGCGCCGATGAATTGCGAGATATCAAAAGAGACAAAGGTAAGGAAGCGTTGACTTGGACCTGGGGGTCGGAGAGCCTGATGTGTGATGCCGAAGTAGGGTCTGTCTGATGTCGAGCCGGGCAGAGGGCAGCACGGGATGGGCTGGCAGTTTCCTCGGGCGGCGGGTAATAGAAGTGGCTTTTATGAATTGAATTGGGAGGGAAGATGGCGGATAGAGTAAAGGATGGGGAGAACAAGGAAGTTAACTGTTCAGACTTGCTTGTCGCGACCAGCTCGGCGAAGCTAGCGCCGGTCTACTTCATGCCCTGACGCCTGAAGGTTCGGGAAGACTAGACGAAGACTGGCGACGAGTCGTTGGTGTCTTGTGAGTCGTCAGAGAAGTTTAGATTTTGGTAAACAAAAAGCCAGCGAATGGGGTGGATATCGCGCTGAGTTGTCAAACTGGTGTCAGGTTCGATACCAGGAAGATCCCAGATGGCGCATGCACCACGATGTCCAACATTACAAGCCGGTCCCTGCGCGATCTGCTTGGGCAATGAAGCCGCACCAGGGTCTCAGCGACCACCGAGTCGCCTTAACGCAAGATGCGATTCGTCAGAGCAAGAGCAAGCGTCGGGCGGACCGATCTGGTCTTGAGATGAGGTTGGTGACCCGAGGCTTGAGCCTTGAGAGAGGCTGTGCGGCCGTGTGCTGGGTTGGGGGATATGGGGCTTGTGGTGAGGCTCGTGATGTGGATGGACCAAGACCGAGGACCACTTTTACTGCTCGTAGCTTAGTGCTGCGAGGCTAGACGCGAGTCTATGTAGCCTTGGAGAGGGGAAGGGGGTTCTGCTTTTGCCTGTCAGGGAAGAACTGGGTAAGCTTGTGACGATGAGAGAGATGTTATGGGGCGGGTTCGGGGTGTTGGTGTGGAGGAAGACGTGAACGGTAGTCTCGGGGTTGGTCTTATAACATGGGAGGGATGCAGATATGGGTCGATGCCGGCAGGATCAGAATTAAAGGAAGGGTGTTAGTAGGGAGTGAGGGGAGAAAAAAAAGTAATAAGAGGGCAGATGAAAAAAGAAAAGCAACGATGATCCAAAGAGACCTGGACTAAAATGGGGGTAACTAGGGACGTGGGTGTGAGTGAGTGAGTGACATTGATACATGGACAGAAGTGTGTGTGCGTGTGTGAGTGTGTGCGAGTGAGAGTGAGGCCCGGGAACTTAAGGTGAGGCGGGAAGACAAGCAGCTGCTGCCAGAGTGAAAAAGAAGAAGAGACAAGCAAGCACTTGCCTTCTAATCCAAAGGGGAACAGACCAATGATGGAAGCCAGGAAGACCAAGCCCAAGGAAGTCTGTGCCGGGAGGAGGGGACGGATGAGACTAAAAAAGAAGACCCGAAGCCAGTGGCAGAGACGATGGCGAGCGAGAGGAGCCCAACAAGTACCACTACCGGTCGGTTGATTGTAGTGTAATGCAGAGCAAAAGAGTAATGAACCCGGCAGAGGGCGCCGTGGTCGAGGAAGTATCCGTTCCGTGGAGTAAGGTAGGGCAGATTCAATCCAAGTGCGGCTAGATGGCCCCAAAGAGAAACAAGCTGGACCTCGTACCGTGCCAGGAAGACCCAGATGTAATCTAAAAGTGGTTTTACCTCCAAAAAAAAAAAAAAAGTGAAGAGGCCGAACTGGCTCAATGCCTGCCGACAAGTTCGTCTTCTCCAAAAGGATTGCCCCGGTCCAAATACGCGTGGCAGCCCAGCAAGAGAACTGCGGCCAAAAGAGTAAAGTAGCGGCCCTAGGATAATGGAGCTGCGAGATGGAGCTTTGAATCTGTAATAAGGTGCGGATATAGTTGTAGGGCGGCGTCGAGAACCTCGAGCTGGATCTGGAGTTGGGGAGATGAGGTTGGAGCTGACACCCGGCCGAACGAGGCACGTTATGCAGCGATCTGCAAGGCAATGTCGAAAGATGGGGGTTCCCTGGCTGGCAACCGGCTGTCTGGTAAAGAAGGCGTAGTGGACAAGAATGGACGAGATGCAGGCGACAGATGATTGATGGGTGTGGACATTGACGTGGGTGTGAGAGACTGAGTGTGAGTGGGCGATCGAGTGTCTCTCTTGCAATGGAGGGTGGGCTTGTGCTTGTGTTGGCGCCGACGATGGATAGAGGCAGGATAGGCGGATGGCAAGGGGGTGTGAGATACGAAGACCTGGGAGAGGTAGTTGTATCTGATGTATCTTTCCTTCCGACTATTCCTGACTTGAAGGGAAAGGGAAAGAGAGGAACGACTTTAGAGGTAGGCGAGTAAGACTTGAACTGGCCGAGTAAGTCTGGGCAGGTGGCCGTGGCCGCAGAGCGTCCTGTAACACTTTACGAATATCCCGAGTAAGAATGACGAGAAAAGGTGTTTGGAGAGAAGTAGATGGAGAGAGAGAAGAGAGCGAAGGTGTGTGCGCGTATGTGTGTGTGTGTGTGTGTGTGTGTGTGTGTGTAAGAGGAAGACAGAAGAGTCAAATGTGGTAAGAGTGAAGAGGCTTATGCAGCAGAGCCAAAGCCAACTGGCTCACACACCATAACCGGGGCTAGTTTGCGAGCACAGAGTCAGGTCTTGTCAGGTGCCGCGCGCTGGGTTCGCCTGCAGGACTCTGGAATGTAAAGGCGCAGAGAGCCTTGGATTTTGGTATGGTGGTCGCTGGTGCGTTATTGTTGGCGAGAGTTGGGCGGTATGAGCTGGTAGTACGGATGGCCTCAGGGTAAGTACAGCTCGATGAGGAAGCACGGTGTGAGTTGAGTAGAAATAGGCAGTAGACGGTTGACGATTGAAGTATCGATATACTGAAAAACGCAGCAAACGGGCCGCTCTCTCTGTTCACTTCCTTGGTTTCTGAGGGAAACGGAGTATTGAGAGGGACACAAGAGGTATGGCTCAGCAGAGTGTCTCGAGAGGACAGACGGACGGACAGCCAGACGAGAGATGAGATGGGATGGGATGGATGAGATGGAAGCAAAGCAGCCGGCCCAGCCAGGGAAAGACTACAATGGGGGTGCACTGAGCTTGCTTGTTGGTCCCCTTCCCATTCTTCCCACCCCTTCGTTTTCTCTCGTCTGTTTCGCGGCAGTGATGGGGTTGTTCGAAGCACGCCCTTCCATTCTCTTTCACACCCCATCCAGAGCAGACATAAGGTAATTGCCTATATCACCTCATGTCAGTTTGTATCGCTTCATCGTCACTGGCTTTGCTGTACTTCGTTTTCAAGCCATGTCTCCTACTCTACTTAATCGGGCATCGACTCTCGAGAGAATTCTGGTATGGCTGGATGCCACTGTCCCTTTCATTCTATAATTCTGCTCTGGAAAAGTTCGGCCCCGGTGTCTGTAAAAGTCAATGTGTCCGCCCACACTGTGACCCGTTTCGTTTCGATTTTCTGCTCAATGTCGGGCGGGCCTGAGCAGTTGGGGCCATCGACATGACTTAATCCGTCGTCTCTTCTCAGTAATACCATCTACGATTTGAGTTCCTCCGATCGGGGCCGCAGGTATCCAGATTGCTGATGAAGCTGAGACAAGAATATAGCTGACTGAATGAATAAATGAATGAATGAAAGAATGGAGAGAATGATACAGAAACCCTGTCCTGCTCTACTGCTTTCCCCTCGGTGCGATGCCAATGACGAGCCCCCTGGACGATGAGCTGGAGGGATCGTAAAAGTTAAAAAAAGTCTGTGAGCACCCAGATGGCTGGATTTGGGGGCGTTGTTTATTACCTCTCTGAGACAAGCCCCGTGACCCTTGTTCGTGCTCCTTCGCCTCCCCTGGCTCTCGGCCAGGGTGAAGCGCACTCCAGCCACTCTTCCACACAATTGCTTGCATTTCTCTTGTGAAGCACTTTTACTCTCTTCTGTCCCCGGCACATTGTTTTCCGCCGAAAGGCCTTGTCACTGGGTCCCATTTGGAACCCTCGAGGCACCGTACTACTTAGCCTGGCTTCGATTGCTTTTGTCGGTAGAGCTTCAGACCCCAGATAAAAAGCCCTTCAATGGTGAGGCGAGGCGATGCACTGCCGATGCCGAATGACGTACATACATCGTCGTAGACACCCACTTCAGTTCATTGCGGAGCAACAGACTGATCGTCAGCTTCGGAGCGGAGGAGGGAAAAAAAAGAGGAGAGACTAGGGAGAGCATGACAAAGCTGTTGAATCTCTCACACTTCAGATGCTCGAGACAACGATAAACCATGCTTCAAATGTCTCTCGCTCTGGCGGGCAACCTCGTTGACTGAGAATTCGGAGCTTGAAGCACATCGTTATGCGAATGGGGTAACCGTTAGCCGGTACTGAGCAGCTAGCCAAGTCCCAGCTTAACTCGATACTTGAATCGTGCAGCGACTGCATCCCTACTAAGGAACTCGACTGGTTCTGGCCTCCAACTCCAACCAATAGCCAAGCCCCCGTCCACTGGACTTCGAGACGCTCGTTTGGCCTTGGCCTCTGATGATATGCGTCAATCCGGTGTGGGATAGCGAACGTCAAGCTCACAATTGAAGCCCGATTTTTCAGGTTTCACAATCATCAATAAAGCCAGCGGGAACAACTTTTTCGTCGCGATTCAGTCGAACCCGGGGGGGATATACCGATGTGCAACGAAGCAAATCGAGCCGTCTCGGATTGGAGGGAGGGATACACTGCACGGTGACTGCAGATTTCGTGCGAGGAGGGGAAAAAAGTCCCAGATGGAAAATGGCCCGAGTCGGCCCCCATGAAAAATTGGGCTAAAAGGAAATCGGTGGAGCAATTGGCAAGTCAAGACCAGACAGGAGGAGGCTTCCGTTCCCGCGAGTCTTCCATTGATAGAATATTCGAAGCCAATGGAATGCGAGAAATGAAAACGACAGGCCGCCATTTGGAATATTGGAAAGGGGGCCAGCCAAGTTGACACACAAGGACTCGAAACCCCCTTTCGCTGACGAGTGCGAACAAAACCGAATGGTATTGATAACCTGACCGGACCAGACCAGGTTCGGCGACTTGGTGAGACTCGACGATGCCCAATGGGTGCGGTGATTGAAGCCTCACTTTTCGATTTCCCAGTCTTGGAGGGCCATTCCCTTAAGTGCATCCGAGTGTTCTTTCACAAGACGGAAGGGAAAGCGGCACGGACGTTGACACTTTCATTCGAGAAGAATATTATGCAGAAGGACCTTGGAGTACTTGATGAACGTGCATATCTGTGCAGTTGTAGGTCAATCGCAGCCTTCTTTTGAGGAGCAGTACTTTGCATGGTGCGCAGGTAGAGAGAGACGGAGATATTTGAATCGTAGGTATAGGTACCTTCGTGGTCGCGATTTGAACACGCGTTGGCCTTGATGGAAGACAAGAACCATGAACCTAGCGTGGATGTCGAGCCTGCCAAGGGGCATTTGGGTGAGCCAGAAAGGATTAGAGGGGGAGCAACTTAGCAAGTGAAGTCCAAGAGGTCGATGCAAGACCCCGGTCGAGCAGCCAGGGTTGCAAACCTGGGCTCTGTGGGTTCCTGAACGAGTGCCGGTGCCTTGCTTGAGTGGTTCGGAGTGTACGGAACGCGGCAATGTATCTGTACATTGTGGATATGGCTGCTCTAACTGCAGCTGCAAGGTTGAAGGTCGCCCCCCTCTCCGGTCCCCTCCCCTCCTCTCTCACTCGGGGCCCTTTTGAGGAGGAACCCTAGCGATCCAGGGATCGTGCCTGAATGCAACATTTCACACATGGACGGGCAGGCCTGTGAATGGCTCCCACTGCTCTGTTGCGAATGTTGCAGAGGTCGAGAAGGTGGGGTTCGCCTGGCAGCGCGATGCAGCATCTGGCTGGACGATGACTTCGGTTGGTCTCGTGTGGAACTCAGCCCAGAGAGGTGGTGTGAAAGCTTCTCAACTGCTTGCTTCAGGAACAGGAGCAAAATCCAACAAGCCTTGCTGGACACTTGGCTTTCGGCAAACGAGGAGGAGGTGGGAGGTGATGAGCACCTGCATTCGGAGTGTCCTCTGTCATTTGAGATTGCATTAGTCGGAACGCTCCCTGGACAAGGAAAAAACGACCAGACCTTGCCTTACCACCAAGTTCCTCCCGGTAAGGTTCTGTGCCTCCCCTTGGCGAGGCATGATGTGTCTGTAGTTGTATTGTCCAAGGGGTCGTTTGTCGAGCCTGGGTGTGTGGCAGTGGTGGATGTATCCGTACGGATGCCTTGAATGAGCATGCTTTCCATCCAAGCCGCAGTGCAGAGTCCAGACTACGCATACGCAATACCTACCTCAGCCCAAGTACTTCGTACTGCACCTCAAGGCTCAGGGTGGATGAGGTGAGGTGTATCCGTACCGTGTATGTACAGAGTATTAATTAGGTGAGGTCGGTTGAGGGTCGAGCGCGCGCGGTTCGGACGTAGGTTGACCCGGACGAATTCGCGTTGCTTCCGCGGCGTCGAGATGCAGGGGAACGAAATTGTGGTCTGGGGCTCAGTGCTCACAGACGTTGTGAGATGCTGCGATGTGGTGGGCCTCACATCTCCGGTGAAAAACATTGCGGTTCCGCTGCGGATATGCTCCCATTGCCAATGCCGTGCGTGAGCCTGCATTTCGGGGGTTGGGGTCCACATTTCGACGAGATTTCATCACGACGACTCTGATCCAGCGTAATGAGATGTGAGGAAAGACGTCCGAGTATTCAAGGTCGCTTCAGCGCTTGTTTCCACACCCGTAGCATCGTACCTCTACACACCTGAATATGGAAATTGGCTTATAAGGTATCCGTAGATGACGGTCGTTGCAGTGTGAGGTGGTGTAGCTGACAGAACTGAGCTCTGAGCTTCTGTCCCTCCAATTTGGGAGACCGAGTGCCTTGATGCAGGAGACGTACCTTACCTCCCCAATAGGCATGTATACGTACTGTTGACGCCTTACGGGCCTCAAAAAATATCGTAACAACTGAGGCAGGAAGTTGGAACGATGAGGAAGCTATTTCGGAAAGGAACATCTCAGCGCACCTTCCACACTTCAATTCACCACATCCAAGGGCGGGCAGTACGTGTAACTTGTAAGTAGGTACATCGGTACTACCTAAGGTACCTTATCACCCGACGAAACCAGATACAAAATACTTTGATTAATGCAATGGAAAGATCCCGCTCGTCGCGCTTGCACTTGACTTCATCATTGCTTCCCCGGGTAAGGTACATTCGGGTTAGGCATACGGAGTAGAGATGAAAGGAGACGAGCAAGATATCCGGATCAAGTGCCGTCGGGTGTACATATCACGCGCTTCACACCAAGGCAAGGTAGACACGGAGTAATAGCTTTAGTTCAAACCCTCGAATGCCCGACAAGTCTAGCGGCCCACGGGTTTCCTGCTCTTCTCCAAAGTCAAACGCTGCGTCCGGCTAATGCATTCTATGTGTGTGCCACTGTGGGACTGGGGCGGAGTTTCTCCAACACGTCTGCGCTTTTTCCCTCGATGTCGTTGGAGTCTTACTCTTGACATCCGAACACCGTTCTTCTCCAGTCTCCAGAGTCCATTGTCCACTCATTCTGCCGCCCACCGAGCTACCTGCTCCACCACACCACACCACACCTGAATATACGCTGTTATACCAACACCTTCTTCACGCGGCCTGCTTTTCGATACCACCTACATCGTGTCTCTGTCCAGACCCTACTCGGTGTCTTTCCTTCTGCCCCAACTACCTTACCTTGCGCTAGTACTCACTACAGACGCAAGAACCAAGGCCAAGACGACAAACCTTGGACCAGATAAAGCACGTGTGGTTACAGCGTTGAGTGCCAATCAAGCGTTTGCCCACATGCCTTGGGCAGCACGAACCCATTTGCCCAACCAGACTCCTTACGCTGGGACGCTCTCCCCACTTCTTCCTCCTCTTCCAGTCGGGTTGATTGCATTTTCAACCTACCTAGCTCATCGGGGGACCAGCTGCCTGCATAGAAGGCTTCTCAAGACTCAAGGCACGGCTTACGGCTACCTTACCGCAGCAACTTAAACTCCGGATGCAAGGCACCATGGCACCGCGCTGGAGTTTGGACAGGCAAAGCCTGCGTAAAGCGCGCTAAAGACGTCCAGAACCGCGCTTAGGTATGCCATCTGCGTTTGCGGCATCGCCTCAAGGTGAGGTTGGCTGACGTGGGGAGTCTCCAGCAACATTCTCGACGCCTTACCTAAGACGACGTAGCAGTCGGTTTCAACAAAGCACCGTCACCTGCTTTTCAGCCGGCGTCGTCCCTCCAAATTCCCGACTCGTCTCCCGAGGCTTGCCGAATACCGTCGGTCTATAGCCGTAATAATACAACTTTGGACCGCAAGTTTCCTACCAGATAACTGAAGGCCCGAATCAGCGGAGATGGGCGTCGCGCCCTGGAAACTGACCGCCAACGGTTGAACCAGAGGCGCCCAATCGCCGTCTTTGCTCTAGTCGAGACCACGTTTCTTTCCATCTATACATACACCCTGAAGCATGCTTCCAAGGTGCTAGGTAGCCACCTTCGATTGTGGTGTGGCATACCTAGCGTGTGTGTGAGCGTTTGCGTGTGCATGTGTACCTCGCCCCTCCTCCAAGGCTCCAACACTTTCTTCCTCGGCATGGTCTGGCCCGTCACGCAGCCGTTGGATGTTCTTGGGGCGATCTCAGCCTCACACAAGGCGACTACCGTCGATCATCTCAACCGACGCCTGGTTGATCCCCGGAGCTCGCCATGAATTGCTCACTCGCCAAAAGAAAGTCAGCCCGCAGAGATATCCTTCCCCAACCTCAGTCCGATCTTTCATCCACTCAAGCACATGGCCTCAAAAAAAGAATGTAACGTCGGAGGGTGTTTGGAGCACACGTTGGCAGCTCGAGTTCAATAGCCTCGTTATCGCATCGTCTAGCAGTGTTCCG
Source organism: Colletotrichum acutatum (assembly GCF_030867785.1). Taxonomy (NCBI): domain Eukaryota; kingdom Fungi; phylum Ascomycota; class Sordariomycetes; order Glomerellales; family Glomerellaceae; genus Colletotrichum; species Colletotrichum acutatum. The sequence continues at coordinate 248,907 of NW_026849003.1, forward strand.
ATCTTGCCTCCCTCCCCAAACCACAAACCACTACCCACCACCCCATCTCGTCGTCTCAAGCTGCCATCACCGCCTCTGCCGCCACCGTTATTGCGCCTCGCCCGCCGTTCGATTGGCTCAGAACCTTTGCCGCTCCCTCCTTGCATCGGGATATACGCCCCATGTTCTCCCACGTTCTTGTCCAAAACGTACACGGCAATAGCAACGGCTTGCTCATCTCAAATGTCGCCTTGCCTGATGCGGCGAAACCAGCCGAGTCGTGCTGTCCACCAACTCCAGCTTCACCCTCCGATTCAACCCATTACCGGAAGAACAAAGCCGTCACCGAAAACGGCCATCAAGGGGTGAAACCAGCTCCACGAACCTTCGATTCACTCGTTCCATGCTTCTAGAAACCTTCGGAGGACAGGACAGGCTTGAACGTCTGTGCTCTCGCTGTCGTCTCCTTTAGGGGTTACCTTGTGTGGGAAATTGAAACAAGGCCCTCGGCGGACGCACTTCTGCAACGTTGGCAATAGGGGCACCATCACTAGCCTTGACGCCAGAGATGTCAACGCGCTTGCTCACGGACCCCTCTAATAACGTCCACATCTTCAACCCGCCCGCAGCTTTACACAGGTGCCAGCTTGTGGTCTATGATTCTGGCCTGATAATGACACACGGGGGCTACCTTCACTCTCTCTCAGACCCGGTTTCAATGCGCGCCGAAAATTCTTTCACGGCCGCTCCGTAAGGTACACGTACAACCGTTGCAAGTGGTCATTGCACGCGCTAGTTAAATGAACCGTATCAGCCAAAAGACATCTATGTCGCGACAATAGCTACTGCCACCACTGCGGTCAATGACGGCAGGACAGAGAGAGGGTGGTCCAGAATCGCGCTTCCGAATGTCGATCCTGAGCATTCCAACACTAGGTTCTAGATCCTGGCATTGAACCATCATCTAATAATCAAATTGGGTGTCGACTTTGACTCTTGCGTTGCTTCATGGTCCAAGGTCTGGTGTCTATCGGTTGCAGTTGGGATAAGGACAAGAAGACCCGAAGACACCACGTTGCTTCTCCGCGAATTGCATGGACCAGGTATCAAGGTGTAGTAGCAAGAGCGTTGACGCTAAACCGACCGCTTCCTGTCAACCCATCCAACTAGTGTCTTGCCGGACATGATTCCTCATCTCTTCATGCCTGCAATTCGCTCTCCTGCTATCAAGCGCAGCCGGTAATACCGACAGCAGACTTGTCCAAAGCTCCAACACCTCTGGACCCGTGCTGGTACAAGAGACTGCGAGCTACACCGTGCAGATAGACCGGAGTTGGCCGTGTCGAAGCTGTCCCCTAGCTGTGTCCTAGCCGCGTGACTCCTTTGCGTAATTTGGGCTCACATAATACGAAGTAATTCCCCTTGAAAGGAATCTCGCCCGCAGATACGGGGCATGAGGCAAGTATACATCATAGGCTGGCATTGTAAGAGCTGCCTCTGTTCTATGAATACACGGGGGTGGTAGTACAACAACAAGATGAAAACATTGCCTGGCGATGCTATCATGAACGCCACACATTGAATGAGATTTCTATCTCTTGACCCAGGCGGGCATCTTTCTGGCCTTGACATGACCATGCTTCTTTCTCTCGACTTGTCTAGGATCGCGGGTAATGCAACCAGCTGTAGCGTCATACTTGTCAGTAACAGATTGAAGATCAATCTCACAATTGGAGTTGACTTACCCTTCCTTAGTATCGGCTTGAGAGCTGGTTCGTGGACCATGACAGCCTTGGCAATTGCCAATGTAAGAGCCTCGGCCTGTCCGGTGACACCGCCGCCTTCAACAAGAGCCCACACGTTGTACTTGTCTGTTCTCGCAGTGCTCCGGAGCGCCCAGATGGCGCTCTCACGATCATGAACTCTGCCAAATGCCTCGTTCAGAGGCTTGCCATTAACCAGCATCTCTCCGGTACCCTCCACAACCCAAGCGCGGGCGCTCGACGTCTTCCTGCGGCCAACACCTAAAGCGCGTCCATATCTGTCGAGGGGCACAACCTTGGCCACGTTCTTGTACGGATCGATGTCGCGCTTGAATTCCTGCAGGGCTTCTTTGACCTCGCTGGGCATCAGTCCGGGGTGGATCTGATGCAGCCGCTTGACCATGCTAAGAACTTGGCTGAAGGGCATCGCCTTCACTGGTTCTCCTGTGGTCTGTCGATAACCCTTCAAGTTCCTCCATATTTGTCGGGGGACCAATTCCGGGGGGGCCAAAGGAAGGTGCTGGTATCTCTCCACGAGAGCAGAAAGTCGGATGTAGGCGTCGTTGAAGCGAGGCTCTCTGGAGAAGTAGGACGGTGAGACGGGTAGTGGACGAGCCTTCGTAACGCCGAGGAAGGGCTTCTCGGGAGGCAGATCTAGCTTTGTGTCGACCTTGGGTTCGCTGTTTTCAACTTGAGGATCGCTCGTAGTCGACATGCTCTTGAAGCTCGATTGCAGGCTCGATCGTTGCCATTGAGGCTTCATTGACTGACCCTTTGCCAATTGGCGCAAGCAGAGCGTCTGCTGCAGGCCATAGCGTAAGCTCGACATTGTTGTGGGACCTCGAGCAGCGCCCTCGTTGATGTGGTTGCTGTCGCGATATCGTGAACTGTAGACAGCCTTGAACACCAATAGACAGAAATCTTTCCTAGCTTCGTAGCTGGATTACGGCAGAACATCGGATGATGACAGAGTCACGTGGTGTGGCGTAAGCGCCACAGACGCTTGGACCCTTTTCTTGCCGCACTTTACCCCTCACACACCGCAGCTGGTTGCCCTGGCGTTCGAGCTGCCGTCAATCGAGCGAGGGGCTTTCGGGTGGCGGGGCACTGCGGTTGAAATTTCATTCAAAAAAATTACTGTCACCCTGGCGGGGAACCCGAACTTTTCTCTCTCCTCTCTTTTGTCCATCACATCACGCACCTTTTGATACCCTTCCATCCCTCTCGGTCAAACAACTGATTCAAGATGGCGTTCGGAAAGCTCTTCACCTACCCGGTAAGAAAAGAAACCCCAAATTACTTTTCAACTTCACGATGTCTAGGGATCTAATCGTTAACGAATATCGTCACCCCTCCAGGCTAACCCCCGCACCACGGCCATCCGTGCCGTCGCGAAGGCCAACAACGTCGACCTCGAGTTTATCGAGGCTGACCCTACCAAGCCCTCCGTTGAGCACTTCAAGGCCAACAAGCTCGGCAAGGTCCCAGCCTTCCTTGGCGAGGATGGCTACCCTCTCTCTGAGTGCATCGCCATTGCCATCTACAGTACGTTCTGAGTCATCCTTTGCCGCTCTCGTTTTTCGAACACACAAAAACAACATACCACGATTCGCGATATGATGATCAAGCTTTTTCAAATACAGTTATCCCTGTCTGAATTTCTTTGTTGACATAGTCTAAATTTCTGATCCTACCATTGGCACCGTTTTCTCACTACTAGAAATTGTTTGGGGAGCAAGAGCTAACGAGATGCCACAGTCACCTCCCAGAACGAGAAGACCACCCTTCTCGGCAAGACCAAGCAGGAGTAAGTGCACTGGAAGCGCATCTTCCTCTCGTCGAGCTCCGAAGCATGAGGCTAATAATTCTTCATCTAGCTACGCCTCCATTCTCAAGTGGATGTCCTTCGTGAACTCCGAGGTCCTCCCCCCCATGGGCGCCTGGTACCGCCCCCTCCTTGGCAAGGACCCCTACAACAAGAAGGCTGTCGAGGATTCCTCCAAGGTCGCCCTCAAGGCCATCAAGGTCATTGAGGAGCATCTCCTCAGCAACACCTACCTCGTTGGCGAGCGCATCACCCTCGCTGACCTCTTTGCCGCTGGCATCATTGCCCGTGGCTTCGAGTTCTTCTTCGACAAGGCGTGGCGCGCGGAGAACCCCAACGTCACCCGTTGGTACCAGACCATCATCAACCAGGACATCTGGACCGCCGTTACCGAGAAGCAGGAGTTCCTCGAGACCCCGAAGCTGACCAACGTCGCCCCCAAGAAGCCTGAGCAGCCCAAGAAGGAGGCTGCCCCCAAGCCTGCCCCCGCTCCCGCTGCTGAGGAGGCTCCCGCCGCCCCTAAGCCCAAGCACCCCCTTGCTGAGCTCCCCCGCGCCACCTTCGACCTTGAGGAGTGGAAGCGTCAGTACTCCAACATCAAGAACCACGATGAGGCCATGCAGTGGTTCTGGGACAACGTCAACCTCGAGGAGTTCTCTCTCTGGAAGGTCAAGTACAAGTACAACGACGAGCTCACTATGACGTTCATGTCCAACAACCTCATTGGCGGCTTCAACAACCGTCTTGAGGCTTCCCGCAAGTTCATCTTCGGATGCGCTGCCGTCTACGGCACCAACAACGACTCCGTCATCGAGGGCGCCTTCGTCATCCGTGGCCAGGACTACAAGCCCGCTTTCGATGTCGCTCCCGACTACGAGAGCTACGACTTCGAGAAGCTCGACGCTTCCGCCCCCGAGACCAAGAAGTTCGTCTCTGACTCTTGGGGATGGGAGGCCCCCACTACCCACAACGGCAAGGAGTACCCCGTTGCCGACGGCAAGGTCTTCAAATAAGCGCATCGCTCAATGGAGTGATCCAAAATTCATGGCTTATGGCAGAGATGAAATGAGTTTACGAATAGGCTAGGAGGGTGGGCAGATGATGTTATGGACCCGAAGAGGAATATCCTGTGCGTAATGCCCACGGTTGTGTGCCAAGTTACTAGGTCTGAGTCACTAGGACGAGGCAGAAGATGCAGGTTGTTCCTGATCAGAATCAAAAGAACACTTTTCAATTTCACTCCAAGGCTCCACGTGCATATTACTGAATTAAATGTGATGCTTCCTTGAGCTCATGTTAAGGGGTATCTCGATGCTACCAAGTCTTGTCTCCGTATCCAGTGCCTTTTTTCCAACCTCGCATATGTCCAGGTTCTTCCAAAGACTCCTTCTCCATCACTTTCCTACGCTGAGCCCTGCCCGTTACTCTCCTGCTGCTGCTCCAGCCTGTATGCATTGTTGAGCTGGAACGGATTCGTGCGCATATACGCGCTGATATCCGACTGGTAACAGAGCTGGTTGAGGTAATCGTGAACCTGCGGCACCACGTAGCCCGGCTCGCTAGCGTCGCCAAAGAACTCAGGAATCTGCAGCAGGTTGTACGGCTCACTCCGCGCCTTCTCGAGCGAGTCGTCCACGAGAACCGTGTTGGTCTGGTCCCACCGGCCGCCGTACGCGGCGTCTGGATGCGCCGCCTGCACGTTGGCCTGGGCCCAAACCATCTCCAGGCGCTTGTAGACTTGCACGCGGAGCTTGAAGTCGGCCTCGGAGAGACCGAACTTGTCGCGGCCCCAGACGGCCAGGACGCGGCGGCGGTACGAAGCCCGCTCTTCTTGGGTGTCTGCGGCGCCGAGGCCGCCCTTGAGGAGGAGCTGGTCGCACATGGACTGGACGTTCTTGGGCTGGGCCGAGGACCAGACGACGACGTGGAATGTGTCGAGGCAGTATTGCAGGAAGCGCTTCGCGTGGGGCCGCTCGACGAAGCTTGCGGCGTTGCGGCGGTTAGGTCGGAAGAGGAGAGTGCCGTTGAGGTCCATTACGACGAGAATCGGTCGAGGGGTCGGGACGAGGGTCGGCGGGAGGGAGGCCTGCTGGAGGTATTGCGGCGTGGGGTTCGGGACGCCGCCTGAGGCGGCGCTGGGGGCTATGATCTTATCACGGTTGTGCGGCACCGCGGCTCTGTCGAGAGAGAGGGAATGTTAGTCTTTGCGACAGCATCGGAGGAGAGCAAGGGACCGCAAAGAGACAGGGTGGGAAAGGGGGGGGGAAACTCACGCTTTGCGGGGTCCCTTTGGGATTGTGGGTTGATTTCCGGCGGACGATTTCTCGGGGAGAGGGGTCGCGGAATTCGAGGCGAAGGGAACGTTGGCGGCGTTGCCGAGGCCCGGTATCGTGAAGCCGTTACTGCTCGGCTGCTGGTTCGATGGGGCGGCCATGGCCGGGGCGGGCTTGGCCCACCATTGTAGGTCAGACATGCTTTTGTGTGGAGTGTAGACGAGCTTCGAATCGCGCGAGGGAGTCGTGGGAAAGGGAAGGTATGGTTCGTTGTTGTACTCGGGGAGTGTGTCTTTCTGAGGAAACTCGCGGGTTGAGCGACCTGAACGCTTGCGCGCGACGGTTGTGTAGAAGCAACGTTGGTGGATCTGTTGCGATCTGGCGAATATCCGGGGAAGAGAGGGTTGCATGGATGGATGGGCTAGATTTAGAGTGGGAAGTCGAAGTCAATTGAGCTGAAGGTGAAGAAAGATTGGTCTAGCTTCTTCCGTAGTAAGTGAACGTAGGTCGAATTTACTGTTCAGAGCGTATTCAGTGTCTTTTTTTGGCTTCGATGCGATTAGTGGAGAGGAAGTTATTCGGACTGGGACATCGCATTCAAAGGAAGTTTGTGAGGCAGATGTTATCGATAAGTTGCCGTTCCTTATCGATACGAGATCGCTGGTCACTCAGACCCACTGAAAAGTTGCTTTGAGGTGTGGGTGAGCCTCCTTCATGTGAGTTCTGACCCTTCAAACTACGACCATCCCATACAGTGCACCTTTCAGCTTCATACAATCAACGAAAAATAAGACGAAATGCTGTCTGGAAAGAGGAAGCAAGGATTTTCGGGCCTTCAGCGCCGCGTAAAGCCTCGCAGAGAAGCGGAACCCGAAGTCGATGAGCAAATCAGCAGTGAGCCTGAGGAGATGGGAATAGATGGAGATGAGTTGAGTGAGGACGAAGAGGATGAGAACATGGATGAGGATGATGAAGAGGTATTTACTCCGGGTCATAGCATTTTTGGACTCATTACTAACAGCTCAAAGTCTGATGCCTCACCACCGCCAAAGAAGTCCAACATCGACATCTCATCAGTGTCCTTTGGCGCCCTCGCAAAAGCCCAAGCCTCCATGCCCTCAGCCAAACGTCGCAAGCGCGGCGCATCACCTTCAGAAGACTCAGACTCAGACTCAGACTCAGGCCCGGAAGAAGTCGGCAGAAAATCCAAGCATGGCGCCGACCACGTCAAGCGCTCGAGCAAGCACGCCCCGATGGAGCAGTCCAGCAAGAAGCCCGTCTCCCGCCGGCGCGAAATCATCGCCGTGCCCAAGATGGAGGTGCGCGATCCGCGCTTCGACCCGATGAGCGGGCCCGTCGACGAGTCCAAGGCCCGGAGGGCGTACGCCTTCTTGGACGACTACCGCAAGGACGAGATGAAGCAGCTGCGGGCCGAAATCAAGAAGACCAAGGACGCGGACAAGAAGGAGGAGATTAAGAGGATGCTGCTGTCGATGGAGAGCAAGATGAAGGCGCGGGAGCGCAAGCAGCGGGCAGACGACGTCATTCAGGAGCACAAGCGCAAGGAGAAGGAGCTCGTAAAGGAGGGCAAGCAGCCGTTCTACCTCAAGAAGTCAGAGCAGAAGAAGAGGTTCTTGATGGACCAGTTTGCGGGCATGAAGAAGAAGCAGGTCGACCGTACAATTGAGCGGAAGAGGAAGAAGGTTGTCGGGAGGGAGCGGAAGGAGCTTGACAAGATGCAGAGGAGACCTAGGGAATGAATGGACGTTGCCAGCATGCTTTGATTTTAGCTATGAACCCCTGAATGCATCACGGAAGGTCTTTTATTTTGTCTACGATCCTCCCTGTATTGTGTGTCTACACATTGATCGTACAGTTATGATACAAAATGATACAAAATGATACAAAGTGAATTGAGGGTAGTTCTTCGTATGCCTGTTTTAAGCATTGTATCCGTTCTTCTTCAGACTCTCCTCAAACATCTCGCGGCACCTGACTTTGCTGCCGAGCTTCGCGCAAAGCAAGAAGGCACCACTCAGCTTGCGATGCAGACTGTAAGTCTCCTCGGGAGGCGGCGCAAGTCTCTCGCGGAGCATGACGGGAATGAGAGCCTTGACACGCTCTGTGATGGTCTGGTCGTGGAAATCGTAGACCTCGGGTGCCGAGCCGAGGAAAGGCTCCGCTAGGGTGAGCACCGACTTGACGTGCGCGTCCACCATGAGCTTGCTCTCGTGGCCGGTAAGATATCCGAGACTCTCGGACAAACGTTTGACTCCGTCCCGGTCGGTCCTCGAGGCCGCGGCAAGGAGTTGAACGTACTGGGTAACAAACTCGTCGGGGTACTCCCGGGAAGCACCAAAGTCAAGAAGCTCGAGCTTGTTTGTCTTGGCATTGTAGAGGAAGTTTGTCCAGTTAGGGTCAGTCTGCATGAACTTGAACTCAGTGATCTCCCGGAGACAGAGACGGAGGATCTGGGTGCCGATCCAGTCCTTCTGCTCCTGGGTAAATGATTTGACTCTAGTGACGCCCACGCCCTCCATCCAGTCCATGGTCAGAACGTTCTTCCCGCAGGCTTGCAGGTGGACGTCAGGCACAAGGAAAGTATCTGGTTCGTCAGCCAAGAGCTCCTTGTAACGGATCAGACACTGCGCTTCTCTCTCGTAGTCGCATTCCCATCCCAGCTCAAGCCGCGCGTTGTCAATGGTTTTGTTCAGGTACAAGCCCTTTGGTAGGAGCTTGGTGGCGGTCAAGAGAATGCCCAGGTTGTCGAGGTCGGAATTGATCGAGTCTGCGACTCCTGGGAATTGAATCTTAACCGCGACCTTGCGACCACCCTCCTTCAAAGTAGCACGGTGAACTTGTCCGATGGATGCGGCGGCAATGGGCTTCTCCTCAAAGTCCTCAAATAACTCGCGCCATTCCACACCCAGGTTGGCCTTGAGGACCTTGTCTCTCTGCCAAGCCGGCATGTAGTCGGCACGGTCCTGCACTCTCTGTAGAACCTCCTGAATCGGACCCGGGAGCATCTTTGTGTCCTGGAAGCTCATCATTTGGCCCATCTTCAGGGCAGCGCCGCGCATTCTCGACAGCTTTGCAACGAGCCTTTCCATATTGCCGGCACTGAGCAATACTGAACCCTCGCCACCACCGCCAAATGCTCTGCCGATGCTCTCGGTGATGGCACCACCCATCATTCCTGCTGCCAGACCACCATAGTTCCAAAGTCTGCTCAGGCGTGTGGCTGGCACGCTAGATTCCCTAAGGGCGTATGCAGGGGGTGCTGTTTGGTCGACCGCAGCGCCCAAGATCGCTTCCACGGGAGGTTCATCCTCGGATACTGGGCCGGCAGGAGTAGCGGCAGCAGACGGAGGCTCTGATGGTATCGGTGACTTGTCGCTTCTAACAGCTTCGCTCTTGTAGACTTCAGGTTGAGGGGCGGTTTGAGAAGTGCTTGGAGCACTCTCAGGGGTAGCTGACTTCTTTGCCTCGGCATCCTTGGACAGCTTGGAGAAATCAACAAACTCGGGAAGTTTTGTGGGTGGGAGCTTCTTGCGGTTACCGAAGTCAACCTTTGGTCCTTCTCCCTCTTTACCCAATAATTTGGTGGCTCGAGTGCCATGGAAAATGTTGACGTTGACACCTTCAGGGAGGTCGTCTGCCTCTTCAGAGACAGGGGCCCCGTACGGAGCCGCCGGCTTGCTCACTGAAGACCCTGCAGGAACCGTGTTATCCTTGGGCCTTTGATCCAATGGTGATGCGCCTGGAAAAGGGAATGCTGAAAGATTGGATTGCCTCAGTTCAGAGAGAACCGATCCTGAGCTTGGTGAGATACGGGCTGCATTGTTGAGATTGGGCTGGAAGCTGCTTGATGTTGTGAGCGAGGGATGACTGGGTTGTGATGTTGACTCCTTATTTGACGGCGGCGCCTCTTTCTCAGTTGGTGACTGAGCATCTGGGACCTCAGAGGAGGCCGGTGCTTCTGCTGCGGCGTCGTCTCGTGTGTGCTGAGGTGCCGTGGGGGACTTGCGTGTTAAGCTGGAAGCTTTAGTGAAGCTCTCGAGCTGTCGGCCTCTCAGTGCAACATGTCTGGATGCGACAGAGCGCGAAGCGCCGAGCACAGCTGCCAAATCGACAGCGAAATCGGCGAACCTCATCGGTGAAACAGGTTGCTCAATTATGCTACACGCATGTCTTTGTGATTGCTCTTTTACGTTCGGGTGACCTCGCGTCTTTCACGAAGTGCTGCGATTATCAAATGGTCCTCGTCATGGAGGGAAAATTAAGTGACAGACGTATGCATTTAAAGGGAAGAGAAGAAGATAGCTCCAGGGAGCTTGAGGTAGCACCATGCTTAAAACGGGGTCATTCACCAGCCCATATTTATCCAGCTACCATCCATTGCCAAATAAGTCCATGACGGCCGATAACTCGATACATACAAACATGGTCACTGTCTCGATATATGTACTTGTCTTGCACATTGAAGACTGAATTTAACTTCTTTCTGTGCTCCCCCTAAGCTGTCTTGCAGTGGTATCTTTAGTCTAATCCTGGTTCCTCGTCTATTGTCATTATTCGTATTAGTCATTTTGGCGTCGAAGCCCTTGTTACTGAGGCGCCGCCCTTCAAAAGTGAGCCTCTTGCCCGCATGGGTGTCGCCTTCAAAGACGAATTATGCGGACTGCCCGGCCTTGGGCTGCCGATCTTCCCCCATAACCTTTGGGCAGCAGGCGTTAGACCACCCGAGACTCGCGGACTGGACGGGAACTTGGGCACCGGTGTTCTGTCCAACTTTCCAGTCAAACCATTCTTCACGGATTCTCTCTTCGAATGCGCTGCCCGCTCAACTAGACGGTGATGCAAAGTCTCCCGCTTTCTGTGCTCTTGCAGCCTGAATGGATTTGGCGTAGCGTCACCGGGACCGAGGTTGATGACGGGAACAGGGAGAACTTGTTCGTCGTCGTCTTCGTCATCCACAAAGGCGTACCCATTCACTCTTGGCGTCTCTCCGCCCCCTACAGCGCTCGAAGCCAGGTCTTCTTTACGTGGTTTGCCAGCAATCGCGTCTCTCACAGCAGAAAGCGTCGGAGACGGAGGTCTTTCTGCGATTGATGGTTGCGGTACCCTTGTGTTTTGGTAGTTGATCGCCTTAGGCGGCATCATCGATTGGGCCTGCGCCTTCTGGGCTGGACTCTCGTAGTCGTCGTCCACGCCATCTGGGCCAAACATCAAGTTGTTCTTGGGGTTGGCGTTCCAACTGTCCGGCCTCGCTGGTCTGTCGTCCACGTCCTTGATGGCCAGCCTGTCCCTTTTCCACCCATCGTCCACCAGACCCCTTGTCTCCAGCAGTTTGGCTTCGACTTCCGCCTGTTTGATCATCTGTTTTGAAGGCAGCTTATTCCCTCGCCATATCCACTCGTATTTCTCCGCCTTTTTCTGATTTTGTTTGTCCATGAGCTTGTAAAAGCTCTCATTGTCCTCGCTGGTATAAGTAGCCTGGAAATTGGCCAGGCTCATATTTGTGTCCACGGCTGGCTTTGGCGCTTCGGATACCGTCGATGCCACTGATACCGGAGTATCTGCGCCGTATGCGGATGGCGTGCGTCCAGCGTTATTGAAAGGCATCGGTCTTTTGACCTTATTCCTCCCAGGCGTCATCACACGCTCCAGCCTCTGACCAGCATTGGAAATCCATGCCTTGTCTTTTGATTCAAGCGCGTCGAGGTACTCTTGCTGGGTCTCGGCCTCAAGAAGTCCGGGGAAGAAGTCGCGCGCAATGATCTGCGATAGGGCGTCGGTATAAGTGTCTTCGTCTATGACCTTTTTTGGGCGTTTGATTTTCTTAGCGGCGGGCGGTGGTGGCATCAGTTCGAGGTCGGTCCGCTTGCGCACAAGCGCGGTTGATTTGCGTTCTTGACGCTCCATCGTTGACAGACTGGGGCCGATCAACTTGAGAAGTCTGTGTTGAAAGGAATGTAGATACACGAGGAGTGCGCCGCCAGCGCCATGGGTTAGATAGATGTCGCGTGGAGATTTTGAAGTTGAAGTGATGTACTGAGGCCAATCTGAAAGTCTGAGTTGCGCTCAGGTTCGGGTCCGAGTGACGTGGGGCGCCTCCGATAAGCGATAAGGTTAGGCTCGTATGTCGCGGTTATGCAACTATCAAGGCTACGGGTACCTCAAGCTTCCCTGTCAGTCCCGTCAAAGGGGTCTTGCACTACGTAAGTCATCCGTACTTCGTAAAGGGACCTTCCCAGGCATCCATCCATAAGGTACCTGGTGACAGGTGGAAGCTCATTCCTCGCGGGAGTGGAGGGAGGGGCCAGACCACGGCGCCGCCCTTTCAGCGCCCCTGTCGGACTCCTGAAGTGGCAACTCAGTGCCACCCCGCTGCAACTGTATCGCACCGTGCGGTAGCAGCGCACTGTTTCCTGTTAGCTCCGAATACTGAAGAGGGTTTAAGGGCCGAACCGTCGCAAAAGGAAGCTTTCGAATCCGACCCAAGCCCGGCAACTTCAACCTTCGAAGAGCTTCTGCTGCATAGCAAATTTTGCTACAACCACCTCTTCTTTCCCGCCCCCAATTTTGCGTTTCGACTTGGGAAATCACACTCAATTCTCACGCCCACGAAAACGACAACTGGATTTGACACTGTTTCATGTGCGAACGCCAGTAGGAGTAACCCCTCCATCGTCTCTAACCTGCCGATACGGATACCCCACACTTTGGTTCTGCAGTAGAGCACCGTGGCCACCACCATGTCTACGCCAGAGGAAAAGGCGACAGCCTTCAAGAACGAAGGCAATAAGGCCTTTGCTTCTCACGATTGGCCCACTGCTATCGAGCTCTACACCAAGGCCATTGAGCTTAACGACAAAGAGCCAACGTTTTTCACCAACCGCGCCCAGGTTCGTTGCCCCCTCGCTGCGCCGAGACTGCGAAGTCAAGCTGCTCGCGTGACTAACACCATCTTGACTACGAGTAGGCAAATATCAAGTCTGAAGCATACGGTTATGCGATTGCGGATTGTTCGAAGGCGATCGAGCTCAACCCCAACTTCGTTAAGGTGGGCAATCCCGGATACACCCAATCGAGCCTTATTTGCTGACGTCGGTGCGACTTTAGGCATACTTCCGCCGAGGCCTTGCCCAAACCGCCATTATCAGACCAAAGGAAGCTCTCGGTGACTTCAAGAAGTGCATAGCACTCGACCCGAACAATAAGGATGCCAAGTTGAAGCTGGACGAATGCAGAAAGATTGTTCGCAAGTTGGACTTCTTCGCTGCCATCGAGGTTGGTGACGAGCCGTCAGCTGCGGAAGGCCTCGATCTTAGCACCATCAGCGTCGAGGACGACTACGATGGTGTCAGATTAGGAGAGGAGATGACACAAGAGTTCATTGACGACATGACGGAGCGTTTCAAGAACGGCAAGAAAATTCACAGGAAATATGTTTACCAAATCATCCTAGCCGTCAAGAAGCTTGTCTATGACGAGCCGACTATGGTGGAGATGAAGATTCCCGAGGGCACACAACTAACAGTCTGCGGCGACACACATGGTATGTTTCTGTGCATCTCATTTGGTACCAAAATACTTACATATAGCCAGGCCAATACTTTGATCTCATGGAGCTTTTCCGTCTCAACGGAACGCCGAACGATAAGCACTTCTACCTGTTCAACGGTGACTTTGTCGACCGTGGATCATGGTCTTGCGAAATCGCTCTTCTGCTCTACGCATACAAGTGGCTCCGACCCAACGCCTTCTTCCTGAACCGTGGTAACCACGAGACCGACGACATGAACCGCGTGTACGGTTTCGAGGGCGAGTGCAAGGCCAAGTATAACGAGAGAATCTTCAAGCTTTTCTCAGAGAGTTTTTCTGCTTTGCCCCTGGCAACTCTGATCGGCACCAAGTACCTCGTGCTGCACGGTGGTCTGTTCTCGGACGACAAGGTCACTTTGGACGACATTCGAAAGCTCGACAGACACGCTCAGCGCCAGCCTGGCCAGGCGGGTCTCATGATGGAAATGCTGTGGACGGACCCCCAAGAGGAACCCGGCCGTGGCCCGAGCAAGCGCGGTGTTGGTATGCAGTTCGGCCCCGATATCACCAAGAGATTCTGCGAGAACAACGGTCTCGAGGCCGTCATTCGCAGTCACGAAGTTCGCATGGATGGTTACGAGGTGCAGCATGACGGTCGTTGCATTACTGGTAAGTTTCTGTGCTCTCTCATGACCGTCCTTGACCTGGAACTGACTGTCGTAGTGTTCTCCGCACCAAGATACTGCGACTCCACCGAGAACAGGGGAGCGTATATCAATGTTGGCCCCGACTACAAGCTCGACTTCAAGCAGTTCGACGCCGTTCCTCACCCGGATATCAAGCCTATGGTAAGACATATCCCCTCCTCCTTTACTTCTTCTGCAGCTGACCTTCCACCTTCAAGGCGTATGCTCAGAGTTCTCTCATGTCTTCTCTGATGTAGTTTGATGATCTGCGGACAGTGGTCCTTAGGGTATGAGAAGGTATTGTTTGCATCCGCAGCATACATGGTGCATGTGTTCGGCGCATATAAGGGGCTGGGTGGCAGCGTGGGTTTAGCCATGCGGATAAATCGGAGTTCTTGCCCTGTGGGCGCACACCATAATCCCGAATCTAGAATCATACGACGGTTGGGTGTTTGGCCAAAAAGCAGTCCTTTTTTCCTCGTTCTCCCTGGCTCTACCAAGGTGTGGGTTCATGATGACCAAAGCTTGTCCTGGCCATCGGTACCGACGATAGCGCCCAGGTAGTCGGAACACTGCTTCACCCGGAGAACTTGCCGGCTTCCCTGGTCCGAGACGCCTGCCCACGCCGTGATCGCGGCGGCGAAGGGGCTAAGATCCTGCCGGGGCACGCGCAGCCAGCACTGTGCGCCCTCGACTTTGAGGATGTCGATGGGAATGGCGGAGCCCGTTGCGCCCAGAAACTGGGCGAGAGCGGCATTGCAATACGAGCGCACTTGAAGATTGTCCAGTTCTAATGCCTCTTGTGCTGTCGGTGACTCGGAGATAAGCTCCAAATGAGTGTAGGAGAAGGTCGGAGCCTTGATAGTGCATGTGAGAAGCTCGTGAGATTTCTGGCCCGTTGGGCGCGGTGTGCTGGCGGGTGCTCCGCCGGCTGATGAGTTTTCCGTCGCCATGTTGGCTGTTTCCCCTCTGGTGGATCAAGTGAACACCCTCTTGAACACCCTCTTGGCGGTTCTCTCCTCTCACAGACTCTGGTCTCTGTGAGATCCTTGCATCAAAACAAAGTGTGTGAGGCGGCAGGAGAGAATTTCGATGAGAGGAAAGAGTAGCATGTAATGTGATTCGAGCAGGCGAGCGAAGAAGCGTTAGAGGTGGGTCTGCGCCAAAATCAATCATTATCCATGTACATGTATACATGCATATACCGCCTAAGATACTAGGAACTCTGGCCATCAATGGAAAACACCGATGCCTTTCATTCCAAGCCCCACATTTGACTTCCAGCTGCTTGAGGAACTCCCAGCCAGAGCCTCTCTTCCGCCAGAAACACCATTGATGAAGCGTTAGCTTTTGCGACTTTCACCCTCACTCTTTCGACACATTTCTCAACCGCCTGCATTCTCTCAGAAACCGAAAACAAAGTCCCCAATCGGAAAGAAAATCTCGAAAAAATGTCGGCCGATAACTTCGTCGCGCCTGGTCAGCAGCGCTACCTCCGCGCCTGCATGGTCTGCTCCATCGTCATGACATACTCTGTACGTTCACAGTCAAATTTGCCTACGAAACTATCCGGATGGAAGACTTCAGAAGAAATTAGCTACTGCATTAAATCAAGAAGGCTAACATTTTTTGCTTCCCCTAATCTAGCGCTTCCGCGACGAAGGCTGCCCCAACTGCGAAGACTTCCTCCACATGGCCGGCTCCCAGGACCAGATCGAGAGCTGCACGTCACAGGTCTTTGAGGGCCTCATCACCCTCTCGAACCCGAAGCGCTCCTGGGTGGCAAAGTGGCAGCGTCTGGATAACTACGTGAGGGGCGTCTACGCGATCAAGGTCTCGGGTCAGCTGCCTGACGAGATTCGCAACACGCTCGAGGAGGAGTACAGAATACACTATATTCCGTTAGTAACGCCCTCTTCTCGGACGCTCATCGATCTCTGTTTTACGTGGAATTCGGAAAAAACAGTGGATGTTTTGGCTTTGGGGTACACTTTTGACTGACTTGGTGACAACAGGCGCGACGGAACGGAGACGGAGGTTGATGCTTAAGATTGGCTACGAGCTTTCGAAGAATGTGTTTTTGACATACAAGGCGTTTTACGGGGAGTCAAATAAGGTCGGCAAGGAGTCAGGGAAGACTCTATTCAGATGAATCAATTCTCAAAATGGTATCTAAAAGTGCAACCCAAGTTCTGCCCATGCAAGTCGTTGAACCTCCTTTTCTTGTTACAGTGATGCTGCCATGCTTCAAACCCAAACGCCTATCGATGGACATGAAATCGATGCCTGATCTAGAGTCGAAATCACCGCTGATCCGTCTTTTGTTTCTTGAACGCGAACCCGCCAAAACCCGACCCGGAGCCGTCCCTTGATCGTTTCCCCTTCTGCCTCTCCATGTCCTCTTTCATGATCCGTTCCGCCTCGCTCATCTTTTTCGGTTGCTCAAAGGCAGACTTCTTCGCGCCGCCAGCAAGCGCGTTCTTCTTCGCCTGAGCAAATACATTCCTGGTCTGAGGTTTCGCCGTCATCTTGAGCGACAGACCACCTCCGAGAGACGGCTTCTCGGCAGGCTTGTCCTCTCCCTTCTCCGATGCCGCTGTAGTCGTCGCAGTAGTCGAGGCCTCGGGCTCGGCGGACTTGGACTGCGCTTCCGCCCCTTTCATGCTGGGCTCCTTCTTCGCTGCGGCAGGCTTGGCACCAAATGACAACGACACTTTCTCTCCTTCTGCCCTCTGCAACCCCCTCTCCCGCTCTTGCTCGTCATCGGCCTTCTCGCCTCTCGCCTCGGCCGCCTTCTGCGCCCTCTTGATCTGCTCCCGAATCATCATCTGCTCCACCTCCTCGTTGCCGCGATCCTGCGCCTCTTTCCTCCTCAATGCCTCCTGCCTCTTGAGCGCCTCTGGCGAGTTATCGATCCACGCAATGTGGATACCCTTCTCGTTCTCCTCGACGCGACAGATGCCCTCCCGCCCCAGGTGCTTCGCAAACTCGGTCAAGCTGGGCCACTTTGTCGCGTTCATGTGCACGTGCTCCTTGTTGGCAATGTACTCTTGGTAAAAGTGGTTGATCTGCACCTGCTTCTCGCCGTGCCCCGTGCGCAGCAGCTGCGTGAAGTCGCGGAGAAACTGGTTGCTGTACTCGTTGAGGAACTTTTTCGGGTCCTCGCCCACGACGAGCATCTGCCGCACGTGCGACTCGGACTGCGTGTGCATCTTGAAGCCGTTCTCGTCGCGGCACTGCTTCTCGCAGACTTGGCAGTACCAGCGCAGCCGCTGGAGGCCTTTGCTTTTGAGCTTGTTGCTCAGGTGCTTCGTCGAGCCAACTTCTGCTTTTGGCATCTTGGGCGGTCTGATTTCGGGGTGTTCTTCGATGGACGGTTCTTGGAATAGAAGAGAGGGGTGTTTTCGAGATACTATGGTAGGTTTGATATGTCGAGGGCCGACTTTCGATAAGTGGCGCGTATGGGATTCGAGGTTGGATGTGGTTATGTCGACAGGAGATGATCGTCACAAAGAAGCAATGAGCCCTTCCAGGGTCAGTTGTGGATCCTTCCAGTGCTGCTTATCTTATCGAGGTTGACAAGGTTCTGCGCTCAAGAGGTGGCGGGGC
Source organism: Colletotrichum acutatum (assembly GCF_030867785.1). NCBI lineage: Eukaryota > Fungi > Ascomycota > Sordariomycetes > Glomerellales > Glomerellaceae > Colletotrichum > Colletotrichum acutatum. The sequence goes on from NW_026849003.1 coordinate 266,590, forward strand.
AGAGCCGTGTGCGACGCCCAGCTGAACACTGTATCCCACTTCGCCGACGTCGGCATGACGGGTAAATATTTACGTTCATCTGGTTACTGGGGTCGTTCCTGATTGCCGGATATTGCAATATTAACCACTTCTTGTCAGGTAAGCCTCGTACCTTGAAGTTCATGAGTCAACATCATTCATTGGCTCTGGACCAGATCTCCAATTTACTCTCCCAGCGCCTGGGATTTCAAATCAAGGATTGACCTAATCATGTGCATTTGATATATACCTCTAGATAAATCAAGGGAATCTTGTCTTTTCCAGCCCATTCTCTTCATTCTTTCTTCTTTTCTGATCCAACAATGCAATTTCATGCTCCGTTTTAGATGACCCGACCCATGGAAAACTTATATACTTCAATCCAAAAAAAAAAAAAGTAGAGCTCGCTTCCACCGCGCGCAGTTGAAGCGCGCGGGGCATTCTAAGCGACCATCTTAGTCAAGGAAAGTGAATAAATTTGTATGCAAGATGTTCATGGCACGAGTAGCGTCACGGGCGTCAATGACGCAGGATATGTTGATCTCGCTGGCACCTGTGTCGAAAAGTTAGCAAACTGCTTCTCTCGCAACCCTTCCCCCCAGAGACGGCTTACCTTGTGAGATCATCTCCAAATTGACATTGTGCTCGCCTAGCGTGGAGAACATGCGACCGGCGATACCAATCATGTTCTTCATCTCCGCACCGACCAGGCTTAGGATGGCCATGTCATGAAGCACGCTGACGTCGCCACATTCCTCCAGCTCAAGCCGCGCCTTGTCGAAGCTGCCACCCTCTGAGTTTCCGGCGTGGATGGCCATGGACACGTGGACCTCACTAGTGGAGATAAGATCGACGGAGATCTGGTTGCTGTCGAGGATAGAAAAGACCTTTGCGAAGAAGCCGTGGGAGATGGACCGCTTGTTGGAGTGCACGTTGATGACGGAGATCTTGTCCTTGATCGTGACGGCCGTGGGCCGCTTTGGCTTTTGGACCAAGGACGGGTCTGCGGGTGCTGACCGCTGGATCTGATGGCCAGCCGTGAGGATGGGGTCGGGCACGACGATGGTGCCGACTCCTCTGGGGTTCTTGACGTTCTTGATGCGGATGGGAATAGGGGGCGAAGCATGGATGACCTGATCCATGGTCAAGTGGTGGATGACCTCGGAACCATAGAACGTCAACTCCGCCGCCTCAGACGGTGTGATGGAGTGCAGCAGGCGGGCCGTGGGAACCTTTGTCGGGTCTGCTGTAAAGATTCCGTCAACCTCCTTCCACACCTGGAGCTCATCCGCCTTCAGGCCGACTGAGCATAGCGCCGCGCAGAGATCCGTGTAGCCCCGGCCAATGTCACCATCAATCAGGCTTCCGGGGACGTTGCCAAAGAAGCCAGTGACCACGGGAACTCGCTCCTCGCAAGCCGTGATCTTTTTCCGCAATACTGCTGCGGCCTCTTGGTAGAAGCCCTGGCTCAGACGAGCCGTGGCATCGTAGTGGAACGCGTCACTGAGATCCACATATTCCGCGGCGACGCCCTGCGAGTCTGATTAGCGGCATTTTCGAGACAGTGGAAAGCCATGTCCATTCCGTACCAAGTCCTTCAGCAATGCGGCCATGAACCTGCAGCTGAGTTTTTCACCAAAGCTGATGCATCGATCCTTTGATCTTGAGTTGACCTCGAGGTTAAATCTCCTGGCCGCTACAATGTACTCGACCAGCTCTTGGCACTCATCGCGGATCTCCTGTTCCAAGGAGGCCTGCAATTCTGGGTTGCGCAGGAAAGTCTTGACTGCCGATACGTGGTCCTTGCAAATGTCCTCAATGAGACCCTTGGCCTCATTCATGAGCTCATTCTGTGTCTCTTCGGGCGTCGTGGGTGCCGCGATGCCCTTGAGCTTGTTAAACACGCCAAGGAGTCTTTGGCGGAGGGGGTCAGTTGAGAATGAAGGCTTGGTCTCGTTTCTGAGTGACTCACCGGCTGGTGGTGCCCTCAATCTTCTTGCCCGTACTTCTTGCCGAGCAGACGACGACGACCTTGTTGTGGGAAAGGCTTGCTCTAAAACAAGAACATGTCAGTCAAGTTACGATTCCATTGGAGAATCGTGTGTTTCGTACCGGACAATATCCGTGGCAATCTGTCGTGTGAGTATACTAGATCAGCCTCATGCAGCAATCGCGACTTTCTCAGTGGTGGGTGACAAACCTTGTCTGGAAACTTTCCAACACTGGTTCCGCCGAACTTCTGCACCACCCAGCCATTGCTGGAGGTGTTCCCTATCGTTTGACTACTCATGATGTATCAATGGCTACGCGCAGAGCCTAGAGTGGTTGGTTTTGGGGTATGAGTGCTTAAGGCGGGCCAAGAAGGAGGGGCACTGTGAGCAATGTGGGAATGGGAGTGAGAGAGAACCTGGAAAAAAAATAAAAAAAAATGAATGGCGACGGTTAGACTGGGACGTCAACCCTCTCAAATCGAGTGTCTTATGTGAGATGCGTCACACTGCAAGGCGTTTAGCAAAAAGAGAAAGTGGTATGACAGATGCAGGGAGTTTACAGAGTGGGAAGAGAGAGTCCACGGCTCGAATGCGGTGGAATTGCTATGTTCAAGGTGGTTTGTGTTGCGGTGGATTAAACCAAGGCGATGAGGATGGGACGAAAGTGGGATGTGGTGGAGCGACGAAATCGGCGACGCTTGTGCAAGTTGCAGCGTCCAAATTTTTGCGTTTCCGGAACATCGGAGGCGGGCCCGAATCTTCTCACACTATTCGTACCTACCTACACAGAGACCTTACAGATGCACTGCTGCAAGGTCACCAAACAATGACAGCCGTACATTGGTCAGCTTTGCTACCTGACCTGCCTTGAGGTACAAAGCCGTTACAGTGCCGTTCCTCGGTCAGAAGGCGATGAATGGGTCTCGAAGTTTGGAATCCCTGAAAATCCTCCAAAGCATAACTGCCACGCCGCTGCCGTTACTGCTAACTACCTATCTGTACAGTCTCTGCCGATAAATCCCCTGGCTTGACCTGGCTTCTGCAAAGACCTGTAGGACCGAGGACTCTGAATTGGGCAGTGTGTCCGCGGCAGCCTATATCCGTGACAATTTCTTTGTCTGAGTCATACGTAGTACGCAGTATCGGTGCTTCACTAGCCCCTCTGAAGAAGGTAATTTGACACCAGTGTCAAACCTGTCCATCTCTTCAATATCCCAGAAACTCTAGATAATAGAGTACGGTTCCAGGACGACCATTTGGTAATCACTCGTGAACCCCACGGGGGTCACTCGCTGTGTGCGTCCGCTCTGGTGGTCTCTTCAAGCCTCTGCGTTGTCGCTGCCGTCTCCCGTCCAGCCACTCCACAAATGCGGTCTCGTAAAGAGCCTATGAAACCTGTCCCAAAGAAAACCTTTAGTTGCCGAATCCTGGCGACCGCGCGGGGATGGCGAATCAGGGACCAGCCGATGACGAAGTGACAGACGGGGATCCCACGCCCCCAGTGAAATAGCCGCATTTGACGCAAGTCGGCATGCCACTGATCTGTTGCCGCCGCAACTCATGACAACCTAGTTTTGCTCAACAACACCTAGAGCCATTCGGGGTCTTGGGCAGTCTTATCAGACAATGAGCAAAGGCAACGTGAAATACCCTGCCAAGCCTTGCATGCATACATCTGCAACTCATCAAAAAGGGACACACATTGTCTGCTCAAAGCTCTCCCAGTATGGGTCGTATTACCACTAAATAAACGTATAAACGCAAGTGCCGTTGCTTTGCCCAGAACCAGAGACAATTGGTATAGCAAACCCACGAGAACCAAAAACCAATGCGAATGCCGACCTCGATCGCCACGCACGTCAAACACCGACCGCAAAAAAAAAACCAGATCCCAAACCCCGTCTAGAAATGAACAGGCGCAGTTCCCAATGACTTGTCCCCACCAAATGGTCAAGACTTTTTCCGCGCTCATACAATCGTGCAGTCGTGCCATCGTCATCGCACTGTTGTCGACAGTCCTCTTCTGGTATCAAGCCTCTACAAGAGACCGTCTGACAGGCGGCTATCGATACATGACACCTGGTTTGCCAGGTGCGACTAGAATTCGATTTCCTTTCGTCATTGTTGCAACTCAGCATTGGCAAGCAACGCTTGATTGACCTCCGAGTGCGAGAAGGTGTATTTATCCATGGGAAAGTCTTCCTCCGGTGTCCGGATGCCGATCCCGCTGTCGTCCGGATTGTTTCCCGCGGACATATCCGCAGAGTCCACCTGGCCCTGGCTTGTTGATGGTGGGAATGGCGCCTTGTCTGGCTGTGCCTGAGGGAGACTCGAGAAGTTGAAATCCTCGCTGCCCGCGCTGAACCGAGAACCTTGGCGGTTCGACTCCTGAGCTGCCGATTGAGGGTTTGCCACGGCTGCCGATGCGCCTGACGTCTTCATTTGAAGAAAACCACCCTGCTCGGCAAGGAAGCAAGTCATCTCGTCGATCCAGCACTTCGTCACCCACCACGAGCCGAAACTCTTGCCTTGAGCCATGGTAAGATCCCGCATCACGGCCGTGCCCACCCTTTGCACAGCGTAGACAATCTCAGTGTGCGACGCGTAAGGAAATCGTACCGGGAGGGACTTGAGGAACCCAACCCAACGCTCCAAGACATTTTGGCCATTGGGATCGCCTGCGCTCTCGACGCCAGGTTGGCGACCGTTTCTCAAGGCGATGTCGCCATAGACCGTCAAGCACTCCACCTCCCAAGGGACGTTCATGGGGCTAAGGAGATCCCGTAGTTCGGTGACGAGCAAGTTGACGAGATCATCCATACCCCGTGTGGGAACACACTCTGCCACCTTGCGCACACGCACCATCGTAATCCAGTCGAGATACATCTGATCGCGGTTGGCCGGATTGGACAGCATGTTGGCTGCCGCATGGGCAGTAAGGTTGACTCGCAAAGCTCGGTCCAGAAGAGCTGCAAAGATGGTTGCCGGTGCCTCCTTGGCTCGGATAACGTGGTGCGGTTGTCCCTGGAAAGCCTCTCGAATGTGAGGTACGAGGCGCTCGGAGATGCCGCGTAGCGTGTCCAGTACTGGCTTGGGCACGACCTGGAGTGTGAGCCCAGAGATGATTCTCAGCATGCGTTGGTACAGAATAAAGTCACATTCCTCGATCCAAGGGGCGAGGCTCGGGTGGCCGAGGAGCTTTTGAACGGGCATCGTCAACGTGCCCTGGAATGACGTATAAAGATGGAAGAAAGTCTTTTCCTTGCAGTAGCGAACACACTCCACGAGGGAAGTGCAATGCGACCTGTACAGGGCAGATAAGCTCTTGGCAGCATCTGGGTCAGTTCCACTCGGGAGGAAAGGCTCCATCCGGGGTAGCGCGAGAGGTTCGTTGGATTGGAGGAGCAGCTCATCCGCTTCCGAGGGGAACGAGAACTGTAATGAGGTCTTCGATGCCGATGAGTTCAGATGATCCGCGCTGGTCACATTGGGATGGCTATAGAAGCTATGCGACCTCGAGGTGTGATGCGTCGCCTGAGCTGGGCTCTCTGGGCGCTTCGCAGCATCGGGTGATGGCAAGACGGCAGCGGCAGGCTGGACCTTGACGGGTGCCGCGCTGAAGCTCTGAGAACGGGGGGGTTCGGAGATAGCCACAGGAATGTGAGGCTCGGGTTCGCGGAGGTCAGGCTGGTCGTCAACCAAGCAGAAATTGACGTAGTGGTACTTTGATTCTCCTCTCACGCCGAGTCGCCTCGTCTTCAGACCTGGGAAGAGTACGCGAACAAGCTTTCCGAAACTGGCTGGGTTGAGGACTGTGATTCTCTCGGTGGCACAGCGGGACGCGTAGTTGGCATACACGCGACCTCGAGGTACAGATCCCTTTCCCTTGGTGCATACAGAGTTGATCCAGAGCATGGCAAAGACTTGTCGGGTGCGTTCGGAGTTGGGGCCTCGTTCATTGCCGTGCAGTTCGCCGGCAACATCTTGCAGACCGCGGTGCTTGTTGGCATTGAAGAGGTGACGCATCTCCAGCTCGTTGTTAGCACTGGATCTCGCGGAACTAGACTTCTGCATGCCCATGGCTCCAACCAAAGAATCGCCGTCTTCGTCACGATCTATCATTTGGCTGTCGTCGGTGAAGCTGTTGTTGGCAAAACTTTCGGACGGCAAAGGGTGTCTTTGCATGGGATGTTGCTGGAACGACATCGAGTGGCCCATGTGAGCACTGGACTGGCTCATGGAGGCACTCATTCCGGGTGGCATCGAGTATTCGCGGGCGTTCTGCATCTGGGTAGCAGCTGCATGAAGCATCATCTCCTCCGGTGTGATCCGCGACGCGGGTGCGAGGCTTCTCTGCTGTCTTTGATCGTTGTTGACCCACTGTGCCGAATACAATTCGGGCGCGTCGGCAAACTGTTGTTGGTCCATAGTAGGTTGCGTTGAGATGCTGTGAACCGAAGCTGTCGAGGCCCTAGACTGAGGTCTCTTCTTCGCCCTGAGGGCCTGGGCGAGGTGGTCTGTTTATATCAGACCGTCAGTCAAAAAGCACAGAGAAAGAAGCGCTCTTGTTGCAATGAAGCAAGCCTGGCGAGGCTATGGATCGTACCGTGGTCCATTGGTCGTTGTCTGTCAGCTCGGTGAGGAAGTGATGTTGTTATTTTGCGATGAAAACACACGGATCATGCAGGACGCCGTTTCCAAACAATGAACAAGTCAACGTGCGCCGAGCAAGGACAAATGCGTGAGGAAAAAAGAAGAGGCGTCGAGGTCGAGAGAGTAATCCGGAACCCCTGCAGCCTTGAAGAGCGCGGTGCGCCGTGGTGAGCGTCGAGATCTTAAAGGACGTGGTTGGGGGGGAGCAGGACCAGAAGCAGAGTGTGGATGTGGGAAATGTTTTGGGAGGCTTTCCACTGTTTTGTTGACTTGACAACCAGGCTCGGCCGGTCACCTCCACTCTGGTCTTGGAACAACGGATTGGCGTGGCTGGGCGACTCACGTGATGAGAAAGGCCAGTCATTACAACGTGTGGTTGCATCCTTCCATGGCCGCGGATTGGATGGTTCCCAAACAACCTGGAGCAGCCAGTCCCGTAACAGCTTGGTCGTGTTTGTGTTTTCCAATTGGCCAGTGCGCCCAAGGAGTCTGTGATGTGGGGTCTGCTTACTTTGTCTGTTTCTGGCTATTTGGCTCTGGCGTCGGTACGTATAGACGCTACTGTGTTCCAAACACGCGGAGAAGCCACATTCAGATCTGTCCACTCAGCTTCAAAGGGTGAGCAACAAAAACTCCGTACGTAGGTACCTTACTCCTCTCTCCCAAGGTGCATTGTGCCTTGATCGTCAGGCATCAACACAAGGTAAACACAACAGCAATGCACCTCAGCCAAAAGCATCCGGGTCCGAGTCTTCCCCACCTTCGCTAAGGCAAGGGAGCTCGGGTGCTCTTATCTTATCTCACTGTAGGTAGGTTAGGTGCGGACCGGCCGTGGCATCCCGTACCTACATACCCACCATACCCTGCCGTGTCCGCCAAAAAAAAACACTCGCTGGCTGAAGACTGAAGACCGAAATCTGCGAAATCTGACACCATCCGAGCCATGGCCACACAAAGTACCCGCTAACACGAAGGACATGGATCCCAGGGCAAAGTTGCCCGGCACACAAAGTCGGTTGCAACTGGGAGCTACATCAAGCTGCGCCGTGCTCACTTCGTCTTGTGCTTGTGCCCCTCTCCTAACCCCCATTAGCCCCGACTGAAGCTCGACGCAAAGGCACCCAGACCATTCCTACTGGCCAGATCTGCACACGTTACGTCGTCATCCGGCCTTTTCCCTTTCACCTGCTAATTCCAACACAGACACAAGGTTACTCAACCCCATATTCTCAGTAATTTCGTCAAGAACCTTACATTCTGACATCGTCAACAGCATCTTGCGGACTGTTACAAGCTACCCACATCGCTCATCAAACCACTGTCAGTTTCCGCTGCCCGCACCGAGTCCTTTGGGGCCTCTTTTGTTGCAATCTGGCCTGGTCCTAACCCTTATCATAGCGCATTAACGCACAGCTTTTGCTACCCAACCAAGCTCCTCTTCAACCGTCAATATGTCTGCCCAAGATCGCGTCCAGAACTACATCGGCCAGCTCGACCGTGAGGTAACTAAGCCTCCGCCAGCTCCTACAAGACGTTTGGGACACTTTTGCTGACTCGCATGACTGCGATAGCTGTCCAAGTACCCCGCCTTGAACAACATCGAGAAGTCGACCAATGTTCCCAAGGCCTACGCCGTCATCGGCGTTGCTTCCCTCTACTTCTTCCTTATCATCTTCAACTTGGGTGGTCAGCTCTTGACCAACTTCGCCGGCTTCGTCATTCCCGGCTACTACTCCCTGAATGCTCTGTTCACCGCCAGCAAGCAGGATGACACCCAGTGGTTGACAGTGTGTTGCAACTTTTCCCCGCAATCATCGACGCCCAAACCTTGCTAACATCAATTCTAGTACTGGGTCGTCTTTGCCTTCTTCACGTCAGTTTTCCCCGGCCCGTCAAAGACGTTCAAAACTGACTAGTATACCATAGCGTTGCTGAGAGCCTTGTGAACGTTGTTTACTGGTTCCCCTTCTACTTCACCTTCAAGTTTGTTTTCCTGCTGTGGCTCGCTCTGCCCACCTTCCGGTACGTTCCATCCTATCCGAACCGCGATAGATCCCGCTGACTGGCGATAGTGGTGCTGAGATCATCTTCAACTCCTTCCTCTCGCCCATGCTCGCCAAGCACTTCGCCGGTGCCTCCACTGCTTCCGGCCTCCGTGCCCAGGCTGGCAAGGCCGAGTAAGCGCGCCCCGGCGCCAACTCATTAAACAGGTCGATTGCCTTCAGAGATCCGCCTTGAAAGAGTTATACAGCTGGCCCGACTTCATCCCAGTGGTAATCGCAAGCTAGTCAAATGGACGTTATGCAGCGACCTAGAGCACAAAGAGGACGGGATGTAGTGGCAGAGGCTAGCATTACCACACTATAAGACAACGGTGATGGCTTGTTTAGGATTGGTCGGGGGCTCCAGGAACGCGAGAGCCACGACGAACGGTTAAACCAGCTCCTGTTACCCATTTAAAGTTACTGTATGCTACGGGATACGGAGTCAATGACTTCTGCAATGGACTAGAGACAGTACATGATGCTAAGAAAATATCGTGCGACATGCGTTGCCACCGTCTCCCATTGGGTTCGGTTCCTTGGTGAAAATGTGGAAACATGTCACAAGCGTTGTGCGGGATGAAGAGTGGTGGCTTCGAGACAAAGAGATAGTCGAGATGCCATACATGTTTCTTTTGTCATGGGCAACTAAAGCAGCAAGCCGTCGGGTGGGCATCTTGCATCAAATCTGCTAGACCCTGACATAGACCGCATACCAACGCTGCTGCTCAGCGTCGTACAAGACCGTCTCGCATGGGTAAAGTCGAGTCCGAGATTGTGGAGGTCATAATAGGAACCATGATTCGAGCATTTCTCATACCAGTCGGCATGTCATTGCTGCTGCCCGCTGTCATTTTGTTGCCCCATTGACACAAGAATCTGGATTGGAATTACTGCACGTCGCCGGAACAACTTAACGGAGGCAGCAAGGTGGCATATTTGAGGCAATCTGCAGCGTTCCTGATCCCTGGTCTTTTGGCCTCTTTTCGCTTTCTTGTTGCAGAAAAGCGGTTCAATCAGCTGGCCAGGCCTCGATATCGAGCCCGCCAGCGCAAGATGTGGTGTAGCGTGAACCTTGACCAGCGAGTTCAGTGCCTGAGTTCAATGAAGAGACGGGAGAGTGTATGCGACCAGGTGCCAAGGTCGCCGCCGCCTGGTCCATGAGCCCAAATGCCAATCCGCTGTAAGCACCCTTAGCCTTAGGGGGGTTTTTCCCAGTGACCTTTGGCGAGGGTAGCCCCAGCGGGCTGGCCGAGGATCCCGAGACGTGGAAACTGGAAAGGGGTCCCCCACACTTTCCGGGTTGAACCCCCTGTTCCTACATCGACTCTGCGGGATCTCCAGCGTGTGTTGGCCGTTTAGAGCCGCCTTGGGAGGGCGTGTGCCTGTAGCCCGCCTCTCAACTGTTTGGGATGTGAAACTCGTAAAACGACAAAGGCTGTTTACCCTCCCTTTCTGAATTCTCCAAGTCCAACTCAGCCATACCTCGACAACCTTCGTTTGCCCGTTTCTCGTCGACGGCCTTTCCCGACCATCTAACCTGTTTCGTAGCATCGCTTCCGCTCGAAAGGCTGCACGCAGCACGACGACATTCACTCCGCCGATAGACGCGCTTTCATGGAATGAATTGGTGGATACAGCCAATTTGCGATCAAGCATAACGACATATTGACCCTCGCTGAGCGTAACCAACATTCCCGCCAACACCCGGATTCACCGACTCGCCGGCGAAAGCTTACCATAGCGAGCGGCGTCTCGGCAAGAAGAGATTCAACGGCATCTGCCCCCGGAGGGCATGTCCACACAATGCAGCTCAGCCCTCTGCAATCGCGACTGGCGGCCTCGCTGATTGCGTCGCTACTGCTCGTCGTTCTCTACTATCTCCTGTCTACGCCCACCTTCGCCCTCGCTGCGGAATTGAACGGCATCGCACAACCAATCCTTGACGATGTCCAATTCGACGACAGTCTCGAGCAAAGAAGCGCTCTCGAGCCAACGTACGAGCCCGAATTCACTGCCTTCGACCGCAGTATCATTGGAAGAGCACCTGCCGGTGTTACGGGCCTAACAAGCAATGTCAAAGTCAACCGCAATGTCCCGGGGAACTCGACCCAAAGTTTCGTCTTTGAGGCAATTACAATCTTCGCCAACTTCTTCGATGGGACGGACGAGGCGTTCATGGTAGAACCTCGCGAAGGCAGCAATGAGTCCATCTCACCGGAGCTAGTCAGCATCGAAGGCATCAAGCCAGAGGATGAAGAGCGCGGCCTACGCCGCAGGCAAGCTCAGGGAAGGACTGTGTACATCTCAGCGACCACGTGTATACAGCCACAGCGTGCGGCGAACAACACGAAGGAGGATGCGCCACAAATCACGATGTACATCTCGACATCTCAGGACAACCAGACACCTGGCCCAGGGCAGAACTCTACCCTACAGAAGGAGGTCGCTTTTGTAGAAGGCGCGGCAACCTTTAGCGTCAATGCAACAGGCGACGTCTTTATTGGAATAGGCGCGCCCTCAAAGGATACCGACAAATTCACGGGAGATTGGAACTTTGATGTCGCGGCATCGACAGACGATTTCTTCCACAGCTTTGATGGAAATCCTTCTGAGCTTCTCTGGGTCGACAGTGACTCCAGCGCTGCACTCCTGACGACGCAGAACTTGACGACCTCCCAGAATGAGACTTTGATTCAGGAGATCATGGGGTCAGGGCTCCCGTTCATTATGTTCGTCGAGAACCGAGAGCAGCCCACAACTAAAGGCGTTCGACGCTCAATGTGTGGATTAGAGAATTACGCTCAAATCGCTGCGAAAAAGGGTGGCAAATTTGGCAACCTCGCCAGTACTCTTATGACGACGAGAGGCGCCGGGAACCTACCCAAGCAGCAATTCTTCTTCAACGGGCTCAACGCGAGTGCTCTATATTCGGGCATCCTAGTCCGCACAGGCAATTCGTCTTCGTCGAGAAAACGTCAAGACGGCGCTCAGAGTGGCGGCGGAGGCAAGGTTTTCGAAGCGACGCCCTTCGAAACCAAAGATGGTATGTACACTGCCAGGGTAAGAGTGCTATTCAGTGACTGATTCTGTGTGTAGGAGAGAATTGCAAAATCGTTACCGACCTGCAATTTTGCAATGAGACGGAATACGCTGTGCCCGCGAACTCTAACAAGATGAATATCACTCAGCTTGCGCAGTTCTACGACAACTATGCTAGGGATATGTACGCCAACTTCAAGAAACAGCTTGCCCAGGTCGCCTGCGAAGCGCCGGCAGTACAGCAATACTCCCTTGCGCGAAACTGCTCCGACTGCGAGACTGCATACAAGAAGTGGCTCTGCTCGGTGACGATTCCGCGATGCGAGGATTTCACGAGTCCTACCAACTTCTCCCTAGTCAGGAACGTGAACCAGACATTCCCAAACGGAACTCTTCTTCCAGTCGCCCAGCAAGATTTGTATCCCAACAGAGTTAATCAGCATTCGAGAAACCCCCTCATCGACGAGATGGTTGAGCCAGGCCCATACAGGGAGATTCTCCCCTGCGCCTATCTTTGCTATGACTTGGTACAAAGTTGCCCCGCGTCGCTGGGCTTCAATTGTCCCACGCCAGATGATGACATCTTCAACTCGAGCTACGCGGAGCAGGGTGATGGTTTGACCTGCAACTACCCAGGCGCCGTGCACAATCCCTCTGGATCCGCATTGCTATCAGTTTCATGGGGTCTACTATCAGCTCTCATTCTTGGTACGCTGAGTGCAGTCATACTCTAAGTGGATGAGAAGGGGTGACAGCATCGACCCCGTAGAGGGTGTTCATTTTCAGTAGATTGACGGCCGACTTTTGTATAATGGGTAACGGGCACGACGGGACAGTGTAATGAGGGTTTTCTGGATGAATTGCATGGCATCGGCGTTAAGACACGACGTCTACTTTAAAGGTAGGGACAAAGACGTCCTTGCGTGTGCACATGGCTGTATTAGCCGTGTTGGGAGGAACTGTTAGAGGATTGAAGATTAGATAATCTAGCAGACCTTTTTCTCTCTCTACATTCGTCTGTGAACATCGAAAGGACCAACCTGATGGTCTTGCAGGACGATGGGAACCTGCTAATAGTAGAATACAGTATTATACACTCCGCGCACTGCTCAGACCCATTCTAAGGAACGTATTCAGTCCTTGCTAACAGTCAAGAGGCACCGCCTCTTGAGTGTCACTCACATACTTGGCCGTCCGGCTTTGATGCCATCTTCTTGGAAGATATGGAGAATAGGTGTTGTTAATCAGCAACCCCATCTCTCCCGCGACGAGAGTAGAAGCGATGTTCTGGTTCGCGCATTTCGGCGTCCGTCTCCATTTTCTCGTGTCGGCCTTCGCCTTCTTATCCATGAGACCGCAACTGAGTCCGCGCATCTGTCTGATTCGCCACAGATCTCTTCCATTCGCCCTCCCCACGTCTCTAGGCCTTCGTTCCCTTCCCTGCCTGCAACTCTGCGACCTTCGCCTCGAGACCCTCAATCTCCTTACTCTTCTCGCCGCGAATTTCGTCCTGTTCAAGCTTCGTCCAGGTCCAGTAGGCGATTTGATATGTGAGGGTCGCCATCAGGAGAACTTTGAGGACAGGCCGGGTGAACGTTTTGTAGAATGTTCCCTGTTGTTTGTGGATTCAATATCAGTTTGGTCAGGGTTCTGCTAGAAAAAGGGTACGAAGGCTGTCGCGGGAGAGAATGAATGGGACCGCACGAACCACAATGGACGGCCTCTTCTCGCCATCTACTGATGTCGAGTAGAGCCGCGATGCTGCGCGGGGCATCTGTGTTGTGCGCTGGGAGCGGAGAGCTCTGCTTAGGATCATGGTGCTGCTGCGCGCGGCCATGACGGGCTGCGGTGTCGTCGGTCGGTCAGTAGTCGCTTCGTGGCAATTCGTATCCCGGATCGTGCGATGGCAAGGTAATTGGGTGATAATCGCAAATGCTTTTCGTATTCTAGGGAGAGTGGTCGCAGGTTTCTCCGTAGTTATCGTGGTCTGCCCTCGTTTGTAGCTTGCGAGGTCCGTCCGTTTCCTAAGAGCTCCCGTCCTCGGAAGACTCGAACAATTGCGCTGCGCCGCGCCGATCTGTGGCGGTGCGCGTATCCCCCGCATAACCCGGCAGCGCGTCGACCGCCGCCCTACGGCATTGCGGATCCCGCTCTTGCCTGTGGCACAGGTGGCATTTGGCAATGTGCCTTCTTCCAGGGGTCAAGGTACCTCATTCCAAGGTCCCCTTCTGATTGAGCGGCGCATGGGCTTCGGCACCCCTGGCCCCGAACAGGCAATGGCCCCGTATGTCTTTTTGACGACACCATGTCCCGAATAATCAGAGGGTATTAGAGTGGAGGTGGTGGTGGCCGCCTGAAGGTCCTGAAGGGAGAAGAGCAATTCCGGTACGAGGACCGGTACGAATGGTACATGAGCAGTGGAGGGCCCGCGCTTAGCGGGTAAGGTACCTAGCAAGCTAAGGCAGGTGAGTACGGAGTAGGTAATACGGCAAACCACCTTTACCACCTCCCCTCGTGGTAATTAGCTTCAACCGCTCTTAGCCCGAAAGCTCCCTCGCGCAATCTGTCCCTTCAACCAGCTTCCCTTCTCTTCTCTCGACACAGTTTCGACAACAATCCTCCTCGCACACACGACCAAACACCACGTCTACCAACTACCTCTTCCAGCGCATTATATAACGAGCCAATCTTCTAAACCGAATAAACGGAAAAAGGGAGCAAACCACCAAAGTATCGGCATCGAGCAGACCACATCGCCGCAACCCCTTCACGACTTATCCACATACACACATCACCACAATGGTATGCAACTTCCAACCCAGCCCTCGCCGTACCGCTACATCAAGACAAATCGTTCTTGACGGCTTCGAGCTTCATATTTGGAGTACACTTGCGGCTCAACTATGACCTTATTGACCCTTCTTGATTCATAGGCGCAAACACCCCAACAGAGACGCGCAAACGCAAAGTTCGCCAAGGACAACGAGTCTCGCATGGGCAAGTCCGAGGATCAGATCAAGAAGCGCACCAAGGAGGCGCCCAAGTCGCCCATCTCCCCCATTTGGCTCAGTGAGTAGTCCCCAGTCACTTTCTGTCGCCTCCCTTTGCGATCAGCTGCAACTGCCTTTCGAAAAGCTGCCAGTTGTATTTGGGAGCAATTGCTAATGAATCCTCTCTCCATAGTCCTCCTCGGCTTCGTCGTCTTCGGCGGTATTGTCTTCGAGGTCCTCTCTCGCATGTTCGGCTTCTAAGTTGACCCGGCCGATGTTCGTACTCAGCCAGAAAAGCGAGTGAGGGTGTAAACGAGACAAAGTCCGCAGAACAGGGGAGGCTGAACGATCAATGTGGTATATCGGTCCACACCCAGTTCTTCCGAGCAAGCCTCCTCGACGGACTTGAGCTCAAACACAATCGCAGCACCGCAACGGTTGCAAGGGGAGGATGCGGTCAAACAAGACGCAGCTGAGTCTCCCCTTGGCATCGGAGAGAAAAAGGGGGAGTGTTCATTTCCTGGAACACTTGGAGAGATTGAGCCCATACCCCAGACAGCACCTTGCTTCCAGTGGTGGGAACAAGCCTGTACAAAAAATGCCACACGTCGCTTTCTTGACCTTCGTCGTGGGAAAGCAAGAACACCTGGTTAACGGCGTACTGTATTTAAAACTTCCCGTTTTTTTTTTCATTTTCTCTTCCTTTCAGAGGCAGCTCGTTGATAGCAATCTCCTCGATGAAAAGCAATCCACGTTTTTATTCTACATGAAAAGACTTTTTGGGTTCCCTGTTTGGTCCTGACCATACGGCCTCATCAACATGAACTCCAAGGCTACTAACAAAGCCATGTGAATGCACCACACCTGCTTCCTCATCTTGAGAAACCCCACAGCTTACGCACCAAGACCGCGACGTTGGCCGCCAGCATCGTACTTCATGTGCACACCAGCCTGGAACTGCTGCTCGAGTTCTTGGGTGATCTTGTTGATATCACGCTTGCCCTTGGCTCCGGAGGCCTGGGGAGCCGCAGCCGCGGCACCCTTCTTTCCGCCACCCAGGAGACGCATGAACTTTTGCTGACGGTCTGCGCCTCCTCCCAGGTGTCCGACGTCCCACTGCTCGGCAGCAGCAGCGTTGTTCGCAGCAGGCGCCTTGCTCTCCTCCTTATCCTCCTTCTTCTGCTTCTTCTTATCCTTCTTGACCTTCTTGCTGGGGGTCTCCTCGGCAATGGCAACACCACCATCAGAGTCGTCTTCATCCTCCTCTCTTGAGCGCTTTCGCTTCTTGTCAGACTTCTTGGACTCCTTGACCTCTTCCTCAGCTTCCTCTACGGCCTTGGACTTCTTGCTCTTCTTCTTATCCTTCTTCTCCTTCTTAGCAGGGGCTGGCTCCTCGGATTCCGCAACCTCTTCGACCTTCTCCTCAACCTCCCTCTCGACCTTCTTGCTCTTCTTTGACTTCTTTGACTTCTTGGGCTTCTCTTCCTCTTCGTCGGCCTCCATCTCCTGCTCCTGGGTGATGGCTCTCGCCTCGCTTTCGGCGCGGAGTTGTGCGCTGGGGTTTGGTGACTCTGAGTCCATGTCGACATCCTCGTCTTGTTCAACAGCTGCACCGCCCTTGGTCTCTTCCGCCTCAGAGTCCGAATCGGAGTCAGAATCCGAATTTGAAGAGGAAGACGATGATGATGATGAGTCCGAGGAAGAATCGGCTTCTGAATCGTTCTCGTCGTCGTAGATCTTGAGGTCCTCGTTCTCCTTCTTCGCAGCCAGGGACTTCTTTTCCTCTGCCTCTGCAGCGTTCTTCTGTGGAAAAGCATGGTCAGTAATCCGATTTCGATGATCTGTGTATCACACTTGTCGCAATCCTTTCTCGTGAACTTACCTCTCTCTGTTCAGCCATGACGGCGTGTCTTACGCGTGCCGCCGCAGCCTCGGCCATGAGCTTCTTGGCCTGAGCCTCGAGCTTATCAGCCCGCCTCAGCATACGATTGAAGCGCTTCTCGTCCTTGTTCTCCTTGCGCGCCGCCTTCTTCGCCTTGTCGGCGGCCTGACGAACTGGATCCTGCCATTTTGCGGCGCGCTGGATGTTGGCTTTGCGCTCTTTCTTGGCCGCGGCCTTGAGCTGCTTCTCTTCCTTGTTGGCGGCCGCACGTCTCTCGCGCTGGTTGTGCTTGCGTTCGATCTTCTTCTCTGTGAGGGTTCGAGGCGGTCAGCTGTGTCGGGTGCAATCGTTGGTGGGCACCGGCGCGCAAAGCGGTTTGGGTTCCAGGATCGTGTTCTTACCCTTGCCCTCAGCCTGAGCCTTCAAGTCTTCGGCGCTCCGGATCACGGGTTCTTTGATCGGCGCCATGCTGTCCCGATTTCGTTGCGATTCCAGGTGTTCGGGGTTTTTGGGTGCTGTAGCAATGGACTGGCCGATTGCCCTTCGAGCGTTTGGCAAAAGTCGCTGGGTCTTTTTTTTTTTTCTGCCGCGCTGCGATCGACTGGTGGAGATGCAACGATCCAAAAATTCTGGGCGGGATCCCCTTCTGCCAGGCGGTAAGAGACTACCTTGATGCTGGATCCCTGCAAGGTGGGGTTCTCGATTTTGTTCGATAGACCAGTCTAGGTGGGAGGTACGTACTGATCTTTGGTCCCAGGAAGCTTTGACCTGCCTTACCCGGAGTGACGGGACAGAAAGTCAATAACTACCTAGACTACGGCCCCTCTTTTCCCGTACCGCCAAGCACTGCCCGATTTACCGGCAGCACGGTGGCCCAAGACTTTGAAAAGCATTTCTGATTGTTCTAGAGCTGTATACCTACCTTTGATTACCTCGGCCTACGACGGCCTTGTGTTACTATCATGAAATCAGCCTTAGCAACGGTACCTTGTTTACGTATAATGTCGTGTTCCTGGCATCAGTCACCTCTTTATCTAGTACACTACCCCCGTCTCACACGCGCAGCCTGCCTCGACGCCTCCTACGAAGCTTTAGGCATACACACCATCAGCCAAGGCTACCTGTCGCTGGACGTAGCTACTCACTATGCACAACTTACGCCAAGACCTGTCGTCACGCGCTCCGACTTACACGAGATTCAAAGGGTTGTTCAGCCCCGGCTTTAGATAGAAACTGCCGTGTCTCGGCGGTGCTACGAAGGGTCTCCATGCATACTGTACATCATTGGAGACAGTAAGTGACAGTCTCAAATGTTGGATTCAGACGATGACATGTCTAGCAACGGTGAATGGTGTGCGTTCTCCTTCAACAATGAGGCGATGCCTTGAAGTAGTTCCCCACCCACAAAATCCAGCTTCAGTATGGAGATAATCAGATACCAGTCATTTGAATGTCACATACTCAACTCCGGTATTCGATATAGTGTAGGTAAAACCAGCTCACTACTCACTACCGATCTTCCTTGCTTCTTTGGACCCCACAGCAGACTTTCCTTGACTAAGATTAGCCTACTGCGTGTGGGTGGCATATGCAACGTCGACGATTACACCCTTATCTTTACTCCAGAGTGAGCCAGAGCTGGCACAGCTTTCCTATTCTTGACTTTCTACTTTGAACAGGTTGCTTGAGAGTCATGAGAGGTTTTGCCATTGAATACAAAAAAGGTCGAGAGTGATATCTAACACAGGACCAGTCTTGGTGAATCTTTACTGTCGTATCTTTCATCCGCCATTAGATCCCAGACCCCGTTGAACTCCATGCTGAGAAAATCAAAGAGTCATCTGTTCCTCCGTAGGATTACATCCATTATCCATTCACTTCTTTTCCAAAAAAAAAAAACTGGATTGAACACAGGATGAGTGGTGTGAAAAAAAGGAAACACGAGTAGAAGAAATGGAGGTAAAAGTGTAAGGCCCATCCTGTGGACGAAATAAGAAAATCTTACGCGCCCACCTTCCCCCCTGTTTTTCTATGCTAAATCAACCCAGCCCATCCCAGCCCAGCCCAAACGCCTGTGTCTTCGTATCCAGAGTGTCCCAAGAAATCTCGAACTAGTGCCTAAGACTTGCCATCAGAATATAGTCAATCTCTAGTTGTAATCGTGGATTTCCCTTACCGACTGTGATACCCCTGGTTCACGTCACCACCCTGATCATAATCCAAGTAATACGGCGAGTCACCGCCATAGTAGTAATCCTCCCCGCCACTGCTCCCATAACTCGCGGGCGCCGCCGGCTGGTACGCCTCCGTATAGCCGTTGCCGTAGTTGGTCATGTAATACGGGTCCTCTCTGACGTAGTCGTCGCGGCCGCTGCCCCGGCGGCTCTCGTGCTCGTGGCCGCGGGTGATGACGTGGTTCATGTTGATGCTGCCCCAGGGGAGTCCGGACTCGGCTCCCTCTTCTACGCCGCCGGCGCCGGCGCCGCTGGGATCGGAGGAGCCCGAGGCGACTTCGTACGTGTTCTTGGCGTTGGTCTCGTTGTCTGCGTCGCGGTCGGCCTTTTCTTTGCTGTCTTGGTTCTTCTTCCCTGTGGTTGTGTGTGTTAGTTGAGCTACTGCGTTTTGTCCCCCGCCTTCGAAGACCCGGGTCCGGAGAATGGAGAGAGGACGTACTGAATTTGCGTTGAGCCAGCCGATTTTGGATGCGCCGGCGCTCCTCGGGATCTGTGATTTCTGCCCAGTCGTCGTTCTTTGACTTTGACTTTGATTTTGAGGAATGTTGCTTCTTGGAGCTTTGTTCTGATGATTTTGAAGCCTTGGATGACATGTTGTGGTTGTTTCCCGGGCTTCAGACTAGCAAGTGTGGTGTTTGCTCTGCGTTGAAGTGGCGGCTTCTGAGAGAGCTGTGGTCTCACTTGGCCGTAAGAGGATGCCAACTGTAGCGGCAGTGTTCTTAGATCTCTCGCCGAAAATTGAGTCTCCGAGCTAAGTGGTTCTATTACACAGCAATACGAGGCTAATACGACTGCTTGGTTCGTCAGAACAGCTTGCCAACAAATTTGACATCCTACACTTACAGCTCAGTTTCACTTGTATTGTCTAAGATGTTCCCTTGCGTGATTGGTCTTAACACTGACTTGGTATAGACCAAGGAACCTTGTGGAGTATCAAAGGCTTGTGGGGGAGGCAATGGCAGTGTTGTGAACAGGGTGTAAGTGTAAGTCTGTAAGTCTATGTGATATTGCCTGTCTGTACTAACAGCATCGCCACTAAGCTAGGGAAGAAGCCTCACTCTTATATCGAAACCCAGAATATCCAGGCCACACAATTGAACAAGCCATGCTACCTTAGACCAAGGGAGCGTTCATACCAAAACCCGGGAGCACCCACTTCCAACAGGGGGGGGGGGTCCTAGACAGCCTCACGTAACGAGTAGGGCAGAATCGAAAGTAACCCAAGACGCGGTCAGTCGCCCGTGGCTTCCGCATCGTGACGCAGGAGTATGCAAGCCGACATCAAGGAATGTGCAGAATAAGATCCCCAAGTCTAAGCACAGACGGGGCGGAACACCCCCATCTCTCTCCTCCATGGGTCCCTTCAAGTCGTACCCGCCAAAGGGGCGGCAGACTACGGGAAGGGAGTGCGAGGAGTCCACGACACCGGGTCAAGTTACGGCTGGGGGGTGTGGCAACGGCAACGCAGCAGCCGCAAAGTAGACGGGAACGGGGGATGGTAGGGGGCAGCGTCGAGCTGAGGCGGTTGGCAAGACTACTTTCGAGACCGGGATCTTGGTAGAAGGAAGAAGACACAGAACGTTTGACGCGCAGCAGAGCATAGCACGGATCGGTGAAGCCCGGAGGAGGGTGGGTAATCCCCGGGGCGCCGCCGAGAACGATCTCGGGATGGCCAATTGGAAGCTATTGTGATGGATGCCTACGTCTCTGGACACGAAGTACGATGAGCCAGTGGAGATAGAGATATTGGACGTCCAAAGGACAGAAGTCGCAATGACTTCCGCGCGTCAGCGGGTTCAGAATGTGCCATTGATCTCATAAGGAACCAGTCCAAGCCAAGACGAGGCAGATGACCAAGTACTCGAGAAGGAGGGACCCGCAAGTTCCACGTGGAATCGCTCCGGTAGGTAAGGCTTCGAATAGAGACCGGGGGGCGGGGTGGAGTCTGGAAGAGGCCGGAGGACGAGATGAGACGGGGCAGAATAAGCGAGCAGGGCCCCGGCGATGTCGAGGACGATTGCGAGGGTTCTTCGTCTTCCGAACTACGTGTTGAAGGGGGGTAGCCTCGTGAAGTTGGTACGTCAGGATTTACGTAGACAAAGACAAGATTCTCGCCCAAAGTCAACTTTGATAATGGGTGAGTGGGTTGTCACTCTCGAACCAAGCTTTCGCAATCTGTACATGATTGCGGGCACATGCACCTCCAAGCAACGCAATGAGAAGAGCTCAAACGCGCTGAAGCAGCTTCCGCCAGCATCTGGCCGAAAGATTGGGGAATCGACAGCTCCAAATTTGCCATCAGCCCTAGGTCGATAGTAGAGTGTGCCCATTCGCCCAAGAGCAACGTTGTTGCTTGTGCCTGACGTGCGTGTTAAACAGGGGTGGTGTGCGGGGGGTATCGACCTGCATGGCATGCGGATACAGTTTAGCTATGTACTCGCGGCCGCGTAGCTGCGAGTTGACCTTGATTGATAGGACACCTCTCGCCCGGTACTGGATGCCACACCACTTCTCGATGAATCGAGGCGTCTCCCGTGCAATCCCCGACCCCAAACCACTTGGTCAGACAACGTTTGAGTGCAGCCATAGCAAAACTTGGTCGGGACTTGCGCCCGTCACCCCAACTCCTCGAGTAAGGCAGGCTTTGGGATGAAGGGCATCTCGAACCTCAGACTTGTTAAGAGAAAGGGTGTCGTTGTCCATATGATCGATGAGTCGTAGCTTGAGCTCCGCAAGGACGAAGGACAGTGGCCGATCTGCCGTCTTTCGCGGAGTTTGGAGTTTGACACCCTCGTTTTGTCAAAGGTACGTGAGTGCTGACGAAACGGCATGGCGTGTAATTCGTTCGCGTCTGACAGAGGCTGGCCCTGGTGCGCCAGACAAATGAGTCACTCGTAGAGACCTGGCTCCGTTTTTTTTTTATTCCTTTTCGACATTGGTCTCTTGTCTGGGCGAAGAAATAAGCGACGGCGAGCGTACCTAAGGTAGGTAGTGTACGGAGTACGAAGTAGCGTCTTTCCAATCCTTCGACGACGCTGCCGTGTGCGGCCCAGCTTCCGAGGGAGGGGAGTGTGCCCTGGGTGCGAAACATTCCGACTTGCCTGCGGAACGGTGAGGATTAAGCTTATTGATAGACCCAGGAATTGCCCCTAACGGCCCTCACAGAAGCAATGTTGCGAAAAACACTCGGTTGGTCCACACCCGATATTAGACCGTCGCGTCAAATGGATTCGTACGGCAGGTTTCTGCCGTGGCTTTGGTTGCCCTCGTGACCGTAAGATCCTGAAAATATCTCAATTGATCAATCAAATCGCTGCGTTATTTCTCGTCCTGAATGTCAGGTGTCGTTAAACAGCAGACTGACGCTGGGCGCGTGTGCAGTGTAAATTCCCGCTGTCGGGTGTTCTTGGGAAAAGGCAAAAGCCTCAACGTCGCTTGGAAACTCAATGGCTGGTCTAATTATCTGGAGTGGAAAGCAATGTTTGATTGGCTTGATGTCATCAAGGCGGGTCACGCTGTCTCCTTCCTCGTCAACTATTGAACAATCTTTCCTCCCTTCACTTTCTGGTTCTGTAGCCCGGGACTCCTTCTCTTCTTCATCTACACTCTGTCTGGTCATACTGAGGAAGATCCTCGGGGCAATAGCGTGGAACATTGCAAACGTAAGGTAGGTACTCGATCTCATGATAGCTAACGGTCATCCAACCAGTTTCCAACAGTCCGGTCTCTCGGCGAGTGGAGATGAACTATTTACGAAGTAAGATACCTCAGACGAACTAGCGAACAAGTTTAAATCAGAGAAGCATGGACCTTTGCTTGCTGTTGACCACGAATATGTCATCATTGCAAAGCGAGCTTCTGGAAAAATACCCCAGCAGATGTTTAAACCCTTATTTGTTAGTGTACTTCGTAAAGTAGACCGCTGATTTGACAGATTGCGTGGCTTAGCTGACGAGTCGTCTGCAACCCGGGGACTTATGCAGTGGACTTCAACATGGGAGCCCAGACCATACTATCGCCCTGGCGGAGATGGGCGGACGATTGAGCGGGACTGATTACGCCGCCATCGTCAAAATTGCTGTGCTATTTATCCGCGTCTACTTAACCTTACTGCTGGGTCGTTGGATTTCAAAATTGCGAAAGCAGAAAAAATCATATACCGCGCGAGCGAAGCGACCGATGTGACAATGTTGCAGATGAGGTGTCCTTCCCAATCCTTGGTGACTCAACGTGGTGTCCCACGAGCTCGGTCTCAGCCATGCAGCTCCATCTGAGGTATCTGCCTAGGAGGCTTGCATTGGGACAACCATTCAGAAAACGCCACAAGTCTAACAGACTCGCTCACGGCGACCATCATAGCAGAGTGGTAATATTTGGGTCGCATGCGTATCTGCTCTTAGTTCACCTGCGATGTGTGCTCCTTTGCTCAAAAGGCTCTAATGGAGGTTTCTGCCTGGAATCTGATTTCAGGGTCTGTCACGATACTGATTCTCTCACACGCAGGTGTGGCACCTGGCACCCTCTCTCAGACACGCCGACTATTTCTCTCTCTCTCGGTGCTGCAATCGGTTCCCGTACCCGCTTATAGGTCTGCCAGTCCGCCAGCATGTCTCACGGTAGGTACGTTACAGTAGGCACTGCTGTTGGCGTGGCGCACGATGAAAATAGCATCGAGTCGTTGCTATACCATCTTTGGTGGCTTCTTTCGAGGTCTACACAGGTGCATATAGAGAACTTGTCATCGGAAAGGCGTGTCGTGTTACAAGGTGCGTCATGGATATTTAGTAGGGAAGTAATGGAAGGGTAGGCACAAGTGTCATTCGTATGGAGATGCGTACCTCGCAATCCACATCGCATATCAAACTTCTAGGATCTTGATGCCGGGTCAAAGCCGTTGTCCAGAAGCCAAGGCCTTCGACCAACAAAGGCGAAGGCTTAGATGCTAGTAGGTTTCTCAGTGGTCCCTGTCGTCAATTTAAGGCAAGCAAGTGGTATGGTTCATCCAGTAAATACATGGGTGGCGGTTCCTAATTCCTAATTGAGACCGCTTTGGATTTCGGTCATCACTTTCTTTCACGGTGCATTAAACATGTCAACACAACTTCGCAGTGCACAAGCTTGGTGCTACAGTGAGCTCCATACCAGTGTAAGAGGGTTGGCCATGCAAGAATAGCCATAAGTGCAGTTGTCGGCGCGGGCCTGCCCCGTTGGACTAAATTGTGTAAGCATGCACCGACTCTCAACCTCGCAAACAGCTAGCTGCTACGCCGCGCCTGAGCATCACTAGATAAGGTAACTATGGCATACGACGAACAAAGCTTCGGTAGCCGATGCAGTATTGGCCTCGCCCGCGAGATCAGGCAGAGGGTGTGTAGACCACATCACATCTAAACCTCTCTTGCCGTCAGACTCATTCGGTATGCAGAGCTCTAAGTATGGCAGGTCCTACTGTCATCTACCCCATATTTGCTGGTTTGGTGGTTGCAAGTCTGCAGAATAGTGGCTTCAGCCTGCATGAGGTTGACTGAATATATGTGATTGAACACAGGGGCTGCCCGGTTACAATCCACGAGAGGAAAATGCCTTACTGATAACAGAAAGCGCCTTGTGCTTGGCACCATGCTCAAGGAGATGCTGCAAAGGGTTTTCCCACCAACCCTCACAACTCTGACGACGAACACTGTTGGAGTCAACTTTAACACAGCTACTTAGATGAACGCCTCAAATGCGGTCCTTGTAAACATAGATGTACGGCTGGTATGGTATGGGTTAGTCAGTTCGAGGTACCTTAGAGCAGCCACGTTCAGCCCTACAGAACCTGAGCTCTTCGGTCTGGTTGAGAAATCGATACCATCCCAACTCTCGGGGTTTCCCTTGCATACTATCGGGAAAAACTCAAGTGGTTCGCAGGCACTGCCTACTTTCCCATCCGAAAGCTATACTCTAGAGTTATTATTAATTCTTAATGATGAGCTTGCAACACTACTTACACCGGGGCCCTGACTGTTTTTGCAAACTTTCTGTTGGAAACCACAACGTTGATATGACTACTACTTCTGAATATAAAAGAATACTGCAAGCTGATTGTTTCTGAGCGCCCCGAGTTTAGCATATGCTACCAACCAAGTGGTAAGTCAATAAAGTAAGACAGCTTGCGACTGTGAGAGTCCAACCTGCAGTCTCGTATTTACTTCGGTGATACTTTCTAGTCCCGTAGTATTCGTAATGAACTTGGGTTGGCTAGCTAAGAGAGTAAGCAACCTGAAAGTTAGCCCGATACCTCGCAGCGACTCACCCAAGAGTCATGATCAGAGAATGGAGAATTTCTGCGTAGCATCAGATTGTTCTTGTCATGTCTGTCTGACCCTCGCTGCCTACATATTACCGTGGACCACTGACAAAGGGCTGAGCCATGGACTGGTGATGGGAGGACTAGGTGTTTCCCATCTTCACATTTCGACAACGGCATCTCCGCGGCAATCTTGTGACCCCCATGACCGACCGCAGCTGGTCGATGTGCGAGATCGATACAAGTCTAATACTGGTCGTTCACAGTTCGCCGGTAATGGTCAACGTTCAGCTCTGATGCAGTTTCTCCCTAGTGTGGCCAAATGAGATCGCAAGTTATTCTGAGCCTCAGACTGTCAGACGAACAACTCATGTGCCTAATGCTGTAGCTCATGCGCTAGCAACAGGTTTGCATCGTGTTTACAAGCATCCCCTTCCAAAATAGAGAACTGGGGCGAATCGGAGGGCGAGCTGCTCGCCAACAAATCCCCCAATGGAATAATTATACTGTCACGCTAACAATAGAACCGAGAGCATTCAGAAGATTTTGACTCGAAGACCCAGACAGTCAATGATCGCTGTCCAATTTTCGACCTCGTATCGTACAAGATCTATGAATATAGTACAGTTGGTGGTGTCAAGTGGTGTGAGGCTGGAAAACGGGACAGTCGCGCAACCCCTAATCGATTTATCGTAGACCCTGAGCTTCCCTCTCGGCCTTGCGCGCGGCAATCCGCTTCCTGAAGCGAGTCTCTGCCCTTCTGCGCTCACCTCCATCGACCTTGTGACCCTGCTTGTGCT
Organism: Colletotrichum acutatum; assembly: GCF_030867785.1. NCBI lineage: Eukaryota > Fungi > Ascomycota > Sordariomycetes > Glomerellales > Glomerellaceae > Colletotrichum > Colletotrichum acutatum. Next base: position 292,531 of record NW_026849003.1, read on the forward strand.
CCCACATGCCCTCGGACACGACAACCTTTGCACCCGCGCCGGCCTTCAGGGGCAGTGCGCTGGGACCAGAGATCGTGTGTGAGCCGCGAACCGTGTATCCTGACGGTCTCGTGAGCTTTTCGATAGCGGCGTTGCTCACGTCGGTGCCCGCCGGCACATTGACGACCAACTTCTTGTCTGTCTTGGGGTCGCGCACGACCTTGAGGAAAGCCTCTCCGTTCTCCACGTGCTTGAAGTCGCCGCCGGCACCGAATGCGCCCTTCCTGTATCGATCGAGCCAAGTGAGGAGGTAGCGTCGCGTCCGTGGCGGTTCCAAGCCGAGCTCTCTGAGTTGTGTCGAGGAGAGGGTGAAGAGAGATTCCCATGTCGGGAACTTGTCGACGTGCTGGCTCAGGCCGCGGCCGAGAACCTTGAGGAGAGTCGGGACATCGGGAACGAGGGGTATCGGTGACGGAACGGGGGGAATTTCTCTCGTCTTATGAAGCCATCTGGCCTGGCACGTCGGCGCGACGGGGGCCTTGTGGAGGAAGGGGCTCAGAAACTGCTGGATCCGTTGAGCTCTCATGTTGACCTGAGGGAGAATTAGCATCAATTGGACGTCGTGTACAAATATTTTGGGCTAGTTGGCATACTGTATGGACAAGTGGGCTTCTCAAGCTAGATGCTTGGCCAACTTGAAGCTTGCGTGGGTGATGTCGTCGAAATCAATGGGTCTCGCGATATTCCTCGACTGCTGTCTCCCAATTTTTGTTCCGACAGACGCTAAGGATCGGGATAACTTTGCCTTAGATAAGCAGATCAGCTCAAATGGATTGTGGCCTGTGCACACAATTCTGACCGCCTTCCCTATCAGCTATTATCTGTCACCCATGCTGTCATGGCCCGCCGAGGTTCGTTCTGCCAGTGAAGCTCCGCTAAATTAGCAGTGCCCCTCCATCTGTCGCGCTAAAATCCAGGCGACTTTAGAGGCAATGCGACGCGACTTTGCCTCTTACTGCCTGCTTATCGATTAAGCTAAGTACCGAGGAACTTCCTTCCTTCCATGTCCGAAGCGCATATTGCGCTTTACCTTACTCAACATTCCCTCTTCTTCCAATTTATTGTTTCCAGAGACAATAGAATCACTACATACGAGCCACACTCATATATCATCCGTCTTTCCGGTCTTTCCTGCTTGTTCACACAGTTTCAACAAAGCAAGCATGTTTCCAGCATATACTTAAGGCCCGGTGAAGTCGTTGATAAGAGTGTGAGCAACAGTGATCAAGATCAACCATGGCTCGCACAAAGATGACAGCTCGCCGCGGAAGGCCGCTCCCAAAGACCACAGCGATCTCATTTCATGGTTTGTTGACTTTCACTGGAAAGTATGCATATTCTGACTAACATCCTTAGAACCTTGGCCGGTCGACTTTATTCACCAACTGCGGAACCTCCCGTCCAACGATGAGGCTCAACCCCAGTACCATGATGCGACTGAACCGTCTGCAAAACGATTCAAGCGATCGCATGAAGATGTGAAAGCGCTTCTTATGGCCGATGAAGAACTGGAATTCGTTCGAAAATGCCCCGAGGAAATACTCCCCTTTACTCGACACAATATTGGACCCCATTTGCAACTAGTCAGAGACAAATCGAATGAGTTTAGCATTGCCTCTCGCATCAAACCGTCAGCCCCTTGGACCAAAATTTCTGTCGCAATCCATTCGAATGCCATCACCCAGCGTCTGGCAGCTTGTCTGTATGTCTTTGCCCAGAAACAGAAGAAGACTCATGGCGAAGGCGATGTCTGGGCGGAACTTGATGTCACATTGCGCCCTCAAGGAGACTTTCTCTCCGTGGTGTTTTGCTTCAAGCTCTATTGGAATGAAACGAAGACACCATACAGCTGGTTGCGATCTGCAAATGAGCGCCAGGTTAGTCAGCGAGTCCTCAATGCTTTTCTACACGACGAAACCGCCTCAAGTTCGAAACAACAGAGCTGGTCCCCCTTGGACTTCTATGAGGCAGCTCATGTACCACCCGCCGACGATAAGACCGCGCTTTCAATCGATATCCCCGAATTGACGGCCAAACTTTACCCTTACCAGAAGAAAACGATTCAATGGCTTCTCGGCCGGGAAGGAGTTCGTTGGAGGAAGGCAAGTGCGGAATCAGTCTCAAACATTGAGGAGCTGTCTACTCCTCTGGGAGCGGATATCGCACATAGCTTCCGCAAAGTTCGGACCGAAGGGGAATCCGGACAATCATTCTACGTCAGCGATCTGTATCATGTCGTCACTACCGACCTGACAGCCTTTCAGCAAGCGGAGCGGGACATACGGGGAGGGATTCTAGCTGAAGAGATGGGCCTCGGCAAGACTCTCGAAGTCATCGGCCTGGTCACGCTACATCCCCGACCGCCGACCGATAGCCACATTGTCACGCGAGAGGGTGATGAGCTTCTGACAACCGGCGCAACTTTGATCGTTACGCCAGAGTCACTAAGAAACCAGTGGATTGCAGAGCTTGCACGGCACGCACCTCATCTACGAGTCAAATTCTACCCAGGGCGCAAGAATGTCAACTTTGAGACCGAGGATGATCTTCGTTTCGACTTGGCTTCGTACGATGTGGTCATCACCACATATCCAATCTTATCAGCAGAGGTCCACTTTGCTTTGAAGCCCCCTGATAGATCTCGGCGACAAGAGAGAAAATACGAACGTCTGGTGTCGCCTCTGACGAGAATATCCTGGTGGCGCGTCTGTCTTGACGAAGCTCAGATGATTGAGGGTGGAGTGAGCGGCGCAGCTATAGTCGCAAGAGTACTTCCTCGTGTCAACGTTTGGGGCGTTACTGGGACACCGGTGAAGAACGACGTCAAAGATCTCCACGGTCTGCTCAGCTTTCTGCGCTACGAGCCATATGCATCATCACCTCAAATTTGGAAGGCTCTGACGGAGTCACACAAGCCTCTATTCAAGTCTCTTTTTGGCAGCATTGCCTTGCGCCATACCAAACAACTTGTCAGGCACGAAATTGCTGTGCCGCCTCAAAAGCGATACGTCATTACATTGCCCTTCACCGCGGTAGAGGAACAATACTATGGCGAGATGTTCAAGACTATGGCCAAGAGTTGTGGACTAGATCTTCTTGGTGCTCCTGTGAAGTCCGACTGGACACCAGAAAAGAACGAGACTGAGATGCGAACGTGGCTTAACCGTTTACGACAGGCAGCTCTCCATCCTGAAATCGTTCAGATACGCGGCACTGGTCGGAAAGTCGGACCTATGCGAACAGTCGACGAAGTCCTGGATGCTATGATTGAGCAAAGCGAGAACGACATCCGAACCGATCATCGGGCCTACCTACAGGCCAGACTTACACGCGGTCAAATGCTCGAAAACAGCCCCAGGGTCAAAGAGGCTCTTGAGATATGGGAGAAGGTCAAGGTGGATGCCATGGATCTTGTCGCCGAGTGCCGGCAGGAAGTGAAAGCTGCTGTTGGTACGCTATCAGGGGAGATTTGTGCCGCAGCTCGAAGCGGGGACGATAGCGATCAAGGCGAAGGCGATGAGGGCGCAACAAATGCTCTTGTTGGTGAGGCCCGCACTAAACTTCGGCATGCTCTGGAGGTCCTTCATAAAGCCACGTTCTTCTGTGCGAACGCCTTGTTCCAGATCAAGAGCAATGCGGACATGACTGAAGCGGATTCCGATGACTTCAAGAAGTACCAGAAACTTGAAGACGAAGAGTACAGTAAGGCTCAGGAGGTCCGAAGAGAAATCCTCTCGGAAAGTCATGCGAGAGCAATGTCGCTTATGAATAGCCTGGGACGCCAAGCCGAAACTCAGTCTTTCGTCGAGATCCCGGAACTTACTTTAAGCGGGCCAAAGGGACTGGAAAGCGCTCCGACGCTTGACACATTGGAAGAACTTTATGGTGTTCTCAACGAGCAGGCAGATCGCATTGATGAATGGAGAGAGGCTCTCATCGGTTTGCTCTGTCAGGCACTGATCGATGAAGAGGCGGAAAATGAGGTCACTGGTGAAGAGTTCACCGACTCCACGCAGATTCAAGAGGAACTTATCGTCCATGTGCAAATCCTGCGTGCCACCATTGCTGACCGTCAGGACGCCATCTCAGGGCTTGAGAATGCGTTGGTTAGGCACGAGACCAACGTTTCACTGACTGCCGCAGAGAATGGCGATGGCCCGGCCCCAGAGAAGTTCCTGGCTCTCAATGACGCCAGGGATTCAGTGAAGCCGTCCCCAGCCAGGCATGGTTCACTTCGTCGTGCCATTGCCGAGTTACGAGCTATTTCCTCGAGGCTACCAAAGGATGGCGGCGGTCGGGCAAGCCTCGAGCACGGAATCGTGACCAAGCAGATTCAACAAACACAAGCGAATATCACCGCTCAGACTAAAGCGGCCACAGCTTTGGAACGGGAGACCGACCGTTTCACAAGTGCCATGAATGCCAGGGTTGAGTACTATCGACAGCTCCAAGCAGTGTCAGACAGTGTTGCTCCCTATGAAGGCCCCAAAGATGGACCGGCGGTGGCTTCTTGCATCGCGAGCGAGAACAATTACCGCAGAAAGCTGGATTCCTCAAAGGCGAAGCACAGATATCGTGGGTTCTTCCCAATTCATTCATCCCGATTGACACTTACCAAATATTTTTCCAGTGCTAAATCTCAAAATGGACGGCGGAAAGTCTAACGAGCCTCGGATGTGTATCATTTGCCAGTCGAACTTTACCATTGGAGTTCTGACAGTGTGTGGCCACCAGTTCTGCAAAGACTGCATGAAGCACTGGCATAAGGCTCATCAGAATTGCCCTATGTGCAAGAGGAAGCTTCGACTCACTGAACTCCATGATATTACCCTCAAGCCAAGAGAGTTGAAGCTACACGATGAGACCCCAGTTTCTGCCTCGCCTGGAGTGAAGAAAGATGAGGCTGCCAAAACAAATGGCATCTACTCCCGTTTCAGCACTGAAAAGCTTGCTCAAATCAATGACATTGAGTTATTGAGGATGTCCTTCGGGACAAAGGTCGACTCAATTGTCAGACACATACTATGGTTGAGGGAATCGGATCCCGGTGCCAAGTCTGTCATCTTCTCCCAGTAAGTACAGTATCATCAAAACCTCCTTAGATTTCTCCACTAATGCTTCACTTTGCAGATACAAAAGTTTTCTGGCAATTCTGGGTGAAGCATTCAACCGCTATCAGATAGGCTTCTCCGCAATCGACAGGCCCAGCGGTATTATGAAGTTCCAGAATGATGCTAGCATTGAGTGTTTCATGCTCCATGGCCGGGCAAACTCAAGTGGGCTCAACCTCGTCAACGCCAGCCACGTCTTCTTGTGCGAGCCGCTGCTGAACACCGCGCTCGAATTGCAGGCGATTGCTCGTGTAGACCGCATCGGTCAGAAGAGCGAGACAACCGTTTGGTTGTATCTGATTGAAGGCTCGGTAGAGGAATCAATTTATAACCTGTCGGTCAAGCGACGCATAGAACACATGGATCAGAATTCCAAAGGAAAGTCCAAGGAGTCCACTCCAGAGGTCCAAGAGCCTACTCTGGAGGCTGCGAACACTTTGGAGCTAGAGCAAGCTCATCTCAACCAACTGATGAGCAGGGATAAGAATACAGGCGAAGCGGTTGCGACTGATGATCTCTGGGAGTGCCTATTTGGGCGCGTATCCCGGCGAATTGCATCAAGCGTTGCGGAGGAGATTGTTGCCGAGGACTAAACTGTCCGACAATCCACGCAGCAGAGAGTTAGGAAGTGTACTGTTTGATACTGGGAACAACGAGGCAACGCAGGTTATGTGGCGTTTGGTAGACGTGGTTTTTGGGGGACAACGGTGGTAGTGTCAGCACCCATTTATGAGTAGGGATTCTGTATGTTTGAGTATAGACGTCGCGGGGTGGCCCACTCCTAGGCTAGATTACAACACAATTCACATTCAACACCTGACACGCGGTGAATCAAGAGGTCCAAATTGAGTGATCGCCAGCTTTCAAACATAGGCCAACCCGAGTCAAGTAGACCATGTGAGGCCCGTCTTTTAGCGCTGGAGAAACTGAGAGGTTGAGTAAATGAGGTAAGTTTAAGGTACCTTAAGGCCCCTTACCTCAAGCATTTAGGGGTTTCGTGGCTCAAGGGGGCCCACCACAACTGGCGCCAGGTGCTGCGGGGACCTTGTTGGAGATAATTAGGTCATAATTGAACCCCAGGCTGACAGACAGGCAACCAGCATCGAACCCATTGTACAGCATTCCAACTACAACCTCAGCAACCCCGCCTGAACTTCCCAGCTACAATTCGGTAGCCTGATCATGCTTTGAAAAGCCTGTCGACCGGCTCGAGGCTATACGCGACCAAGATTGCACCCCAGATGCACCAGCTATACCCTTTACGCCAGCATGTATAGGTCTCGAGGGACTGCCCCTCAGGGGGGCGGCATCCTCGGCGCCTTGAAGGCGACTGAGATGCTGGATTCGAGGCCGACGCTCCCAGCAGGTTCGCTCTTCATCCCGACCAAAGAATCTCAGGGAAGCTGACAATGGGTAGAAATCCTTGTCGCCATATTAGACTACCTCCCCGTCGCAGACCTGATGCAGGTCGCTCGAGCGTCCCGACGAATGCAGGAGATGGTATACGATGATACAAGATGGGTCACTCGATTGAAGAGCATGGGATGCTGGGATGAGCAAGAGGCGAGACGCCGTTTCGAAGACGCCGTGAGGAGGAGACGAGAGGCGGCAGAACGTGCAGCGAATGCAGCCAACAACCAGCCAGGCGCCCCAGCGAACCACACGGCGCCGAAACCCACGAGTACGACCCTGTTCGATGCCACATTAGAAGAAGAGCGCCGGAAGCGCCAGTCGGTCGCACCACCTGTCGATGGATTCGAAAAGATGACGGTGGGAGCCCCGACGCCGAAGGACCCTTTTAAGGACCCCGAGGCACTATTAGACGTGATCAAGAGCGCCAAAAGTGTGAGGGGACACGCGAGGGAAGAGTACGGGAAGATTTACGGCTCATTGGCGCCCTTCTACTTTGACTTGGCAAGGGCAAAGAGCCATACAGATCCCATCGTTTTTCAAGTCTTCAGAGACCCCGAGCGACAGGCCAAGATGCTCTCGAATCTACAGACGTTTGCAAAGAGCGACTGGGCACAGGGCTGGAATCAGAGGGAGGATCGACTAATGACTATGACGAGTATCTTTGAGAGCGCTGTGCTACGGGAATTTGAGCAGGGTTACGAATCTTTGGATGTCGACAACAGAATGAAACGGTACGCTCATGTGCTGCACGCGCTGAATGGTGGCAATGCTGGTACTGAGCTCTTTGTGCAAAAACACCCCATCTTCAATGATGAGGACATCTTGAGGGCGAATGCAGTGGACTGCATTAACCGGGCCAACCCAGACGACATCAACCTCGAGCCGTCGCGAATGTTCTTCGAGATCCTATTACGAAAGATGAACGAACAGGCAGAAGTTATAGAGCGGGTCTTTGCGAACCCCGACTTTGTGTTTTGGGAGTTGATGGAAAAAGTCAGGGAGGATATCATCATGGATTATGTCACGCCCCTTTTCGACGCTGCACATGACCGGAACTTGCAGGCGTATCTCAGGGCCGTGGCGGGGGTTTTTGAGCAGGGCATGCTATTCTTTCAGTCGCTGACAACACCAAAAGATTTCAAGGGAAGTCTGGAAGAAAAGGCAAAAGAAATGATGCTACGAGTCTTTGAGCCACATCTCGACCTCTACCTACAAGAGGAGCTTGACTTCTTTACGCAGCACGCCGAATCAGAGGTGGCAGAGTGGGAGAAGAAGCTATCGGAGCAAGACGCCTCAGTCGAATCGTTCTACATGAGCAACTTCAACAGGCAAGCGGACAAAAAGGACTTTTTGAGTTCCTTCAAAAAGGTCGTCATGATGCCGGTTACTGTGCTGCCCTCATTTGGAACTTCGGCGAAACCCGTGACGCCAAACGGCACCGCTGCTCTTTCACCAGAGCCATCGAGGCCGCATACACCCAGCCTAGCTCCAGGTGTAGACGGGAACGGACGGCTGAGTCCACTACCCGAGAAGGCACCGACTGACGAATTGGCGGCCAAGGCAGCACTCATGGCGTCACGCATGGAGGGTATCAAGACGCTCTTCAGCATCGAAGTGGCACTCAACCTGACACACGTCGCCAAGACAAGTATGGCGCGGGCATCTAGCTTCATCAAGCTGGGAGGTCAATACGGTGAAGAGGCGCGGGAGCAGTGCGAGACCATCTTCGTGGTGATGCTCCGCATCCTCGGAAATAGGCACGTCAAGCCTGGTTTTGACAAGGCCGTGGAGCACCTCTCGCACTACAACCCCCGAGAAGTCAGCGACCACAACCAGTCTGGCGTAGCGCCCCTGGTGACCTTTATCGAGCTCGTCAACGTGGGTGACCTCATCTCCCAGATGATTGACGTCTTCTTTGAGCAGCAGCTCGCGGGCCCCAAGATTGCCGACAAGAACGACTTCCTCGACCCGTCAGGCATCGCCAAGAAGAAGTGGGAGCAGATGCTCGACGAGAGCGTCGCGGCGGGGTTGAACAAGGGCATCGACGTGCTCATGGACGAGGTCGAGTACCTCCACGGCACGACGCAGCAGCCGACGGACTACAACCCGACCGAGACGGGCGGCATCCTCGCGGACCCGGGCCCGACGCCGACGGCGCAGCGCATCAAGGAACTCGTCTCGGCGCACACGCGCATGCTGGTCGGCAGCACCGACAAGTCCATGCTCGACGTCTTCAACGGCGAGGTCGGCCTGCGCCTCTTCACGGCCGTGTGCAAGCACCTCAAGCGCCAACGCGTCAGCACCGAAGGCGCCATCAAGCTCATCGCCGACATGAACCTCTACTTTGAGTACATCCGCACCCTCAAGAACCAGGACCTGTTGGCGTACTTCAAGGCGCTGAGGGAGCTGAGCCAGATTTATCTCATCGATCCCCGTCACGCAAAGGAGATGGCCACCATTATTGCCGACGGAGACCGCTTCGAGGGCGTGTTTCGCGCCGAAGAGGCCTACGAGTTTGCCCAGCGCCGGGCGGATTGGTATCAGGTCAGGAAGGATGTTGAGAGGGCCATGTACGGGATGGAATGCTCGGTGATGTGAAGAGCTCCTAGGAGAAGAGCCAAGAAACTGGACGATGCAAATGACGAGAAAAAAAGAAGCCTTGATGTTTTGCGGAGTACAAAAACTAGATCTTCCCAAAACCGTTGGGAAGAAACCCCCTTTAAATAGCCTGTCCTATCCTTAAAAGAATATACCCTTGTCCCTTGACCCGTTTGCCTCTGCCGTAACGCCCGTGATGCTACATACTTTTTTTTGCAACTGTGGAAAGAACTCGTAAAGACCGCATGGAAATGGAAATCTAAGCTCCAAAGTTGAGCTTGCGAGCCACCTTGGCGCCCCTATCCTCCTCAACCATGCCGGGACGCCGCTTCAGGTCCGCGCCCATCTTTTCCTCGCCGCCGCCTTTCTTGGGGAGGTCCTCCTTGCGTGAAGGCTTCGGCTCCGTGCGCCACCAGTTGTGGTTCAGCATGTCTCGTGCGGTGATGCGTTTCTTGGGATCGAGAATGAACGTCTTCATTAGGAGGTCGACACCCTCGGGACCCACGGTGCCGAACATGGCCTGGTAGAAATCCTTGCCCTTGACGGGCTCAGCATCATCCGGCACCGTGTAAGCGGGAAGCTTTGTCACTCCTGGCCAGTTGTCCTCCGTCGGTGTACCGACGGCACGACAGATGAGAGAAATCTGTTGAACCTCGGTCTCGGACGGCATGTACGGCGCACGAATAATAAGTTCAGCAAAGACGCATCCGACACTCCAGACGTCAACGGCGCCGCTGTAATGTTTCGCGCCAAAGAGCAATTCAGGCGGGCGGTACCAGCGCGTGATGACCTGGTTTGTCATGACCTGATACGGGTCCGCAAAGCTCCGCGCGAGACCGAAGTCGGCAAGCTTCACCTCGCCGTCGGCGGCGATCAGCAAGTTATTGGGCTTGATATCGCGATGCAGGACAAAGTTTTCGTGACAGAACCAGACGCCGCGGGTGAGCATGCCCATCCAGGCCTTGATATCTGCGGCACCGTAGCGGACGTTGGCCGTGTCCTTGATGAGCATCTCGAGGTCGCCCAGGGGCAGATATTCGAGGACGAGGTTGAGGTTCTGGTCCTTTGAGGAGAAGACGGAGAGGAGGGAGATGATGTTGGGGTGCTGGAGCTCTTGGAGGTGCTTCAATTCGCGGACGGCGTCCGGTGCCATGCCTTCTTGGTATTCTTTCTGGACCTTGATCTTCTTGATGGCGACGAGGGAGGAGGTGTTCGATCGGAGGTGGCCGAGGAAGACGATGGCGTAGGTACCCTCTCCGAGCTTCTTTCCTGTAGGTTATGGTTGTCAGCGAGGTCTATTCTTGTTGCGCAACCCAGCCCTTTTGCGATCCGTCGACTAACCTTTGACATACTGCTTCTTCTCGACCTCGTTCATCTGCTCGGCGAGATCCAGAGTCGGGGCTGTTGTCGGGACGGGAGCGGCCTTCTTGTCCTTGGATGGCTGCGGGGTGCCGTTTCCTGAGGAGACCTGAGCCGACGACACGTTGCGGAAGGGCGAGCCGATAGCTCCCGCCGGCTTCAGCGCGTCGGCAGGACGGACGACGAGTGGTGATGCCGACATCGTGGATGGCCGTGACTAACGTCGCCGCGGTGTAGTCTTGGAGTTGATAGAGGGACGAGGCGACGGCTGAAGTCAAGTTAGTAGTAGCCTTGCCAGGCGCACCAGATGATGATTGGCTATAGGTGCCACAGCTAGAATCAAGCCACATTCCGGAAGGTGCGCCTTTCCCGAGCTCAAAACTGGGGCCGATTGGACGGTTACTTCCAATCCTGCATCACTGTGCTTTTTGCGGCAGCAGTCGCGACTCGACCCTGAAGCTCTGTGTGTGCATTTCGATTAAATTGAATTGCAGCAGACTTCGGATGGCAGAAGGCAAGTTTGCAAGCCGAAAGAGACCTCCGCGACAACATTCACAGTACAAAAGTCTTTCCAGATCTCCAATGTTCCATCGAATGCCTTACTGCGCAAAGCCACACAATGATCCAACATCATCAGATCTTAGTTGGCTGTGTTCTTTCCGCTATTTAACCTTGCGCTTCTTGCGCCATCTTCATACGCGGCGCGGCGATCATTTGAGTGACATGAGTGCTGGGCGCGGAGCGGAATTTACTATGGAGCGGCCCCCCGAACCCACCGTATTCCCTAGTGCGGTAAAGCTGTTTTATCCCTACGAGCACTTGGTATTGAGGAAGCACCTAGAAATTGCGGCGGTGCAGGAGAACACATGCCCAACTCGGATGGACCCGAGATGGTGGTGTTTCCAGTTGTTGGTTCGCGGACATGGTTGTTCCCCGTCTCTCCGAAAGATGTGGCTGCCAAGGCTTTCCCTCGACCTTCAGGCAAGGTGTTAATGAGAGTTGTCCATCTGTCAGCAACCAACGTAGGTGGTGTGGAAGACTCAGAGAATTAACGTGTGGTCGATTCATTGATCCCATTCTGATCTTGCTTCACCGAATGCAGTAGCCGTAGCAAGGAAGAAAAAAAGGCATAAACTCAAATCAGAGATACAGCAATTGAGCAGATCAGGCGGGTTGAGAGCCCCGATAATTTCCCTCTAGGCGCTTAATCCGGCCAGACTCGCGGCGAATCGCAACTTTTGCGATAGCGAAGCTGCGGTCTAAGAGTTTGTTAGCCTGTACCACAGCAGGTAGGGGGACCTCACGGTCGGCCGCGCCACTACGTCATCCCCTTGTTGACTTGCTCTCCCCGAGACCAATGACATGTTCTCCCCACAACGCGCGCCCCGGCCGGGGAGCTTGCGCACCAAGTGTCCGCTCCAAGTGCCGATCGAATCCATGACTTCAGAACTTTTTGGACTAGGTAGCTTGCAAGGGGCTGCCGAACGATATTGGCTCAATAACAATACCTGGATCTACTCCGTAGACTCAGAGAGAAAGAGAGTGCGCCCGACCGCAGCAAGCCAGCCCGGACCCATCGGGCAACCAACATACGGGTAACGGGACGCCGATGACACCTCTTAAGTCCGCATACCCGACCTCCCGGGGCCACACCTCAGTCCATTCTGCTCTCTTTTCTCCAGGCACCGCCCGATGTTTGACGTACGCAGGCATCTCCCGCGCAACATTCATTAAGGACCCCTCCCGCGCGCTCCCTTTCGCGTGTGATACTTACAGCCAACGACATAATACCTACCAAACGTGGTCAGACCTCCTTTTCGAGTTCTGTTTTTCTTCAGCCCAAAGTTTCGTGATCTTTTCAAGGTCTGCCACAAACAACGTTTGCGACAGTGAACACATCCTTTCTTGGTAAGTGATGCATTTCGAGTCCACTTTCTTCTTCAATCGTCATACCTCGTCATCACCACTCCCAATTGGCGTCGTGAGCTTGGATGTAGTAACTACACCAACTGTGCCCTCGACGAACGGCCTCCTTTGGGGGAAACACCATCGTGAATCCTTGGCAACACAAGCTTACGCCCTCACAGAAAGAAGAAGAACAAGAAAACCACAAACGCCAAGGCCAACACATACACACACAACATCGGCCCAACATGAGAATATTATCATACTGGATCTTCCCCATCATATCGGGCCTCGTCTGGCTCGGCATGCTCCTCGGCATGCTCCTCTACTGGATCATCGACACCCACCGCACAATCTACCCCTCCATGTCGCCGCCCCAGTCCATCGCCTACATCAGCGACGTCGGCGCCTACTACCTCAAGCCCCTCTTCATCACCGGCTGTGTCCTCACCACCGTCTTCCTCGACCTCTCCTTCTTCTCCGACCGCTGGCTCCGCCACAAGGGCCGCCTCGTGCCCAACACCTCCATCGGCGAAAAGATTCTGTACGGCTTCACAATCTTCTTCGCCATCATCGGCACCGTCGGCCTTATTTGCTTGAGCATCTTTGATACCTACCGCCACAAGAACCTGCACCTGCTCTTCCTGCTCTTCTTCATGGGCGGCTACCTGCTGTCGGCCATTTTCATCTGCTGGGAATACCAGCGTTTGGGAATCAAGTACCCGGACCACACCTACCTCGCCGCCTCCTTCTGGATCAAGCTCGTCTTCATCCTCGTCGAGATTGTCCTTGCCATCGCTTTTATTGTCTGCAACTTTAAAGAGATTTACAACGCCGCCGCGATCCTCGAGTGGGTTGTCGCCTTCATCTTTTCGTTTTACATCTTTTCGTTCACCGTCGACTTGTTGCCCGCGGCCAAGACGAGGAATAAGGCGAACCGGTTTTCGAAGCCGGGGATGAGTCAATGGACTGGCAGCGGGCCGGGGAACTTTTAAGGCGTCTGAACTGACTCTTTTAAATGGTAATGGGAAGGAAATGGAAATAGGATGACGCAAAAGAGAAGAAAGATAATGAAATGGTGGATGGAGTAATCGCGAGCATGACGAGGGCTCGTGTTGTACGAATTGGCATCTGCATACCCAGGGGGCAAACATCATGAACAGCAGGCGTTTTGAGCGTAATCATTCTGCGCACTTCTTAGATTTACAGTAGCATTTACAAATTCACTGCATATGTGCGATTCACGAACTATCCCGATCTTCTACTCCCATATTCAGTGACGCAGTGGAAAAGTCAATTGGCACGTAGGCCGGCATGGACCTACTTCCGTGCGTATGCACTCCGGGCTGCTTTCACGTCATCTCAACATCGAATGAGAAGATAGTCCAGGCGCTTCAAGCGCAGTGCGTAGACAGGAAGCTTCTCATCCGCCATGATCAGCTTGAAGCCCGTCAGACGACGAAATGGAGGTTGGAAATGACAGCACTGTGAGCCAGATGCTACGGTCGCTGAGTAGCTTTACATGTGAGCTAATACATCAAAAGTATGAGCCACGGCGCCTTTAGAGTTGATTTGCTTCGATAATTTGACGAAAGACTAGAAATTCTGATAAACATACAACAATCGAGAAGCGATGTTATATCTGTACGTTGAGCATGTCTCAACCATGAAATGCACTCCAACGCTCCTCGCTATAAACCCCTGTCCTACCCTCTGCCTAATTGAAATATTCTTCGGAGGGGAAGTTCCGTCCATAAACGCCATCCATTCTAAGTGAAGAAGTGGCCGTTCGTTGCTGAAAGTGCCAGTCTGTCCCAATCTATTCAAGGTTCTCTCGGAACCGCGAATCCCTCGTGGGGCTGTGTGTCTTGTGCGTGTTCGGGTCCCGAATAGCAGCCGGCGGCGAGACCGGACCTTCCAGATCATCGCTCGCCTCGACAAAGTGCTCCGACTCGGAATCAGAGCTCACGGGGCTCACCTCGCCCTCCTGCGCCGCTGCCGACCTGGGCGTCGTCTCGCTACTCTTGCCGGCGATGGCAACCTCTCGCATACTAGCCGACCGCGCGTCACCAAGACTGGTTGCGCTCTCGTTGGCGAGCCTCGCCAGCGCAACGCCACCGACGAAGCCACGCTCCTCTGCGTTCTCACCGGCCGCAGATCGGCCCCGCGGCCGTCCGAAGCGTGACTTGAGCCAAGTCTTCATCTTGTTCGTCGGCGAGCCGCTGTCGCTGGGCGAGCGCGGGTTGTCGCTGCCGGAGCTTTCTCTGTTCGTGTTGATCACACCGGGCTTGTGCTGGCCTGCGCGGGTGGTGCCCTGGTCGTCGCTCACGGGTGAAATTTCGCTGGACTCTGCTGCAACGACGGCCGAGTCGCCCGGCGTGATCTCGGGGAGCTTGGACTTGCGCTTTTCCTCGGCCTTGATGGCCTTTTCCTCTTCCTTCTTGGCCTTCAGCTCTTGCTTCTCACGGTGGCGCTTCTCCTTTTCTTCCTGCTTCTCTTGCGCTGTGATGATGTTAGGAGAAGGTTTCACGCATAAGAAGGAAGACGACAACATACCAATAACCTTGCGGTTGATCTCCTTAACCTCTCTGTCACGCTCCTTGCGCTTCTCTTCGTCTCTCTTCTTGGCTTCTGCCTCCGCCTTGAGAACCTCTTGCCGTTCCCGCTCGATAGCTGCCTTCTCGTTGATCTCGTCAAGCACGGGCTGGACTCTCCTCGTGGCGATCTCGTCGACTGCCGCAGGATCCATGAACATGCCGCCACCAACATCCACCTTGCCCCTATTCACATTGGTAGACTCGTGCTTAGTCATGGCAGCCATCTGAGCCTTGGCTTCCCAGTCACTCTTCCGATCGCTCTTTGAGCTGGGCGCCACCATACCGGTCTCGGCTGAGATCTTGTCATCCATGCCCTGCAGGCGGGCTTTGACGTTGCGTTGGGCGGCTGCTAGTAGTGCCTCGCGATCCTTTGTCCGCTTCTGCTCGTCGACCTTGGTCAGGTTGGAGGAGAAGATGGACATTTCTCTTCGAATGCGTTCAGATTGTTCCTTATCGTGACTTGCGTCGCCATCGCTTGAGGATCGCCGTCTGAGCTTACCCTTCATAGTAAACCTCCGCTGAGGTGTGGTCTGGGTGTTGCTGCCGTAGTATTCTTGGTAGTCTCGGTTCTGGTGATGCTCCACATGAAGTTTCGATAAACGCTCCTGCGCTAGCTTATATGCCGCTTCCTGGAGGTTGACATAAGGTTTGGGTTGAGTGTTGTCGGGGCTGGTCTCTCCTGCAGCTTGGTGAACTCGTGCTTGGTCGACCATCCTTTGCTGTTGGCTATACATCTTTTTGGCCATGGCCACCGCAGAGGCGTGGAGAACGTCGGCTCTTTTCTTCTCATCTTCTTCAGGTCCGATAGCGGGCTTGGAGGTGAACATGCTTCGGGGCAGGTTTGTGTACGGAACTGAGCCAGTGTTCTCAGTGGGGGACTTTGGCTTCAAAGAAGGGCTGTGAGCTGCTGTGGCGGCACTCAAAGCGTTTGCAGCAGCTCGTGATTCTCCGGGATAGGATTCTTTTGGCACAGGGGTCGATTTAGCTCGTGGCCTTGTCCTCCTGGACGCCGGCATGGCATTCTGGGCTGCTGAAAGGGAGCCAAGGCCGGCGGCGGCGGTAGAGGGTGTCTGGGTGGGCTGTTTGACTGAGCGGCTTTGTCTAAATGCCTGGTTTGCAGCGCTGCTTCCCCAAGACTCAGTAGCAGACGGAGGAGGGGTCGTGTTGGTGGTGGACTGTCTCTTTGCTGAAGCGCTGGCCAGCAGAGCAGCCTTGGCCCCGGCAGAGCTTGAGTTTGGTTCCCACGATGGTGCCATTTTGTAATCCTTTGCGAGCATAGCTGCGGTTGATGCAGAGTTTGACTTTTCGGGTTTCCAAAGGTCGATTGGTTTTTGGTTTGCCCAACCTAACGATGCGGCAGCTCCAGCAGCAGCTCCATCGGATTTGAGACCGGGGGATGGGAAGCTGGGTAGATCCCGCGGGTCGGCGTACTTTAATCTTCCCGAGTGGGCTGCTATATTCAGGGGAAAAGAAGGATTTATGATTAACACAGATGCTTTCTTTATTCGGACCTCTCCAAATAGAAATCTCGTATTCTGCAGGAGAGAGCGAGGTAAGGTTTCAAGTTACCTGTGGATGGTACTTGGTACCGTGTTTCCGCCATGCCTGTGCTTGACTTTTGCTGCGGCTGCGTCTGCGTCTGCTGCGTCTGCTGCGTCGCTGTCTTGGAGGAGCTGGCTTGCATCATTGCCAGCCCGGAGCCGGCTTGGTGGTATCGATCCCGGGGTTATCCACTTAACCGCTGCGGATGCCTGTTCGTCACAGGGCGAATGTACCGTAGCGAGGAGGGTACGGAGGAGTAGCGAGGATGTATAATACAGGGAACGGAAGGTCGAAAAGTGGGAAAGCTCGCAGCGGATTTGCGGCTTACACGCTGGTTGAGGTGGACGCGTGGGTAACGCTGTAGATGGATTGACAACCGAGAGTTGAGGCCCGACTGATGTTATTTCTGGACCAGCTTACCCGTGTCGCAAGAGGAAGTGGTATCACGAGATGCGATGATCCTCTCGTCGTACTAGGGTATACTGCAAGAAGGATGCGCCGAAAACTGGGAGGTCAAGGAGCTTGGATGCTTGGGTAAACCAAAGAGCAGAAAAATTGACCAGGAACGACGTCGAGGCGCAGGCGGGGGGTCCCGAAAGAGGGCATGCAAGTTATATCATACATCCAGAAGCAGATCTTTCTGGTTCAAAGGGGGCACTTGGTAGGGGGGCGTGGGCTGGTGGGAAGACTCCCGTCCAAGGTAGACTGGCGGCGCGGCGCGAGCGAGCGAGCGCACGATGAGGTAGTAGGTATGCTTTCCCCCAAAAAACTGGTGAGCGGGAGCCGGTCAATGATGGTGATACGGCGTGCGCAGTTAGTGCTAGTGGCTAGTCATAGTGAGCTGCGACGACAGCAGCGCCTTACGTCATGCGGGGTCCCTTCCCTTCCGTTTCGGGCGTAGCAACCTGCCATCTAGCACCTCTGCCCCTGTCAAACATCCACCACACCTCCCCTCCCCAGCTCTTTGAATTGGGAATTGGGGATTCCATTTCTCTTTGCGAACGACCGAATGACCAGGTCCCCGAGAGATATTGGCAAACAAACACACCACTGGGCCACTGGCACCACTGCGACATACATACAAGCCAGCATGGCCCATCGTCCGCTCCGTTGTGGCTTCGGTCCAGCACCCGCCCGTCTCTCCAGTCGGCCAGTCCGGACCCTGTCGCGCTGAGTGGCGGATCGGCTTCCAGGCTTTGGATTGGGCAATGCGACCACTCAGGTCTGAAGCGTGAGCTATCTAGGGTCTAGGCCAACACCTGTGACCTGGATCACCGAGCAGATAGAGCCTAGCCCTGTGGGGTGTCAGTTGCCCATCATCGGATCTACCTCTACACCTTTCACCGACTTCGAAGCCCGAGATGCCGTCCGTGACGAAGACGACAAGAGGGCGGCCGGGAAACTCCCGTCCATACTAGTCGAAGACAGGCACGGGGTCCCAGCCCGATAATAAACAAAGCCGCCGAGAAGCCTGAGATTCAGAAGTCTGAGCTGCAAGCTCCCGGGAGGCTTGCTGTCTCACTCGAACCTTCTGATTCGTTTGATCGAATAGATGCACAGTCAGCCACATCTCGGATTGTTCATGTATACTTTCTGCAAGCCTCTAAAGGCTGAAGCAGTTCCCAAATTTAGCTTCAACTTGAGACGCTGATTCTCCTACCTAGTGCAGGCAGCCCAGATTCATCCGACATTATGGAAAGCAAGCTGCAATCCGAAAGTCTAGAAACTGCTGGTCACGTTGCGGTGACTTTGATGGACCGAAAACATTGCATGGGAGCAGCAAGAAGACCGAGCTCTCTCTCCTGGACTTCACAGCCCAGACCGCTCACAATGCGCGGGTTCAGGCCGCAGTCGCAATTCCTGGGCGCAGATCACTCACTCTCATAATTTACCCATCGGTGACATCAAAAGGCAGTCTCCTTCTCTCTCGCACCCCGATCTTAAGCTTTTTGGGGACGTGCAGGGATCTACCAGCCCTGGCCAGGGATCCCAGCACGTCCAACCTCACCTCGGCTCCCTATCCGTCATTAGATTGGCGGACCGGGGACCTGATGGTGAATGACGGTAACGATGGGAAGAGGGCCCTACGTCGCTTGCACGTTTCCCATTCCGATGCTCCGGGTTTCTGTTCGACGTGCCAAATCGTGGCGTCGGCCCCCCCTTTCCTACACATTTCATACCAAGAGCTGCTTGCTACCTTACCACACACACACACACACACACACACACACTATCACACCCACCGCGCCTTGCCAACCATCCTTCCAGCTGTCCGTACAGATTACGCGCCGTCAGAACTGCTAGTCTCCAGCCGTTGACTGCTGACTACCGGTATCTGCAGCGAGCGCTTTCTCTATACCGAAGTCATTCAGAAGCTTTGACATTGTCAATCATGGACAATAGGGGGATCACGTCTGTCCTCAACTTTCGTGATGTCGGCTCAACGGTGAACAAATTTCTTGGAAGAAGGTATGTCATTTTCAGGCTAATCTACCCTTACGTGCACTGGATAGAGACGTTTGTAGTGAGTTGAGGCTAACATCCGTGCGTTTTGCTTGTCAGACTCGTAAGGGAAGGCTTGGTATTTCGTTCCGCCAGACCAGGTATGCCACGCGACTCACAATCTTCGCAAACACGTTGATCCTTGGTGCTAATTTTCTCCAAGACGATGCCACTTCGGCAGACAGAAAACGCCTCCGCGAGGAGCTGGGCATCAAGGCGGTGATAGACTTGCGCACCAAGTAAGCGCATGTGTTTCCATCCTTGAAAACATGGAAAGACAAAAAGAACTTCCTCTGGAATGCAAGATCTCGCACTCTGATCAGTGACTGACGACATCTTTCAGAACCGAACACGTCAAGCGGGCGAAGAAGCGCGAGGCCGATCTCAAGGTGCCCACCCTTCTGGAGTCCAACGCTGCACTAGCCGAGCCATTCCAGATCTCGGGTCTGACGTATCACGAGATCAGAATTACTGGCGGCAACTTTGAGTGGTTCTTGATCAGACAGGTATCTTGGTGGGGTTTGTGGTGAGAAGTCCCTGTCTTCCTATTCAAGATCCCCCATAGTGGCTGATTCGTGATACGCAAACTTTAGCCGCCTTATCTGCCTCTTTACTCTCGGCTACCGCAATGAGGGCATCTCCATCTTGTCTCGGGAGGTAATGCTGCCGCGTGGCCTAGTTGGTTTAGGCCTTGACACCCTGGATCAATCTGGTGAGGAGATTGCAAAGGTACGAACAAACCATTCATTAGCAGCTTGGTGCGGGTACAGGCAACTAACGAGCTTTTATGCGCAGGCTCTCAGAGTATTCATCGACCCGGCGACTTCACCGACTCTGGTCCACTGCACACAGGGCAAGGATAGAACCGGGCTGATTGTCAGTCTCGTTCTGTTCATCCTGAATGTACCGCTCGAGGCGATTGAGCATGACTACATGCTAACCAGTGGTGCGCTCGAGTCCGAGAGAGAGGAGAGACTGGCCGAGATGAGAGAGATTGGTCTTACAGACGACTGGTTCGAGACGGCGCCTGACATGATTGCTCGGACGGCTCGTCATCTCGACGATGTCCACGGTGGGCTCAACGACTATCTGGACAAGATCGGGTTTGGCCAAGCCGATCGCCTGAAGCTTCGGGAGCTGCTGTTGTACTGATCCAGCCTCACTGAAGGAGACTTAATTCGTCACCCAAGCTCCGCACAGCAACACAGTAGCCCATGGGCAAACCTCACTCGCCTCGGAGCTCGGGTGATGTGAACTTTGGCTTTTTCATTTCTTCGTGAATCGTCCTTGCATCCAGCATCGGTACATCTTGAGCTTACGAGCCCTGTTGACGAGCATGCGTCTGTCGACACCAAGATCATCGACATTAAATTCGACCTTGGCGTCGTTATCCGACACTTCTTGTGTCTTGCCAGACCAGATTCGCTCAAGCTCTTCCTTTTCGAAGAAGTACACTCGAGTGCCGTCGCCGCGCACATAAAAGTTTTCATCGAGATAGCGTCCCTTCTTGAAGCGCACTTGAGCAAGGTCACCTCTTCCATAGTCGCGGAAGCAGACCTGGCCACCCGGCTTGAGCAGATGGTGGACGTTGGCAACAGCCTGGTTCCATTGATTCGGAGCCAAGGCAGAGAAGATGAAAATGAGTATAGCAACGTCCACAGATCCTTCTTCCAGCCCGGGAGGGAGCTCTTCGCTCGTAACGTCCCAAACGTCGGCTTGCATGTGGTCTTGATTGTAGGATTCATGGGTCCGCATGACCTCTACGGCCTGCTTCGAATAATCACAGGCATGGACTCTCAGGTTTGGATTCTTGTTGGTTGCGAGAATGGGAAAGGCGGTGTTACCCGCACCGGCGCCTATTTCAAGAATTGTCTTCTTGCCAGCGTCCTCCTTGGTCACCTCGGACAAAATAGGGAACTCTTGCTGCAGCCATTTTCTGTTTTTGAAGAAGTTGGCTGTATTGTTCTTGTAGAACAAATCCCACATTCTGGCTGGGTTGTTGTTCAATCTGTCTGAGGAGACTTGTTAGCAAGCTGTACCAAAGCAAGCGTCTTTCAAAATAATGGGTATTGATAGTGGTATAGTCAGATGGGAGCGAAAGACTAATTAAGGAAGCTTTCATCATAGAATTCAGATGAACTATGCGTATTGCTGGGGTATCATCATAATACCAGGGGATCGAAAATTGAAGTGCAAGGAATGTAGACTTACTTTTGTCAAAGTCGGAGACCGGAGACTGACGCTGCATCTCGTACTGCTGCTCAGAGTACTCCTTGTACACTTCGTCAGTCTCGACATGGTCCCAAGCGTTGAACTCGAAGACATCGTCCTGCTCGCCCAGCAAGCGACTGCCAAACTGGAAAGGATCGCTCCTCTTCTGGTTGAACTGAGGATCATGCGACCTGTGAGCCGCAGGCTCTTCCCCGGTTGCAGGCTCGGAAATCTGGAGCTCTGCCGCCTTCTCAACGAGAACTTGCTCGTCCGCCCCCGTGTTCTCAGACGCAAGAGACGTCATCTCACTGGTGTGAAGCCGAGACGAACTTTTCGACGGGTTTCACGACGGGTTTCTGTGTGGGCGGCAGCCTGACTCTCCAAAGTCCCAAGTGTTGGTTTGCAATGGAGGAGTGGTTGAGATGAAGAAGCTTTTGGAAATTTTCTCGCGCGTCGAACTTTTTGTCTCTGAAAAAAAAAGTCGTGGTGGGACCCGACCTTCGGGGTGATGAAGAGCCGCCAGCCGATGCGACCAATGCCCGATTGTGATAGACCCACTCGCTGCAACTACCTTACCATTGCCAGGCGCCAGGTGGTGTGGAAGGTATTGGGGAAGGACGGGAGCTTAGAATCGGTACGTACCTGAGCTAGAATGGTTCGCGGATTGCGACTGTCTCCCATGCCTCCCGTCAGGTACAGCCCGGCCAACTTAGATAATCCTCAATTAACATCTACCCATTGACGACACCTGATCGCGCAGCCTCCATCATCTGCCTTGTTATTGATGCACGTCACGTCCGATCGATACGCAAACCGGTAGACCTGACCGCGACAATGGCCCCTTCGCTCATCCGCCCCCAGGGCCACCTGTCCCCAGCCGAGGCCCTCGAGCTTGCCCAGAAAGCACCTACGATTCTACGAAACAATCCGACAGCGTTCTCATCGTCCCCCCTTCTTTCGCTTTTCTCGGCCTCGGAGACGCCCGAGATATGGACCATCTACGAGAACCTCCTTCTGGCCTGCCTGCGAACGGGCGACAGCCAGGCAGCACACCAGTGCCTCGAGAGGCTGGTCATCCGATTCGGGAACGAAAACGAGCGCATCATGGCCTTTAAGGGTTTGGTGAAGGAGGCGGAAGCTGATAATGATGGAGAACTTGCACAGGTACTCAAGGAGTACGAGACAATACTAGGACAGAACGCGACAAACATTGTCAGTTGCTCCTCCGCCATAGTATCACGGCAAACACTGACCTTGACAGCCTGTTGCGAAACGTCGCGTCGCCCTTCTGAAGTCGACAGGAAAGACATCTGAAGCAATTGCGGCTCTCAATGGTCTCGTCGACTTCAACCCTACAGATGCGGAGGCGTGGGCGGAGCTTGCCGACTTGTACCTTTCACAGGGGCTATACTCACAAGCTATATATGCGCTCGAGGAAGTGCTTGTGCTGACCCCGAATGCATGGAACGTGAGTGTCTCGTGGAGTCGACTTTGATTATGTTTCTGGCTGACCACGACTAGATGCACGCTCGCCTCGGAGAGGTATTGTACATGGCTGCGTCGGCCTCTGAAGGCTCTTCACAGCAACAACTGGCGGAATCAGTCAAAAGATTTAGCCGCAGCATCGAGCTCTGTGATGATTATCTCCGGGGGTACTACGGACTGAAACTGGTGCGTGCCATAAACGCGTCATAACGGACCGGCAATTGGGACTGACATGCTCTCCAGGTTACGAACAAACTTATCAAGGAACCGTCAAAGCCGTCGAGACAATCAGACTCGGAGGACTGGACCCTTCCTGACGTCGGTACGTTACAGAAGCTCAACGAGCTAGCAACGCAAAAGCTGGCCGACATTGTACGCCGCAACGGAGCGCATGAGAGGCTCTGGCAAGGTTACGATGAATCGGAGGTGGCAGCGGCCCGAGATCTGCTCTCGAAGGAGTCAGTGGACCTTGTGAGATGAGCACCGCGTCATCCGGACACGAAAAGCAAACGACCCTGGATTCTCTCATATCGTGACTGCATGGTCACGTTGACGGACTGGCATGCCAACGGGCGTGCTTCATGCACATCATATTAGGCGAGTAGCCATCATCGGCACGGGCTGTACGTCGGAATTAGCAAGCAATCGGAACATTCAAATCAAGTAGTTAACGAAGCTGTGCCTGCAACAAAACGTTCACGTGCTACTGGCAGTGCGCGAGTATCCTTGGCCGATCGGCCAGCCAATCGCGGACACGTCGCTCAACATTGGAACACGAAGAGACATTCAGCGAACAGCGGATCGTGTTGCTCGGGCGCTATTGTGGCCGCAATCGATGTCGAGACGTAGCTTGGGAGACTCTAGCTAATGGGCAGGAACAAAAGCGAGTCTGGCAGTGGGAATGTTTCACACATAGGCAGAGGCCGCCGCCAATACCGTCGAATGAATTATCTACCGCTCTCTTCTATTGCCTCGAGGTCTATCGGTCCCGCCGCGGCCACACCCGCAGTCGTGCCCAATTGTCGCAAACTGACATTCACTAGGTGGCAGGGCTGCATGTCATCCGAGGTTCCAGGCGTGCCGTTGGGAGCCCGATGGGCCAAGGCGGCCCACAAGATGCGCTGGCAGTGAGTCAGTGAGTTGATCCACGGATGGATCTCAGGCACCGTCATTCGGGACCCTGGCTACCTATGCAGAACAGAGTGCGCCGGCGTCATGAATCAAGACCGGTCGGGCAACGACGAAGCGGTTTCGGGCTCGAGGGCCGTTGGCAGAATGGACTGACGAGATAGATACACCAGTGCCAATCAAGTTGCGCGGTTGCCTTTGAGGTGTCACGTATATATCCGGGCAGTGCCATGTAAGTAAGCCGAAGGCAGAAAAAAAAGCACTTGTGTCGGTACCAAATTCTTTGACCGCCCCTGTTATCCCCGTATTTTCTCGATTTGTCTGGCGCTCTAGACGACGAAGAGAGAAGAATAAGCTAGAAGTTGAGTGACGCCGACGAGATACCTACCACGACAAGATACCTACCAGAATTCGGACCAGTCATCTGCAGAAGACAAACGTTGTTACACAAACTTTGTTGGTCCGCACGAAAGATTACCGCCGCCAATTTTTGGTTCCGCCTACGTTTCCAAACCATGTCGTGTATTTCGAAGAAGACTGTTACTCCTCGATTTATCAAGCAACTAGACAAGACCAAGTACCAATCACACGTCACGGGAGAAACCACCTGAAGATACGGGAGCGCCTAAGAATTTTTTGTCCAACATTGTGAAAACTACCACTGTTAGTACCGCTGTTGAGATTGTGTCGATGTGTTGTCATGTGAAGCAGGCTGCGTGATTGATTGCATAGGACTGCTACCGAAGACGACGGGTACGGAACGACAGAGGGTCCAACGATTCAACCGCGGTGGAGACTTCCATCGCTGAAGGTATACTTAGTACCTAGCGCCACAGGGTACGGTACCTTGACTATGACCCAGAAGTAAGCGGCGCTTCCAGACAGCAACCAACGTGGAAGGCCGAGAATTCCAGAGGAGGCTGCGGCGCTTGCCAACGTCGAGTTGAACTTACCTCAGTTACCTACTGCGGCTGTGCTCCGAGATACGGTGAGAGATTTGGGCGAGTAAGGAGACGTGAGGGTGAAAGGGGGGGGGGGGGGTTGCCACAGCTGACTGACGGCTGCCTGGATTCCAGTTCATCGAAGTCACTGCGAAGACGAGCTACTAAGAGTACAGGTGCGTGTGCGGGTGCAGGATATTACAAGTAAGAAAAGGGCAGGTTAAGGTAAGGTGAGGTAAGGTACGTTCATCCTCGACTTCCTACTGGCCCTCGGAACGGCGCAAGCCAAGTCGATGAGCCCGAATGGCCGGGCATTGGCTTTCGATGGCCCTAAAAGCAGGACGGGATGTTTCTGCACTAGGGATTGCGTACCCAAAGCAGTAGGTAACGAGCCTGTCGACACTTCCAGGTTCCATCTGCATTGTTGACGGGAGGTGATGACCTGCGATAGAGCAGAGAGGTCTCGTCTCGTCTTCGCCCCCAACCCTCGTTCATCCCTCACCCGTCGTCGCCCGTCCATCTGCCCCTCCCTCCCTCCGTCTCCGTCTCCCTCCTTCTTCCGTCATCCAAATAAATACTTTGCGCCGCCTCATCCAGCCTGCTCACACTCACACATTCTGACCGCCGATTTCTCTGCCCTGCATTTCTGGCTGTTTTCGTGTCGCCGTCCAACGTCCCTCTTTTCTAACACTGCAATTCTACGCAGCAACAACGGCGTCAAAGGACACTCGCGCCAATTTCGCAAACGAGACGGACAAAGCACATACTCTTTATTACTCCATATTACTTTACTCCAGTACCCTCTCAACCGGCAGCCCCACCAGCATAAACGAACGTCTAAAGAGGTCCGTCCCGCAACGGAGCCACGCTTCGAGCACGTTCCTCACCGAAACATTGAACCACCAAAAAAAATAAAGACATCCACTCTTCCACGGCCAGAACAGTCCGGCGCAGGACCAGCCCAGGCACGGCGCATTGAGAACTGACAGAGTTGGTACTTTGCAGTTGCCTGTGGGTACGTGCATTCTCTCGGTACCAAGTCATAGTATCTCCTTTCTTCCTGACCTAATTGTTTTCCCAAGCCTATCCGAACCAACCTCAGGTCGTTTGAATTATCACCCCGCCCAAGAGAGCAACCTAAATCTACACGAAGGAGAAAAAGCGCCACACGAAGCACTCGGTGCTCCATACCGCCGCATCCCAAAAGAGAGGACCCTTTGCGTCTGATCTGCCATCGCCCGTCTCTGTCAGGTCTCAGGTCTCAGGTCCTACCCATCCTTCCTCAAAAGGTGTCTCAAACCTCACCACACCACCACCACCACCACCACCGCCAAAAAAAGGGGAACCAAGTAAACAAGGTACGTGAAACGTTTGCTAAGGTTTCTATCGTTCTTCTGATCGCGCTTCAAGTTTCCTCGCGTCTCTGCAATTCCTCACCATCCCACACTCACACATTACTCATACCGACGCAAGTGTGTGGTGTTTTGTGATTCTTCATCTGTGTTTCCGTACCTTCACTTGAATTGCAATTCTCTATCTGCATCCGTGTCTGTATCCCCTGTCAAGAAGCTGTCAAGTGCCGGCTACCTGCAGACGGTCCGCAGGGCAACAAATTATCCGTTACCTCGGCCAGCTACCGACGTCGCTTGTGTTGTTTACTTTACACTTACCCCTCATTCTATTGTCGTCGTTGCCAGTGTTGTTACTTGTGATGGTCGATGTGCCTATCTTGAGGAAGTAAGGTACAGACAGCCACCCCAGACAACAATTGCCTTGGAGGCTCAGCCAACTATGGACCAGCTTGTTGGTGGCTGTCCGGACTCATACACAATAGCGTAGAGGAGGGGCA
Organism: Colletotrichum acutatum; assembly: GCF_030867785.1. NCBI lineage: Eukaryota > Fungi > Ascomycota > Sordariomycetes > Glomerellales > Glomerellaceae > Colletotrichum > Colletotrichum acutatum. The sequence continues at coordinate 319,211 of NW_026849003.1, forward strand.
ACATCGCAAGTCCATGACACACCCGACATTGACAATTCTACGGCCGACGCAACCCCCGGCCAGCGGAGCAGTGCTCACTGCTGACAGCCATTGAATGACAATCAGCCACCCACTTTATTCTGTTAGTCGATTGGATCTGTCGTCCATGGGCCATGGCCCGTCTCCCGGGCCACCCAAGTGGGACAACAAAGCAAGGGGGTCGAGACCGTCGGCCAGCCCAGCACCCAGCAAGGCCAGCACCCATCCCTTCCTCGTGCCCGCCTGGCGCCTCTCTATTCCCTTCCCTGCCCGTCCCCATACGATGGATGGGACCGATGGGTGCCTTTGGTGCTCCATCCTCTCTCCCCGTTTTTCTCTGCCCGGGGTTGGTCACGGCGTTTGCGATGCGAAGATCAGGGCTTCTTCTTCGTCCTGCCACCTCGGATCACTGAAGCCTGCCTGCACCAACCACAACTCTTGGTCAATTTGGCTTGTGCCCGGGTTGACGATTCCCTCCCACTTGACCCTCTTCCCAAGTCCCTATTACCGGTACTTTCCTTAGCCTGTACGGCCTGCGAGAGCGGGCTGAGAGGATGGGATGGGATGGCGGGGTTGGGTTGGGCTCGCCCTGGGTGGTCGTAGTGACCGCCAGAAGAGCCATTGTGTTTTTTCTTTGTGTACATTCGCTTCCCCTCCACCCCCTCCCCCCTCCCTCCATTCTCTATGCCTATTTTATCGTGTCTGTGTCTGTGTGTTCATTCCACATGATTCACCGGAATGTGTGCTGATCTGAGGCCTGTAGCTTAGGTGGTATCAGTACCCATACTACCCAAGGTAGTCTAGGTATCTTGCTACCTTGTACTCCCACAACGCGGCACTACGGACGGATACGCCTTCTAGTCGCTACTCCGTAAAGTACCTAGTGCTTGAAGCTCGAGGACTCGTCTGCTGTGTCGACCGTTGCCCGCTTTTTGGTTTTGCTCTCACCGACAACCCCCGTCTGCCGGCTACCGGATCCCTGAAGACCAACCGCTTAATCAGGCAATTGAGGTGCCCAGCACGATTCCCTCTCCTCCCGCTCCGTCCAAAAGTGGGACGGGTTTCTTCCACTTGGCTGGCACGCTCACTCTTTCTCTCGGCCTCTCAACCACTCGACGCAGCAAGGTACTTCTGCTGTGGACATCGCATCGCCACCCCAGCAGGCTTTCTTCTCTAAAGATCTCTCTTTAGGGCTCAGAGTTGCCAATTCATACCGATTCGTCCAGACCCGGCTGCGGCTTAGGTTGTGCATGAGGTGTACTTCGTGCCTACACAGCACTCCTTCTTGTATCCCCGGGCGCCTTGGCTTTGGCCTAGGTTGTCTACCCAAAAGGTTGTCTTAAACGGAGCGGTCGACTAGACCCGCAATAGCTGCCCAGCTGCCACAATTTTCCCTGCACCCAATCGCGCTTCTTTTTGCGCCCAACTGCACGATCTCGCCAAAGAGCAGGGGGCTTCCCTGGTTACATTCCCAAGCCCACGAACGAATATCCACCCACCGACTGCCGCCCTGCCCACCCCTCAATTTTCGCAAACCGTCCGTCTCGTCTCGACTCGTCCTGCAACTCAGTCCTTCGCACAGAAACTTTGTTTTCTTGAAGTCTGCCGCCGCCGTCGCCTCTCTTACCGCTCTACGCTGCTGTCATCTGATCGCTTTGCTTTGCTTTCAATCTTAACCATCAACCCATCCTATCCTCCCTTTCCTTCTTCCGCCACCAGTTCGTCGCTTGGAATCCACCCACCCTTGTGCGAATTGCGCCAGGACGAACGCTGTACCCGACCTACACACCATCACATTCGTGCCCTCGACACCGAATTCCTGTTGGTTTCCCATAGAGGAACCCTGACTTTCGGCCACCCTATTTCATCCCACGTCCTCGCTCGATTCACCCCTTTGCTCCGACTTTCTTGCGAGATCGTCGTGAGTAAAGGGTCTTTTTCTTCGCCACAGACTTCCTCATGTCGTCCGCGTAAGTCTTATATTTTCAACTACGCCAGGGACCAATCGACTTGGTGGCTTTCACCATACACCAGTCAACTAACACATCCGGAAGACGAGCACAACAATATCGACGCCCGGGTCATCTGTCGTCCGCGCCCATAGCGTCTCGATCCACCTCGGCAAGTGAAGACGACTCGTACTACCAAGGTAGCAACCACCACGACACTGAAGGTATAAGCTCTTCCGAAGCCTCAGAAGAAGATTCTTCCTTGGCAGACTCCGAGGATCTCGAACCAGACGACTCAGCCTCGAACGACGGTGCTCCCAGATACGCTCGTCCGCCGCTACAGCAACATCACCAGCAACAACATCATCAGCAGCAGCAGCAACGTGCACTCCCTTATCGTACACATTCAATCCCCCAACACACTGCTCCTCCTCCCGGTACAACCATTCCATACCCGTATCGGCCCGGTCCAGCGCCGAACCCTACCGAAAGCCTGGATTCTAACGAGGATTACCCGTCCCCCTTTGGCCCCCGTTCCGGCTACGGTCACGTACCGGCGCCTGGCCATGGGGGGCATCATCCCTACTATGGTGGTCGTGGTGGTCACCCGCAGGCTGGCTACCCTCAAAGTCACGTAGGCGGCTACGGCGCCCCGAGTCCATACGGCCATCCGGAACCCCGGATGTTGGGATATGGTGGCTACAATCACAATGCGTTTTCACCAATGTCGAATCACAGTGGGCAAAGCTACTTTGGGGGAGAACCTGGACGGTATGATATGATGCCGTACCAGCAACAGCACCCGCCGGCCCATTACAACCCTCACGGCTATCAACAGATGCAACATCACATGCAGTACATGGGCGGACAATTCCCTCCCCCTCCTCCTACAGAAGCACCGCAACCGTCCAAGACCCCCGCACCCGAGCCGCCACCAAAGGAGGACCCTGAGAAGAAGAAGCTCCAACAAGAACTCGAGCTCTTCAAAAAGATGCAGGCTGAGAAGGAAGAACAGCAGAAGCAGAAAGAGCTGGAGGAGAAGCTTCGCAAGGAAGCAGAAGAGAACATCAAGCGACGAATGGAGGCCCTGAAGGAGGCCCAAGAGATTGCTCAAAGGGAGATTGAAAAGGCAAAGATTGAGGCCGAAAAAGCTGCTAGAGAGGCTATCGAGGCTGAGCGCAAAGCCGAGGAGCAGAGACAAAAGCTTCACCAGGAAGCCATGGCTAAGGTCGAGCGTGAAGCCAGGGAGAGGTTGGAACGCGAGTTGAAGGCAGAAGCTGAGCGTAAGAGGCTTGAGGAAGAGGCCCGCGTCAAGGCCGAAGCCGAAGCGAGACAACGGCTCAAGGAGGCAATCCAGGCTGAGGCCGATGCCAGGGCCAAGGCCGCCGAAGAGGCCGAGGCCAAGAGAAAATGGGAGGACGACATGCGCAAGAAAGCCGAAGACGAAGCTCGTGCCAAGATGGAGGCCGAGAAGAAGGCAGCTGCCGAAGCTGCGGCGGCGCAAGCGAAGCTCGAAGCCGATCTCAAGGCCAAGGCTGAAGCCGACTGGATAGCCAAGGTCGCGGCGGAGAAGAAAGCGGCTGAGGAGGCTGCGGCGGAGAAGAAGAGGTACGAGGAGGAGATGAGGTTGAAGGCCGAAGCCGCAATCGCTGCCGAGAAGAAGGCTGCCGAGGAGGCTGAGGCAGCCAAGAAGAAGTATGAGGAGGAAATGAAGGCCAAGGCCGAGTTCGAAGCCCGCACCAAATTGGAGGCTGAGAAGAAGGCCGCTGAAGAGGCTGCTGCCGCCGCCGCTGCTGCCAAGAAGGCCGACGAGGAGCTCAAGAAGAAGTACACCGAAGAGGCCAAGGCCAAGATTGAGGCCGACAAGAACAAGGGTAAAGACAAAGCACCTATCAAGTTCAAGGATGCCGTGGGCAGGAAATTCAGCTTCCCCTTCCACTTGTGCTCAACCTGGACAGTACGGTTACTTTCCAAAACTCCCACTCTCGCTGGCAACAAACTGACCTTGATTTAGGGCATGGAAGAGCTCATTAAACAAGCTTTCATTCACGTGGACGTCATCGGACCGCATGTACAAGAGGGTCACTACGACTTGATTGGGCCTAATGGAGAAATCATCTTGCCCCAGGTCTGGGACAAGGTGGTCGAGCCTGACTGGACTATTGAGATGCGAATGTGGCCCATGGATAAGGCGCCTCCGCGCATGCCTATACCGCCGCATGGCATGCCGCTCGACTCTGCCACCAGAGAGAGGATGGCGCATATGCAAGGCATGAGGCAGCACGGTCATGCTCGAATGGGTAGCTTCCCTCCGGGTATGGCTCCTCCGGGTGGCAGGCCTGGCGGCGGCGGCCCACATCCACCTCCCCCACCGGGCTGGGTCCCTCCCGGCGTACGTCCCGGCGGTCACGGTATGCCTGCCAACGTCGTTACGGTTGAGCCCGGCAAATCCTCCAAGCACAAATCGAAATCCAAGGGCTCGATGCTCAATTTCTTGGCCGGCGGTGCCGCAAAGGCTCCCAAGAAGAAGTAAGTTGCCCAAGACTATTGCCACGCTGGTGCTGTGCGCTAACAAACTACACAGGAAGAAATGATCACCAGCGCGCGCACATCGGAGATTTCCTTCAACTCTAAAGACCTGTTACGATCACACACAACTCAACGAACTTGCCGGGCTGGGGGGTCCTTATTTGTTTTTACATATGATACCTTGTCGCGCCTTCCTTTTCCACATTATTCAGATTCCCGTCAGTCAGATCGAGCCTCCGAAATGCATCTTACGGCAACCACGGTTCATTTCGACGATCTTATAACGCATGTATGCCGGAGTATGAGCTGCTTGAGGGCGGGACACCTATTTCCCCAGAGAGAGACCGTACATGTTTTGGCGGAGCATTGCATGCATCATGGGGGCAAGCTAGGGGGTACGACATTTTTACCGAGGCATGGCGCAAAAAGAGGAGGACGAGCCTGTGAGGCCCATTTGGTAGATGTTTATTTTTTCGGTTTATTCTTCTTGCACAGACAGCTATGGTGTAGTAGATTATGGGCGACGAAAACGAACATTGCACTGTTTTATATATTCACTTCCTTGACAATGACCTCTAATTGACTCTACTTCCAAGTTGTTTGCCATGGCTTTATTAGTCTACATGTTTTACAAATCTTCCACAGAGCTTTTACTGAGAAGTTCGAGTAAGGACCCTTTATAGTCTAGGAGTACCCAAAACCGCCTTTACACGTTTCTGGAACGCCTCAATCATGACACCAGCCACCTTTTCAGAAACCGCAGCGCTGACGGCCGCGTACAACGGGTTCGCAAACTGGAACCGAATCACCAGATCCACCTCGGTGCCCGTCCCGGAGGCAAGCGGCCTCAGCTGCCACTTTGTCACCAAACTCCTAAACACGGCGCCGCCCTCGCCTCCATTACCGGGGCTCGCGCCCTCCACGTCCGCACCGCTGATCGCCTCGACGCTCTTCCCCGGAACGCAGTGTAACCTGCTCGTGAACGTCTCCTCGAAGCCGCCCCAGCCGACGCGGAGGTCGGCTTGCGTTGGGTACCGACGTCCGCCGTTTGCTGGGTCCGGGTCGGGTGCGGACCAGGCTGTCACGCGGGAGGCGGCGCAGTAGGGGACGAAGGTCTGGTAGGCGTCCACGTCAGATATCACGTCGTAGAGCTGCGTGGAGGCGTAGGGCATTGTGCGGGTTGCGGTTAGGACTTGCGGGGCGGTGGAGGGTGCGAGGTTTGGGAGGTTGAAGAAGGGTCGTCGGGAGGGGGTGGTGAGGAGGGCTCGGGAAGAGGTGAGGGAGGTTCGTAACGGGGTTGGAAGGCGGAGGAGGGGTCTTGCGGTTGCCATTGCGGTGTTCTTTGGTCGTGGGTTCGGGGGAGTTTGGTGGGAGGTTTCGAGGTTCGCGATGCGGGTGTGGAGGATGTGGGAGCTCGGTATTAAGTCAATGAGTTACTTTTTTTCGCTTGTAGTGTACAATGATGCTGACAGAAATAGTAAATAACGAGTGTTTTGTATCCAGAGCCCTCCCGCGAGGTTCTTGTTGCGCCGTCCGAAATGCTGAGATGCTTGGGTGAGTTCGTCCAAAAGAAAAATGTCGTGGAGCTGGGCGCGATGACGATTAGAAAGAAGCTGTCGGTCGGTGTTAGTGGGATTGGGTTTGCGGTCTGCACCGGCCGTACAGTGCCCGATGGGGCGGGAAGCTCATAGACACAGTACCAACTCAGGTAGAGGTCGTTGAGCCCCAGCACATCATTATCGGGCTGGTCTTTGGTGGGGTTTGGATTATCGAGCAGCGAGCAGCGCTACAGCACCACAGCTCTCTCCACAAGCCAAGTTGGCAAGCCACCGCAAGCCCGCCATCAACCGTCCCGCATCTCCGACTCTGACATCCCTTGGACATCAATCCCCAAGGCGACGGCGACGACAACGAAGACGACGAAAATACCACCGGAGCCGACCTCCCTCCACAATGTACCATAGAACACGGAGTACCTGACCGAACCTCCCCCAACTCTTCGCTCCGAAACTCGATACCTTTAGCCCTTTCTAGGCTGCCTTCCGCCCCTAGCTTGGGGCTGTTGTGATTGTCAAGATGTAGGTCTCTCTCTCTCTCTCTCTTGGGGAGATGGATGACGTTCGCATAAACAAAGTCACCACACTCTGCGCCGCAAGGGAGCTTTCAGCGCGCTGACTAGACCGGACGCATTACCTCAGGTTCGAGAAATCCCTCTACGACCTCATTAGAGGCTTGCGAAACCATAAAGGCAACGAGCGCGAGTACATACAGAACAGCTTGAAGGAATGTCGCGCAGAAGTTCGCGGGCAGGACATGGGTGAGCCAGACAGATCCCTCTCGACCTGGAGGGTTTCGTATCTTTGGGTCACCAGGTAGAGAACGGTTATGCTGACTTGGGACGTTTCTCTCTCTGCTAGACGTCAAGGCGACGGCGCTGCTGAAGCTGGTCTACCTCGAAATGGTTGGTCACGACATGTCGTGGGCCTCGTTCCACGTTCTCGAGGTCATGTCGTCCCAAAAGTACCACCAGAAGAGGGTCGGGTACCTGGCCGCTGTCCAGAGCTTCCGTCCTGATACTGAAGTGCTCATGCTTGCTACAAATCTTCTGAAGAAGGTAATGCTAGCCGTTCCGTTCTTGCGCCCGAAGGGTGGTGGGATTTGCTGGATAATACACATAGGGCGAGTGAGGTTAACTGACACTTCTGCTTTCAGGACCTGTCGTCGACACAAGCGACCACCATCTCCCTACCAATGGCTACGCTGCCGCACATCATCAACCCTTCCCTCGCCCTCTCGACCCTCTCCGACCTCCTCCCACGCCTCGGTCACTCGAACCCGGCCATTCGCAAGAAGACCATTGTAACGCTGTACCGCCTAGCGCTGGTGTACCCGGAGACGCTGCGCGCGGCGTGGCCCAAGATCAAGGAGCGGCTGATGGACAAGGACGAGGATCCGAGTGTCACGGCCGCCATTGTCAACGTGGTGTGCGAACTGGGATGGAGGAGACCGCACGATTTCTTGCCGCTGGCTCCCAGGCTATTTGAGCTCCTTGTCGATGGCGGTAATAACTGGATGGCCATCAAGCTGATCAAACTGGTATGTTTGGCTGAATTGGTTGTGCTGCCATATGGGTTACTGACAATGGGTGCAGTTTGCGACCTTGACGCCGTTAGAACCTCGCCTCGTTCGAAAGTTGTTGCCACCTCTGACTGAGCTGATCCGGACGACACCAGCCATGTCACTACTCTACGAGTGCATCAATGGCATCATCCAGGGAGGTATTTTAGGCAGCGCGGACGACGTCTCAGGCAGAGAAGAAATCGCGACGCTTTGCGTGAATAAGCTCAGGGGCATGATCATGGTGGATGGCGACCCAAACCGTGAGTGCTAATCTTTGCCGGGTAAACTTTGAAAGCTAACCCGGGCTAGTGAAATATGTTGCATTGCTCGCATTCAACAAGATTGTCGTGACACACGCGTTCTTGGTGGCACAACAAGAAGATGTCATTCTTGAGTGTATCGACAGTGCTGATATCACTATCCGTATCAAGGCCTTGGACCTCGTTCAGGGCATGGTCAGCAGTGACAACCTGGTATCTATTGTGAGCCGTCTGATGAAGCAGCTCAAGTCATCTGCGCCAAAGAGAGACCGGCCAGGGGCACCCCTCGGCCCAGACACGGGAATGGACTCGGAGGAGGAAGCAGAGATCGAGATACACTCACCGACCAAGGCTCAGGAAGAGCCACCACTTCCCGACGACTACAGGAGCGACGTCATCGGACGGATCCTGACCATGTGCTCGCAGAACAACTACAGCAGCTTGACTGATTTTGACTGGTACATCGACGTACTTATCCAGCTTGTCCGCATGGCGCCAACACCACGATCAGTTGAGACCGAACTTGACTCGGTCGCTGCGTCTGGAAAGTCAACCGCCGGAGACGTATCAGGGAGGATCGGAGACGAGCTGAGGAACGTCGCGGTAAAGGTTCATGCGCTACGAGGGGCGGCGGTCCGCGCCGCCGACCTCATCATTCAACAAATGAATGCGGACACACCCGCCGGTCACTCGCTCTCATCAGCATCGCTGAAGTCGACGTCTTGGTTGGTCGGAGAGTACGCAAACCAGCTGGCATACCCTGAAGACACTCTAGGAAACCTACTACGCACATTATCTCGCACAAATATCCCCGATATTCTTACGACTAGTCTGCAGGGCGTCACAAAGATATTCGCCTACATTGCAGGGAATGAAGGTCAGCCATGGACTCCTGAATGGAAAACAAAGATCTCGCTGCTTTTGGCGCGCGTCATTCACACGTTGGAGCCGCTTGCTCTTCACCCGAACCTTGAAGTTCAGGAGAGATCCGTCGAATTTATTGAACTTCTGAAGCTTACCGCAGAGGCGGCCTCTGGTCAGGCGGCGTCAACCGAGCATACTCACCAGGACCCCCCGTTGCTGCTGACCCAGGCCATTCCATCTTTGTTCCAAGGGTGGGAGCTCAATTCCGTCGCTGTTGGAGCGCAGCGGAACGTTCCCATGCCGGAAGGCTTGGACCTGGATGAACCAATCCATCCGAACCTGGCACATTTGCTCGCCCAGGCTGATGTGATACCAATGGAGGCCAACGACGCGGACGACTTTGAGGTGTACTACCATCAGCGCCCGGCGCCTACCAGCATATCCTCTACTGAACCAGCCATCAGCAGGATCGCCGACGTCCCGGCAGAGGAGGTTGTCAGCTCGTACCAGCAGCAGGCGACGGAAGACAGCTACCTGGACGCAGACATCGTGGCCAGGAGAAAAGCCGAGCGCAATGAGCGCAACCGCGACGATCCCTTCTACATCGCCGCCCCTGACGCGGCACCCAGGACGTCGACCCCGATACACAACATTCTTCAAAAGGAGAACGGCCCAGATCTCGACATAGACTCTATACCGATAATGCAGTTGGATCTCGACAAGCTGGGCAGCTCGGCACCCGGTCCCACATCTCCCATCAACCGACCGCAACCGCGACCGAGGCAGAGGGTCGTCATCGCCGCGGACGAGACACTCGCCGGCAGCGGCGTCTCCACACCTCGCAATTACGAATCGGAGAACAACTCGGACAGCTTCACCAAGTCGCGTGCCAAGAAGCTCCGCCAGGGTCTCTTGCACGTCGACTCGTCCACGCTCGGCTCCCTCAGCCTCGAGGGCGACGCAGCGTCGTCCAGCAATACGCCGTTTGACTATGAGCGGCAGCAGCGCGAGGAGGCGGAGATGGCGCAGGCGATGAAGGAGGTCGAGAGGCTCCGCCTCGAGATGCAGCGCGCCAACGAGCGCATCCAGGTCGCGCAGGGCGTCGACGTTGCCGGCACGGTGGTGAAGAAGAAGACCAAGAAGAGCAAGAAGACGGAAAAGGCTGGGGCCGGGGCCGGGGCCGGGGCCGGCGAGGGGTCGGCTGTCAAGACGAAAAAGAAGAAGAAGAAGGCCGCCGTCGCCGACGGCGGTGCCGCGCCGCCCGCTGTGCTCTTGACGGACGACGCGGAAAATAGTGCTGGCGGCGGGGAGGACAGCGCGCTGATACCGCCTCCCGAGACGGCCGTTGAGGGGTCCGGGGAGGGCGGCTTCGATGCTGCTGGTCCGCCGGTCGTCGTGCCCAAGAAGAAGAAAAAGAAGAAGACGACCAAGATGGCTGAGATTGCGGGTGATAGTGGTTGAGGCAGGGCAGTCGTCAAAGGTGTGAGATGAGAGCGGGACAATAACTCTGGCATGCATAGTAGAATAAAAAAGGTACAGTGTTGAATGACACACGGATTGAGTAAGATTATGGGTGACGGCGAAGAGCTTGTGGCCAATATAGCTTGTGAATTTCGATGCTGTATCATACCGGTGGATCGATTTCCTCCCGTCTCTCCAGATACCATCACACACATATCTCACAACAAGGCATCTATCATTTCACGTCATTACAAACACATCAATCTTTAAATGTTTGAGGAGTACTCCTCTTCTCTTGTCAACAATTCCTTCCCCGGCACACTTCAGTCGGGTCTGTCCGTCTTTCTCTCATCATCCTCTTCCTTCTCTCTTCTCGTGGGGTTTTGTTTACGTACGTACAGACATGATACAAAGGGGACACTGAGGAATCGCTTCCCCAAACGTCACCGTCGTTTCGCGTTTCAAACCGCCAAAAAGGAAAAATCAAAAACCAGCCAAAAGTGGATTTCCCCTTTTTTTTGTGTTGCCCTGCAAACCCGCCGTCCATAGCACATAAGTCCTTCCAGCGTCCGTCCACACGTCACAAAACAAAAGGGGTGTAGTTTGGTTTGAAGAAAATAGACATTAAGAAAGGGAAAGAAAAGGGAAAACCTCAAGGCCATACAGCACATAGAGGCATGGCTTAAACACGCTTGCTTCAGTCATCCATGGGCTTATCCTCGAGTGTCACTCCGCGAGGCGCGGTGAGAGAATCGCGAGGAGTCGATGAGCCACTGTCCGTTCCTGCGCTAGGTGCGGCTGCCACATGTCGGTCCAGAGAGTATCGAACACTGCTGCGTCCCAGGCTGTTGCGCTTCTCAACGGGTGATTCGAGAGCCTTGATTCGGGCCACGACTCCCTCCGCTGCAGGCGCAGGCGCCGCCGCCGAGCCGTTGGTTGTCGTCTCCTTTGGCGAGCTGGTCTCACTGCCAGGAACCTCGAGACTGGACCTCTTGGCGCCAACAACACTGCCCAAGCTAGAGCGGTGACGGTCGACTGCCGACGCAGGTGGGCTCGTCTGGATCGGGAAACGAGTCTCAGGGCCACCCGTGCTTCGGTCACGTCTGTGACCACGGGGGCTGGGAGCAGGGCTTGTTGCGCGACCGCGGCTGCCGGCGGCCTTCTCGAGCAGAGCTCTATTCCGCTCTTCCATGTTGGCTCTCCGGTTGCTCTCGTCAGTGCTGATTGCGCGGGGGCGATTGTTGTCTCTGATCGATCCGCCGTGGCCAGCGGTAGACATACGCTTGAGTTCGCTGAAGATTGCGTCTTTGTTGTTAAAGAGGTCACGAACGAGTCTGTAAGCGTGCTTCTCTTCCATGGTCAAGGAGGTCTCTGTGCGAGGACGCAAGATACAGGGTGCAATGCCCGTAGCCAAAGACGCGATGTAAGTCTCATCAGCCGAGGTAAGGTCAATTAGGCGGGTGAAGTGATTCATGCAGGCGTCAAGTGTTGCGATATTAGTAAGGCGCATTTGCGAAAGCGTCTGTTGCAGCACAGGTACGCGAGCAGAATCATCTTCCTGGGTTTGAGTCTGGTAGATTGTTCTGACAATCTCGTAAACATGAGAGGAAACGAGGGAGTCTACACAACTGTTAGTCCATGGCTTCTACAGAACTGTTGGGGGTCCTCTCACCAGGCAATTCAAGAAGATACAGCTTAAGCAGAGCCGCAACAACTGGGATATCGAATTCATCAAAAACTTCGGCCGCAACGGGCTTGCCGTCATTCAGCTTGCCACGGAGCTTGTGAATCTGCTGGAGTGGGACATCGACCAGCCACACGTTCCGTCTGGCCTCATCACCTTCTAGGTCAGGGTAGTGGTTGTCGAGGTAGGTCAAGATGGTGGTGACGATAATAGGCACTCGCTTCTTATCCGCGCGCGCTCTTGCCTCGAGATCCACTCCGAATGTCTGCTCGTCGACCTTGTTGTAGTAGTTTTCGTATACCACCACCTTGGGAATGAAGCTACCGGTCCGGTAGTTCTCCAGTAGATATCTGAGGTCCCCTAGAGGCTGGACAGTCTCCTGGAAGAGCATCATGTGGTCCACAGCAGATTGCATGCTTGGAATGACGTTGCTGATGGTACCGGAAAAGTCCAGGATGACGGTCTTGATGGCCTTGAGACGATCCAGCTCGCAGCGCTCCAGGAAGCGGAGGTGAATGAAGATGGTCTCCTCCAGATCGCAGCGCATCTCGTCCAACTTGCGCACGCCACCCTTGTACTTGTCGTCGGCTTCCCTGGCCTCACGGCGTAATCGTTCCGGCGGGGTTTCGTTGGGGTGTTGGTTGTTGAGGACGTTCCAGTTGGCGAGGTATTCGCTAACAGTTCCGACCACGGGTGAATCCGACGACTCGGATGCAGGAAGGGAAAATGTGCGACCAAGAGGCGACTTCTTATCGGGGATACCAGACAGCTTGAAAGCCTTGGGGCGCCACTGATAGAACATCTTGGAGCTGTTGGCAAAAGTGCTGCCGACGTTGCCAATCAACCTCAAGTATCCGTTCGAGATAAGGTCCTGTCCGATTCTCTCGGCATAGCTAACGCTGGTCGTGTTCATGTGCCTCTGCAGGTACTCGACAATGTCTGAGCCAGCCGATGTGTTCTGGTAGGTTCCGAGAATGGGCACCTTGGTCTCCCCAAGCTTGATGGTGTTCAGCATGTGCGCCAAAATCTTCTTGACTTGCTCGGGCTGGTAGATCTCGTCGCCGATCTCGATGGGTTCGTCATCGTCTTCTTGGGGGTGAAGCTCGGGCTCCTTGTTTTCGGAGACCTTGATCTCGGGAATGTTGTTCTTCGGGCTGTTTTCAGGGTCCTGAAAGGCCAGCTTGGTTTCCTCCTCGATATCCTCAACCAGTCGGCACTTGTTGAAGTAGGTGCTCCTCAGCTTCTTGACCAACTCGGCCTGCCTGTCGTGCGCCTTGATGCGAGCTTGCAGCTCATCCTGTGAGTCCTGGATGCGCGACTCGTGGGCATCGCACCAGCGCGAGAAAGGGTTGACGACCAAGTCCCGAATGTTCTGAGCAATCTTCTTGTGGTTTTTGGCGCCCTCTTCCATCTCAGTCCGAACACCATCGAAGGCCTGTGATGAGGGTTAGCACGAGGCCCGGGAAAGCTCTCGGTGGGGACGTTATGCGAACCTTGCGAACGCTGGCACCGTCATCTTTTGAGAAACCGCCCTGGACTTTGTCTGCGTTCGGTGCAATATCTCCAAGTCGCTGACTATAAATCTCCTCGGCTTCGGCACGCATTCGAGCGACGGTCAGGACTTGTCGGTTTTCTTGGACGCCTTGCTGCAACTTGCTGAAGAGGACGCCGAGTCCTAGCGCGAAGATGCTTAGCCAAAGCGCGAGGGGTTGCAGTAGCGCATTCAGTTGACTTACCTGCAGCATAGTCGCTGGACCAAAAGGAATCTTCGAAGCCCGGCATGATGCCTAAAAGCTCCTACTTGTCGCGGACGATGATGCCGTGTTGCTACGGGTTGAGGCTGAAAAGTTTGGCGGGCAGAAAGAAAAGGAGGCGGCGAGAAATGTTTCGTTTAGTCGTTATGCAGGAGGCGGGAGGTGGGAGGGAAAGATGGGTTGGTATTTTCGGCTCCAGATTAGAGACGCTTTTCTGGCGGTTGCGAGAAGCGAAGGAATACGTCAGCCGCGATTGAGGCGGCAGTGCAGACTGTTCTTGGAAAAGACAGTCGGCAACAAACAAAACGAGAGATAAAAGAGACAGGTGCAGGAAGGTGATGCTGTATTGTTCGTTGTCGTCGTCCTTTGTCAGGGGCACATGCCAGTTGGAGGAGGAAATTTTGGAGAGCAGAAATGGAAAGGCTTTGGAGTGAAGGTGCTGGTGGTCAGTGGTTGCTGACAGGTTCAAGGTTCAAGGTTGAAATGCAGGTTGGGGGGGGAGGAAGGATGGAAGGAGAAGCTGCTTCCACTTTGGACTTGCTGCTGCTTTGCTCTCAATGCTCTACGTATTCCTTCCTCCCGGCTCCTCCTGCTTCCAGATTACTACGAATAGGAACCTGGATCCGTACTGTGCGTCCAGCTGTGCGTCCCTCGGTCTCCGCAGGGCCATCAGTGAAGCTTTACGACGTGCGGCACCTCTTCCCACTTCATCATCCACCTCCTGCAGCCAACCCGGTGACACGGCATCACACGGCATCAACCTAGATCAAAGGTCAGCAGCATGGCATTCTCCTACGCATACCTGGTGCCCTTGGAGGGCTCCTCCTCTGCCACTGCCAACAATCAGCCCAATGAACCGGGGCTACAGAGACACTATCCGTAAAGCAGTCTAGCAATGCTGCAATGGCAACGGTCATTGGGGCCTTGCTTTGCGTGCCTTGCCTTGGTCCTTCAAGTTTGAACTTGGAGACGTGGCATTCCATTCCATTGGTGGTCCCCTGCCTCATGACGAACGATCGAACGAAAGCTGGCCCCTCAGGCGGCAGACCCTCAGCCGGGCTCACTGGGCGACTCGAGTAGGCCTGGGGAGTTGGGACCTTGGCTAAAGAGCCGATGATGATGGGAGGAGCCATCTGAAGCCAAAAATACATCATGCTCCAGCCACTGCCCGATCTCCACTCATCTCCTTTACCGCTATGTGACTGGTCAGAGTCTCAATTGCCCCCGGTTATGCTCCATTCAAAGCAAATGACCCTGAATGAGGCAGCCAAGCAGAAGCAAAGCACAAAGCTACCGATGTCAGGGCAAGGACAGCTTGTGTGAACCCCCTGCATTCGTCTCTGTTGCAGAATGATGGGGCTATTCCCAGCTGGACTGGAGAGACTCGGCTCATGCTCTCACTTGCGAAGCGAACCCCAAAGACGTTCTCAGCCCCCTTCTCACAGGGCTGACCTCCCAAACCAGTTGCCGCCGCCAATTTGGCGCTGTATTAAGCATCATCTTCACAATTTATGCAGTCCAGGATAAGGTTTCCTCGTCTCTATTCAGAGTTGATGCCTCTGGAGACGTCAAAATCGGCTATTGTCTTTGTTCACTTCTTTGTTGCTGAACGAAACTTTCCATTGACCACTGCCACCGTAAGTTGAAACAGAAGAGAATTATCGCTGATCACCAAACCCCTTCCTCTAACCCCTGAGCCCCCTCAATGCCCATTGGGACGGTTCCCCAGACGACAAAAGGCCGTTGTTAATAATTAACAAGGCCTGGTCTGCGGCCTACTAGCGAGGACGAAACCCAACGATTGCCCCATTCAGTCCGTAATTTTCTCCTGTCAGGCGTTACCCACAGAGCCCAGCAGATGGGAATCATTCCATCGCTGGGTTGGCTGGGGTAAGTCCAAGTGAACGCAAGAGCCAGCCATCATCCGAAGTTGCAAAGTCATGACTGGGAGCTTCCCGTCAAAGAGGCCCGTTCCCGAAATTCTAATCCACAAGCCCACTCTAGTGTAAGGTAGTCAGTGTTTGTCCCTACTCTCGGGTCTCGATGCATTGTCCTGGAGCAAGAAGACTCATCTGTCCAATTATGGATTCTACTGTAGACTTAAGAGACCTCGAAAGCAAAACTTCTCTAAGGAAACAACGACAATTGAGCCATAGTTCACGCCAGCCAAAATTATACGACATTTACTGGGCTGACTGTCGCGCCAGACTGTTCGTGCTAAGACTAAGTCTACTGAATTCATCAAGAACTGTAGAATATACCATGATTGGGCTGCCCGTCATGTCATGTCTCGTCAGTAATTACAAGAGTACGGCGTATTAATGAACGTTGCTATTGGGATTATAGAAATCCTTACAAACGTCTCCAAAGTTAAGCAAGTCCTCAGACAAGATTTTGGGAGCTTCCCAAACGGTCCCTTATCGCCGGGATCAAGTCGCAGATAAGAGTCTCACGCAATCGCAGCTCGGAGCTTTGACCCCAGGCACTCTGTGACGTGATTCCTAATCAACCAAACGTATTGCAACATGCCCGTAGTCTGAACCCCTCGGCTTCCCTCTGTGAAGGATCATTGACTTTCACAACAAGTCAGTATCTCGTTTTAAGGCGGTCTTCAGACAGCCTATTGACAGTAAGTTGTCTGAGTTCATACGAGGTCGCCAACTCGTTACTTGCACTTATGATGGTGTAATTAGGCAAGCAGCGCTGACGGATAACATAGCCGTGAGACACAGACCTAAGATTGCTAGTCACCCAGGTCACACCCAACGCCATGGACGAAAAGAAACAATTCATTTGTGGCGAGACTGGTGATGAGGCCCAACTGCCTCCTCGCAAGACTCCGTCTCCTGCGAAGAAAGCCGTTGTTGCTTGTTTCGCCCTGTGGCTCGTGACACTGACCTTTGGGGTCCGTCCTATGAAGTCATGCTATCATCAAATGAGAAAGCCTTGGGGCGTACCCCTTACCGTCGAGGAGAGGGCTCACAACATTCTATCCCATACCCCATTGATAGGTGCGACCACCGTGTGCATTTTGTACGACACGATGAGAAGTGCTGACCGAGCATCTTTGTAGATGGCCACAATGACCTCCCTATTCTCGTCCGAGGATTTTTCAACAACCACATTTACGAGAAGAACTTTACTGAGCCTTTTGAGAACGGCGGTCTTATTGGCCATGTTGATCTGCCCAGACTCCGTAAGGGCCAAAACGGCGGTGCTTTCTGGAGCGTTTACACTCCTTGCCCTGCCAATGGCAGTGACTTCTCTGACGAGAACTACGCCGAGAGTGAGTCTCGACCGTTCAAGTGACCCTAGATTCATGACTCTAATAAATGTGACTGTAGGCGTCCAGTGGACTCTCGACCAAATCGATCTCATGACCCGCATCAAGGACTCCTATCCCAAGGACTTCTCCTCCAGCGCAGACAGCGGCGCCGCTTTGAAGGCATGGGAGAAGGGCCAGCTCATCTCCCCTCTGGGGGTCGAGGGTCTGCATCAAATCGGCAACTCTGTCGCCAATCTCCGACGCTACCATGCCTTGGGTGTCCGCTACTCGACCCTCACCCACAATTGCCACAACAAGTTCGCCGATGCCGCGCTGCTCGAAAGCCCTCTGCGCAAGGCCGAACCTCTGTGGCACGGCTTGAGCCCTGCCGGTCGCCGTCTCATTCATGAGATGAACCGCGTCGGGTTGATTGTCGACCTCTCCCATACTAGGTAGGTTTCGAGGACCCGTTGATCCCCACAGAGGATGCTTTCTAACATCCCTCACAGCGCAGAGACACAGATTGATGTCCTTGGGGGCAAGGACTGGGAAGGCAGCAAGGCGCCTGTCATCTACAGCCACAGCTCCGCGTTCAGCGTCTGCCCGCACCCTCGCAATGTTAAGGACGACGTTCTCAAGCTCGTCAAGGAGCGTAACGCGGTCGTCATGGTCAACTTCGCGCCTGACTTCATCTCCTGCGTCGACTCCGGCAACGAGAACGGTCTGCCTACCTATGTCCCCGCCAACGCCACGCTCGATCAGGTCGTCAGGCATGTCCTGCATATTGGCAACCTGATCGGTTTCGACCACGTCGGCTTTGGCTCCGACTTTGACGGAATTGCATCAGTGCCCAAGGGTCTAGAGGACGTGTCCAAGTACCCGGATCTTGTCGCCGAGCTGCTAAGGCAGGGTTTGAGTGACGAGGACGCGGCAAAGGTCGTTGGTGGCAATGTTCTTCGCGTCTGGAAGGAGGTTGAAGCGGTTGCCGAGAAGCTGCAGAAGGATGGCCAACCTGTTCTTGAAGATGATATTGCAAGCCCGAAGTGGTAGGACGGTGCACGGAGATTAGGTATCAGTGGGTTCATCTAAGCCCCTCAAAGTAGTTCCTTCCTGTAGATAACACGATGGGTGAATTGTAACCAACAATTGATAGTACAAGTGGTATAGTTTTTCATAGTCATACATGCTTGGGTATACCACAGACCCGTCTATCTTGTACATTCGGTGGTCATCCAATGCGTACCACCTCAAAATCTAACCCATTCGCTTCCCAGATACCAAGTCGACAGCCACCACAGAGGGAGTTTACCATCGTCTGTTCGCAGAGTTGTGCTTCCTGGCCGACTCGATCTGGGTCCTCGTCCGCTGTCCTCTCACGGGGAGATTCATGGCGTGTCTTCTTCCTCGGTAGCTTCCCATATCCTTTAGTCTCATGACGTTTTGTTGTATAATCTTCCGCGCATCGCTTTCTATCGTCATTGTCGATAACTCTGCCGTAAGAGCCGTGACGGTTTTCGGTGGCAGAGCGCCGACTTTGGACATGGGGGAGATGGAGTATTTGGCCAAGATTCGGGATGATGTGGTCGGTCCGAGAGCGAAGAAAGACTCAAGCGCCTTCTATAAAAGAGAATAAGATCATTAGCATCGTTGGGTCAGATGTTACGACTAGTTCGTTGTCGTTCGCCGGCGAAGGGGGTGCCGTACCTTCACGAGCTTTTGCTCGGAAAAGTTGACTCCTAGAATGAAAACCTGTAGAGGGTTAGTCAGTTGCTGCTCTAGCATCTGCCACAAGGTATTGGTCTTACCATTTTATCCGATTTATGACCTAAGTCCTCGAAAAGAGTGTCACTATTGTCGCCGCGGGCTGCTCCGGTTCCTGCAATTGATGATGGGATCGCGAAACTTCGAATCCATCGATGCGCTCACGGAGAGTCGGCGCCGGAAAATAGTGGATCCAAACGCAACGCGGCGGTGGCAGGTGCTGCTGCACGCAGTCCAGTGGCTGCCCGGTTGCATTGATAGCACTGATCCGCCCAGAAGGCAACCCTTTATGCCATGGACGCATCCACTTCCACGGATTGCCTCCCCCCATTGGGCAGTCACGGCGACCAGGGTCCGAGCTCGACTTCCTCATTCGCGTGCTTCAGAGAGGGGAGTTTGAAACGTAGCTCTACGGTTCCGAGGGTCCCTCTATTTAACACACTGTCCCTTCTGGCGATAACCTCTCCTCCCTTCCCAGACGGTCCTCATTTGAATCCACAGAATCTGAATTTCTTTCCCAATTGATCGAGTTCAGTGCCCAGCGTCCATCATGTTCAGCATTCAGAGACTCGTCTCTGCCCTCCTCCTCGCCGGAGTGGCTCTGGCCTTCTTCGCGCAGACCGCTGAGGCTGCTAAGGGTCCCAAGATCACCCACAAGGTCTACTTCGACATCACCCACGGCGATGAGCCTCTCGGCCGCATCACCATGGGTCTGTACGGAAAGACTGTTCCCAAGACCGCCGAGAACTTCCGCGCTCTCGCCACCGGCGAGAAGGGCTTCGGTTACGAGGGCTCTACCTTCCACCGTGTTATCAAGCAGTTCATGATCCAGGGTGGTGACTTCACCAAGGGCGACGGTACCGGTGGCAAGTCCAGTGAGTTGCTCCCCATCAAAAATGCTTCCTCAGTTCTACGTGACGACTGACGATATGCGAACTCCACAGTCTACGGCGAGAAGTTCCCCGATGAGAACTTCAAGCTTAAGCACTCCAAGAAGGGTCTCCTGTCCATGGCCAACGCCGGCAAGGACACCAACGGCTCCCAGTTCTTCATCACCACCGTCATCACCTCGTAAGCATATTCTCGCCGACAATTACAAACACGTCACATCCACGAAGTTGCGCTAACTCCACAACCACAGTTGGCTCGATGGCCGCCACGTCGTCTTCGGCGAGGTCCTCGAGGGCTTCGACGTCGTCGAGAAGATCGAGCAGGCCCAGACCCAGCCCGGCGACCGCCCCGCCAAGACGATCAAGATCGCAAAGAGCGGAGAGCTGGAGGTGCCCCCTGAAGGTATCCACGTGGAACTCTGAGCACGTACTGTGACAACCCGTCGTCCCTCGCTGCCTCTTCGTTTTATCATCAGCCCGACACTTTTTTTTACACCATTCCACCTTGACTCTTCCCGCTGATGACCTCCCGAAATTGATGAAACAACGCACAAAAACGTACTTGGTTTGCTGATGGCTACGCCCCCCCTCGTTGCAGGCGAATACGGCACTAGCGAGTGGGCGTCAGGCTACTCCAACGAGGATACGCCGCTGGAGGTGGGCTCCGGCGAGGGCTGGTCCCTAATCCAGAAAGGTCTCTTCGGTGGTGTTGTTGTTGCTGCGATCGTCGCCTACATCAAGTTCAGCAAGTCCAGGACCGCAAGAGATGTCGGCTACGAGAAGACCATGGCGTAGAGGGGATTTGACGAGAGGAAGCGGGCTTCGACTAGGCACAGGAAATACAAGTCAACAAATGCCAACTAATAAGAAATGGCCAACACATGCATGTGTCAACTAATCAAAATGTGCAATTTGTCGTGATGTTGAAAATGTCGTCTCTACGTCTTGCGTTCTCTTAAAGCGCAGTCCAATAGGTGTAAAGCACGCATCCCAAAGCGCATCACGTGTGGGGTACCAAAAAAATTCCGTACTGGCCAAACTTCAACTCAAACACCCCTCTACAGTGGAATAGCGAACACCCAAATTTACCTGACGCCCGAAACACAAAAGAAGAGAAAAAATAATGAAGCTGCTTAGTCTCAACTTTTTGACCTGCGCGGTTAAGGCCTGCAAGTCCTCCGCGGCCTCGTTCCCCCTCCACCCCAAGGACGCAGAGCTGGCGCAGGACGACATCGAGGTCAACCCCCAACTTCTCTTCAACGTCCTGCCCCGCTTAGACTGGGCCGCTCTGCGAACGAACGCAACTGAGGTAAGGATTTTCGATTATTTCTCGTTCTCCCAACCACTTGCCCTCGCCTTTTGGTCTTCCGGGTGAGAATGTCTTAGTTCTATACATCATCCAGTCTCATAAATGTCTCTTTCGTTTCATGCACGTGCAAGACCAGAGTGCTGACAGTCACACAAAAAGCTGGGCTTCCCCGAACTCCCCACGGAGCCCCCCTCGGCAGAGCAGCTTGAGGGCGACGAGAAGATGCTCAAGGAACTGCACCACCTCCTCATGGAGACGCAGATCATGGAGGGCAAGCTCGTCTGCGGCAACTGCGGACACGAGTACGCCATTCGCGAGGGCATCGCTAACTTTTTGCTGCCGAGTCACTTGGTCTGAAAGGCAGTGCTCCGGTTATTGGGGAATGAGTTTGGAGAGATGATGAAGACTTTTGATTTGAGACGGCCCCCGACGAGGCTGTAGTAGGCGTTCAAGGCGTTTTTCTCCCCTCACAACAAGCACGGAGGCTCTCTGATGTGGGGGGAAGGGGAGGTGGGCGGCAAACAGAGGAAGAAAAAAACGGTCCATTTGTTATAGAAATACATTTCATGCCATTTGCGAAAAAAACACTACATTGGTCTGTCTCTACAGACTATAGGGCCCCTTTCCTGTGCTCTCTACCTATCATGCTCATTGGTTCCTCCCCCTTTACTCGAAACATGCCTGTCAAAAGCCAGCCGATAACTCCCGACGTTCTCAAATGAAATACACTGGTCGTTGAAGGAGGCACCCCTGGAGAGAAAGTGCCTTGAGGCGATTTTGATACAATCTACTGGGCCTTCTTGTGAGCCGCGGGGCCGTTCTCCTTCTCGAAAGCACCGTACGGAATCTCGAGGCTGGCGAGAGCCCTGATACCGACACCGAGAATGCTGAAGAGAACGATAGTGGCGATGATGGCGTGGAAGACACCTGCTGTCGTGTCAGTCTCATTCATAGCATCGCGAATCGATTAGACTCCATCACTTACCTGGGGAGAAGAAGACGTATTTCTCAAAGAGAGGCAGTTTGCTCCACTCGGTCTGGTTCTCTGCCCTTCTGACATGTCGCAGGCTCGCCTCGTGGCGCTTGAGCTCGGCGTGCAGAGGCTCGGTGGTGAACTCGGCCTCGTAGGTGGGCTCCGAGGGGCTAGCGAGGTAGATGACGGTATACGAATCCGACGCCTTGCGCAGCTTCTCGAGGCGCTGGCCCAAGACGTGGTCGTTGTCGGCGAGCGTGGCGGCTCTCGCGTCCCGTCCCAGGGCAGTGAGCCTGGCCTCCTCGACCTCGACGGTCTTGCCCGCGCACGACTTTTTAATGTAGTCAGCCAGCTTTCCGATAGGTACCTCGCCGACGACCTCAGCGACGCTGTAGACGCCACGGGCGTCCTTGTCGGAGATTGCGTGGCACAGGTTGGGGGATTGGCAGTCGCCGCTGTCCGGGTTGCGGATGTCGGCCGCGTTGACGTTGGGCTGGGAGACGAGGAGGTAGCGGTCTGTCGGGCAGGAGGCGAGGAGATCCTGGACGGTCTTGACGATCTGGGACTGGGTCTGAAGCTGGACGGGGTTGGACTTCGCGAACCTAAGGGAAAGAAAGGCATGTTAGCAGTGTTCGATGACGATGATGGAAGGGCTCGGCGGTTCGTGACGTACTCGGCGGTCGACAGCATGATGAAGGGCGACGAGTCGGTGAAGGCCTGCACCGAGGCGCACAAGGCCATGAGGCCTGCTGTTCTTGATAGACGCATGGCTGGTTGATGTGGTTGAAAGCTTGCCCGTTTGGATGCGATGGCTAGCCTTCGTCGTGCTGCCAGGAGTTATGCTGCGGATTAGCTCCAGGGACGACGTAGCTTAGATACATGCGTCTATGCGAGCTCAACGTAATCAGCTACCACAGGCACGCCCGCTTAAATACATTCCTCTAATCGCCATCCAATAAGGCCTCTCCAGGAAAGTTTCATCAAGGTGATTGCCTGCCCCACCCCTACATATCGTTTTACAGGAGCGATGCACTTGCTTTGCAGCCTTAATTCATCGAAACGCCTGCCAGTTGTACGCACCTAAAACTTTTGATGCTGATGGAACTTGGTATCAGCGTTTTAATACAATTCGCATCGATAATGCATTTGATTAACCGCTCGTTCCAATTTCTCATTAACATAGTGTGGCTTACACTCAGGCTCTTCAAGGCTCTTCAAGGCTTTTCAGGAGTTCATGCATGTCAAGAGGGTGTATCTGCACTGAGTAGCTCTCAGTTGTCGAGGGACAATTACGAGAGATGGGTAAAAATAGTTACGAATAGGGCCGTACTCAGACCTTCAATAAACAACCCCCAATTGTGAGAGTTGCTGAGTTGCGGCATAACCATCCGAATATACGTGACTGTATCAAGCAGCAGATTCACGTGAGCGGAGCTTCATGAACCTTGAAATCATCAGAGGACATGTCAGCATGTCAGCATGCACGGCAGTCGAGGAATCATGCAGTGAGGCCCCCTCGGGATGTCACCTGCTGGTTTCGCTGACAGATGCACGCCTAGCGGGCGAGACCTGGAGTCCGTTCCAGCGCATTTAGCTCTTCGGCTTGGCCCGCGTCAGTGGGCCCTTACAGAGGCTGCAGTGGTATGGACCTGCAAGGCTGCCAGAAAAACCCCCCAATGGAGTAGGATCCAAAAATTTCACTGCGCCGCCGCCGCCAGATGGGGAAAAAAAAAACCACCACCACGAGCCAGTCAACAGTCCCCATCATCGACACATTCGACCAAACAGCCACAATGTTCGCCAAACCCCGGCCCAAGAAATCCGTGCTCAGCGCGCCCCCCTCGAAGAAGAGAAAGGCGGTGTCGGCGATCGAGGAAGTCAACTTCGATTTCGACGCGCGGGAGGACTATCTCACGGGTTTCCACAAGCGCAAGCTGCAACGGCAGAAATGGGCACAGGAGCAGGCAGCCTCCAAGGCGCGGGAGGAGAAGATTGAGATGCGCAAACAGGTGAGTGAGGCAACCATAGCCCTCCCGGTCTTCCCTTGCACACGCACGCGCACGTTGCTGCCTGCACTTGCTCGTCGCATGTACTGACATGGTTACTACAGATCAGACAAGAGCGCCAACGGGAAGTCGAAGACCACGTTAATGCCGTGAGCGCTCTGCTCAAGGAGGCCCAGGAGGCAGACTCGGACGGGAACCAGGAGATCAACGGATCAGATTTCGAAGAATGGGACGGCATCGACGAGCCGGCCAAGGATCAGACAGATATTGTGGACTACGAAGACGAGTACATAGACGAGGACCGCTACACATCGGTCAAGGTCGAGGCCATATCAGTGACGCGGGACGGCCTCGAAAAGATCCACCAAGACGGCGACGGGGAAGAGAACGACAGCCAAGACGAATCCAAGGCGGACAAGCCGGCATCTGAACAGCCGGCAAAGTCAAAGAGCCGGAAAGAATGGCCCAAGAAGCAGAAGAAGAAGTTCACCTACGAAACAAAATTAGAAAGGTCACTGGGGGCGAGGAAGGCAAAAGCCAAAAAGGCAAGATTCAAGAAAGAATAGTTGAAGGAGGGTATAATATCTCGCATTGGTTGCTGCAGCTGCTTGCCCAAGGAGTTGCCTCACGCCCAGCGTGGTCCGAGGTGGTTATGTGTAGATTCCCGTCATGTCTGTGTCTGTTGAACAAAGACCAGGGGCATCTGACAGAACAAAACTCTTTGTTGGCCGGGGTTACAAAAAAAGGAGTAAAAATAAGGCTGCTATAACTCGGTCGCGAACCGTCCCGTCATTTGCATTCCACCGCTTGTTGGGATAGCTAAGTCAGATCACCAACACAGTGTCCCAAGCCAAGAGTCTATCATGTAGAAAAGCCTTGCATAAAATGACACGCGCAACAAGGACCTTAGATGTTGCCAATCTCGGCCTGGAAGTCCTCGAGCTCCTTCTGGACCGTCGCGTACTTCTTGGCCATCTCCTCGTACTTGGACTCCCACTGGTCACGCTCCGACTCGAGAGCCTGGACCTTGCGCTCGAAGTGGCCGGCCTTGACGTCGGTCTGTCGGAGCCTATGAAAAGACGGTGTAAGTAATAAGTAATGCATCGGTCGGTCGTTTCGGTGGGGCGGGCTTTAATGAACACGATGGGGGTCGGAGAGTGAAAAGGGGGTATCATCGATTCGGCAAACAGGGTCCAGAACGTACTTCTCGTTGGCTTCCCGAAGGGTCTTGTCCGCCTCCTCGGCCTCCTCCTCGAGGAGCTGGAGTCTGCGCTGGAGAGTCTCGTTTTGTGTGCCGGTGCCAGCGCTCTCGTCGGCAGCCTTCTTGAAGTCCTTAACTGCAGTCTCAAGCTTCTCGACTTCGCTCTCGAGCAGACCGTTCTTGTGCTGCAAGGAGGTGATCTCCTGCTCCTTGGACAGGTTCTCCTGCTCCAGGGACTTGACCTTGGTCTGAAGCTCCTCAACCTTGGCGGCGTTGTCGTCGGCCTCCAGACGAAGCTGGTTCATTTTCTGATTGACACCGTCGTCGTCAGCATCGATGACACGACACATTGGGGATATCTTACCCCTCCAGACCGCCGGTAGCAGTCGGGTGGGGCCAGAGTCAGAATGGCAAACTTACCTCCTTGATACGGTCCATGATGAATAGCTGCGGGTTGCTTTGACGTTGTAGTAGAGTCGGTGCAGGTTGATTGCGATAAGGAGGGTTGCTGAAGTTGAGAACGGGAACGGGATCGGTGGATGTGGGATCGCAGCTGTCGGGGATGGAAATGGGAGGAAAGGGTGTGAGGTGTTGAAATAACTGCCCCTCTACATGCAAGTCCGCTCCATGCGACCTGTGGCGGACCACCCTCAGCATACCAGCCAGCAGCCAGACAGGCCCGGTCTTCACACGCTGAAAGGAAGCTGCAATCGGATTAGCTCAGACGCGGGCAGTGGGGTCAGTCAGGTGGGGTTGGGCTGTGGCACGGTGCTTCACTGCTTTCCCACCTAGGTGAACTTTCTACGGGGGTTTCCGCAGGGTCTGAGCTTCTTTCGTGGTTGTCCCGACAACAACGCCCCAAACATACGGGTCCGTTTACGATCTCTATTGCTTCTTCAACCCATGACAGAGTCCAAAGTGAAGGGATTGATGACGACAATACAGCACTACACAATTACGACACAGAACGACCAAAGAAGACACCGAATCAACAACAAAATCGACACCCCCTCTGGCCCTATGCAAAATGCTGGCCCTTCGTGACGAGAACGCGGTCAACGCAGCTCAAGCTGCTCGCCTTGCTCCCGGAAAAGGGCAGCTGGCTCCCAAGACCCCTGGAGCCCGGTACCCAAAGACGCCCTTAAAGATTCCCCTCAACGACGAGAATGCTGTCGGAGGCGCGAAATCCGTGCTCGCCGCCAAGTCGAATGCCAACGGAAACATTCAACTCACGGCAAAGAAGCAGAACCTCGTCACTCCTTCTGGTAAAACTTCCAATCTCGTCATATGAGGTATCAAAGTTGACTGACATCCTTGACAGAGACACGAGCTCGGGCACCTCTCGGCAACAAGACCACCAATGCAAAGGCTAGAGCCACCCAGAACACCGGAGGGAAGGATGGCGAGAAAACGCAAACGAAGCCCACGACGACCAAGAAGCTGAAGCAGCGGTCTCCCAGTGTCGGCCCTCTCAAGCTTGAGGTCCGCAACGATCAGACTGGTCCAGCCGAGGAGCCTGATGTTGAGTACGCACCTCCTACCGTCAAGGACTTGCCTTACGAGTCGGATGTCCTTTCGAATGGGGATCTCACATTCGAGGGACTCAAACCCGAGAACATGTTCAAGGGATACTACAACCACTTCTACAACCCCCTGGGCGAGGATGGAGTCAGGCTTCAAGACAGGCAGCACCAGGAGAGGCTCCAGAAGGCTCTCAAGGAGAGTGACGAGCGTATTCTCCGAGATATTCAGGAAATGGACTGGTCCGTCTCGGATGTTCCTGAGACTTCCGCCATTTCCCAGCGAAAGGCACCAGCCCCGGCTCCTAACCCGGCCGTCACCAGGAAGGCGGTTGGAGGTGCTCCCAAGTACCCGCCCACGATTACTTCTAGAAGAGCCGCGTCTGCCCTGTCAATGTCCACTGGTAACACCATAAGACAGAAGAAGGCTGCCGAGCAAAAGCCTACGGTCAGAAGACCAATTTCTTCTATCCTTCCGAACACCAGACCCAACAGGCCTGCTGTGGCCCCAAAGTCTTCGGTCGCCGAAAGTGCCATGGGAGAAGCCGTGTCGAGAAACACACTGGGCTACACAAAGGGTCGCTCAGCCTCTTCCTTTGTTAGCGGGCGCCCAACATCCGCTGCTGCTGCTCGGTCGGTCTCGACAGATGCGAAAACGACCCTAGCTCCAAAGATGACTATGAGACGTGACGCATCCCCCCAGAAGCAAAGACAAGAGGCCCGGAACGACAGTGAGGAGCTCGGCAAACTCCAATTCCTATCCATCTTCGATCCCGCTGGGGACGACGAAGATGATGGCATCGGCAGCGCGGGTCCACGAAATGAAGAGTTTGAGGACGATGAATTTGAGATGAAGTTGACATTTTAATCGCTCAACTATGTTAATGGATGGCGTTTGGAGATGATTACCCTCGTTTGTAAAACAGCAGGACGGCCGGGGACTGGGAGGCGTTTTTCGGCTGGCATCGTTGCCCACATATAACGCCCGCGAGGCCAAACGGGCGATCAAAGACTGTGTTCGCGACCAGGGTTTACAATGACTGTATTTATTTACTTTGTTACACTCTGTATAAATTATTACCCAGCAGGAATCATTGGCACCAGGGAGAGTCTTTGTCTCTCATAGCAAACCGTAGCTGCCTGCATCTATTACTTCACTTGATTGATTTGCAGTTTTAAATGTCGACTGGCTGTCCTGTTCTCACGTGCTTGCGGCCTGTCAAAACTTTTAAATTAGCATTGTAGAGTGGTGTAAACAAGGAGTGTATCTCTCTGACACAGTGATTGGAAGATGGAATTATTGGCACGAGGTTAAATAGTTACTCCATTGGCTCGGCCATGATGCAACTGGACAGTTTCTGTGGTGCCCCTGTCCTTCACGTCCTTCCAGAGCAAGACGCGAAAATTGAGCAAAGTGGAAGGTCAGGCGACGCGATTCCCTCCGGTGCCAGCTGTCAGAAGAGGCAGCTTCATCTCCACCCAAATTGTTGATTGTACCCATCGCCCAGAATTTGCAGAGGAATACTTTCTCCCACACCGGTCCTCGTCACGCAGGTCCCGTCTGAGCATCCATGCGTAACGGTGCTCCCTCGCCTTGTTCCGTGGCTGGTCTCCGCTAAATCGCATCCCTGAAAGGTTTGGACACTCTTCAACCTCCAACTTTCTGACCTCACTGCTACATTTTCTCCAGCCTCATATCCGTCAGTCGCATCGCACGACTCATCCAGCCTCATTTGCAAACTTGCTGGTTGATCGCATCGACTCTGAGCCCTTTGCGACTGGGACCTTTCCTTCCTTGAATGACGCAGTCGGGCTCCTGCCCCTTGCCATTCCCTCGTGTCGGTAGCTACACACCGGTCGCGTGAACAGCGACTCCGCGACCTCTCTTCCCGCTACACCGCTGCGGCCGCTGTCTTCGGCGATAACCTCTGTTCTCTAAGATCATCCGATACACAAGAGACGATGGTCGGTGGCAGGCGAGAGCGGTGAAAGCTGAACAATCTCACGATGACCCGCCAATCTTCGGCGAGCTTCGCGCAGTTCTTCCCTGCAGCCCCCCGCGTCGCTAGGGACAGAGCCAACGAACGAGAGAAGGCAAAGGCTAAAATTCAAGACTCGGCAGGTGGCCTGCTTAGCGGCTCCAAGAGCAGCGGCACCCCTTCGGTCAACGGCACAACTGGAGAAAGGTCATCCACGGCTGATGGCCTACCTTCCGACACTTCGCAACAGCCACACGACGGTCATGAGTCGCCCTTAGGAGACACTCTCAACGCTGTTGGATCTGCGAGCTCCTACGCGAGTACGGGCTCATCCGTCTTCAGTACGGCTGCGCGACAAGCTGTCCCCAGCGGCATATCTCATATCCCTCCATCCAGCGGCACGCCGCTCACCTCCATTGAATCACCTTCATACCCAGGCAATGCTGCCTTATCGAAGACGACTATGCCACAAGCACAAAACACCGATCGGGACGAGGCAGCGGTCTCACTCAATACCCCAACATCCCGCCTGAACAGCTCACTCCCGGAGCCATATCCTCAAATTGAGCGCATTCCCGCGCGAGATCCCAATCGATCGCGAAAAGGCATCAAGTGCACATATGACCCCTTCAACGACCGGACCCTATCGAAGCACGGCAGAAAAGATGCCAGGCCGATATATAAGGAGTTTGGATTGGTACGTACAAATACAATAAACCTGCCCAGTGTAGGGGGAGGGGGAGGCGTCATCTTTTGTGTGTGAGAGCTTTGGCTAATAAACTGAGTAGGAAGATGACGCCCCCCCTCCAGACCCTCGTCTCGCCAAAGGCGGGCGATTGGGTTATATAAACACCGATTTTCATCTCCCAAAGTCCCGATTGCGACAGTCGCCATACAACCTGAAACCATACACCTATTGCCCTAAGACATCAATTGGTCCTGGGCCGCCTACACAGATTGTCGTTACTGGCTTCAATCCTCTCATCACCTTTTCAAAGGTAACGGCGGCCTTTGCGTCATTTGGCGACATTGCTGAGAGCAGTAACAAAATGCATCCTGAGACGGGCAGCTACCTAGGTTTTGCAACGTTTCGGTATAAGGATGCGCATCCCAGCAGGTCGAGACCCAATCCGATTGTGGCCACTGAATCAGCGCGCCGAGCTGTTAAAGCCATGCATGGGCAACGAATCGAGGCAAACACAATTCGAGTCGAATACGATCCTGAGGGAAAGAAAAGCCGTCGCATGCTTGAGGAAGTTCTACAGAAAGACAGAGTTACACGGGATGCTTCTATTTTAAAGGCGCCGCCCACCGGCCCTCGAATCGCGCCCGAAAAGATTCCTGGGCCACCACCGATGGCACCAAAGGGCCCTTCTTCCCACAGACAGGCCGTGGCTGGTGTGCCTGCTTGGGTCCCAAGCCAACCCAAGATGCACATTGCGCTCGAAGAGAAGGTCATCGCGAAGCAGCTTGCAGGCGAGCCGTACATTTTCGTTGCGCACGAGCATGTTCCAGTCATGGTTACGACCATACCTCACATGAAGAAACGACTTAAGGCGTTCGCCCTTGAGGACATTCGCATCGACCGAACGGGATACTACATTCTGTTTCCCAACTCATTTCACGGACGCAACGAGGCTTCGAAGTGCTACAGAGCAGCCAATCATACCGACTTGTTCACGTACAACATGGTGATGCAACTATCGCTCCCGCCTTCGACGGGCCAAGATTCGGAATCCGCAGCTCCGCCACCACGACGGCGAACCCCTAGCCCCGAGCGCAAACGTCGAACGGATATGCGAGTGCGCGAGGATAAGGACCGTCGTCGTCGCGAAGAGGAAGCAGATCTTGAGGAAGAAAAGCGACAGAGAGCTAAGAACTTTGATCCGGTCCTCGAGGCTTGCGAAGTGGTCACCCGAGAGCTAGCAGAACATTTGATCAAGCATATACGCACAAGAGTTGCTGCTCCTGCACTGACGACCTTCCTGGATCCAGCAAACCACGCAAGCAAGCGACGAAAGCTCAACTTGGAGGACCCGGCTGGATCTGTTCCGTCTGTCACCGTCGATGCTGGCGATGAGAGCCCTGGAGTTAGCACGCCCAACTCTGGCGCAGATCCGATTGAGCGTCGCACAGGTCGCTTGGAAATCGCAGCTCTGCCACGAATCCGTAAGGCCAAGGCTACTGCCCAAGGAGCCTCACGCAATCATGGATTCACAGACCCGTTCTCTCGCAAGCGTGCAGCACAACAGAGTCGTGGTGCCTTCCGATCCTTGCACCATCGTCTCAAGAGCTACGACAGCGATGCAGAATCCGATGATGAGGCCGCCATCAGGGAGTCCCTGGCGCGAGATACTGAAGAGCCTGACTCTCGACCCCGTAGCCGTATGAGCACAGACGACGACGTCAAGGACGACTTTGCCTCCTGGGGTCCCGGCGAGGAGGACTCTATGACTGAGGCGAGCTTCGCTATTGGCGATGGTCTAGCCCTAACGAAGAAGAGGAAGCTCGACCTAGAGATCCAGTCGGCGATCAAGCGCCAGAAGAAGTCCGATGAAGAACTATTCGGAGTCAACTTGGAGGGTGTTGAGCCTGACTTACTGGCTTCCTCAGAGGCCACCCCTGACGTTGACCTACTCGAGACACAGAGCAATCGCTCGGAGACTCCTGCACTATCAGCTGCCAAGGGGCTGGCAAAGAAGCAGAAGTCGAAGAAGAAGTCAAAGAAGCAAATGTTCGAGGAAAGGGAGGCCTTGAAGAAGCAGCAAGTCCAAACTCCCACAGAGACTGAAGAGGAGACACCAGCCCCCGTTAAACCCCTGCCGGAAGAGGTCGAGACCGAGGTATTACCAGTGGAGAAGAAAGAGGAAGAGCCAGAGCCGCAGAAGGCCAAGGCAGATCCCTCCTTATTTACTACCACGCCAGCTCCAGCCCTTGGTCTGTCGGGCGATTTCAGACTCGATATCTCTGCATTGCAAGAGTTATCGTTGTCTGCAGCTGACAGCCCAGATATCTCGAAACTCAGGAAGAGGTTTACTGGGACAGAATTCGGTGACCCGCTTCTGTGGTTATGGCGGCGTAATCGTGTTCGAGAGCTCAACTCAGTAAATGGATCGGTTGACCAGGCTGTGGGCATCGACGGCTATTATGTGCCCAACTCTACCGGCGCTGCACGGACCGAGGGTGTCAAGAAGATCCTCAACGCCGAAAAGTCTAAGTATCTGCCTCACCACATCAAGGTGCAAAAGGCTAGAGAAGCACGTCAAGCGCGATACAACAAGGACGGCAAAGACGCAGCCATTGAAGCCAGCAGACTTGCCGTGGCAGAAAAGGCCGTTGCGAAGGGCAATTCGAGAGCAAATCGTGCCAATAACCGTCGGCATGTCTCTGCACTCCAAGATGAAAAGAAGATTTCGGGCGACTCTGACGCGTTCAAGTTCAACCAGCTTAAAAAGCGGAAGAAGCCTGTTAAGTTTGCTCGATCTGCTATTCATAATTGGGGTCTATACACGGAGGAGAATATTAACAAGGATGACATGATCATTGAGTACGTCGGCGAGCAGGTCAGACAATCAATTTCGGAGATCCGAGAGAAACGTTATCTCAAGAGCGGCATGGGCAGCAGTTATCTATTCCGCATCGACGATAACACGGTCATCGACGCAACCAAAAAGGGTGGCATTGCTCGCTTCATCAACCACAGTTGCATGCCCAACTGCACTGCCAAGATCATCAAGGTCGACGGAACCAAGCGCATCGTCATCTATGCGCTCCGCGACATTGCTCAACGTATGGTCCCCAAGGTCGACCCCCTTTTTGTGTTTTCACGTAAATCTAACATTTGCGCAGATGAGGAGTTGACATACGACTACAAGTTTGAGCGCGAGATTGGCAGCTTGGACCGTATCCCCTGCCTTTGCGGTACGGCGGCGTGCAAGGGATTCCTCAACTAATCTCTATCGGTCTTTCTGGTGTTATCGGTGGTTGGGCTGCACCATTAGGTTGCATATGCCCTTTGTATTTCTCAGGCCAAGTTGCCTGCTGGAGTTGGGACCTGAACTCATTTCCTTGGTGGAGGCGGGCATCCTGCCGCCTCTGATTTTCATCACCTCAACGCATACCCATTTGGATCTGTCTCCTGCGATTATACTATATGCATAACAACCAAGGCGAGAGGAATGAAGACGAGACTTTTGAAGGAGGAGGGCGGGAACGGGAAGAAAAAAAATTAGTGTATCATGATTCACTTCGAATAGCTGGCGTTCATGCTGGGAGGAAAGGGGGGCTTCTTCATCAACTCACTTGGGCCTGGTGAAGCTCAGAGCTTTACATGGGCCCCCGAACCTGGTGGAAGAAGAAAACAAACGATGGGAAAACAAATGCCTCTCGACAGTGAGCGAGGCAGAGAGCCACGCCACCCTTTCTAGGTAATCTGGGCGTATATCCGCACACAAACACAAACACAAATGTACATATGGCGGAAGGGGGATATGCTAGTATTGAGAAGACACTCAATCAAGGCGAAAGTACTGCTTATTTCTGATGCTCGGGCGATGCTTGTTTATGTCCTATGTTCTCTCGCCCTGTGAAGTTGCCGGTGCTGTCTTGAGACTGACGTTCCTCACAAACGCGATGAGGGGGTATAACGGACCGCTGAATTCCATGTCGTACCTGGTGTGGTGGTCAGCAAGCCGGGGGATATAACCTGTGATGTGTAGATATCTGTAGGCTTACCAGTAATTGACGGCCAGGACGAAGCCTTCTCCGTCTTCTGGACAGGACTGGGAAACCTTGTGGTACCACATGGCGGGGAGGTAGAGCATGTCGCCCGGCTCCAGCGTGACGCGGACGGGCTCGGCGAGGTGAGAGTAGGGCGTTGCGTTGACCTGCGGCTGATCCGGATCCCACGTCGCAAAGGGGATGGTGTTTGATGTTGCCTTTTCGTCTCCTCCTTCTGCTTTACTGTCTTTGGCGTCCCGGTCCGTATTCAACACCAGGTCGCCATCTTTTCCTCCCCGACGAGAATACGTCGCGGGCGCGAGGGCCGTCTCGTTGACGCAAGGGTGGCAACAGGGTGGAAGGAGGGCAAAGTGTTTGCGGCCGCGGACCTGGACATAGATGTTTTCGTAGTTGTCCTTATGGAGGGCGGTGACGGAGCGGGAGGCGCCGATCCAGAGGTTGATGGCGTCCGGGTCGCGGTCGAGGGCGATGCGGGCGAAGGGGATGGAGGGGGGTACGTGGGCGAAGAGGGGAAGGTATTCGTTGCGGAGATTGTCGTTTTCTGGGAATTGACGTTAGATTCGAATTGGGGGTATATAAGAGTGAACGAGAGTAAATGAAACGTATATGTGGCTGGAGTATGAAGTTTGTTTTTACTATGAACATGTTTATATAAGGGAAAGGGGAGGGCAAGTGAGTTGAGAATGAGTGTGGCGAGACAGGTGAAAGCATGGAATGACATACGTGTTTGAGCATATCTGACTTCTGAGGCCGCATCTTTACTCTTTTCTTGGTTGGTTACATAGTTGAGAAACTCTTCGAAGTCCTGATCCTCCTCATGTGGCTTCGCAAAAACGACATTTCCTCCATGGTCGGTTGGAGCGTCGGCATTACTGCGTATGTGAGAGACCGTGTAAGTCGAGGATCGTGAAAAATCTCGTCCCCCTCCAAAGTGAGGAGAGGCACAGAATGGTTTATTCAAACTCACCCGAAAGGCGTCACGGCAACATTCACAGTCTGATCTCTAAACATACGCAGCAGATACTCCTTGTCCCACGTCTTATTCGACTGCCACGAGGAGGCGGCCCCGCGGACGACGAAGGGTGTATTGCGGGCGACGTAGCGCATGAACTCGAGGGGGCTCGGTTCCTCGTCGAGTTCCTCGATCAGGGCGCCGTTGAGCTCGTTGTAGGTTGTAATGAGCTCGGCCAGGGGATCGTCCTCTGGGACCGCCTGGTCTTGCGAGCTCATGATGTCTCCGGACTAGCTAGGACTGTGAAAATACCGTCGTTCACTTGAGTGGCTGTTGATGAGGCACTGGGGGTAGGGACGAAAGTGAGGTATGTGGATGCATGACTAAGGTTGCAGCTGGAGCATTTGCGAGAATTGCTGCGATGGGTCACTTGAGTGCGAGGTTCCCATAGGGTAATTACCTGCCATTGGGTGTCAACGTTGGATTTGGTCTATTTTGTTTTCGACTGTAAATTGAAGCTTCCAACTAACTTCTAGAATATTGAATGTCTCATTCATTCATAAATTGGTTCCATGCGGTGTAGATAGTTCGCAGTGTGTAAAAGTCCCATGTCAAACTCAAATTTCGCATCCGCGTACCAGCACCGCACCGCACCGCCCGGTGTAGAATTGCCAGGCCCCGATATCATATTCACATTCACAGCCGGCGCGGCAAGCGTACCCCAGATTTCGGGCCTACGAGACACGCAAATAAGAAAGAATGCGATGCTTCCTCCACGGGACCACGCGAGCGCAAGGGTCACCTACCATTGGCATTGGGTTTTGTGAAGATACCTGGGGCTTGTCTGCCGAATGCTGCCCGGGCACGGGAATCAAGGGGGATTAAACGCGGGCAGGGCGGGAAGGGGTCCTGCGGTGGGACTTTGGGACTTGGGGGAGCACGAGGCACGAGGCACGCCGCACGCCGCACGAGGGTCCCGTTCCTTGGAGCCCTGGAGGGGGAGGGATTCGGCAAAGGTGGTGCCAACCGCACAGGGCAAAAGGCAGCGGAGCCAATGAGAAAGACGGCGCGAGTGGGAAGTCAGGCCACTTGAGCGTCCTCATGGCCTGATTATGATGAGTCCCGGTGATTCAGAGAGCTTACCACGGCCCATGGCCCACGCAAGGTGTGATTAACCCGTGTGTTTGCTTTTGGCATTTGCTGCTTGTCTTCCATTTTTTGGGCTGGCGACTGGTAGTCTGGTGCTGCGAGATTGCCCATCTGATTAATTATAGCTTAGGCAGATCTGATTCCGGGTTGGCGGGTGCAAATGCTGGCCAGGGCATTTTGTGGTATATAGAACGGCGTGTTCCCTTCCCTTCCATCTTCTTGGGAAGGTTCTCCGACATTGTCTTACACCAAAAAGACATCGTGAGGCTATACACACCCACAGCTTCCCTGCTAACAACGTCAACACCAACACCAACAACACAATGCCATAGCGACGGCCATAATATCAGCAGCCACCGATTTCGCTATCAAAGATGATGGGCATCAACGGAAGGGCCTTGTCAGCCGATCAGCCTTTGGGCACAAAAGCTTCGTCATCATGGTCTTGGATCATCTAGCTCCATCGCACGTCGGCCCCCCAGCTCCAATGAGGCATCCATCATGGCCGATCAGGAACCCGAAAGCAGCTCCCCCTGACGCGAAAAGCCACCCGGACCACTGACGAACGTCGAGCTCGATCGCCACGCGACTTTTGCTATACACGACACATGCCAGACTGTTCTCGCCAGGAAGCATCCGCGTTCCAGAAGAGCGGGCGATGACAGCGCCTAGCTGTCGCAGCGCCAATCGAGGTCACGGACCTACACCGCTCAAGACCGATTTCTTTCACGCAAAGATGGGCAAATTTCCCTCCCCAGTGTCACGGTCCGTCCACGGGCGGGATGATGGGAAACTTCGACGAGCATTGCCCGCTAAAACATGGGCTTCGACCCTTTCGCTTCGCCGGTTCCAGCACAGCCATGTTTCCAGGGTTCTCCAAGCTTGACCCTTTTGGGGGGGATGTTGCCGAGGACCGCCTAGGAACTGGACGCTTGCAAACCGGTCTCGAGCCAAGTTGAACAGGATGATGGTCGCTGCGAGCTACCCCAACCGAGCGTACCACCGCGATACGAGCTGGGAAAACAGCGCAGCTTGACTTACACGGACACACATCCAACAATCTTGCAGAAACCACGGACGCCTGGTCCCTTCCAAATGAGCATCATTGAGTTTTTCCTCTTGTGCAACTTGGCTGCGGCGCTGCCTGATCTTTAAGCGAAGATGAGACAGCAAATGTCCTCGACGACGTGAAGGAGGGTGCCACGACTCATGAAGGGCGAATCAGCAAAGAAGCGCACGCCAATGCTCCTGCGGCCAGTTGCTCCAATCCGTTCGTTCCATCGATGTCCATGGTGCCTGCCCTGGCTGGCCGGATGGGAAACTGAGAAAAAGCCACCATGTCGGCACCATTATCCGACTGTGGAAAGATGTACGGTTCTACTGAACGCCAAGACGAGCCGCCTTGCCGAACCCTTCAAGAAGTCTCCGGTCGGCCCAGAAGCTCCAATCTAAGCGGCCCAGTCGGGACCCGAAGAATGAGGAAAAGGAAAAGCCGGGGGGAGAAGAGCGGAAATGTGACACTCTTCTTCAGTTCTGGAATGTCGCAGAAAGCTTATCAAAGGTCTGATGTTTGAGACTTTACACATCACTGGCACAGGTTGGCTGCGGGCGGCTAGCCAGAAGCAGCAATACGCAAGACGTTGTCCCTCACCTCTCACCCAAAGGTAAGGTAGGCGAGAGGGCCAGCCAACCATCCGGAGTGCTTCCCTCGGAGACCCAGAGCGCAGACCTGTGGAAGCCAAAAGGTGCAAGCCAGGTGCTTGTGCTTGTGCTTGTGCTTTTGCTTGTTTCCCTGTCTCTGCTTGAGGTGTCTAAAGCTTTGCTTTCATCTCAGGATCCCCCAAGTTTCCCGGCTGCTGTTTAACTTTCTCCGACCCAAAATAGGCCCCAAACTGCCCCTCAACTTTATTTTCCAACTTCTCCATTGTCTGATACTCCATACTTGTGGAAGCTTTCCATGTTTTCTGGTCCAGATCGTTCTTCCTCTGGCTGCGTCTGTTTCCCCTCCCCTATGCGGTGGCACTGCCATGGGTGCCGACACAGCGACGCACACCTCGACACGATACCTAGCTGGTCCGGGTTTTCCTCGAGAAACCTAACCGTTTGACGTGGTGCTTCTTCTTTGACGCAGACATGGCATTGGTTGGTCGAGCTACGGATACCGTCGTAGCTCATCACTAGTGGCCCTCACCCTCCTGCTTCTGTTGCAATGGAAGAAGTTCTTCCCTGTTCTTGGACTGTCTCACCATTCAAAGACGTGCAGACGTCAGCGCCCGGTACCCAGTTGGAAGGGGTGTCAGGTTTTAGTGGGACGATCCCCCTATCAGACACCCCAGAGCTGGAGCAGGGGACGGTCTCCAGCTTGGCAGTGACGCCAAAACGCCCCTGGCTTGGCCCCCCTTGCGCTGGAACGCAGTCATTGCAGCATGAGGTCCATGGCTTTTCTCTCCTCTCTCATACCTACTGCGGTAGGTATTGCCTTTACGGAGTGCTGCTTGCAAGCTGCAAGTACCTACCAAGTCGTTAGAGTCTCCTCCAGGTCTCAGAGACACTCCGAGTACCCAAACATCAGGGCGACCAGAGTCATCGATTGTCGGTCGCTCCATCTTTCCCCCCTCCCCCAGACTCAAGTGCGTCTACGGTTACTTCACTCTTCGACCCTGCAGGTCGCATTCTGAATCTCAGGTCGAGGACAGTCTCCTCTACGCGTTACAGGGGTCGAAGAGCCCAAGTCACCTCACATTGTAGGGAAAGTCGTCTCATGTTCCTCGACAGATGCTGCCACCAAGCCACCACCATCGGCAGGTTCCACGGTTCCACCTCCCCCCCGAAAGATACCTGCCCAATACTCCATACCGCCGTCTGCCGGTCTAGGTACCTGATCCTTAGTCCTAAGGTGGCCACTAGGTATTTGTGCCAAGCATCCAAGGTGCGAGGTGAGGGGAGCGCATACTCAGTACTCCGTACCTACCTTACTTTGTAAACGCTAGAGGGCCACTCTCAGATTCTAGCGCGGTACGGCACGGTACGGAAACACACGACTACCTTAGCCCAAGGAACCTTAGCTGTGCCTCACACTCCCAGCACCAAACGTCAACCGCGCACATTGCACCTCACACCTCACACCTCACACCTCACATTACATTGGATCGCACCTTTCCCAGTCCATCTGGTCGTGTCGCTAGTCCTGTCTCTGTTCACGTCTCTCCACCTCAGCTTACCACCCACTTACCACCACCACCCGATCGATCATATCGCCGTACCTTAAACTGCCACAACCTGCGAGGGTACTTGATCCTTTCCGAACGACAGCACTTCCTCTCTCTCTCTATCTCTCTCTTCTCTGCGCTGGGGGTCGCTCAGAAAGGTTCTGATTTGTCTTGGCCGCATATTATTTCTCCGCATCCCTCTCGTTTCGACCAAGATTGCATGCACCACACCACCCAGCACCGCATCGCGCCGCACTGCAATCCCATCGAGCCACTCATCCACTCACACCGAACCAGCGACGACAGTCGGCCCTCCGGTGAACATCGACCAGTCTCCTCCCAACCTACCTGATCCGCCCCTCCACACCTGCGACTAACACAATCTTTCACAACGTCTTCCAAGCCTTCGCCCAGCACCAGCGCGACACTAACAATTAGTCTTGTTCTGGCGTTTTTGGGCCCCGTCGCAGCTGCCAGCCGCTGTCGTTCCATTATTACACACTTCGACCGACACCCGATCGACCGACCAAACGTGGAACCGGACTGACCACGTCCCATCCCCGTCACGCTTCTACGCAACCTCTACATCAGTCGCCCACATCCCTCCACCAAAGGACCCTATTCATCGCAGAAGCTTCCTCCGTACCTCTTCCCCACGTCGAAAATACTCCTTGAATCAACGGTCCCACGGTCGGCGCTCCGCATGTTCGATTTCTTGTACCGCCACACCTGAACGCTCAGTGTCAACTTGAATCATGAGGACGACGACTTTCACTTGCATACCGACAATAACAACAACTCTGCTATCCCGTGCCGTTTAACACTGGATGGATCACAAGCTCAACTAAGCAGCGTCCGCTTCTGCAACTCTGCAATTCCAACTCCCAACTCTTCTGCTGCAGTCGCTGCAAGTCTACTTGCAACCATCGCCGCAGATGATTTGGTATCTTTTGTACCCTTTGCGAGGGTATGGATCTCTTCTTTCCTCCGATCGAGGCTGGTGCCACCCATCATGGATCAGCCCCATTGTAATGCATGTCCTGACTGACCTGCCTTCAGAACGACGGAAGCCCCAGCCCTTGCCACGAACCATCCTCTCCGCCGAGCCTTCGCGCGATACGGTCGATATGCCGCGAGACACGTAGTCACGACTCTCATCATCTCCGTCACTGTCGCCGCGATCCTCATATACCCCTTTCCGTTCCTCTACACCTCAGATCTGAGCAATGGCGCCTCCAACTTGCCCCATCACGTGTGGACTGCTGCGCAGCCGCTCAAGGAAAACAGCACCGAGTCCGACGTAATAATGCGCTCCATTTGGGTTCACGGCAGCTACATGAAAGCATTGGATCACGACGTGTTGCTGGGCGCGCTCGAATTGCAGGATGAGCTCTTGGGTCCCACCAAAGATTTCAGCCCGCGGCGGCCCGTAACATCCCTCCGGGCCCACGATCCATATGCAGATGCAGATCTTGCCCCTCGAGACCGGGATGCATTCCATGTCGTCAACGGTCTCACCAACCAGTCTTGGTTCTTCTCCTCGCCACTCCAGTACTGGGCCTGCTCCAATGAGCGGATAGCTTCTGACCCGGACATCATATCGACCGTAAATGCGCGCAAGACGCAACCGACCTCAGTAAATGTCACTCTAAGACATTCGATAGTGTTCAGCGGCAAGCACTTCGAAGATCGAAGACTTCTGGCCGCCGACGCTCTTGTCATCACGTTGATCCACTTGCGCGATTCCCCAGTTGGTCGCCAGTGGGAGAGAAAGGCCGAATTGCTCGCAAATCGGATGAAAGACAAGTGGACAGCTTACCCAGCTGACGGGAAAAGCATGGACAGCCAGCTCTACGAGTTTCAATTCATGCCCATTTCCGTGCAAGACACGGTCATTCTGGCGCTGGCATATGGCCTAGTCGCGATTTACTTTCTCTACAGCCTTTCCAAGTTGAGGGCGGTCAAATCCAAGTTTGGCCTGATAGTTACGGTCTTTGTCCAGATTGTCGTCTCTATCATGTCAAGCTTTACTGTCTGCGCCGTTTTTCGGGTAGACTTGTCCAGAATTCCGCAAGCGGCATATCCGGTCGTGGTTCTCTCCATGAGCCTCGAAAACATTTTCAGACTTATCAACGCCGTTATCTTGACTCCCTCGGAGAACAGCACGAGTAGTCGAATTAGCCGTGCGTTCGGGGAAACGGCACATGTTGCGCTGGCCAGCTCGGCACAAAACGTACTCATCTTATGGGGACTATCGAAAGTGGTCTCACCGGGCGTGTCCGCCTTTTGCACATTTGTGGCCGTTGCTATTGTGTTTGACTTTTTTTACTTATCGACCTTCTTCCTTGCTGTTCTCAGTGTGGATGTGCGACGAACAGAGCTCAGTGACGCGCTTGCCAAGGCATCTCTGAAAAATAACAGGTACGGGCAGGATCAGCTGCCAGCAAACAGGAGCTGCTTCGAGGCAATGCTTCAGGGCAAGATTGCTTTGTCTACGCGCATCGCAGGCACTGTCATCATGATCACGTTTGTTTTGATTGCTCAGTGGCACTTTTTCGAGAATGACACCTTTGTCCGCCTGGCGCGTGGGATCTTCAGGATCTCCAGAGACACGGTCAGCTTCAGCCAACCGAAGAACTCAATGCTACTCGACATTCACCAGGCGCGCAGCCCAACATCTTGGCTTCGGCTCCAAGACCACGAAAGCGCTCGCGAGGTTATCAACGTCATCAAGCCCAGATCCCACAGTTACATCGCCCGGGTATATGACCCTCTAGTATTCGTCCTCAAGGGAGCGGATCGCACACCGGTCACACCCGAGCGCCCACTACTCCCGGCTCTCTACGACTTCATCGATCACCATCTGAAGCACTTCCTCGTCACCGTGCTTTTCATTCTGTCCGCTGTCCGTCTTCTCATGAACTACCTACTATGGGGAGATGACGCTGAGTCGAGGCGCAACGATGACATGGGAGATAAACCACTTTTGGCTATTGAATCTTTACCAGAGGCTCATTCTCTGGATGTTTTGCGCATGACTTCGTCATACGACGGACATATCATTTCTGTCGGCCTGGACCGCTCAATTCGTGTTTGGGATGTCAGGTCGGGCGTGAGAGACTACTCGCTTGCCGACATCGAAGCACCCCCCGAGGACCCCTTTCCGGTATTGGCAGTCGCTACAGACAAGAAGTCTAGCTGGTTGGCCTTATTATCCTCCCACAAGGTCTTCCTATGGAACTTGGTTGAGCACCGATGGAGTCAGCCAATTCCGGTTGACTTGAAGAACCCGAGGTCTGACAAGCCTCCTTATTTCTTCTTCGGCACGCCGACTTTTGATTTCTCAAGCCCACTCGTCATCGTGCGACGAAACGGAACAATGATACAGATCGTCCCTGGTCAAAATGAGCCTATGGAGTTTTCCATCTGCAAAAGCCCTTTGGTCTCAGTTCGTCCACTTGTCCAGAAGATCGCACCCAGCGGCACCGCGCAGCTGTCTATTCTAACGGCATCGAGAAAAGGCTGCATACATGTTGCGACACAGCAGCGAGACGATACTTGGATCTCACAAAGCCTCGATGTGCATACAGCCGATGACCGCGGAGCATCCCAGGTAGTGTCGCTGTCGGCACTCGGTTCGTTCCTTGTGGCGAGGTCTCACACAGTTGACCTGGTTGATGCAAAGACGAAGGCGCTGCTTCACACTTTTGAGACGGATTCAATTCAACCGCGGTCCCTAAGATGCTTTCACTCGTCACGAAGAAAACCTCAATGCGGTTCGATTGGGCTTGTGTCATTCGGTATCGCGTACACCCATGCGGAGAAAGGCGACTGCGTGATCCACACCTTTACACCAAAAGAAGAAGGCAACGTTATATGCTTCCGCAATACGAGTTCACCGCCTAGCCGCAGCTGTAGTGCGTGGGCTGAGACCATTGAGTCCAAGAGGGAGATTAGTAATCCGGGGACATGGGAAGCTCTGCCAAACGGGTTCCTCGTGGGCGTTCGGAGGGAAGTGTACGATAGCGGATCGAGTAGCGGCGAGTCGTCTCCGACAACAACCGGTGGTCTCCGTCACAGGATGTATCAACGGTCAGAGAAGCGACCAAACAGATCGCAGGACAACTGGGAGGTCTGGGTAGCCTCAGAACTGGGGCGAGAGCAGATTTACGAAACAAGGCCCCTTCACGA
Organism: Colletotrichum acutatum; assembly: GCF_030867785.1. Lineage (NCBI taxonomy): Eukaryota > Fungi > Ascomycota > Sordariomycetes > Glomerellales > Glomerellaceae > Colletotrichum > Colletotrichum acutatum. The sequence goes on from NW_026849003.1 coordinate 361,995, forward strand.
TGAGTACGAGATGGGCTCGCATCTCATCATTCCGAACCTGGGTCCCATCGTCAAGGTCGGCACGGCATCGGTGGCGGTTGCTTTCGGCAACATTATCAAACTTATCACGGTTGGACACCAGCACTTTGAGGATCTGGCCGAGAACGAGACCGGGGAGTCTCTGCACATTGGTAGCCGACGACGGAAACCGACAGCTGTTACGCATGCCCGGATGAAGGTCCCGTCGTGGATTTGAACTATAAGCGGGAGTCAACATTGGAGGGGAGGTTTTTGGATTGGAAGGCAATATTTTTCATCTTCTTTTTATATACCCATGATCGACAAAAGGGAGTTGGGATTTTCCTATTTACTATTACTTTGACATAGTTTCGAGATCATACCCCCCATTATGGGAATGGAGGGCCAGGATTATAAGATTCCCCATTTCAGTGTATGCCTATGACTTTTTCCTGTTCCGGCTCCGGTCCGTCAGGCTTCTGGTGAAAAAATTACGGTATGAAACCAATCAGTTGTGATACCTCGGTCCAATATCACTCAAAGTTGAAAGAGGGGTAGTGTTTCTCTCGAGTCGAATACTTGGTAGTCTCGAATACTGAGGCGTTGCGTGATATGCCCACGCAGGGTAGGCCAATTCTTGAAGAATAGTCCGCCACTAAATCACCGCTTCCATTGCCTCAAACAGACTCTTCTTTCTTTTATCTTCCCATTATCTCATTCAAGTCGCCTTGCATGTGCAGGTTCCGTGGTTCAGTGCTAACAACCAGAAAAGCTACTGCACTTCCTGGCCGTCCGTGATGAGCCACCGAGTGTCCTTCCCCTACCACATACGACCATACCCATTGGAAAACTCGGGATCCCGTCCGCTCTCCCATAGATAAGCCAATGAGGGCCGGATTAGTAGTTGGGTCGGTGACGACCAGCGAATACCTGGTGTTGTATGTTTTTTGTTGGATTTTTTTGGATGGTGGTGGTGGATATTCGTGATGTTTTGTCCCTTTGGGCTGTGTTGTTGTTGTGGAGTTGGAGCGGGTGTGGGGTTGGTGGGGGTGTCGGTGTGGGGTTTGACATCGATTGATGTTGGTTTGGGGTAAGGGGAGCCGGTGGTTAGGTTGTTATAGGAGGATATGTCAAGTTCTTTTCTTGGGCTTTTCCTTTGTGAGGGGATTGTCTCGTTTGACGTGGATTGTGTAAGTTGGATGGGGATGATCACGTTTACACTTATACGCAGCTAATATCTAGGTAGTCTGGGCCTGCGACGTGAAAGTGAAGCCGCTTTAGTGTGCATCATGTTTCTCTAGTCATGTCTCTGCGGCTGTGGGACTGCCATATTTGAATGGTCGAGTGTATCCTCTGTCAAAGAGTGATGGTAACAGAAAGGGGCAGGCGAGAAACCAGCAGCAGGAAAGTATAGCGGCGTGGTCTGTCTGACTCCTATCTGGCCCATGTAATGGCTCTCTTGGCCTCGATATACCACTTGTGGATTGCAGTGAATGCTCGAGTTAAAGGTACAAGGAAATGGCGGCATTAGACGTCATGTCTGACGGCACAAATATACGTTTCTTTGACCCGTGTCCTTGAGAGGCGTCAGGAGACAAGAGATGGCAAGTTTTCTAACTTGGACGAAATTCGTGTCTCGCAGGATTCTTCCGTTCCATTGAGCTATCTAATTTATTTGGTTGCGTAGAGCGGCAGTGTAGAGAGTTCTCGTATATTACTATTTGCCTAAAGATCTCCCGCATCTCGGGGATGTTCGGCTCGGAATACCATATCCATCATGGAAGGATCCCAGTAGAGTTGGGATATTGTGGAATCTAGACTGTTGTGTATCTCAAATCGTATCGAGCTGCGACATTAGCAAAGGGTATTTCACTCCTGGGCCAGGCCATGGTCCTTTGCGCCTAATTCGATGAGGGCATAACTCAACGAAGCAGTCGCTCGCTCATCTCGATGGTGGTGAGTCACCTTCTATGCCAGGTCGTGAGCCTCCTTTTATACCGCATCTATATCTTTTAGCTAAGGTCTCCGTCACTATACGTGCAAGACCGAGACCAGCTAGTCGTAGAAGCATTCATAGGGGTCTACAAAACACTCAAAAAAAGAAAACCATATGACCAACATTGACCGAAATGGCAAAAGAGTTCACCCCCCCACCCCCGGTGCTGAACTGGGGGCTACATCTCTGGCGCTCATGCTGGGACTCGAACTCGGGTGCTCTCGCTAAGCATGTCGTCGAGTAAGCCGGTTGGCGTATAAATTGATTGTTGACCATAAACCACTCCACTACCCAACCAGTTTGACCTGACCCCCGACCTAGAGAGCGCCTGCTGGCTGGTGACGGGAATGGAAGTGAAGGGACCTACATGGCCTTGTTCGTGGTCAGGTGTGGACGGGAAGGTAAGGAGGGGGGCGACTTTGCTCCTTCCCGGTCGGACTCAACGTACCTGAAGCTGGTAGACTCTGTGATGCCAACCTTGGGCAAGGTGCCATGGGGGAGGTACGCATAGAGGTGTAATGGTCGAGGTCAGAAAACTAGGTGAAGGCAACCAATACACCGGCTCTGCTCATTTACTACTCTAGTGAGCACGCGGAGAACATGATCGCACGGGGTACGGTTGCACACACGGCACGCCTCGTCAGATGATTGACTATATAAGACTGCTGCTTTTTGAACCGTGCTAATTTGCAGAACAACAATGTCTTAGATTCCACTTACCTCTAGACTAGCTATCTAAATCAAAGCTGCACAATGTGTATTAAGCTGAAAGGAACGTCGAACCTTCACCCGCACAGCCGCTGGCACCAATTAGCACACCTCCCTTCGTCATCTGATTATTGCAGCGCGCTGTTGATCAGATATCGAAGATCCATGCTGAAGCATGAGACCTCCATGGACGTCGTGACATCCGATTTAACGGCGTATTGCCGTCTCTGAATATATTATAGAGACGGCTACCTTACAGAGGAGATATCAAAGAGTTTCCTTTTCTTACACGAGGTAAAGGCGAGTGTTGGGTCTAAGCTAGTAAATGAGAAGTGCTCGGATAAGGAAGGGTTCATGGTATTAGGAAAAGCTTGCAGTATTTTAATTTTTCATATTGCCCATCGTCTCTTCTTCACCACCCCTCAGCATAGCTATGGAAGCATTTAATCCCGAATACTCCAGTGACGAAACAGAAGAGTCTGACGCCTTCATGATATCAATATTCTATACTGACATATACTTATGTCACAACATATAATATTTAAACCGTGAGTAGCGACATGGCATATTGGCATATCGTCCTTCAAAGCAGTTAGAGCAAAACTGATGCTTGATCTCAATGAATTTTTTTGCACAAGATCGGTAGAGCAAATATAAAGAGGCTAAAGTCAACTCGGCTGACATCCTTGCATGAACGAAAGACCGCCACTAATGATACTGAACTGTCATGGGTTTTAGTATGGCTGGACGGGGTTAAGACTTGCAATAACTACATAGCCATCGCCATGACCCGTCAACAATTGATCTACTCGCAGAACTGCGTATAGGTGCAGGATCAGAAGAAGCGATAGGCACAAAGAATCACGACAATCAATTCGAGTCACTAGAATATTCGAAACATAGTGTAAACCTTACATTTACGGCTTGCGATTTGGAATTTATCAAGCGGCGTTTTTCAGGAGGGTCCCGCACCCTCGCCTCTCTATATGTTGTCTTCGTCTACGTCGTTTGGTCCCGTTCATCCCCTTAGAGATACCTATTCTGACCTCTAAACGTTTTCACCTTTCATAACCCATAGCTGACGCCGGACACAATGACTCCTGATCACAAAAAACAAAGACCAGCCTTGAAGCAGCTCCCTCTTCCTCTAAATATTCCACAAAACGATAGCCATGGTTGTTGGGAGACCAGCCGAACGACAACCTTCAACCCGTCCCCGGGCCATGTCATCGTCCTACGACAACATTCCCTTGCACCTCCAGCTCACTGATACCGCGGCCTCCGGCACGGGTACTGGTCAGGGAACCAAGTCAAGCACTCCTCGCAGGCTTCGTCGAGGCCGATGGTCTGCCATACCTGCCTCTTGGCGCAGGGTTTTTGAATGAGGCTCGCGGGTTGGCAGAAGCGGGCAAACGTGAAGGAGAGGTGCTTGCACGTGAAGGCGTGGGCGTAATATTGACACATTTTGAAGCTTGTAGTTGGGTGTAAGTCGTGGGTGGACGAGTATTGTTGTAATCCCAGTGAATGTGGTTGGTTTTGTATCTCTTGAGTGTAGTTGAGACTTGGTGCCTGAAGGAGTCGCTTTTCTAGTTGTTGGGTTCTCTTTGACTTGTGAGACTTTGCGATTGTCAAGGTATTTCAACAATCGTTGATAGTTGCGGCCGAAAGTATCAACAGCCGGCTTGGGAACGAATGTTGAGGCTGGCTCGCTGGTATCTTGACAGGCGTGTAAGAAATGAATGTGATTATGTCGGATCAACTACTTCAAGATCCAAGAGATGAAAAGCACAATCGAGAAATACCGACCAAAAGGGCATCTATTTGTAGCACCCCCCTATCTCACAAACACAATAACGTCAGTTCGGTTTGCCTACGTCGGGCACCAAACCGCAAGCTACGGCGTCACCTCGATCCTACCAGACAATACCGTTTGAGAAGCTGTAGGAAGCCTGCTTCCCCCCATACCTTACACAGAAATCGAGCCCGAGGCGAGGTACACCAAAGACTCCAAAAAAAGGAGGAAACCAAACCCAAGCCGAAGCACCGAGATCTATGAAATCTCGCAAAGCAGGGCACGCGGGTCGCGGGTCGTCCGGAAGCTGCAACGTCCCGATCCGGGAAGCAAACGGTGGTTACCGTGGCCAGGAACCAGGAACCAAACGACGTAGACACTCAAACTGAATCTTTTGCTCTGATTCGAGAAGAAAGGAGGACACCGCCGGGGGAGGGGGGGGGGAATATGCTTGCTATTCAGCTTCACATGTCCGAAGAGACAGCTGGCAAAAGGGTGTGTTGCACTGTCTGATGAATGCATCCACGTTCCAAAATGTGTGCCCGACAAAACGTCATGATGTCTCTTGCGCTGGTATTGAGGCAAGTCGACACGGCCAAGGGGTTCCAGAATGGCTGGCTCATCTTCAACCTCACCCGGCATCGAGGCTGTGATCGTGGCATATAGGGCTGCAGGCTCGTGATCTCAGAATCGCGGCGTAACGCAGTTCTGAAGCGAGTCCGACCCCGAGTGAGATGACGAGGTCGTACAGTATGGGTGTCAGAGTGCGCGACGTCGAGGCTGGCAGAAGGTACGACGGCCGCTTACGCCTGTTGTAACAACACATACAGAGAGTATGCGTTTGTACTGCGGCCTCAATCACTACGTTGAAGACATGTACAGAAGTTGGCAGGCCATGTCACAAGGCACGCTTGCACCTGTGGTCTTTGTCTGCACCTACTTACACCTAGCAGCGCTCGCCACCCCGGAAGAGCTCGCATCATATCTTGACTCTTAACAAGGCGGAGTGGAGGTGGGCCCATCAAGAGACAAGAAATCGTAACTTCAAGATGACATAGGTGACATACCTAGCCGCAAGGAACTGGATGCCTATTCTTCACCGCCAGTTTTAGTACTGCCTGTTGCTGCTGCTGCTCACTTCTGCAGTCGTCAGGCAGGGCTTCGGTATGTAAGCGGTATGTTGGGTTTCTTGTATTTTTTTTTGAGATCGAACGCCATTCAGTGAAGAATAGGTACCCAGGGTGGATTGAGAAGGAGGGGCGGTCGCATTGATCATGGCCAAGCGTGGGGTTGGTAATGGGCCATAGGCTTGTCAGATCCAGGTTCATTCTTCTAGTCACTATAACTATGTGCGAGCTTCATCAGCACTCATGTGTTGGCGTGGCGTAACAGTGCGAGGTGTTCCCTGGAGCGCTGAGATGGGATTACCTTACGCGGAGTTGTCAGGCGCAGCGAGGCCATGGATCAATGCGCTGGCACCATTGAGGCCTCTGGGAGGCCGCACATAAGGTCGGCGAATCGCGACTGAGGGTATCGATAGGCGGGTTTTTCACACTTTGGACTTTTGGTACAGCGAAAAAAGAGGTGGCTGGGATGCCGAGAGTTGAGTCGAGCGCAAAGGGGACGTTTTCCCTGCTTCGAGAAAGCGCGCCGCGTCCCGTTGGTCAGATCAGAAGACGATCAAGAGACGTTGGACGCTAAGCCGAGAACAGACTAGAGCGACCCGGATAGGAGCTTGGGGCCACTGCCAAACGCTGGTGGGTCGAGTAAGCGGTACGTATCCTTTTGGGTGGAAACACCGTGGAGCACAACTTCACAAGTTATTCCACGACGGACGACTTGTGCCATTTAACCCAGTCTTGCTCGTACAAGACGGCCTTGTGCAACCTGAATCGGTGAATACACCACGATGTCCGAGCAGCATTTGTTTCGGGACGTGGGCTGGGTAATCTGAAACCCCCAGACTGACAAGGGTGAACAGTTGCACGGGCTATTCATTGCTGTTCGAGGGCGACGGGAAGGATACAGTACTCGATAGTCGACATCCGGCCACGTTGTGTGCCTTCGGGCCCCTTGCTTTGCTCCTTTGCCTTTGCCTGCGTATCCGTAGGGTGCATCAAGGATTCTGGGCACAGCCAGAAGCAGGCCAGCGTGGGGAGCATACAACCGATATCGATTCGCCGGCAGCGGGTCACCAGAGCGCATTGCGTATTTGCGCCTGTCTGTGTGGGCGCATGGCGAAGTCTCAGAGCGACACGAAAGACAGGTTCCGACAAGGGAGGAAAAGCAAGCAAATCAGCAATCTAGGCTGATTTGTGCGCATCAAGCGAGATGGCATCTCCCGTGTCTCAGGCCAGCGTGATATGTTGATATGACGGGAGAAGTGTGAGAAGATGGCCCGGAAGTGAGGATCGTGTAGCGTCAAAGTTGGCCATCGTCGCAGCGATTGGGAGAGGCTGCGGTCTGTCTTGAGGGCCGAATAAAACATTGTCTACGTATACTCGTAGTGAAAGAGGGGTTCAGTCCGGCCGAGCAAGCTGCTGGTCAATGAAGGATACTCGAGAGTTGAAAGTCGAGACCCCGCGGACCCTTGAGATAATTAGTTGGTTTAGTCGGCTTGTCTCGGAGCGTGGCTCCACGCGTCAGAGGGAAAGCGCGGCGCTATCGCGTCGTCGGCGTCAATTCAGATCAGAAGGCATCCTAGACCTAGGGTTCAGATGAACGGCGCTTGGTCCTGTAGCGCGGTCATGTAGAAAGCTTGGATGGCGAGTGACTGGCGGGGAAGAAGCACGTCGCGATGCCTAAAGTAAGAACGGATACTCCGTACTCGTAGGATAAATCGATGACTGAGATCACATCAGCTTGGCCGCTGTTTTTGAGAACTTCGGAGAGCGGACTGGAAGGGGAAGGATGCCGATGAGTGAAAGAGAGGCCAGTGGAGGTGAGGCAAGCAGCGCAAGAGAGTGACCAGGAAGTATTCCCGTCTTCGCTCCTACCTTGGTGGTGTGTCTGGCTCGTTTGGCTTGCTATGCTGGGGGCCTGGGGCAAGTGGGCAAGTTCGCAATTGAATTGCCAGCGCCAGTCCCCATTTCATAGTTCAAAAGTCAAGCGGGTCGCAGGGATCCCATCTTAGCGCGGGCATCTTTTTACCCCCCGTGTCCCCGTCCAAGTTCGTGGGAAACCGTGCCTGAGCTTGGCTTACGGATGGGATACCTTGACTTGCACACTTGCAAGCCTTGTTCCCACGCTGTTTCCCGCCTCCGTCCAGCTCCAGCTTTCCAGCCCAAGCTCCAGCTCCAATTCCAGCTTCAGGCCGTCTCTTTTTTTCCCTTTCTCTTTCTTTCTCATCACTTGGTTGAAGAACCTTACCTACCCGTACAAATACTTATCTTTTCAGCTCCAGCCCACTAAGCAATTGAAAGCTGATGTCACTCGCGCCCAATCCAACACCCATCTTCACACTCGATTCCACCAGGGCTACCACATCAATCACTCTCAAGCCTTAACTCACACGGTGCGCGCGTCTTCCGAGGGGTGGACAACTCATCTTGCAGCATCTTGCCCCCATCATCCAACCTACAATACCCGACTTCATTCGCTGCCTCTCGCCTCTGTACGACATCGCCCACGGCCGTCATTGCTGCTCCTACTTCTCATCTCACCTCATAACCACCCGACCCCTGGTGTCCAAAGACTCCATACTCAGGCACCCTATCGCGCGGCCACCATCACCTGTACGGTACCTGTTGGGCGACTTCGTCATTCATCTGTATCAGTACCCCAGGAAGTGCCTCCATTCCCAATCGGCCTCGGTTCTCCAAGCTCTACACTACCTTACGGCCAGACCGCGTAGCAGCTCTCGCAAAGGCCCACACTCGTTCATGCACAATACGACCGCACGCCCCAGTCCTCTGCGCCTTTGTCTGCAAGCTCTCCTTTAGGGCACATATAACCTGCAGCTACCTACATTACCTCACATTACATTACATCGCCCGAACCCGTCTCAAAACTTACTCGCATCGCCGCTGTTCCTCAACTCGTCCTCAACTACTGTCGAGATGCCTTCATAGCCCGACATCCAACACACTACCTCGTCACACCTCAATTTCACGACCGCCACTGCTGCCAGCCGTCTCATCTCGTCAATTTTCTCGCCTGCTTCCGCCTTGACGTTGACAGACATTTAGCACTTAGTCCAGCCCCCGCAGCCACGCCCACGCTCACATCCACGCCCGTTCTTCACCGCCTCCTACGCCGGCATTACCCTCTGACACTCGTTTATTCTCCCAGGGATCGCCCTCGTAGCCTATCGGGTAGCTCTATCTACGCCTGTCCTCAAAAGGCTTCTGGACGACAATCCACCCAAGCATTGAGCGTTGTCGTCATGCCATTTGCGAAAAGACTACTCAATCACTCATCTTCTCACTTGAGCCTCATCCCGCTCTCACTTGAATAATCGATTTCTGCGCCTAGCAAGTTGCCAATTGGTTGAACGATCGGGCTCACTCACTAAATACTTACTAGTAATGTATTATACCTGTGAGTATTCATTTCTTCCAGATTACACTCAATGCGACCGGTGCCCGTAGTCGCTGACAGCCAGCATAACTCAGTCTCGTTACAGGCCAAAGATAAAAAAACGTAATCGGCTTGTTCTGCGCCCCGAATATCTTCTCATCCTCCAGCTTTTCTTAGCTCTCATAATTGGCTCATTCACTGTTGCCCGCGGCTCATACTCTGCCATTGCTTACGCCCTTCTACTGAGCGGCTCTGAATCAGTACAGAGAACGGCACTTAATTATCATTGGCGAAATTCCGGCGAATCCCAGCCGAATTTCTCACTCCGGGCTTGCCCCTTCTTCATCAGGACTACAGAAGCCGTAATACTCATCTCCGCCATCTCATCCGCCGCAGACGTGCGGATAAATTCTCATGGCTTCCTCCGAAGTTGACCAGAAGTTCCTCGGAAAATGGGCGAAAACCGTCGAAACGGATAATCCCCTCTTGTCGTCGATGCTTTACAAGATCCTCGGGCTCTCGCTAAGCCTTGCAGAGCAACTTGTCACAGCGAAGAAACAGCGCAGACCCGATGCCGCCCGCGCGCCTCAGTCTCTCGACCTCATTTTTCACATCATCTGGCTTTCGAGAGAGGGCCTAGTGATGCTCCAGCAGTATGTGATTCCTATGGTGGGAAATCATACAGAACTCCGAGTGTTGGCGTACAAGCTACGAGCATCGTTCTACCACATTTTCGTCCTGTTCCACAACAAACCTGCAGTGTCCACCATGGGCATCGCAACTCCAGACACGATGGCCGGATTGACCCCACCAAGGTTGGACAAGGGCAAAGGGATCGCGAGGGAGGATTGGAACTCATCTCAGGGCTCAATACAGCCCACACATGCCCTCGAGGGCGGTCCAGTGAACCCTCCGCCGGGTTTTGCTCCTCGAAGCAGCTCAGACCAACCCGCCGCTTTTCTCGAACCGCCGAGAGATTACCTCCCCGAAGCGCACAAGTACTTCAAGGAGGCGATTGCCCTAGCTGACCAACACCTCTGGGGATCGCATTCATTACGACTCTCCGTCAAGACTGAATACGCCGCGTTCCTCTACGAGTGTGTACACGACGCTGACGGGAGCCGAAAACTGGCCAAGGATGCCATATCCGAGGTCTATGAGGCGACCGAGGGCATGGACGACGACATGTTTTCCGATGCTTGCGAGCTGGTCACCGTCCTGGGCAAGATGATGAAGCGAGGGCTTGGGTCGAGCAACAACACTTTGACTCGAGGAACAAGCCCTAGTCCAGCTGCACCCCCAGGAACGACCATGGCCCCTGGCATGGAGAACCCCATCTGAGTGAGGGCATGTGTCAATGGTGGCTGTTCTATGTCCTGGACGGGAGTCAGTCGATCTCATTCGATCTCCGGCCACGAAATTCTTTAGAGAAGTGTAGTTTGGTGGTGGTGGTGGTCATATACTACTGCTCCGACCGGCGGCGGAAGCTGCGCTCGGGTTGGGCATGACGACCTCGCATGAAATGCGTCTACCGCTCCCCTTTTCCAGGCTTCTTCGATGTACAAGATTCAGCTCGAAAAAACTACCGCCACAGCGGAGTTGAGCAGTCTAAGGGGGGCATTCTCGAAACTTTGAGCGCACACAGCATCTCAAACGGCGCATTGGTTGGCACATAATATTACAGCAGACCCCCTGGATAGTTTCAAGGGCTGCTTACCTGTACTTATATCTTGGATACGGCGAGAAAGGAAGGCGAACTGATCAGGTGGGAGATTTTCTCCATGCGCCATGTAAGATGGCTACTTGTTGTTGTTATAGTTGATTCCCGTTGATACCCCATCCTCTGCGGTGGCTGCTGGTGGTAGTCTGTACCTTTTTTCCTGTAGGAGCTTCAAAATCTGGGCATTTCTCTGCAAACTGGAATTCTATGAGATCAAACTCAGACTATTCACAACCAAAAACTTGAAATGCAAAAGCAGTTCATTGTGTGTGTATCAGCCATGGAAAATAGCAAAGGATGGCTGACTGGATATGAAAAAGGATCCCTAGTCCTCGTATGGAGGAACTACCTTGTTACCCAGAGACAGCCCAAAACACAAAAACGCAAATTACCACCCCATCTATCCATTATCCCGAATCCCCAACCCCAATTTTTGATATCCGATAACCCATTGCCATCCGTCTAAACTAGTTGTCCCAAACTAAAGGCACGATCAAAGTCTCGTGGACGACAAAACGCAGGCCGTAACCTTCGTCGTCATCATCATCATCATTCTCATTCGTCAGTCGTTACCTCCCTCGAGCCAGGTACCTCATGAGGGTCGTATTTCGCAAACAAGCGTAAGAAAAAGGAAAAAGGGGGTATCAATCCTCGTCGTCATCGATCAGAGCATCCTCAGGGGCGTCCCGACCCTCATTAGGGTCCAACAGATCCTCGCTACCGGCCACCGAGGAGGCCCAACTCCGCACGCCGGCGGCTTTTCCTCGGTCCTCCTCGGCCTCGCACCTCGACTTGATCATGTGAAGCGGCACCATCCGGCCCGTGGCGTTGTAAAAGTTGGCCTGCATCTCAAGCCACTTTGTCGCCTCCCTCTTGGAGACCACCGCCGCGAGCGTCGCGTCGTCTCGGCGCTGCTGTCTGTCTGCCGGGCTGGGCGCACGTCTGTGGGCGGGAGGGGGAAGCGGCCTCTTTCTCTTGTGCGATGCTGCCGGCGTGGGTGGGTAGAGTGCCGGGTGGACGTGGCGGCGGATGTAGCGCTCCTGGCCGGCGAGTTCGCGTTTGTATTGAGCTTGAGGATCGGCGTCGTTATCGTCCGCGCTGGTAGCGGAGGACGTTGACTCGGAGGCCGAGGAGGCGTCGTGGAGGAGGTTGAAGCGGTCTCGGTAGGATGAGCTCGGGGTCTCATCGTTGGTGTCTGAGGTAGCAGGCTTTGACGAGTCCTCTGACGGGGCGGGCTTGGCGGGCTTGCCTCTCTGTTTGGGCTCCTTGAGCTTGGACTCGGGTTTCTTGCCCTCAGTGATCTTCACCTCCTTGGAAGGCTTTTGCGACTCTTTCAGTTTTTCATCAGACTTTAGGGTCTCCTTGTTTTTCTGCTTCTGCTTTTCGGCTTTGCGCTCCGCCTTTCTCTCTGCCTTGGATTTATACTTGTCATCATCTGTCTTTACCTCATCTTGGCTCGCTTCGGTTTTGGCATCGGCCTCGGTAGCCGCCTGGGATTCGGTCTGAGTAGTCTCTTCTGTATGAGCCTCGCATGTGGATTCGACCGAATTGGCAACGTTGATCTTCATTACGTGCCAGCGCTTTTTGACCTCGTTCTTGCCTCTGTTGATTGCGTTTCCGATGGAAGCCCAGGTCTCACCACCCTCCTTCATGCTGATGATGAGAGCATCCTCTGAGGCTGTCCACTCGCCCGTGGTTGATGATTGGGCACCAGTAGAGGCGTCTGCGCTCTTTGAGGATGCATCGTCAGTTGTGCTCTTGTCTTCTGAGGCTGTCTCGCCAGAAGCTGACGATTCAGGCCCCTCTGAGCTGGCTGCTTCTGATGTGACTACAGAAGATGTCTCTGCTTCCGTGACCGACTTGCTTTCTGTGTCTACGGCCTTGCCCTTCTCGTTTGGTTTATTCTTCATGTCCACCTCACTGTCAGCGGCGTCTGTGGTAACCTCCGAAGTCACAATGCTGGTTGACTTCCCAGATGTGGTTTTGTTGTCAGGCTCGGTGAGTTCCTCGACGTCGAGATCTCCAAAAAGGTCGACGAGGGTCATAGCGTCGTCGTCAGTGACTACCGTGACGGAGGATGTGCCATCGTCAACCACCGTGGCAGCCAGATGATTAGCTTTGGTCATTGCGAAAGCATAGGTATGTTGACTCGTGGAGTGTTGAAGAGGTGAAGCTGAAATATGTGTTAGAAAAGGATTTGGAAAGGGAAGGTTCACTAGAAATGTGGCTCACTTTTTGAAGTTTGGTCTGCTTGTGAGTACTCTGAAAAACCATAAAGCTGTGAGATTTGCAGTCGCTGCTTCCGTGCCGAAATGATTGTAATTGTCCGATCCGCAGTGTTAAATCCGCCGAGAGTGACAATGTTCCTTCCTTCTTCCAGAGGACGACTTGGTTGATGATGCGCTTGAGATGTCTGAGTGTGAGGTCGATCGGGTGTTATCAATAGACTTGGATGTGATGTTGATGAGTAAGTTGTAGGTAAGTCCAGGCTTTGTGAGTGCTGTTGAAAACGACAGTGTAGTTGCGGTGTTCTATTGATAGAATGATCAATGAGATTGCCGGCTGAGGAAGCACGAGTCGCGATTGTCACTAGGTGGTGCCTTGTGAGAAATCTGGCGGGTAGCTGAAAGAAAGAATAGAGGATGAGGTGGGTGATTGAGCTTGCCGATTGATAAGGTAGGTGAAGTTGACAAAGGAGGCAGGAGCGAGTGGTCACAGGGGGGTATAAATCAATCAGGAAGCTACAACTTCACCAAAGCTGGCAGGAACAATGTTCTGGCATTCTTTCCTAACCAGACAGACCTGCCCTCCCAAGTATTAAGTGGGCAATTGAGTCAATTCTGTAAGGCAGGTTGGGGGGGGGGGGGGAAACAAGAAAAATATTCTGCTTGTGGCTGTGGTGAGCACGAACCCGAAAAATGAAAACTTGAAGCTGGCTTTGATGGCCAAGATGGGGCAGGAGGACCTCCCTGAAAGCTATTAATACGGCTTCATCAGACTGCCAAAGTGTCAAACTTCAGCTTAAGCGGTTGAATGGATCCGACCAATCAACGAGCATGGATCATAGGTATGGGAAGTGTGCGTGTGCAGCTTCGGTCATGGTGGGACGAAGCGACGAAACGTCGTGGTTCGGGGTCCCTTCTCCAAGTTCCCCCTTCCTAGATCGCAAAGTATTCTCCGGTCTAGAACAGGCGAGACCGGGCGGCAGGGCGATCTGCCGAAGCATGGAAGCATGGCGCCAACAGATTGACAGGTTATGGGTCGTGTCGATCTGTATGCTGAAAATAGGCGTTAATTGTGCGACATGATGAGTGTGATATTGAGTGGGAAGTTTGGTAGAGCCATGGTCTGCTGCGTGGGGGAGTGGGATGTGTGTGGGAAATATCAAGTTGACGTTAACAACAAGGTCCGGGGATTGGTCCACGGTAGTGAGGACGAGGTGAGCCTCTGATCTCTGATGCAGGTCCGGGACGGGCGATGCGTGAGCGACGGCCAATCATGCCTCGGGCTTACTCATCGTCCTGAACCCGCCGTCGGTGGTTGCATTTTTAATTTCGGTCTCTGAAAAGTACAGCAAACTACAAGAGGCACTCCGTCAAAAATCGGGAAGGTACTATACCTACCCTCCTACTAATTACTTATTAAATATTTTCCGTATTAATATATATAGAATTCGTAACCCCCCTAAATTATTATTTCTAATTAGCCTAATATAGGGCTACTAGCGTACCGAATTCCTTATTTTTAATTCTTCCCTAGCTCTAACTTTTTTTTTTTTCTTTATACTTATATACTTTTTAATAAATAACCCCTATTATTTATTTAACTTTTATTTTATAAAACTACCTATTCTATTACTTTAATATAAAATCTATTACGATATTATAATTATTAAACTTAAAGTAATTCGAACTATACCTATTTTACTTTATTTACTTATATATATAAAAATCCGTAATAATTAGCAATTTTTTACGATTTTTTATTATTTTCTACGGTTACGTTATTAGATCTATTTATAGTTTCTTTAACCTAATTTAACTTTTTTTTTTAAAAAATTTACTAACTTTTATTTAACTTAATATATTAATTAATATACCCAGCGTTATATATATAATAATTTATTATACTATACGAGCCTATATAAATAATTATATTTATTTATAGGCTTTTATAAGCTTATATAAATAGCTATATATAATTTAGAATTCGTATACGGCCTCGTATACTACTATATAACTATAACTAGCTCTATTAATATCGCTTTAGTTATATTTAAAATTATAAACGAGGTTATACTCCTTTATAAAAAGGCGCTACTTAGTAAGTAGCCGTAGTATTTTATTAAAGATAAGCTCGTTACTATATAGGCTTTTATATATATATATACCTCTATATTAATATCTATATAGCCTTATTAATTATTATAAATAGATATTATTAATAACGTAAATAATAATATTATTACGTAAATTACTTTTTAAAAAATAGAGGTTAATAATCTATATAGTTCCGTATACGAGTTTAATAAATTTAATAAATCTATTAAGTTAAAAATATACTCGTACTATATATAAAGGTCTTAGATAGAACCTTTTAGTTTTATAATTACGAGCCTAAGCGCTTATAAAATTCTAAAGTAATCCTTATTTAAATATATAGATTTATATAAATAGATAAGAAGTTATATAAAAGTTATAAAAAGAGTAACGGGCTTTTTAAAGCCTATATAGTTTTAAATAAATACGAAGTATACGGTAACTATTATTATAATATTAGCGCTTTTAAATATACTTTTAATAAATTCTATATAGATCTATATAACTCTTTACAAATTTATAATTAATTTTATAAAACTTTATAGCTAAGTGCCCCGGTATACCCTCTTTTATAACTCTATATAAAATAAAGGCCTTTTATTTAGAAATTAATTTCCTTTTTATAATTCGGGGTATTCGCTCCCGCTAGCTACGGGTTCTAAATAAAGCTATTTTAGGCCTTTTAAATAAACTTAATAACGTTAACTACGGTATATATCTATATATACTTATATAATAACTAAACGCTTTTTAATAATTCTTTATAAATTTTAATTAACGTCTATAACTTATTATAGAGTTTAATAATAAAAATAACGTTTAGATAATTCTATATAGAAGGCTATATACGTTTATATATATTTACGATTTATAAAATACGATCTATAAATATATATAGCTACGTATAGGGGTATATAGAACTTACTACTTATATATATTTTTAAGTATTTTAGGCCGGTTAATTTCGAGTAGTAGTACTTATATATACTTATATATATAAGTTTATAGACCCGCCCTACTTTTAAGTTTTTTAGGTTTTTAAATACCTAACTCGTATATTTTTATATACTTCTATATGCTACCGTAAGATATTTATATAAAGTAATATATTTCTATTACTCTATTTACATTTTTATATTAAAATGCCCCCTCGCAGTTGACTATATATCGATTTAAAATTATATTAAAACGAGATTTATAAAAAGATCGAAGTTAGTTAGAAATACTCTAAAATTATATTATTTCTTACCGAATCTAAATTAATTATATTATTTATATTAACGTTCAAACGCTATATTCGAAAGTAGAATATTTATTAATAGATCTAAATAGAGTTTTTAAAAGCTCTACTTTACTAAATTATCGAGTTATTCTTTATATAACGCCTATTTAATAAATATATTATTACGATATTATAAAGTAAGGACTTCGTAATCTCTTTAACGGGTCTAATTTCGATACGAAAATATTATTAATTACTTTAACGATAAACGGAATAGTAGTTTATTATAACTTGTTATAAAGTAATTAAATATATATATATATTTAAAAAAACTGCCCGTATTATTCATAACTATAGGCGCGAGTTTCTCTATATATATATATAATAACGTAGATACGTTATTAACTATAATATACTTTATAATATATATTATACAGTTTTTTTTATAAAAGTATATACTCGCCTCTACGAAATACGATATAAATAAAAAAGATATATAATACCTAGGCCTAATTATATTTAGTTAATTAATATATATAATAAACTACTTCTATAGGGATTCGAGATCTATACTAGTATTAAGATATACTCGCGATTTATTATATAGTTCTATATTAACGTTAAAGCTTATATAGTAAAAGCTATATTAAATTAATATCTTTATGTTATTTCTAAATAGGGGTTTATACCTTTAAAAATAAAATTAGATCGTAATATCGAAACGGTTTTTATTACTAGAGGTTATAACTATTTATTATAAAGTCGTATTAAATAAGACTTTAATATATAAAACTAAAAAACTCCGCTATAGTTTCGTAATTATTAGATCTTTAAAAAGAGTATTTATAATATTAAAATCGAAAATTAGTAGGGATAGCTCTATTAAAGTTCTTTAGCTCCTTAGCGAGTAAATATATTTATTATCTTATTTTAAGACTTCTATATAATTATTTATTAATTTAATAAGAATACTTCTAAAAATTATAAAACCTTAAACTCTTTAACCCGAACTCTCTTTTTAATAAAATTATATTATTATATATCTTTATACCTCTTATCCGCTAGGATTTTATTAATTTCGTTTAAATTTAAAATAATTATAAGATTCGCTCGTAAAAGAGTTAGTTATATATTGTTTTTAATTAATTTTAATAACTATTTACCTATCCTAATCTAGAATCGATATAAAACTTTACATATTTATTTAATTTTATTAAATACTAAGCTTTATTAAACTTTATAAAATAAAATAGAAATACAGCGTCTTTTTATAACTACTTACTTATAAAGACTTTTTAGCTCTATTAAATATTACTTAACGAGGGTACTTCTTTTATACTTATTATTTATTTTAAAAGAGATAAATATCCCTAAATAAAAGCTTATAAATACTTATAATACCGTTTAGACTAGTATAATAAATTAAATATTAAACTATAAATCTTATTATTTAGAAAATAGACTAAAGAAGTTAATTAAGTTAAATAATAATTAAAGAGAAGTAGTATCGATATATATAAGTTAATATATATAGAAACGGATAATTTTAAAAATAAAAGTTATAATAATATATAAATTAATTCTTTACCTTTTTAAACTCTTCTTTTAATATAATACTAAATATATTATCTTTATCTTTTACTTTAATAATAATCTTTCTTTTTAGTTTAGGAGCCTTTAATTCCTTTCCCTCTTTTACTAAAACTTATAAAAATTTACGTTTTTATAAAACTAAGCGCTTTTTAGTACTCTAAATTACTTTTTAAGTTTTAAAAGTAAGCTTTTATCCCGTTTTTATTTTTAACTTTATAAAAACTTTTAAATTAAATATAGATTAATTAACTTCGTCTATAATCGAAGTCTTTTTAAATAGTTATTTAATAATCCGTAGCTTTTTAGAACTATTTTAGCTAAAAATAAGTACTTCGGTTCGTAAAAAAGATATAAATAATAAAAGATATATATTTTTATTAAAAATAATTATTATTTTATAAAGAAATAAGCCTAGGGTAATAGCTTTATATATAGTACTTCGGAACTCGTAAATATCGACCGGATTCTTTAAATTAACTAATATTACTTTTTAATTTCGTTTAATAAAATGCTTTTTCGTAATAAATCTAGATAAAATCGTTTTTATTATTTTAAAATATAAAAAATAGGGCGTAATTAAAAAAAAAAAAAAAGTTTTATTAAACTTTTTTAGTAATATAATACGTATATATATAATAATAAGTATTTTATTAATATTTACTTTATAATATAAAATAAGTTAAAAATATATATTAACCTAAATAAATAGGGAGTTCTTCGTTAATTTTTTTATTTATTAAATATTTAATTCGCGTTATTATAAACCCTTTTAGGTAGCTTAAAAGAAGTTAATAACTTAATTTTAGGGTTTTTTAGTTAATATAAAAAGGGCATTTTCTATTTTAATTATATAAGATTTATGTAAAAGACTTCGAGCGGATTCGGTATTATAAAGGGTTTTAAACTCGTTAATAAAAATAAAGTCGATTTCGTTTAGTTCTTTAATATTAAAAAGATTTTAAGAATAGTATATATAAATTATCTATTTATAAACTAATTTAACTATAAAATAGTTAAGTTTACGATTATTAGGGCAAGTCTATACTATTTTAAACTATAATACTTAAACTATAAATAAATAATAATAATAAAAAAATATCCGTATTTATTTATATTATTCTATACGAGTCTATATAGATTTATAAGGTCTTACGTAACCTAACCGATTAATTATATAAATTTATATTATATTTTTAATATAGTAAAGATCTAGGTAGTAGTGTGGGCGTAGAAGCGAAAAGTCTAATTTCTTGATTTTTGACGGAGTGAGCGTTATAGGCTGCCGTAGAAAAGGGTGACTAGCGGCTTTCTCTCTCTTACTGGCTAAGAAGTTCTCGCAAGGCCTGAAACAGTAACCCATCTCTTCCCTCACCAGCGATTACCGTTCAGACTCACTCATCCCAACACCCTCCCGTCGGACACACCCACCATATCCCACCACCTCATACGATCACATAATTATCGCACGCACCAAAATGGCAGCGTCGTCTTCACTGCCCGATCTGCCACCCAATTACCTCAAGGCCCTCGAGCTGATCGACGAGGCCCACAAGCAAGACCCCAGACCATCGTCCGTTGAGTCGGTTCCTTTTGAGCTTCACTATGCCCAGAAGATGACGCGCTGGCTCGCCGTCAGGTCTCCGGCGGCACCTCCGGTCCTGCAACTGGCCTGCCGAGCCCAGCACTTCAGGAGGTAACATTTTGCAATCAAGCATTTTTTTTCTTATTATACTTTTTTACCTTTTTTTAAACAAGCAATTATAAGCATCACATTGTGCATGTTGAGCATATCAAGTCGATGAATAAGACCCCCTCCCAGTCATAGTTACCTAACAAGCCTCATTATCTAACTCACATGAACTACAACCCGTAGATGGGAAATCCCCCGCAACACATACCCAATGACCCGTCCGGGCTACCTCACCTGGCGCGCGAAGCTCAAGTCCCAAGCCGCCGCCCAGGTGGCCGAGCTCCTCGCCTCATCGCCCGACATCCAGCCCGCCATCCCCCAGGAGGACGTCGACCGTGTGGCGGCGCTTATCCGCAAGGAGAACCTCAGCAAGGACGAGGAGACGCAGGTGCTTGAAGACGTGGCATGCCTCGTCTTCCTCGACGATCATTTTGACGACTTTGAGAGTAAGGAGGAGGTTGACGAGGATAAGATTATTGGCATTCTGCGCAAGACGTGGGCCAAGATGAGTGAGCAGGGGCACGCGCTGGCGTTGAAGATGAACCACAGCGAGAGGGCGTTGAGTCTCATTGGGAAGGCTTTGGCGGGGTGACGTTGCGCGAGCTTAAGCTTCATATGAGAGACTTGGGTTTGGAGGGGTAATTCCACATGAAAAGAAATAAAAATAATTCTCCCACCATGGGTCCACTACAGCCCGCAACCCAATGCGATATCGGTGATTTACAGTGATGACGAGCTCTATATCCGTGCATCTTTAGCGAGCGAGAAAATCCCCCCGCGAGTCCTGGGGGTACAATCCACCCCCGCCTGCATGGGGTGGCCATCATCCAAGGGCAATTGCCAGAGTCGCATCAAAAGGGAAACCCGGGGAGGACGGCACGCTGCAGCCCCACCATTCCGAGGGACCCTCTCGGCGCAATACCGCCCGAAATCGACTACCGCCTTCGGTCCCGGGACATGTCAGACTACGCCTTGGCGCCCGGCCCGCGACGACATACAAAGACGGTGATGCAAGACTTCACCTCTCAACATCATTCATCCTCCTTACGCCCTCCCTCTGCTCATCTCACGTATACTCATATGATAATAACATGCCCCCTCTTACATTGACGCCCGCCGAGGTATCGAAACACAACCGCCTCGACGACCTCTGGCTCGCCATCGACGGCTCCGTCTACGATTTCACAGACTTTGTCCGCGAACACCCGGGCGGCATCGCCGTGATTCTCAAGTGCGCAGGCAAAGACGCCACAGAGGTCTACTCTGAAGTCCACGGGCCCAACCTGGTCAAGTCGACCATCCCTATCTCGCACCACAAAGGCGTCCTACCCCCGGGAGCCATCATGGCGAAGCCTCAACCTCACAAGTGGCCCCAGCAGCAGCAACAAGATCCATCCCAAAAACAAGAAAGTCAAACACCACCACCGCCAACCATGCCCTCAAAACCTCCCCTCACCACCCTCATAAGCGCCCACGACTTCGAATCCGCAGCATCCACCTCCTTCTCCCCCAAAGCCTGGGCCTTCGTCTCCTCCGCCGCAACAGACCTCTTCACAAAAACCCGCAACGCGAGCCTCTACTCCCAAATCACCCTCCGGCCCCGCGTCCTCGTCGACGTCGCCGCCGTCTCCACCGCGACAACCATGCTCTCCCACCCGATGCGCGCCCCCATCTTCTGCCCGCCCACCGCAATGGCCCGCCTCGTCCACCCCGAAGGCGAAAAGGAACTCGGCCGCGCCTGCAAGTCCGCCGGCGTACCGCAGTGCGTCTCCGTCTCCGCCTCTTTTCCGCTCGAGGACATCCTCGCCGCCCAGCGCGAGCACAACCCCGTCACACCCTACGACGTCCCCGTCTTCTTCCAGCTCTACGTCGACAAGAACCGCGCCAACTCGGAACGCCTGCTGCGCTCCGCCCAAGCACAGGGCGTGAAAGCACTCTTCCTCACAATCGACGCCCCCATCCCGGGCAAACGCGAGGCCGACGAGCGCGTGGCCTCCGACGAGTCGCTAGGCTCACCCATCTCCGGCGCCCGCGCCGTCAACGACGCCAAGGGTGGCGCCCTCGGCCGCATCATGGGCAGCTACATCGACGCCTCGGTAAACTGGTCCGACATTGCCTGGCTGCGGCGCACCGTCCCCGGCCTCCCCATTGTCCTCAAGGGCGTGCAGACGTGGATGGACGCCGAGCGGGCCGTCGAGGCCGGCGTGGAGGCCATTGTCCTCTCCAACCACGGCGGGCGGAGCCTCGACACGTCCCCCGCGACCATCATGGTGCTGCTGGAGCTGCAGAAGAATTGCCCGCACGTGTTTGACAGTGTCGAGGTGTACGTGGACGGTGGCATCTCGCGCGGGACAGATATCTTCAAGGCCTTGTGTCTTGGTGCTAAGGCTGTGGGTGTAGGTAGGGGGTTATTGTATGGGCTGAATTACGGTGCTGAGGGCGTGGAGCGATACATTGAGAGTGAGTCTTTTTTTTTCGGATCCCAATTTGTCTCGGCTTTCTGGGCGATGGACATACTATGAGATGTATGTCGAGAATGCTGACTTCTTTTGTAGTCCTGCGAGACGAACTGGAGACGACGATGAAAATGTGCGGCGTCACAAATCTAGATCAAGTTCACCCTGGTTTCCTCAATACCTTGGCCGTGGACCACCTCATCCCGGGACGACAGGAAAACCCAAATACACCCTGGCGCCGTGATATACACAGCAAGCTGTGATTTGATTAACCGTCATCAAGAACGCACTAGTAGTGACATGTCTCACGACATCTCTTGGCAATCTATTGGTTGTATATATCTCAATTGCATTAGAGAGGGTTCATATGCCAATTGAGGCCATGTAAAAGACTTTGGGTATTACATATACACATAACGATAGTTGCCCCTCCCTCCAAAACCCTGTTCAACACCATTGCTGACTCCGCGTTCACAATAGCATTTGAGAGCGTGAGCTTCGTGTCCATCCAAGCATCCCCGCATTCATCCTTGAGAATTAAATCCATCATTAAACCAAACCACCAACTACGCTTTTCCACCTTTGCCCGTTCTTGTCAACACTGGCAGCCGTTCAAGCCAACTCACGCAGCTCATTGTCGCCCCTGTGAGCAGGCAGCTCAGACGCGAAGCCCGGCTGCTGGTGCTGATGCTGCTGTGGTGCAGGCGGCTGTCCTTGAGCGGGAGGTGGTGCGTTGTAGTAGCCCCCTTGCTGTTGCGGCGGCTGCTGCTGCTGAGGAGGATACGTTCCCTGCGTCGGGCTGACGCTGTTCTGGGACGGCACATATTGCGGCACACCGGACTGGTATGTAGGCGACGGGCTCATGGGCGGCGGGCTGGAGGGCGGGCTGACGCCGTTGTTGCTCTGGTCGTAGGATCCCGTGGTGACGTCGTAGTGCTGCTTCATCATGCTCTGTCTGTTATTGTTGTCCACGGGTGTGAAGCCCTGCGGGTACTGTCCCTGCTGTTGCTGGGGAGGGTATCCTTGGGGCGACGGCTGCTGTGCCGGGGGGCCAGGCTGCTGGTACATCTGCGGCTGACCCTGGTTGGGCGGCGGGGGTCCGACGTAAGACTGGTGAGTGGCCTGGTTGTTGTTGTTGTTGACATTGTTGGTGTCCTTCTTCTTCTTGCGGAGGAGGAAGATGATGCCGAAGACGATGAGGGCAATGGCCGCTACACCTCCGACGACGCCGCCCACGATAGCGCCAACGGGAGTGGACGAGCCGCCGCCGCCGCCGCCGCCGCCACCGCTAGACGTGCTAGTGGTAGCTGCCGACGAAGCAGTGGTTGATGCGATGTTGCGAAGAGAGGTTGTTGCCGGCGCTGTGGTCGACTCCTGGGTGACGGAAGAATCTGTAGGGTTTGCGTAGACGACAATCACTTCCTCAGTGGCGGCGCATGCATACAGGGTATAACGGTTGAACAACGAGCCCGAGTAGATGTAAGTGGCACACTCGGGTCTTTCCGAGGCAGTGCTAGAAGGTTTCGTATGAGACATGGTTCACGCAGGAAAGGAAGAGCGACAGTGTAACGTACCAGAGTTGCATACGAGTATCACCACTGCTGGCGCGACTAGCCGACCTTGATGGGAGACAGCTCGTAGCAATTGTGGTGCAGTCTGTGACCGAGGAGGAGCTACAACAACCAACAACGGAGTAGAAGCTGTTGATGACACAGGAACCAGTACCGCAGTAGATGGAGTTGGCTGGAAAGAGGTCAGTATCCTTCACAGACCACCAGTCTCTGTTCATCACAAGATTGTATACTTACTAGCCTCTCCAGAGATGTAACCACAGGTGTCGTCGCCTCTTACACGCTTAGCCAGCTTCAGGTCGACATTGCCGGGCTCAGGCGCCGCAGTGGGCTTTGGACTGAAGCCGAGCTCCTCCATGTTCATCGCAGCAATGGTCTGCCTGGGTGGAGACCAGCTTGGGGTATCGTCTTGCCATCTCAGCGCCTTGGACTCCACGCCCAGGTACAAGCAAGCAAGAGCTCCGAGTTGAATGAATCTCCCCATGTTGGATCTGTAACGATATGTTTCCTATGGGTTGACAGAATAATACGATGTGGAGGAAAGTGCGAGAAAAAGGGGGGGGAGAAGGGAGGGATAAGAAGAGACGAAGGCTCCAAAGGAGGATGCGGGAGAAAAGGGAGACAGAAACAGCCAGCCGGGCAATCCCAGCTCGGGCTGAGATGAAAAGTTACCGAATAGAAGGCGCCCTGCGGGTGAGCCAATAGACCATGGCGTCCGACAACGCCAATGAGGCTCAAAGGAGGGATACACCAAGGGTCCAGCTCCAAGTCTCCTGCACTTGACCGTTCGTATCTTGGCCCGGGGTATAGAGGCTGGTTGGGATTGGACCATGTGGAAACTCCGCCTCGTGAGGTGCGGGTATGGACCGATGCGCGTTGGTAGCGTTGTTCGACCTGCCTGGCAAGGCAGACAGCCAGATGATCATTCCAAAGCCGTTTTTCTTTTCTGAGACCTGGTTGCATATCTATCTAGTCGAGGTGACTCAAGGGGGTAAATCTCATGTACTTTGACAGCTCTTTTGCTCACTTACATGGAGATCACTTGATCTAATTCGTGTTTCCCGCGTTGCTTCATACGCTTTCGACTCGCGACTGGAGCACTCACTTGAGTCTTGACAAAACCCTACGGATACGGACTGTAACCAACAAACAAGGCTTTGCGCCCTATGTCACGACAACTCATCTTTGGTGTTGAGTTTTTGGCGTGATAGCGGTGTAGTGGAGTCTAGCGGTGCCCAAGACAAGACTATCAAGGCCTTTAGCCCGAACCGGAGAATGTGGCTTGCAGCTGAAGGCAGACCTCACTCCAGCTCCTGGTCAACTCGCCAAAACCACCCAATGAGACGTCAGCCAGCTGAAATACGTGCAGCGAGCTTGACTGACGATCTCGTGTAATTTTTGCCGAAAACCCCGGACGGGTCGACAGGCCCCTGTTGGCAACGACTCGGACAGCCTTGAATGTCGAAAAAGGGTTCCGTCGCGCCCCGCCTTTACTGTTGAACTAAGTATCTCTCGCATCCACAGCGGAATCGGAGCCTTTGCGCGGAACGCGCCCAGTAAACAAGGCATTTTAGGCAACCTTTGCGCGCCAGTTGCTTCTAATTCAAACAGTCGCCCGGCCCCGGTTATGTTCGGCCGGTCCGCCGGCAAAGGACAACAACGATGAGACGCTCGATGCTGTGATGGCATCAGCTGGAGGAGTTGGACGACAGCCCGCTTGCCAGAGTAGCCGAGACTCCATGAGAAACGTTGAAATGCTCTCACCTTGAAGATGAAACGACTGACTATTCGACTCATGAAGCCGAGCCGAGACTTTGTGGCTGGCTTGGAGAATTTCTGCTCCTCATGTAGCCAATCCGGGTGCTCATGTGTATGTGATCTGTCAGAAAACATATAAGCATGGCATGCTTACAAGGAGTAGATCGCCATCTCGTTCGCCGAAACAAGACCTATGAAACAAGCAGGAAATAAGTAGGGTCTTCTCACAATATCCCAGTAGGAATTCTCCAAATGAAGGCCACAGTGAATCGCCGAGTGGCCTAGGAAATCGAGAGGTTCGTTGCCTGATATCGAGGTCTTATTTCGGCTTTCTTTTCGTTCCACTGTGACTTCGGTGGGTGGAAATAGTAAACAAACAAGGTGATTTGCTACGGCTATTTGAAGAGTCAGTTCCAAGCAACACTTAACGAGTATCAACGCTTGATAATCTTACCGCGTGGCAATAATCCCCAATTTGAATATTAACGTACGACCGTGCAAAAGGTCGAGCTGTCGATTGTCATGATGACATCGGTTTCTAGAGATCAAGTGTGACTATATGGAGCGGCTGACTTTTAGAACTTCCCAAGATTGTTCTCACAACGCGGGATGCGGCTGACTCTTGAGTTGCGAAGCGAAGACAACGGTATCAGTTCGAAGGCGCTCGACTTCTAAGCCGGAATCACTTTGCGACCTGCTTTCTCATCGATGAGAAGTGGTCAAGGCTTGAAGTGGCTTCACGATCATCTCTTTGTACCTGATCCTCGTTGGCAAGGCGATCTGAGTAGGCGTCAAGGAATGACACTTCGCCTCGTGGATCGGGCCAAGTCCCGGACGTCTATTCTTTGAATAATCCAGCCGATCATCGGATGTTCCGGAAAGACACCAAATCGGCAAATTCGATATCGGTATTCAACGCTGTCTTGGACAATCTATACACCTAGCTTACTAGGCTATCGAATGCCACGGTAGCTGTTCGGAACGACGCAGTCTACAAAGCAACAGCTTGGCATCAGCCACAGTGATGACACAAACTTGTCAGAAACTTCGATGACAGTTTCTAAAGAAGAGATTCTAAATCGGTATTGGAGCGATGATGAGCACCGTGGACGACTCCTGCGGAGTGCCACAGTTCGTAGCCTCTCAACTACCACACGAAATGGCAATAAAGGTTTCCGAACGTTCCAGGGTCCAAGAACTGTCTGATGAAGAACCGAGACGGATCGACGTGGAGACGCGCAGCTGGATAGAGGATGACGGTGTCGGATCAGAAGCTCATACAAGTGTTACCGTGCCTTTGCCGCTCTGGTCTAATTGCAAGTGAGCAGGAGAACAGCCTTGTACCCTATCGTACTTCCACGGTCAGCTTTCTCTTCGTACCGTTCGGAGTTTATTTCCTACATCTGCTTGGCTGGGTGAAGCCGCGAATGACAGCAAGTCGTCGAGACGGTGACTCCGTGCAGCTCGATGGTTATCGCTGGATTTCTTCCATCCTACAGATGAAGTCAACTAGAGTTCGACGTTGCCCAATATCCTAGATTCAACTCGCGAGCAACTCCCAGCTTCCGAGAGAGTTCGTTGCCCCTCGGAAGTGACCTGCATCCCGTTTTGGGCCCTCTGCCGTGTGACACTCGTACATGATGGACCATTTGTAACATGCCGAGTTCTGCAGGGGTAACGTCATGTCCTCTGTGAAACCACGAATGAATAATCGTACCACTGTGACATAGTTGAAGCATCTCACAGGACACAAGTAGATTGTGGCCAAAGCTACTTCGACTCTGTAGCGATGACTACCTAGTCTGCGCAATGTCCGCAGCCCGAGACAACGAGCCAAGGGCCGGAATCTGACAATTACTGTGCTACAGAAGAAGTGCGTGGATTTCCAGAGGATGTGCTAGACACAGGCAACAGAAGTTGCCGGCATAGCTGTAAGTATATTTGGAGACAATGATAGGGTTCTCTTCGCCCTAGAAATCGTGGTTTGTATGATTAAGGTACTGGTCTGTGGTTATGCCGTGGATCTCAGTGGGGTTGGCGTAAACGGTCCCGTTTCCTCCCAGCTTTGTCTGTCTGACCATACACCACGGCTGACAGACCGTTGTTCGAGGGAACGGTGAAAACATCTGATCACGCTAATGGATCCTAAGGCGCCGGTCCTTGATGGTGTGAAGTTCCGCTTAGGCCCGAAGGCGCAACGAAAAGTGGAAGCAATAGCTGCTTGTCGATTATGTTGTCCAAATATTCCGAGACCTGTAGTTCGCAGAGCCTCAAAGTTGAGATGAAATGTGCAGGGTTGGGGCGTCTCAAGATCCCGACGTCAAGCAGGGGCCAAGAATGGTGGCCAACTCACCAATATCGAGGCCAACCAGGATCCCTAGCCGACACACCAGAGGTAGAAGAGAAACGACCACGGTCTGTCCCACGTCCATTTCGCAGAAGAGTGCTATTTGTGACATTAGCACTTAGCCTATGCCGTACATATTCGATTAGAAGCTATGCGAGGCTCTGAACTTGGCTTCTCGCGAATTAGGGATGTCGGAATGTCAAGCTGCATCAAATGCACTGGACCACCTGGTATTGGCCGTTACTTCCGACAGAGCAAAGCACACATGCTACGCATCTTCGAGCTGACCTTTGTTGCACACCACATGAAAGTTGGTGATGTAGTACATGCAGACCCCGAAAAGCTACCGTCTGACTGGAACGATGCTGTGGCCAGATCCGGAACCCCGAGATCTCAATAGGCGCCGCCGTCCTGTGTTTTGCATGTCGCACCACTAAAAGGTCGCTAGCTGATAGCCAGGGTTGGTAACTAAGTAAGGGAAGTCGGTGAGGGCTGGTGGCCGATCGTACATGAGGGTTGGTGGCATCGGCTGCATATTCAGAGCACATCCAGCCGGCTAGCTGCATGTCTCTTGCTCTACGGGGGGTCTGCTCGCCAGAACTGCGTTTTCGATTTAGACGTATTGTATCTGGTCGTTCAAGAGACCGGATGTCCAGGTATGGTGGTAGGACGGGTGGTCGGCAGTGAGAATGGCAGTCAAACCGATGTAGGTGCCAGGCCGAGAGTTTAGAGGGACGTCCCTAGCAGAGCAAAGCAAGATTGACATATCGATCGAGGCGTCTATCAGTATCCTTCTTGGCGACAGCAGAATCTTGACGTAGGTGCTTTTTTTGATGTTCTGCCCACTGTATGACGACAATTCCCACTGGTCTTTGCCGCTTTGAAATCGCTACATGCCACAATGATGGCGCAACGCCCGGGTGCTCTCCGAAGGGCACAGGGGCCAGAGCCATGGTAGAGCATAATGTGGAATCTGCAAGGCGGCTGTCTGATTCCCCTGTAGATCGTTCCCGTGATGCTAAGCTGCTCTGGCTCGTAGCGCCATGCTAAGCGGTGGATATCAAAGAGTATGTTGTCTCAGACGACTGGTGCGGTGGCTGTCCTTTACATCCATCTACCCGTCTATATTTGTCAAGGTGCAGGACGTGGAGAGGTGGCTATGACGGGCGAAAGCTGGTGCCGGCGAACTTTTGCTAGGCTTTGGCCATGAATGACCAAGCGTTGCTAGTTGGGGTCGGAGAATTAAATCGGGAACCACCGCTAAGGCCAACAGTGCCACTAGGTACTCTGAAAGCAAGGTGCTAGGACCCCAAGGTAGCAAACTGGGCTCGCTTTGGAGTTTGAAATGCTAACATCGCGTCGTCGATAGCCGAACCGAAGGGTGTTTGGTATCACGCATCTAAGGTTCTCATACTCCTAACCGTTTTCGACGAGTGGTCCGAAGAGTAACTGCGGCTGTCCCCGGGTCCTGCTCAGTCTGGGAGAAACTTGGTGGCCGACTGGAGCTGAGGGAGGCTAGTGTATTTGGAATCCGGTCCTGTTGGGGCGCGTGCACATTTTGGAGCTGGACCCTGACTGCGAGACGGAACAAGGTCGTGCGGTAGGGGAGTATGGGCTGGCTCGGAGATTCGTTGGTTGGCCAAGGGGATGCTCTGAGCCCTAGTCGGTCGAACCAGATCTGCGCTGTCTAGAGAAGACGAATCGAATACTGGGACCGGGCAGATGGCCAGACGGGAGATCAACTTGGGGATGATCCTTCAGAGACAGACAAGTTGACAATGTCTCGGTCGACCGAGCCACTAGTTCGTCCAGCTTCCTGCTTAATCCAATGAGCTTCTGTGCTTCTGTTCCGAATGTCTATAGCAGCACGAGGACGCACCGAATCAGACAGATCAAAGAGCCCTTGGCTCAGCGATATCTACTGTACGGATACCAGTAAGAGACATTTAGGTAGCGGCTTGAGGTCGAGGATCAGGTTGGCCCCGGTCATTCATTTCTCGGCCGGAGCAGGGGTTGAATCCCTGCGACCACGCACGTCTGTCGCTCACAGTTTCGTTCGCAGTCCAATTCATGTTCTCGTCGACGTACTAATACCGATATACGCGTTTCTGGGTCGAGGTACAGCAAGAGTCCATGTTGTGCAACACGATCTTGTGGGCGAATCCTGCTAGATCCGCGGGGTCACGATGACTTGCGAATGTAACCCGTCGATATACCGGCGATTATTCGAGTAAGTGATCTTTGTGTAGAACAAGACCCGAAAAGCAATGGAAAACGCGACTCCATGTGAAACTGCAGACCTCGCAGGTTGGTGTATTGATGATAGATGGGAGGAACATCTGTATCTGTACTCCATACTGATAACATCGTAACGTTGGCGCGTGAGTGTCGAAAGTACGTATCTGAGTTAGTGCACCCAAACCGTTATGCCTTATATAACTGGTCTAAGCTTAGCTGCGTTCCCCACGCCTGCGCTCGACCGGGAAATGCAACGAAATCTGCGGTTCGTCGGGCGCTTGGAGAAGAGTCTTGCATGCCTCAGTGCGGGCTTGACCGGACGCGCCTGATCTAGGTTCTTGCATGATCCGCTAAAATATTCAAGCAGCTTAGAAATGGGGCCAGCTTACCGGAGCCTCGATGCCGCGCTCATGATTGTCCAGATCACCTGTAGTGTAAGAGCGCCTTTTATGGTTGTGAATTGACACTGGTCTGGCTCTGTTCCCCTGGGCTGCTTCATTCGCCACTTTTGCAGTGGTGCAAGGGCAGCTGAAAGACATCGTCATTGAGTAGTCGCCTGCGGCGGTGATGTTCCCCAAAGTGCCCTGGCGTGAGACGCAGCTGGGACTGGTGGCTTCGTTGGCTTGCACCAGTGACATCGTCTTAGCCTGGCCGTTTGCTTGCTTATTCTTCGGCGCCCATCGATTAGTCTTGCTAGCCGACTACTGGCGTGTGGTGCTTCCCCCAGAGTCTAGCCGGCTTGTCGCACCCATGGCAATCAAGTCTCTCGAGGGAACATGGATAACTAAGGAAGCGAGATAGTTGATGAATATAAGGCTGGATTGGACGGAGGATGGTAAACACAATGAGCGTTCGATACGGAGAAGGCTCGAATCGGCGAAAGGACCTTGCTCTGTTTGTCAGGAAAATCTCTCCGGCTATCTCGCGGCTCGGATGCTTGGATGCGTGATTGCAGCCTTTCGACCGAGATGAAGACGGTTTTGATGAGAAGAGAGAGAGAGGGCTAATAGAATCAAGGGCGGAAACGGCCAAAGATGGTTTTGGCGCTTCAAGCTCGCTAATGCGCATAGGCTGGCTCTCGGAGACAACAAGGGGAATGCCTACCCTATTCGAGGTGATAGCCAAGCCAGACAAGATCCAGTCATGATATCGGAGTCGGATGGAAGAGGCGAGATAGGGGTGGAGGAAATGCGTAGGTATGGCCGACGATTGACTGGTGGACTCGTGTCTCGATTGTTCTTCAGATTTCTTCTTTTCTTTTTTCTTTCCTTTTCTTTGCAGTCGTCCAGGTGGCAGGCAGGCGCTAGGGGTGAAGTGCAGAGAAGTTGAGAAGGCCACGGTTGGGAGTGAGGGGGTTGAGTCGGCAGACGGCCGCGTTCTCCATCTCAATGCTCAGATTCCGGGCTGGATCAAGGATGGAGGGAGTGTGTGTGTGGTTCCCGTCTGTTCGTGATCTTGTTCCGCTGTCGGTGTAAGACACGGACGTCCAACACTGGGATGGCAGAAATTCCGCGGTACCTGAGATCTGAGCCTGCATCTACGTCAAGACTCAGGCAATCGGACAGCGGAGAAGGGAGAGCCAATCGATGTCTCTCCGAACAAACAAATCCTCTACCTTGGCTTCGGGTACGAGACTCCCGTGTTCGTGCGAGAGGCAGAAATTGCCATGGCGGATGGGACAAAGTGTGCAGATGGAATGTGTTTGGTCATTGTCAAGGTTGGATGGAAGGCAGGTGGACGCCTGGAACCTTGCGCAGCTGGTTCATGGGTACGTATACCTAGGTACCTAGGGCTAGATGAGCTACGTACTGAGATGGAATGGGTGGCCCGGGCTTGTTGGTCCGACCGGGGGATGGTGTTGCTGGAGGCACTACCTAGATACGGTACGCAGTATCGGTAAGGAAGGTAGGTAGGTAGGCACATAAGGTACCTTAGGAAAGGAAGGCAAGGTCGGCGGCACCTTCGCTCATTTCACGCCCCTTTCTGACGTCGATTACCTCAATATATGGTAAGGTAGGAAAACCTAACCTGTCCAAGTTACCTACCTTAGGTTAAACTACCTAACTCAAGGGAAGGCCAGCAGCTATGCATCAAGTATCTTCTTCCTCATCTTTTTGACCAAGTGATTTTCGGCTAGGCTTCAGCTAACAGATGCGCCGTACTGGCAACTGCCAGGGATCCCACCCTTCATCTCATCCCGCCTCACGGAACGCTTCGTCCAATGATCTCTCTCCCGGCCTTAACTCCGGCTGAAGTGCTTAGCCTTGGCACCCCTGCTCTGCGTCTGCTTCCTCACAACCCTCCTGTTTCCTCGTGTCGACGACGATAAAGTTCAAGTGAGCGTTGTCTCCTTGTTCGAAGAAAGGTTACAGTTACTGACTACCTAGATTATCCCAGATCCGGCATGGGATTCATAACAGAATGATGGGAATTTCGCTACGGAGTATCCGCACAATCAGTAATATCCATGGCTGGGGTTACCATGATCCATCATTTCCGCCCGGGGTTGCTCGGGTTGAGAACTGTACGGGTACGGATACAGTTACCCAATTTCGATAAACGTGTGCCCGTTTCCTCGCAAGACCTTACCAAGATGCCCCAGCGACCATTCTCCAGCTTCTTGTTCTACGGATACAGGTGCGAACACTCATTGTGTGAGACCACTGTGGAAGACATTTGTCGATATTTCTGGTTTCCCGCCCCTCGATCGGAATTCCCTGCCATCTTGTCTATGGTCTCTCGTTCAGTCATGTCTCGTTCAGTCATGTCTCTCCTTCTTCCATTCTGCCCCCATTCATGACTTTTAACAGAGTTAGGTTGGTGGCCGAGAACGAGATGGAAGGCCCCATTTCCTTCCGCCAGCCGCCTTTACCTATGTGCGGATACCACCTAGCATCTCCACTCGCCATCATCCGTGCCACCCTTCTCTTCCGACGGCGGCGAGGACGACGGACAAGCCGGCGCAAACACTAGTTCCACACTGTCACGGAGACGCAGAAGCAGAAGCAGACGCTTACGCAGGCGCAGAAGGGCAGAGCAGACCCTGAAAAGCGTCGACACGGACCAATCACCCCACAAATACCTTACCCAAACGCCTCCGGGCTCGTCCCGCCTCTCCGTCTCCTCCCTCATCCAGTCTTCTGGTCGGTGCTCCCACACCTCCCTGGCGAAACATTCCATCGCCCACACATTGAAGGAAGTTCCTGGAGGTGAGGTAAGGTGAGGTGTATGCAGATGCAACTACATACAACCACAACCACGGCGACAACCACCACCACCACCACCACCAACACCACACGAAGCCATACCGGTGCCTGTGCCTGTGCCTGCGCCTGCGCCGCGCCAACCAACATCACACGCCTCTCACACACTACTCGACTTCCTAGCCCCATTCCCACTTATCTAGCTACGCTATCAACGGGATGGCTACGCGCTACCTATCCCCAAACCTACCGGATTGCCTAACTACCGGGCTACCGTGCCTACCTTGCTGCCAATTCGCAGGTACTTTCTTCTTCTCCTGTTCTGGGCTGTCATCCCGCCTACCTATTTTCATTCCGTCCTACCTGAGGCAG
Source organism: Colletotrichum acutatum (assembly GCF_030867785.1). Lineage (NCBI taxonomy): Eukaryota > Fungi > Ascomycota > Sordariomycetes > Glomerellales > Glomerellaceae > Colletotrichum > Colletotrichum acutatum. Next base: position 395,495 of record NW_026849003.1, read on the forward strand.
TTGACCTCACACGTCTTCCACACGCTCAAGTTCTCCCGGATCACGCACCCATAATACCCATAGGCCCGAGTGGGCGGTGGACGGGCAAGTAGACAAACAGGTAGAGGTACATGCCATGCCCGGACCGAAAATACATAACGACCTGACCTGACCTGACCTGGACCACAACGACCACCGCCGCCTTTTGCTTGTTTCCGCCCCGTCCCTCCTCTTTCCCCCCTTGTATGCACGCATGTATGTATGTGTGTGTGTGTGTGTGCCTACTGCTCCTCCTCCTCCTCTCCTGCTTCACCGGATTGGTGTGCCGTGGGTGCAGACGCGATCTCGACCCAAGTTGCGGTAGGTAGCCATGTCACATTTTGATGTAGGTACCCTCTCCTCGGCTCTGCCCCTGCTGCACCTAGCATGTACCTTACCCTCCGACCACCTCATTCCGCTTCGTCGCCATACTTTTTTTTTTTGTCCCTTTTCCCTTTCTTTCTCTCTGCTACCCTTCCTTTCCTATCATGTACCTTATTCTACGGGGTGGGTGCCCCGTCCATTTTCCTCAGCGTCAAGCACCACCTTAAAAAGAGAAAGGCAAGGCAAGGGAAAGAAAAACAAGAGACCATTTCACTCGCTCGTACATAATTTTTTCCTCTCCTCCCCTCCACCCCTCCCCTCGTACGGATACACGCAAACTTCTTGCACACTGTCCAGAGTATATTAAAGTCGGCCGGCGTCCCGTCCCACGTTCCATCGTCGACGTTTCTTTCGCTCGTCATATCCCGTGCTCTGACAAGCCCTGGACCGAGAACCCTTATTCCGTTGGGTGCTGTCATTGCTTCTCCGACTCCATCTCCATGCAGGTCTGGCTCCGCATGTGGTCCTGCTCCTCCCTCTCCTCCCCGTCCCGCATGTCTTCCTTGCCTGATCAGCGTCAGATCTGTGCCTCCAACCGACCTTCTTTCAAATTCTCTGCCAACCTCCGAGTCGACCCTGAGACAGAAGACACAGAAGACACAACATCGCAACCAAATCTTGCAACCTCGTCGGACGCCGTGTTATTAGACACAATCACGTACGAGGTTGCATCGTCCGGCTGCCCTGTTGTCCTTTCCCTCTGAAGCTCTCTTACTCGCCCTCTCCGCTCTGCTCCCGTCGCGCAAGAGTCGTTGCCGTCCTTTTCTCCGGCTACCGCCTGCCACTCTCTGGTTCTATCAGTGTCTGGTACCGCCAGAACGCGGCCTGCAGCACCCAATTCGCCGTCATCGCCGACGACGAGGGCCAATTCCGGATAAGGCGCCTGCTCTCGCAGCAGCCTTTCTTCCTCCTGCCGAGGACTCATGGCATACCACCACTCGAGCGGCTCATCCGCAGCCTCAGGCTTTGAGTATGCACAGGTAGGCCATGCCTTCGCCGGTCACCAGAGTGCTCCTCCGCTCAACGGGCCCCCTTTTCAGCCGTTCCAAGAGTCCCAATTCGACATCTTTGAATGGTATCCGAAGTTCCAATCATGCCTCCGCTATTTCTTGGATCATGCCCAGTACAGCGGGCCCATTCAGGCTGTGGCAGCTTTTGTCAACATTCAACTCCCGTTTCAAAAGGCCCACAACCCGGTATTGTCCTCCAAACACACCGGTCCCAACTCCCCCGCCGGACCCGGGCCCTCGACCCCGTCCACGGCTCGAGCCGCCGGCAAGATGCCAATCAACGCCCAATTGCCGTCTTCTACGCATGCAACGCTGACGCCGTACATTCGGCGCTTGGTGGCGACCGGTTTCGATTATCCCGCCGTGTTACACGGCTTCTTCGGTGACGATTGGGTCGGCGGCATCGGCCCAATGCACGAAGCTGAGCGCCGCAACTACATGTTTGCCGCCAAGAGCGATACCTGGCTCAAGGTGAAGTCGCACTACGACATGGACGGCGAGCAGCAGGTCCCCTTCCTCCGGCCTTTATCGAATGTCACCGAAAAGGAAATCCAGAGTGCGGAAACTCAATGGAGTGAGTGGCTCGCCATGCAAGATTGGATGTTGGGTCCACGGGCACCAGACCAGGACCAGGACCAGGAAGTGAGGATCAAGCAGGAGGACGACTAGAATCCAGGCCAAAGTCACTTCACGCTTTTACGCTTAGAATGGCGGCGGCGGCAAAAGAGGAGGAGGCATTTTGCATTTCGCAGGACAGCATTCGGCGTTTTTTCCCCCCCCTTCCCCCTTCGGTTCTACAAACGGCGGTACGAATACACATGCAGGCGCAGGAAGAGCTGTACGATGTCGAGAGGCGAGAGAGCAAACGGTTTCCGGGAGAAAGAAGAGGGTGGCGTTCGCATCCTTCCGCCTTACTTGTCAAGATCTCATTCAAGCTGCTGTAGGATATGCAGCATGTGGTGCTCGGTACCAGACTTTTGTTTTGCTTTTTTCCGGCGGCGGCATATTCTCATGATTCCCTTCCTCCTTTGGATAGAGGCGCGCGTACAATGGCGGTCGGGGGGCAACGTCATTCAGCCATGGTGATCTCGTGTCTTTTTTTTTTCCCCCATTTTAACGACTTTTTCCTATTTCTTAACGATACGATAATGCACAAAAAAGACGTACGATGATGCACATTCATGCCAAGACTTTTTACACACATACGCAGATCCGCCGTGAGCTTTTTTTCCATTAACACATTAATGCGCCTGATTTTCCAGCCATGCTTTATTTTGACAAACAAAATTGAAACATCATCACGGGATGATAAGGTCGGCAGTCTACCGACGTCAACGTCTATTTCTTCTTCTTGGCTAGCCTCTTTTGCGCCCTCAGGTCCTTCTTCATTCTCGAATCCACAATTGTGTAACGGCCCTTGACGCCCTTGGGACGACCCTGGATACCACGGTTGGCACCTATACGAGTGGTTAGCAAATGGGAAAATGTACGATACTTTTGATAGAGGAAGGGAAAAAGAGAAAACTCACCCCTGGCAATAATAAGAGTAGGCTTGGGTCTCCTCTTGACCTTGCCAGCCTTGGCCATGAGCTTGGCGATGCTCTCTGCCTTTTCCTTCTCCGTCATGCCCTCCTCGTTGGCGAGCGAGTCCGACTTCTTCTTGAGCTTCTCGAGGCGCTGCGCCGTCTTGAACTTCTTGCGCGCCTTGGCTTCGCGCACCTTTTTGATGGGCCGCGCGTTGTAGGCGCGCAGCTTCTCGCGGATGGCGGCCGCGGCGGCCTTGGTGATGGGCTTCTGCTGCTTGTCGTGCTTCGTCTCGTCGTCGATGAACCAGTCGGGGAGGCCGTCGCGGTCCTTGAGGGCCCACTTGTTGAAGCCGTCGTCCATGAGGTCCTGTTTGGTCTTTTCGCCCGTCGCGAGCTGGTGGGCGAGCGTCATGGCCTCGGCTGTGATGATGTCGATGTCTGGTGGTTTGTCAGTATAAATTCTCTCCGAGGCGTTGGACAGTAGCTCCAGAGGTGGGTAGCTTGACTTACCGAGTCTGCCGTCCGGCCGTCTCTTCTCCTGGTTCTCCCAGTCTTCCTCTTGGTTCTTGACAACCTCGAAGCCGGCGTCGTCTTCGCTCTCGGAATCTGAGCCGAAGCCGTCGGCAGCCTTCTGCTTCGCCTCCTTGGCCTTCTTCTTCTTCTCGTCCTTTGCCTTCTGCTTTTCCTCAGCTACCTTGGCCTTTTCTTCCTTTGCCTTCTTCTTGTCCTCCTTTTCTGTCTTGGCTTTTTTCGATTTCGGCTCCTCCTCAGCAGGCTTGTCATCGACGCCCCAGTCCTCATCGTCAACATCTCCCATATCGATATCCTTGAAGATATCTTGCCCGAAGAAAGCCGATGCGCGCTTCGACAAGTTGCCGTTCTCGGCTGTGTTGTCCAGGTCCGTCACCAGGGGTTTTCCGCTCTCGTCATCGTTTTCGTCCTCGTCATCGTCGGAGCTGTCAGAGTCCATTTCCATGTCCTCATCGCTGTCGCTCTGTTCGCCGCCCGACACGCCCTCCCACTCGCCGTCCCCGTGCTCCTCGCGAGCTCGCTTGGCGCGCCACTTGGCATCGGCTGCCGCCTTGCGCTCCTTGAAGCTGTCGTACATGCCGTCCAGCTCGCGCTCGAGGCGGTCCTCCTCCGGGTCGCTCTCGGAGTCTGAGTACACGATACCGGCTTCAGCCTCCTTGGATTTCTTCTCACTCTCCTTGAGAAGCGCCATCTTGCCGCGGGCGATCCTGTTGATGCCGCCGGCCTTGTCGGCTGTCTTCAATGCGAACATGGCGTCCGGACCGAGGGGACCGGCCTGCTCCATACCAATATCCATTGGCGCTGTCATGTTCATCTGCATGCGCACAATGTCCTTTTGCTTCTTCTCGTTCTCTTTCCTCCTCTCCTTCTTCTTCTTGGAGTCGTCCTTGTTCTTGAGCGCCTCCAGCTCCTGTTGAATCCGCAGCTCCTCGTCCATTGACTCGATCTCTGCGACCTCCTCGCCCACCTGATCTTGCAGGGACTTCTTCTCCTGCGTCGTCTTCTTGGTTGGGAAACCAAAGATTTCCCTTACCTTGAGACGCCATTTCAACAGTTGCTTGAACTCTTTCCTTCCGAGGACCTTCAAGTCTGCGCAACTCCTGCGGATCTCGTCTGTGGTCTCAGGGAGCTTGTCCAGCGCGGCGAGCGCCACGTCTCCGTTGGCCGGCTGGTCAAAAGACAACTGGTTGGTTTGACCGAGAATTGCAATTGGGTCGGCCGTTTGGATGAATTCGCTCGCCGATACGACCTTGTGCTGTGTGTAGTCACCCTCCTCGTAACCCTCACGCTTGCGCTTCTTCTGCTCCGGGTTGTACACCTTGGCCTCGTTGTTGGGGGTCGCGTCCTTGAGCTCGGCAAAGACGGCACGGGGGTCGAGGAATCGGGGATCGATGCGCTTCGGGGCCTTGAAACCCTTGCAGACGACGAAGATTTCGGCAGACACGTTTCTTGAGGAAGGGGGCTTGGTCGCCTCGACCTTTGTGAAGAGCTGGTTGAAGACCCACAGCAAGGGGTTATAATCCTTGGATCGAAAGACCTTGGTGACAAAGGTACCGCCCTCTGCCAAAAATTCTGTCGCAAGCTTCATCGACTGCAGCACCAGCTCGGCCTGGTTGAACGAATCCTGGTTCCACGCAGTACCGACGTTGGGCGCACCATCGTGGAGAACACAATCTGCCTTCCATGTCTTGAGATGCGATCGGATCGTGGCTCGACATTTCTCGGTCGTAATATCGCTCTGGAAGGTGATGACCTTGGGAATTGGCTTGATGGGCGACAGATCGACACCGACAATCAGGGCGCCGACGGGGCACGTTTCCGCTGCAACTTGACACCATGACTGTAAAATGTTAGCAAGAAAAACTTTGCGGGTGGGTTGTCATTCACGAGGAAGAGCTTACACCGGGCGCAGCGCAAAGATCGACGACGACCTTGCTCTTCTCCAAGAAGCCATATTTCTTGTTCAGCTGGATCAGCTTGAACGCTGCTCTGGCGCGGTATCCCTTCTCCTTCGCAAGCTTGTACCACTTATCCAAACGTCCTTTTCCGTGCTTCTTCTGGATCGCCATCTTGTCTGAAGGGCGAGGCCAAGTCGAGATGCACGAGGAATTCTTGCGAGAGTTGGGAAGCTCTTCTGCAACCAAAGGGCGTCCTTCTCTGCAGGATTATCGAATTTCGGACCCGCCCCGCCGCCTCGACTTTCGCAACGTCCCTTCTCTCAGAATTTTTTTAGCGGAGCAGCAGGGGAGCGATAAGAATCACGTGGAGATACCACTAGCGCATGACAATGTGGGGTGTCCCGCGCTCGGTTCCTCGGATGGAATGTCAATTCCATTAAACATTCTCAGGTGGGTCTCCGCGTTCACCACGCGCACCGCGACGTTGTCGCGTAGAGAGCTGCGCTAGGGTCAAGAGGGAGTCTCGATCGGGCAAGTAAGACGTCAAGAGCTTTACCTACCGCAATTAGATACCTTGCTTCAACCTTGAATGCTCAAACTCGGCCATCACCACCCCGCCTGCCAGACCTCCCCCACGCTCTCTTCCTCTGTTCTCAAAGACGTATCTGTCTGTTGTCTGTTTCTCTTATACTATTAGGTAGTCATTGAGTCTAGAGCCGAATCGCCATCGTCATCACCACCACCTCCTCCAGCGTCATGGTCTATCACGGCGGCATGGCCAGTCCGCCACCGAGCGATGGCCTCGTTCCAGCATCGTCTCCCATCCTCCCTTCCTCCCCGCCGTCACGGATGTCCCGGAAGGAAAAGAAGAAGTCCATCCTGACGCCCCGGAAGTTTCGTCGTTTCTTCACCCCTCGCGGGATGCCCTCACAGATATCTCGGGAAAGACCAGCCCTCGGCGAGCTACGCAGTCCGGCACTCAACGTCCAACCGACACCTCCACGATCCAGCCCCCGCTTCAACGAACCGATATCACCTACTTCGAATCACAGCAGCAGTGTGCTTTCCCCTTTTGGTAGCGAAGATGGCCCCAGGAAGCGGAAGCGGAGCGTCGTCAACGCTATACCTATGAAGTTGCCACAGTCGAGCCGCGGCTCAAATACGAAGCGTTCGAGGACTCAACCGGAGGACTTGGAGGAAGATTACCCTCTCGGCCGAAGTCCTATCGCGAGATCAGCGTTGCAACAAAATGAGAATGCTCGTTCAGGAGATCACTCCATGGGTTCGCCTGAGATACTCTCGCCCTCGGCTAGTCGAACGGCAGTTTTGGGCAGAACGTTTCCGACAGGACCTCAAGTTACACCAGACGAGTTTGCGCGGAGGCTTAGCTCCTTGACTGCTAACAACTTTGCGACTTCGGGGTATGAGGGTCTTCGGCCTAGGTCTACGCTGATTGACTACTTCAAGTGCAACCGGGCAGGTATTCCTGCTTCTGGCAGAGGAAAGGCTGTTAAAACTCTCGCCAAGCTTCCTCTGCAGCCAAAGGACGAGCCTGTATGTTTGATTCCCGAAGATCTACTCTGACTAGACTAACATATCCCAGATTGTTCCTGAGTACCGGCCGCAACCCGTGATTAAGCTCCGCAATCGGGGCTTCGGTGCTCAACTGCTGCTCCGGGAGCAGGGTAGCACACCTCGCCCTGGGCGTGAGCATCTCGAGTATCCTGCGTTTGGTGAGTTGTTCACTTTGGCAGATGATGGCTTAAGACTAATATCAATAGACTCGAGGGCAAGTACGGCATCCTTCTGGAGCCGAAGCACTGACGTCCACATGTGCAACGCGCATCTGACGCAAGCGAATACCATTCCCTTTAGTTTAGCAAGTTGTCACAGTGAGTGTCCCCAAATTATAGTCCTTGAACTTAAACTAAGCCTCGCAGATGCCCCAATGACGGCAATTGGTGACGAAGAGGGATTCATCCGCTTTTTCGACACCACCACAACCCCCTTGGGAGCGGCACCCCGTACAAAGGTTGATATTGTCATCCAGGCTCACGAGAATGCCATTATGGACCTCGCTTTTTCGAACGACGATCTCCGCTTGGCAAGTGCGTGCGGTGACCGCTCCGGCAAAATCTTCGACGTCATGTCGCAGACGGTAGCTGTGGAGTTGAATGGCGGTCACTTCCAATCGATGCGCCGTGTTGAATTTCAACCTGGCCAGGCCAATGGAAACGTTGTGGCCACGTCGGACCGCGACGGAAAGATCCAGATCTGGGATCTGCGATGTTCCATGGCACCGGCCGCTGCCTTTTCTACTCGCGGCCCGGAAGGTATCGTGCACCGCGATAGAGACCGTAACCCCCTGTGGGCCCGAACGACCAACACCCTTGACAATGCTCATGATCGTACGATCCACGGGGTTACATCACCGGCGTCTGTCACGGCGTTGCAGTATATGCCGGAAGGTCGTGAGCACCTGCTTCTCTCCGCCTCGGAGGCAAATGCTTGTATCAAGCTGTGGGATACGCGGTACATAACCCCGCGCAACAAAGAGGCCGTCCCCCTAGCCGTGACCGCCGAACCGGCAACCCATCGCTGGCGGCCCTACGGCCTTACTTCTCTCGCCTTGAGCAGTGACGCGGCCCGCCTGTACGCAGTGTGCAAAGACAGTACCGTCTACGCATACTCGACCTCGCACCTAATGCTCGGCCATGCCCCCGAACTCTCCGTTCGACCTCCGCGCCAAAGGGCCGGTTCCGCTGTGCAGGGTTTGGCCCCCTTGTACGGCTTCAAGCACGACCTTTTCCACGTTAAGAGCTTCTACGTGCGCGGAGCTCTTCGCCCTATATCGGCTTCCGGCAACGAGCTTCTCGCCGTCGGTAGCACGGATAAGTGCGCGGTCGTCTTTCCCACCGATGAGCGCGCCATGCGGGAGTACTGGGACACGCAGAGCCATCTTCCGGCAACGGAAACCATGACCACTTCGTCAAGCGCAACCATGTCTTCATCCCATGCAAAGTCTGTCAACGCTGGCGGAGCCCAGGTGCCCATCATTCGCAACGGCACGCCCCTCATCCGTGGCCACCGGCGCGAAGTGACGGGCCTTAGCTGGTCGAACGAGGGTAAGCTCGTGACCATTTCGGACGACTACATGGTGCGCCACTGGCAAGAGGGCAACGACGACGGCGGCCGTGGTGAGGGTCACGACGCGCGGGACCTGCGCACCGGAGGCGAATTCGGCGGTAACCGGCATATGGCCGGTTGGGCCGACGTCGCGGACGACTGGGACGAGGACTGCGACTCGCACTCTGAGTGTTGATCCGGAAACCCAACAAAAACAAAGCAAAAAGAAAATAAGGGTGAGAGGGAAAGCATGCGTCTGGATTGGGGTTTTCTAGACGATCAAAGGGTTATGAGTTGTTGATTCTTCATGACGAGAGTTTGATAGGCCGACTCCATTGTCTGGCCGTTTTTGTGCGGTTTGTATATGCGCGGAGAGGAGTCATCTGGATCGGGGCGCGTTGGGAGTTTTTTTTTCTTGAAAGCATTGATTTGGACGGGTTACAACATGAGAGGGCAAGAGTAAAAAGACGGGGGGATTGAGTTCGGATTGGCTTGGCATGAGGATTAGCATAGTGTGGCAACGCATCGCTTTGCATTACACTGAACTGGACAGGATTGGGGGTTTCTAGATACCATAGCACTCACGGGATGGGAAGTCCCTTATACATAATGAGACATGTCAGAAGGCAACACTGAGTTCACTGGGAAACATGCGTGCCACTGTGAGGGAGACTTGGTTCGGAATACGCTGTCTGGCAGCCATCTATCTAACCTTTGAAAGTCTTGAAAGTCCGTTGCAGACCATCTACTGCTATGCTATGCCGTAGGAAAAACAAGGAGTCAAAACACCTGAAAATGCAATAGGGGGGTATCGTATATCTATCCCATGCGGTAGGTATCCTGATTCAAAAAACGCTCCGAAACGCCGAGGTCGTCATGCTATTCTGTCACAATGCCTTCTCTCGCTCCCTTTTTATCACACGCCCTTTGTTACCGTCTTCTTTGCTAGAAAGAGTATACTGACAATCGCAGCTAAGCCTGCCACGATGATAATGTTAGATATCAAGGACGTGGCAGAGCGTGATAGCTGCCCCTGCCTAGACGTCACGCCTCCTACAGGTGACGCTGCATTAGCCGCGCCGTCTGTCGAGAACGCCTGCCCCTTGCCCTTTCTGTTTGGCACCGCAAGCTTGGGCTCGAATCTCATAGACTTGGAGGCCGGGCAGCATGCCGGGGGCTGTTTTTCCAAGTCGCTAAGAGCATGCGACTTTGGAGCCTCACATGCCTTCTGCTTTGTATGCCTTGAGAGCCACGAATCAGATTTTTCGCTGTCCTCAGAACTCTTCGAGGCCGTCTTTTCCCTCTTCCTGTCTCGGGCAATGGCTACACTGTCGCGTAGACGACCGCTTGGTGCCAATGATGCCCATGATTCCAAGACGGAAGAACCCTGCTCCAAGTCCGTGTCGCATACATTGTCCAGCTGGCCAACGAGGAATAGCATATTGTCAAAGATACAGACGGCCTCTTGGATGATATCGTGCCTCTCGCGGGGTGTCAGGAGATACTCGGATTCCGCCAGCCGTTTCTTAAACTCCTTTTTGAGGTCCTCACCGTCCAGTGGCGTCGCAAAGTGGAAGAAGCTCAGGGGTAGAGAATGACGCATGTGTTTTGCGCCGACTTCCATCTTCCCGCGGCCGTCACCCCGTGCCATGTCGACTGGTGTTGTAGTATGAATAGCCATGTCTGATGCTCTTGTACGTTCTTGACAGGGTATCTCTGAGGGTGGAATGGGTGACGGCGTCTGCTCCCAAAATTCTGAACCCGCAGACTCGAGGGTGGCTCTGATAAAACGCCCACCGGCAAAGAGGGCCATGAACAAGATGTACGAGTACGCCATAAGGACGTGAGGCTTCTTCTCGATGGTGCGTCTAACGTGCCTTGTAAACTCGGCAAGTCGCCCTGACTGAGAGATGGCTGCCAGTTGCTCATTTACAACATCGGGTGACCATCCGGTGATGGAACCAATGTCGGCTCGCAGACGATCAGAACGCATGAGTCCAGGCAGGTACAGCGACGTTAATATCGAGCGAGTTCTCTCGCATAGAGCAGGTTGGTGTCGTAGGTTTGATTCAGCGTTCGAGGCCGGTGTAAGGTCAGCTTGGTTTAAGTTACAGTGATCAGCAGTCTCGCTAGGTGTATGAAGCTGTGGTGATCCTGCAATGGTCTTCCATAGTGACTCGAAGGTGTCGTAGATGGGCGTGATGTGAAGAAGGCCGGAAGCGTAGAGTGAGGGATCTGCCGCGCGGGGCGGGATCGCCAAGGGCAGGCGAGCAATGATAATCTTGTTAAGTTTTGCATGGGCAGATCGGGTCGCGGCGGCGATGGACTCGGCCAAGGGACGTTGTGTATCTTCGGCCGGCGTTGCGGCTGGTGAGGTCATCGTCACGGGCGTCGGGGCGGCGCCGTTTGCTTGTCAAGCCTCCCGTGACGGAGAGGTGCGGCTGATGGCTTCTAGGAAACGTGGGGGATACGAAATAGGGGCGTGGCGTAGATGGTGTATTTGTATAGGAACCGGGCACACCGTATTGGGAGAGGTGAATAATGGTAAAAGATAATGGATGCTTGGGGTGACACAGGTTCCGAGGTGATGCAGTTGATAGTCGAGAATCAAGGTGTACCGGTAGTAAGGTAAATGGGAGCAGAGACAGAGGTGTAGGAAACCAGTAGTCCTAGAAGACTTGTTGTCTGCTGCTCCTCCTCGACGCCTCCTCGGCGAATTCAAGGCGTAATGCAAGATAAAGTAGAAGGACCTTGGGAAGGGGACAGAATGGACGAAAACCACAAACGGAAGCGGTAGCGTCGATCCTCAGTAGGTTGTCAAGACCAGTGATCGAGTTGGGGAGTGTGTCTCTCTCTTTTCTTTCCCTGGGAGAGGCTGAACCACTGGCAGTTGCGCTTTGGGTAGGTAGCAACGGCTAATAAAAGTAGCGGGTGGCAAAGACGGAAGGGTACCGACAATATGGAGAAGAAGGCGGCAGCGTCAGAGCTTTCTTTCTCGCTGGAGCTACGGATACCTTACCGGTATCTCTCTCTGGCTCTGATGAAAGTGGTCGGTCGCCCGGGCCACCATGCGATGTGCTTGCTCTTCAGAAGGAGGAGTGACTTTTTCCCGGGAGCTTGGGTTTTTCTGTTTCTTACTTGCGGTCGAGAGTATGGGTAGGTCCCCAGAGGGATGGGACTACTAGTGTTGTCTGGAGAGATTCCACTTTGATTGGCATGCAAGCTGGGAAAGCAAGCAAGGTATTGAAGAGACAGAAAAGTTTAAGATCCAAAAGAGCCAGGGACAGGAGCAGGGCCCGGCAAACGGGGTTGGAAGAAGCTAGTCTCGGAGAGACGATGTGGACGAGAGAAGCTCGGGAAGCTATTAGTGCGCACCTTCAAGCATGGAATCTTGAGAGTCGACTGGGTTACGTCCAAGATCGCATCGGGTGTTAGCTCGAGTTTGGTACCGAGTGTACTCCGCAGGCGCAGGTAACAAAGTGAAAGAAAGAGAAGATGTCTGAGATGGAGATCGGAGTTATCTGTTGCCTCGCGGGAACTATTCCCAAAATTGATGTGATCTCTCTACGCTTTGTCGCATCGCGTCAAGGTCTCGTAGACATGTAGAAGTTGTGCCTGAGCAGCTTACATAGCCCTTGAGTCATATCAGCACACAGACCAGAGGAATATCTGTAGAATTTCGGTGTGAACCCCCCGCCACGGTATGGCAAATTTCGCCTTTCTGTTGCATGGGAAACCCTTAAGAGAAGGGAATGGAAATGCGGTTCGAGTCCCTCCCGTGGAGCGAGCAAGCAAACAAACGAGGGCGAAGAGGGGGCCCGGCGGGGGGCGAGGTTTGTGGAGGATATCCATCCAGCCAGGGGTCAGGGGTCTTTGGGTCCTATGGCTTTTGATCATTCGCGGTCTGGCCCTGTAGGAGCCACTTTTATCCATCGGGCTGGATTCGAATCAAACATTTTCCCATTGCTACGCTGCCTGCGTCGCTGCATGCCCGACATTTTGCGAAGTGAAGCAGTCCACTGTGGCTTGCCATTTCCTTGTTTCTTGACGTTGACGCTTTGCAGATACAGATGGGTTCTTCATATTCATGCCCGATGCGTTTCTCATCTCCATGAGTCCAATGTCTTATGTCTCGGTCTCCGAAAACCTGGAAGGCGGGAATAGCAGGGCAAGGAGACGGCAAGACTAACGAGACACGGATTATGCACTCTTGGACCCTTTAGCTCGTGTAAGCTCCTCCATTACGGCCATGTACAATAAATCAGATCAGTGAGTACTGAATAGCGACTGCACTATCTGCAGGAGGAAGCGCCCCGGCGATCGGCTTTCCTGCGGGCCATCAACTCTGGCAGGACCCCACGATGTCAAGTGCCTTTCAGTCTTGCTGCCCGCGGCGCCAACAGGTGATCCCTCCTCTCTGTACCTGTCCACCACCATCACCTCTAATCCCTTCAAAGGTAGGTTCCTCATCATATTGTCACGAGCACGGAGTATACCTCCTTCCAATTGGCGCCAATTATTCTGCACTTCTTTGCGCATCAGGTTTGTTTTCAATGCAGTCACATGGAGTCCCTAAGACTCTCCCTTGCACACTGAAATGCTTTCCGATATTTTCTGCTCACCTCTCAATCTCAATGCTACCCAAGAGTCCCAGTCTTCCGTGATACCGCACATGCCAAAGATGCCAAATCAAAATCACAGCAAACTTTCCCAATTTCCCGCAACTCTATCAACAAAAGAGCAGGGGGAAACGAACCAAGGATCACACAGTCACACAGCTCAAAATAATTCTGGAGACTTCAACTGCCAAGCGGCGAATCCGATTGCGCGGCTGTCTCCATGCGTCTGCAGATCCCCCCCTCCCTCTCCCCTCTCAAAATCAAGGAAGACACATGAGAAGAAAAAAAAAACCCTGGTGCATCGCATTTTACTCAAATCCGCCATCGAATTCTGCAAAATCCCGTCTTGTCATGCTCGACCGACCTTCCCAGTCCTTCCAAAGTCACACCACAGCTGCACCTTGACCTCGGCGCGCTCAACCTTTTACCGACCGACCGACCAGCCAGTAACCAGAAAAAAACTCCATGGTTCACCTCATGCGATTCGATGTCTCCACCGCAGCTGCATCAGTGTTTTCACCCGGGACCACCTCTTTTCACCTGACAGCTCTTCCGAGTCATCCGCCTTGGTACGCGAAGACGGGTTTCGTCAACAGGTAATTCCTTCCCATGCGTGCCGTGTGAAAATGACGCCGAGCCGTACCCTTACGTTGCCGTCATGACCTTCAACAAGCAACAAGTAGGTATTTCGAGGGATGGGTCTCACATGCGTTAAGTGGCACAATATGATGTAAGTTGATTGTATTAATGAAGAGACTGAGCAAACAGCTCAGACTCAACAGCGCTCCAGATGGGATCCAACAATGGAAGCACCCGTACACCGTGTCTTAAACGCCATGGCCCATGCAACACGTCTAATCCCCCGCGCCTCTGTCTGCTCTCGAATTACGACTTTGTGTCAACAGAAACATCCTCTTCATAATTGCGAGACGCCCCGGGATCCTGCCTCGGGGCTCTTGTCGCTCGACTCGTCCTCGTGGCTCTCGTTATTGATGAAGAGGAACGAGATGAGCACCACAGCCGCGCCAACCCAGTACACCCAGCTGGAGTACTGCGAGTACTGAATCATCTCGCCAATGAGCGACAGCGGGATCGTGAGAGACAGACCGACTGTCACGACCAGCGGCGTCGTGAGCAACATGGCGTACGCCCATGACATGTCGCTGATGAAGGACGACAGCGAGTTGCCAATGACAATGGCCCAGATTTTGGCCGTAGGAGGGAACGAGAACTGTGGCAGCTTTGATTAGACACTCTGAAAGTCCATAGAGGAAAAGGGGCGTGACGTGACTTACTGGTTCCATCCCCGTGAAATGCAAGATGAAGAAAACGGGCCAGAGGAACACCAAGTTAAAGAGTCCAACGAGTCCAAAGAAGAGCGGCATATTCACCCGATCCTCGTTGCCTACCCGCCTCTTCATCACAGTCACGTAGAGTCCGTAAATGATGGCGCTCACAAACGCCATCAGATCCCCAATCGCAATCTGCCCCGTCGTCTTGTGCGGGAATGACCCGCGGTTCTCGTCACTCGACCCGGACAGGTCCACCGTCGATATCAGCACGATACCCGTCAGCGACGCCAGCACGCCAATCAGCTTGCGTGCCGTGAACCCCTCGACTCCCATCACGGCGCAGAAGACGAGCGTCCACACGCTGCTCGTCGAGTTGAGGATCGTCACGCTGCCGACGCTCGTGTACTCGAGGCACGCCGACGCAAAGTAGTTTGCGAAAAACCACAGCATGCAGAATTCGAGGCTGATGACGGCCGTCTCCCGGAACGTGAGCCGCTCCACCCTCGTCGTCGTCTCGAACCCTTCCATCTCCAGGCTCGGCTCGTCGTCGACCAGCAGGCGCTCCCCCGCCACCGTGTCTTCCTCGTCTTCGGCTATCTTGAGGTCCTTGCCGTACCTCTGCTCGTTCCAGACCACCATGGCCTCGCGTCGTAGACCCTCGACGCCGTGCTGCATCAGGAACCTCACCAACATGGGTATCAGAGACACCGCAAACACCGACGTATTCATATACACCACAAAAAATGGCTTGTCGTAGGAATGATCTGAAAAAATGTACTGTGATCCCCTCATCGTCAGCCTGCCCCAGTCCACGCCAACGAAAGCAACACTGTCAAAAACTCACAGATGCCAAAAAGTTGGATATCGTCCACAGCAGCACCGTCACAAGCAGCAGCGAAATGCCTAGCGTCCGCCTCGCAACGCCGCCCAGTCCCATCTTCGCCTGCCACCCAGAAGACCGCACCGTCGATCTCGACCTATTTGTAGACGCAACCGAGGCGCTCAACCTGTCGGTGCTCGAGAATGACCTCCTCGGAGGACGGTCATGATCTGGTGGTGCCAACGCGACGGGCAGCATGGGCTCGCTCGGTGCCATGTTCGTTGGGGGTGATTTCGCAATCTTTCGTCGCGCGTCGTATCGTCGAGAGGGAGATGTAGGTAGGTAGGTATCTAGGAGGAGTTGCGGATTCAGGGAGGGCTGTCCGCCTTAAGGTGATCCAGGGCCGCTGTCGACGATGTAGGCATTTGACCGCAGGGACGGCGAACAGTAGGGCGAACTCTCGGAAAGTCGTCACGGAGCAATCGCGTTCAGAGGGGGGCGGACGGTGGCCGAATGTCCCGTCGCTCGACTCGGCGCATGTGCAGCGCGGCACGGATATGCCGTATGCCAACTGCTTCTCGGGCCGTCGGTTGAAGGCGATGACGATTATGGAGCGATTCACTGGAGACCAGCAAAAAGAACCTCAACAAAGCGAACACTCGAGGAAGCCTGGCGAGCTTTCTCTGATGCGAACGCGTCGTCCGTTATTTTTTTCGTCGCTGGAGCGTTTGCTTTCAAGGGATTCGTGTCAATGTGTTAATTAAGGGTGTTTCTTCAAGGTTGAGTTTCAATGGCACGGGCGAAAACACCCCCTGTATTCGTCCCAAGTACCGGCAACCAATAGTGGTGGGTCGATCGCGTGCCACAGCTTCAAGTCTCAGCCTCCCTCAGTAAGGCAGGTGGCTAAGGAAAGTGAGCAGGTGAGGTAAGTCTGTTTGCTGTAATGTACTTGCTAAATCCTAAGGTACCTGGAGCATAAGATGCAACCTCCTCTTCTTCTAGGCTGCCGCCGCTGGACAAAGCCAAGCATTACGCCACGCATGAAGCTTACAGAGAGCACTGGTTGCCAGGCCGGACTTAGTGCCGGTTTCCAGCCTTGGGGCTTTAGTGTAGCCTCGGATCCATTCTCCTAAGCGGAGTCTGATGACGGACGGCAAGAATGATCCGTCAGCTCGGACTGGTGATGAATACATGATGGAGTAGACCGCTGTCCTCCGGTGCCCCGCGCTTGTCAGTTGAGATGGAATGTTGTGAAGAGGCACCCCCATTCGCCGGTTGCGGATCCTCTTGCCCAGAAACCATTACTCAAGCATGCAGGTGATTGCAAGTGTGATAAGTGATAAGTCATCCACGATACAGAAAGCGAATGGTTGTGGGAACCAGGCGAATAAACCCTTGATCAAATTCCAATAATAACCTCTAAACACCTTTCGCACCAGTGCAGGATATGCAACATCAAGCCAAGGCCAAAAATGGATATGTGGAAAGGCCCTTGGACTAAACATAATGCGAGTTGGACAGGGTCCTAATTCTGTGTGCCGCCCTAGTCCTCAACTCGCTCAACATCAACCAACTGCTTACCCAACAGCAGCTTAGCAAGAACATCCGTCCCGGGGGTTTTCGATGGGGATGTTGATGACGTCCTGGTAGTCACCGCTGAACTCCTCGGACTCCTCCTGGGCCAGGGCGTTCCGCGCGATAACTAGTTGATGTTGTCAGTACTCGTTGTTACGGGCGCTCATGAACAATGTTGCACCAACCTTCGAAAGCCTGCTCGACGTTGATGGCCTCCTTTGCGCTGGTCTCGAAGTAGGGAATGCCGCCCTTGGATTGGCAGAATGTCATGGCGCGCTTGGTCGAAATCTATAATCCCGTTAGCCAACTATACGGAGAACAACCACTGTTGCGCACTCACCACTCTCTTGCTCTCCTCAACGTCAATCTTGTTTCCGAGAACGACCTGGTCGCATGTCAGCCTCGATTGGCACAGTCCAGCGTTGACCAGCCACTAACGAATGGGAAGTTGTCCGGGTCCCGAGGCGAAGCCTGGATCAAGAACTCGTCCCTCCAGCTGTCCAGAGCATCGAAACTCTTGGAGTTGTTGACATCGTATACGAGCACGCAGCAGTCGGCACCACGGTAGAAGGCGACGCCCAGAGACTGGAAGCGCTCCTGTCCTGCCGTATCCCAAAGCTGTCGTTCATTCGTCAGCACATGTCCAGGTCGTGGATCAGTCGTTGTGTCGGTCTCATCCCACCTGCATCGTCACCTGTCGGTCGTCGACGAGAACCTCGCGCGTCAGGAAGTCGGCGCCGATTGTGGCCTTGTAGCTTGCACTGAACTTCTTATTGACCTGGGCGAAACATTCACGTCAGCGTCACCAGTCTCCTCCGGATGTTGCTTGATCCATGGAAACTCACATATTGGTTCATCAGACTCGTCTTTCCGACACCGCTATCGCCAAGGATAATGACCTGCACGAAAACATCCTCGTCAATTATGCCGCGCCACTGGATGCTGCAGCGCTGGGAGGGAAGAGCCCACCTTGAGAAGGACCTTCTTTCTCGATGACATTTTGAATCGATTGCCTCGTTGGAGGAGTATGTAGAGTTTGGGATGGTCAAAAGTGTCGGCGTCAACAGTCGGTCGTTCTACGTAGTGTTACGAAAGTTTCGGTCGCGGGTTGGGTTTCTTATCGGTTCGGACGTCAAGGTGATCGAAAACGGACCGGTGTCTTGCGGTCAGGGGTGGTTGGTTGGTGTCAAGTGCAGGTCGATACGCAGTAGATCGATGGACGGAAAGTCATGGTGGAGGTTGACAGGGAACCAGGCGGTACTGAGAGCTCCCGTCACATTTCCAGGTTTCAGCCTATCAAAGAGCTGCCTCCAGTGCTGGGACCAACCAGGAAGGGCTCTGAGTGTCTACCTGCGCAGTATCGTCAGGTGCGTTGCTTCTGTTGTCATTGTGGCTGACGTAACGACTCAGGCGCTGTGGGCGCTGTGGGCGCTGTGGGAATGAACTGCTCAATGCACTGTACCTTGCCCGCTGAATTCAAGGCGTCTCCCCAGCCACACATAATGCTCCGTCTCAACTCAACAACGGTCTAGGCGAACTGAGCTCAGCAAGAGCATGCCCTCACGCCCTCACTACCTTATTACCTTGTTGCTCTAAACTCCTGCAAGGACCAAGTCCTCTCCCACCTCTGCTTCAACCTAGTCGCACATCACATGTATGCTGTGGACGAACAACACACGAGACTACGTCTGTAGCCCAACATGCGCTGATGGGACCTTGGACACACATCTCACCCGATCCTCATGGCGGATGAAGAAGATCTCTTGACCAAGGTCCACGGCCTGAGCGACCTTGAGCTCGCCGCCTTCTTGTGCCTGGTCAACCGAGAACACTGCATCGTCAGTACTCCGCCCGTCGCCCTCAATGAGCTCATCGAGGAGCTCCAGCTTGTAAGTTTATCTCTTACTGTAGTCCCGCAGTTCATATCACTAACCTGCCGCAGATCGCGACCAAGACCTTTGGTCTGACGTGTGCCATCGTGGACTGCTCTCCGCAAACCACCTTGGAGGACTTTGCATCCTCCATCCTCATAGCGCAGTCGCCTACAGCAACCAGATCAGGCTCGCCCCTTCGCACGCGCAACGACTCCTACTTCTACTCCCGCGCCGGAATTTCGCCCCTGACCGCCGTCAACGCCTACAGCCCAACCGGCCCCGGCGGCGCAGCCGGTACTTCCATCGCCAGCGTCATCCTCGCCCGGAACCTGGACCGCGCACCCAAGGCCGTGCAGATTCAGGTCCTCGAGCTCCTGCGCACCCGCCGCATCTTCACTCGTACTTCCGTCCAGACCGCTCCCAAGCAGTTCCTTTTTGTCGCTGCGTTGGCTGCCGAGAGCGGAGGCCAGGCTCACGTTACGCTGCACTTAAACGACTACTTCTTCATCGCCCACTGGCACGATCCAGACGATGGCTTTGCCAACCTGGATGAAGCGTACGACAAAGCCGACGATGCCGAGACTGCCAGCACCGAAAGCGTAGTGAAGAAGAGCATCAACGAGGAGGCGATGGCGGTCAGCGAGGATCCCCTTTTAAGTGAAGGTGTAAGTGAACTTGGTCGTGGCGTTCGGTCTTTTGGAGGGCTAACATTTGGTAGGACATTGCATCTTTGGCTAAGCTAAGCCGAGAAGTCCAGGTCAACGTGGACGTGCTACGCTATCAAATGAACATTGTCACGTATTTGAGGATGCACCGCGCCGTTGCCGGCGGCATCGAGCCAATTGCCACGAAGCATCTCGACCAGCTGCTGAGATGCCTTGCCCCCTTGCACAGCCTGGACTTTGTGACGCCGGCTCTCGTTCACTTGGCAGTTAGGAAAGTCTACCTGCATCGGATCCGGATCGTGCACGCAAAACAGGAAAGGAGCATGCAGTGGGGCAGCCAGCAGGAAGCCATCGAATCCATTCTTGAAGGCGTGGGCGCCGAGGACGTAATCGAAGACGTGATAAATATGGTGGCGGCACCGCTTTGAAGGCAAATCTGACTATTTGTCCAGCGAGTGTGGCTGATTCTAATCAATAGCTACGTCTTGACGAGTCTTTATCCTTGATACCCATGGGAAACCATTCGAGACATGGAACGCCCGCCGTCGATCCGTGTACTGATGCGTTTCCTGCATCTACCTTGTAACGTTCGTTGGTCTCAAATACACTTATTCGTAATCGAACATTCCCATTTCTGTCGTGGAATTAAAAATCTATAATACTACAAGCCAGCCAATGCCAGGGGAGGCTTGCGCAATCTCGGTGCCAGATAGGTCACTTGTTTAGTTGACCTGGTTGACTCTGCACTTCCAGCCGGATCCGGGGGAAAGGAGAGGCAAGCTGTGGTATGTTAGCTTCTGTAAAGTTTCTTCGCGATGGATCAAATCTTACCTAGCACCGAGGCACCAGCCCAATTCGTTACCCTTGATCTTCTTGGCAATCTTGACCTCACGGTCAATGGGCATTTCATAGCCGGTGTGGAGAAGAGCCATCATGAAGTTGAGGTCGAGGCAGTGCTCAGGGCGGTCCTGCAGCTCCTTCATGGCACCGGGAATGCTGGCGAATAGATCCCAAGACTTCTCACCGCCGCAAACAGAGTTGGCAAGGTCGTGCATCTCACGCAGGGTGAAGGAGTCAGGCATGCCGAGAGGCTTAGTACGGTCGTAGAAGTAGGAGAAGATGTAGACGTCCTCGCGGCCAAAGGTCTTGGCCAATGAGGGCTGGTGGACACCGTTGAAAGAGCAGGGCGCAAGCTTGCAGCTCTCTTCCTTCTTCAGAATCTTCTCGGCGAGGTTGCGGCACTGAGCGGGAGCGGCCTGGGAGGGGCCGGTCATGTTGAAGGTCACAGTCTTGCCGAGGGGGTGCTTCTCGTCGAGCTCAACCTCAACCTCTCTAACCATGCCGGGGGCAATGCAGGGGTGGATGATGGGCTGCTTGACCCAGCTGTCGTCGGACTTCTTGCTCTCGAAGATCTCCTCAATCAGCTGCTTGTGCACGGCCTTGCGAGCGCTCATCAAGCCGTATCCCAGATGGGAGTGCTGGTAGAGCTCGAACTTTTGTCCGCCAAAGGCAAGGTCGTACTTGTGGTCGCCCTCGGCGAGCTTCTCCGGCATGCCTCCGTCCGCAGCTCCCTTGAAGGTGGGCTCAAAGACAATCTGGGTCGAGCCACCGCCAAGATCGAAGACAGCGGCGGTGGGGCTCTTGTCAGGGCCGCCAATCTTGCCGAGGAGGTAGTTGGTGGTGATCCAAGCGTAGACACCTTCGTCGGCGCCGTCCATGATGGCAACTCCGTTATCTTCCTTGGCAACGACGGGGAAGGGGTACTTGGTCTCGAGGCGGTTGCGCACAGCAGCAAGGATCTTTTCGGCGTTCTCAGCTCCGACCATGCGAAGTCCAGCGGTCGCTTTCACCGCGACAGGACTGCAGGACTTGAGCTTGTCGGGAACGTTGGTCATGGCAACGTCCATCAGAGCGTCGAGAGAAGCGGCAGCGGCCTCGGGGTCGTCCTTATACTTGCTGAGACCACCAACTGACTTCTCCGTCATCTTGAACTCCTCGTGCTCCAGCTCGGGGGTGGCCCCGCAGTTGTTGAACTTGTAGACGTGGATTCTGGATCCAGTGCTGCCGGCGTCGATCATCAGGACGTACTGGACGATGGGCTTAGACTTGGAGCTGGATTGGGTGCACTTGTCGGTGCCGTACGAGGCATCGGCAGGGACCTGGCCACCAGCACCGCCTTTCGATACTGTTGTGGATGTATTAGTTTCACGTTGATCTAATGAGCTTCACTAGGCCATCGCTTACCTCCTCCATTATAGACGTTGACGCCTCTAGGAGACAGATACCAGAAGAGAAAGACGACGAAGAAGGCGATGGCGCCCGTCCTCATCCACCTCGTCTTCTGTGCTTGAGACATATCTCTGAACGCCGCGAACAGGCCAGTATTCCGTTGAGCGGGTGCAAATCGACCAGGCTTTTCGTGTGGATCTCGCGCGGGTTGCTTCGTCGGCAGCGACACAGATGTTCTTCGCATTGGTCGCTTGTCGTTGGTGCTTAGGGGAACACAGAGTAACGCATTCGAGGTACAGCGGCGTCGAGATGGGACAAAGGAGTGGACTGGGCTGAACCGAGGGCCGATTACCAAAGGGAGCAGCACGGGGCGACTCGAGGAAACAGAAAAAGGTGCGGATGGCCGAAGAAAAGGAGCGGACGAGATGGGATGGTGGCACTGGACACGAAGAAAAGTGCAGAAGTCGTATATGTAAGGAGACGTCGTCCAAGGGGGGTGAGGAGATGCAAGGTACAGTTAGGTTAGGTTGGTCTCGAAGGGGGTTCGATGGCAATTGCAGATTTTCTCTTTTCTGAGAGGTCATCAAAATCCAGACATCCCTGTCTCGAGCTGGCAGTTTGCTAATCTTGGGTGCATAGGTGCGCCAGCGGGGACAACGCGAGTCCACTGAAATGTTGAACCTGGAGGCCATCCTCCTGTCGCGTTCACCTTAATGGCCGGCTCCATGATTAGGGGGCGGGGCCACTGACTCCCTGCTACGCCCCCTAAATTGCGCAGTCGCTCTTTCACGCGGCACCTCACCCAGGCATTAAGGTAGGGCCCATTTGCCGGGCATGTTCTGATCATTCCTGAGGTGATCTGCTTGTGGTCAAGGCACAGCTGGCATTTGAGCTTACCTAAGATTACGTATCGAGTGTACTAGGTACCTTACCTAGCGCCTGAGGTGATCTGGATGGGCATCTTATCGATAACTCAGTACCTAGATCTCAAGCCACGTGAGGCGTTGCCTTCATCGGATCTGACACTGTGACCGGACCCTGGAAGCTTCTCGTCTAGCGACTATTACGACTACGTCTTGTTGCCTCCGGCGTAACGATACATATGAATGTTCCCTAGAGAAAGAACTAAGAAATTCCAGATACAACCCTCCGCCAAACCCAGATTCAATCTCACTTTCCACCAGTCAACAAAGATACAAACTTCCCACATTTCGACTGAACTGCATTACCTCCCAGTAAGGAAGCCAGATCCCGGACTAGACCGAGCGAAGCCTCTCAAGATGGACGTGCATCTCTTAACGTACGATCTATCCCGCGGGCTTGCACGGCAAATGTCCCAGGGTATGCTTGGATTTCATCTCGATGCGATCTATCACACATCCATCCAACTCAACGGACGAGAGTACGTCTACGATGGTGGCATCGTTGACATCACTCCGGGTACATCTCATCTGGGCCAGCCTATGGAGCGTATTTTCCTTGGAAAGACAGAACTACCCATGGAGGTCATCGAAGAGTTCCTAGACTCATTAAGACCAATATTTACAGCCGAGGTGGGCTCAACATATGTTTGAATTAACAAAGACTAACATTTCACCAGGCCTACGATCTCTGGAGACACAACTGCAACAACTTCTCAGACTCATTTTCTCAGTTCCTGCTTGGGAAAGGCATCCCAGAGCATATCATCAAGATGCCAGATGCCGTACTAAGCTCTCCAATGGGCAGGATGCTCATGCCTCAACTGAACCAAGTTATAAACTCCAACAGACAAAACGGTTCGATCCTTGGTATCCAGAATAACTCAACTCCTCCAGGATATGGATCCGCAGCACAATCCACAAAACCCCAATCAAACATCAGGATTGTGAGTAGCTCACAGGAGCTAGACGCAGCCCTTGAATCTGCGAGAAAGTCTTGCGCTGTGGTTCTCTTCACCTCCGCTACATGCCCACCTTGCAGGGCCATCTCACCCATATTTGATGAGGTGTCCGCAGAGGCAGGTAGCAAAGCGACATTCATCAAAGTAGACGTGGCCCAATTGACGCCGCTTCCCGGAAAGAACTATCCTCGAGCAACTCCGACATTCATCACCTATCTGCACGGAGAAAAGGAGAATGAGTGGGCAGGCGCTGATCCTGCTGCTCTTCGGGGGAACGTCCAGCTACTGCTACAGATGACTTGGCCTCGGCACCCTCATGAGTCCCTCAAACTACCCAGCTTTTCCAACCCGAACGCAAAGCCGGTATTGTTCTCAAAAGTACCGCCACTGGCCAAACTTCTGGGCAAGATGGGTTCGGCAGCAGATGAGCCAGCCGTGCAGGCAACCAAGCAATTCATTGAGGCCCGCGATAAGCAGGGCGCCGCGGCCGCGGTCCTCCCGAACCTAGGCGAATTCTCGGGATTTTTGCAAAGATCAGTGCAGACGTTGCACGTTGAGGTTCTCTTCACCATCGTCGACTTGTTTAGATGTGCGCTCGTGGACGCAAGGTTTAGCGGCTACTTTGCTGAGGAGAAGGGGCACACGGCTGTTTTGGCAATCCTTAGACTCGTCAACTCACACAGTGACTGCCCATACGCCTTGCGTTTGGTTACCCTGCAAATGGCGTGCAACTTCTTCTCTACGCCTCTATTCCCAGAGGAAATACTTCGGAACGAGACGTTGAGAGCACCCGTCATCCAACTAATATCTTCGAGTTTCTTAGACGACAGCCACAACAATGTTCGTGTTTCCGCTTCGTCCCTCATGTTCAATTTGGCACTTTTCAGCAACAAAGCCAGACGTGAGAAGTTTGGAGACGTATTGCCAGACGGGGACGCGGTAGAGCTGGCTGCATCTGTGTTAGAAGCCATTGGACAGGAGGAGTCTTCGCCAGAGGCACTGCAGGGCATGCTTCTTGCACTGGGTAACTTGATCTACTGCACACCAAGTGACAGTGAAGTCTCGGATTTGCTGAGGGCGATGGATGCGGAGGACACGATTCTGGCCAAGAAGAAGCAATTCCCAAATGAGATGATCATCGTAGAGGTGGGCTCAGAGCTTCTGGGCAAGGGGCTTAGACGGCCGTAACTTGGTTTGCGTTGGTAGTGATAGAATACACTAGACTTCGTGGCGTTTGGTATAGGTTGGGCGTTGACGCCGTCAAAGAGGTGCCGAACATACACTAGACTTTTGTTTGCAGGGCGATTTGTTTACACGAACGGAGCACGAGTGTCTGTCATCTGATTCTTTCACAACACACCGGCACCGACGCCTTTTTGCGCATCTCTGTGAATAGGCGGTCCTTCGTCTAGCAAAGACGATTAAAACGATCACTTGCTGAATTGGATCTGATTCTCCTTTCCCTCATTTTATTTGCCAACAAAAAGCAAATCGACGACGCTTTTCAAGATACGTACTTGCAACACCCCTGCGTTCCTACCCCAGGCGAACAACACACCGCATAGCTAGTGTGGCGTCACTGCCCCGGCAACTCGGCCCCACCAGCTTTCCTCCTAATTGGGCAACCGAGTAAACAAGCCCGACCGCCTCGAGTTGGGATGTGGGCTTCGCAACGGCAACGATACCACGCAATTTTTGAAGAATTGAAGCAGACCCTTTGTGGATTGTCTCTCGATCATCGACTGCTACCGCCAGCGGTTTATGAGATGCCGGCTCTCTACTCGTCTGCTTCAACCCCGTCTCTGCGGTCGCACGATGGACCGGTCAGAATGGACGGGGGAGGCAATGTTCGTGTCGTTGTCCGAGTGCGGGCGTTTCTGCCCAGAGGTATGTTGGAGGCTTTCTAGGACGGCGTAGAAGAAGAAGGAGACTGACCAAAGAAAATCAGAAATCGAGCGTGGTGCCGAGTGCCTAGTGGAGATGGACCCCATCACCCAGCAAACGACGCTTCTCGTGCCCAACGACAGCGACCCCGCGAACGCGAAAGCAAAGACGAGAAAGGTTATCGAAGAAAAGAATTTTACATTCGACAATTCTTTCTGGAGTCATGATCTCAGCGACAAGTATTATGCCCACCAGGAAGACGTCTACAACAGTCTGGGCGAGGAGTTCCTCGACCACAACTTTGAGGGCTACCACACATGCATCTTCGCCTACGGTCAAACAGGTTCCGGAAAGAGTTATACAATGATGGGAACGCCAGACCAGCCGGGCTTGATTCCTCGAACGTGCGAGGATCTCTTCGAGCGAATCGAATCTGCGCAGAACGAGACACCCAATATTTCCTACAACGTTAGGGTGTCATACTTTGAGGTCTACAATGAGCACGTCCGGGACCTGCTTGTTCCAGTTGTGGCCAACCAGCCGCCGTACTATCTCAAAATCAGGGAGTCGCCAACGGAAGGACCGTACGTCAAGGATCTGACCGAGGTTCCTGTCCGCAATCTGAACGAGATTTTGCGATACATGACGATGGGAGACAGGTCGAGAACCGTGGCCAGCACCAGAATGAACGACACGAGTAGTCGCAGTCACGCGGTATTCACAATCATGCTCAAGCAGATCCACCATGACATGGAAACGGACGAGACGACGGAGCGAAGTTCCCGTATCCGCCTGGTCGATCTGGCTGGCAGCGAACGTGCCAAGGCAACCGAGGCAACAGGCCAGCGGCTCCGCGAAGGCAGCAACATCAACAAGTCGCTAACAACCCTCGGCCGAGTGATAGGAGCGCTTGCCGATGCCAAGGCGGGTTCGAGAAAGCGCAGCAAGGACGTCGTTCCGTATCGAGACTCAATTCTCACGTGGCTGTTGAAGGATTCGCTGGGAGGCAACAGCAAAACGGCAATGATTGCTTGCATCGCGCCGTCGGATTACGAGGAGACTCTCTCGACGCTTCGCTACGCAGACCAAGCCAAGCGCATCCGCACGCGCGCGGTTGTCAACCAAGACCAGATCTCGTCAGCGGAGCGCGATGCCCAAATCGCAGCTATGGCGGACGAGATCCGAGCCCTTCAGCTGTCTGTGTCGGAATCGCGCCGGCGGGAGAAGGATACCAAGGACCAGGAGGAGAAGCTCGAAGAGTACCAGAACCACGTGGCTACGATGCAGCGCATGATGGAGGAGCGCAGTCTCGTCGCCGAGGGCAAAATTCGTAGCCTGCAGACGGAGAACGAGGCCTTGCGGCTGCATCTCAAGCTCGCGCTCGAGAGTCTCAAAAACCCGATCCCGGCCGTCACGATCAAGCCGCCGGAGGCTGAGGAAGCGGAGGATGAGGCTCAGAGAGCCAAGTCAGCGGATCTCGAGGGCAAGGAGGAAAATGGCGAGGACGCCGAGTCATTGTACGACGACTCGGACGACACAGCGTACGACTCGGACGTTATGGAGGATAATGCCAGTGACATGCAGGAGTACATGCGCAGTCTGCTGAGCGATCTAGGCATGTTCCGGAGGAAGATTGGAGACGACAAAGAGCGCTGGGTCGGCGAGGCACCGCCTGCGGCAAGCAAGATGAACTTTTAGAGTTGTAGGTCTAGGGGGGATTCGATGAATGAGTTGTGGACGAAAGAGCTCGGCTATTGATTGTTACGAAGCGCCAAGACGACAATGGTAAGCATGGTGTTTTGGGAGTCCTTCTTCTTCTTCGGGGTTTACTTTGTTTGGGAGAGAAAGAGAGAGAATCCATAGTTTGCAGTCAACACATAGTATACGGCACATCAAGACTCTCGTACTGGGTAGTGAATAAGTGATGATACCGCAGTGCGGGTAAATGGTTGTTTCTTCTGTCGGGACACGTCACGACTGAAACCCGCAGGAACACGATCCGGCCTGTCAGATCTCATGGAAAGTGGGCGGGTGTTCTTTACTTGTTGCCATTGATCTCAAACAGGGGATCCGTTCTGGCGGTGCTTCGTAAGTCAAGGTGCAAGCAGCAAGGCGCGGGAGGGCCGTCGGGGGCCGCTGCGTGCCGCTTGCGCAATCTCTAGACATTCACGATCAATGAGTCCCATTAGGAACACTGCGTATGGGGAATACGCCGAATGTCGAGAGCTAAAGAGGGATGTCGTTGTTAGGGTTAGACAGGGTTAGTTGTTGGTGACGGGAGTGTAGAGAGACAAGGCAGGGATGAAGCATCCGGAAGAGACGACGGCGAAGCAAGCCGGTGAACTACTTTATCAGGGGGAGTTTCGAGACAGCGGTTTGGTTCTTTCGACGGCGGGCAACGTGCTCCGGAAGCCGTTGGCCGTCGAAACTTTGACGTGTGTCTATGTCCGTGTTGAGTGTCAAGCTTGCCAGCCCTAGGAAGCGAATGTGCGACGGGGTCTTAGAGAGTTGTATGGACATCTAGGTAAATGGCTTTCATTTAGGTGTGCCAATTCAAGAGGCTTTCGCAATCGCGAATTCCATAATGCGCTCAATTTGTTATGGAGATTGGCTTTTTGCCTCCTCTTTTTCAGACTTACATATCTGGGCTGTTGAAATGGGCATTGGATGAAGCTTGATGTTTATTCCTGACTATAGTTCGGGTGCAAACGCCGTTTGGGTTTTTGGTTTTCTTCTCCGGGGAGGCTGCCCGAAGCAGGTTGCGATCTGTTGACTTGCCGTAGGACGTTTTGATCGTCACGAAAGATGGTGAGTAGTTGGTTTGCTAGTCAAATTGTGGTCTGTCTATGGCGGCGGTTCATAGCCATACGGTCCTATTTGCCGTGCTTTCCGCGGATGCATTCGTTGGAACCAACCCGTCTCAGATATTCAATGTCGGAGCTTTCTGCGATATACCGTTCCCGAGATCCATCTCAAGTTTTTCTTCCTTTTTGGCGTCAAGGGGTTCGTTCCTGTTCGATATGCGAGTGATTTCTAGAGGATTGCCAAAAGGGCGAAGAGCGCGAAAAAAGGTTGAGTGAACGGGCAGTTGGTTGAGCTAGGCGTCGAACCCGACTCTCGAGCTTCGATGTGTGCGAGTGGTTAGAGAGCGTGCATTAGTGTGACTATGACGAAGTTTCCGAGAGTCAATTGATCTTGTGGGTGCATCTCATTCTCCGCTCCGTTTGATGATGTTGAGCAGCTCAGACGTTGGATGGGATGTTAAGGGTCATAGCTGGATAAGGTGCATGGGGACTGAGGTATGCGGAAGAATGTGCCCTCTTCCACAGTGATTGTCGCAGTTCCTTCCATCTACAAGATGCTCTCGACCGGGCACTCATTGACAGGCAAGTGCTTATCAAGGTAGGGAAGCACTGAGAAGGCATCTTGCCTTGCTCGGATCAGCTCCTCTTCGACACCTTGGAAACTCGCTGGGAGGTTGCATAAGTTGCGGTTTCCAGCGACATCTGCGTGTAAGGTACCTTGCATTCCCATGGCTTGCATTCCCATGGCGGCACATGCCTCGTGCCTGGTCCCTGTTCCTGGAAGCTGGAAACCCCCTGCCAGGCGGCGACCCTGCTCATTTACACCATCCTCAGGAACCGCCGAACCGAAAAGAACAGCTGTATCCGCATGGTACGGAGTAACGTGGGTAATAACCTTCCTTCTCGAACGTGAACCTGAACATCCGGTCTTTGCTCCCCTTGCCCACCCTCCTCGCCGCGACTTATCACTGGCCGCGCCGGCGGCTGGATGTTTCAGGGCGGTAAGATGTTCCCACCAAAGTTCTAGGTACCGTCTCTAGGGTTTCTTCTCTTCTCCTCTGGATCGTCTACTGTGATACCGTCCCAACCGTTCAAGTCACTCGTCGGCTCTGAGTTTGCCAAGTTGCTAGTGCCAGTCGGTTCCAGCGTCTCCAGACACCACAGTCAGATCGGGACGGACGGCCGTGACGGCTGCCGCGGAATGCCACCTTGGGTCCGTACCTACCTGCTTACAGGCTACGGCAGGACCTCACTTCAGGATGGAAGACGCCGTTGCCGTTTCGCCTGTGTGCCTCATGTGTGCAGCGGCAGGTTCCTTCCTTCCTCCACCACCACCACCTCCACCACCACATGGGCAGCAGGAGCGGAAGCAGGAGCAGGAATCGCGTCCGAGACGTCTTCATTCGCCTGTACCTTGCAGAGTACATATGTATCCTGTACGTACCCGTACAGTCAGGTTGGACATTGTGCACTCGGACGGTTCGTGTACCGTCCCGTCTGCATTTCCCCTTTCCCCGTCGAGACTCTGACGAGTCTTCCGAGAAGGTGAGTCTGGAGCCTGCTCACTTCTCACTCGTTCTCTCGGCGCTCATATGCCATTGTCCACAAGACCAAGGTGCCCTGTCCTACTGCGCTTCAGACCTCAGATCTGAGCCCTGGAGTGACCTTTTGACCGGATTTCGAAGCTCCCTGCCCACTCTCTCCAGACAGATCTCCCAGACTTCCACCCTCTAATTATCCCGCCTTCAGCAAATATACCCTGCCTTTTGGGACCGCCTGGAGTGTCGTCATGTGTTGCGGCCCTAGGTTTCTGATACCCCCTGTGATGTAGGTACCTTGCGCAAAATGTATCTGCACTCCATGCTCTGAACTACAAGGAAGAGGAGCACCATCGAGGTATCTTGGGTATCGCAGTGACGAGAGATGGGATGAAATGGGATGGACAGCTTCTTGTTTAATACCCCTACCTCGCCGCGACCTCGTCTCTGGATCTCCTCCTTCCCTTTCTCTCTACCGCCTCTCCCTCGGTCGTCGTCCTGTTGTATCTTTACGATTCTTTGTCACCAACTCCCTGAATACAACCGCCGAGTCATTCAGAGTTGCAAGGAACCCGATTTTCAGCTGCTGTCGTCAGTCGTCACACCTTGTTCTTTCCAACAGGTATCTTCTGGTCCACCTGTGTCCCTCTGTTGGATCCCTGGCACTAGGTAACTTGGGAGGAACACGCCACCGGCGTCAAAGCAAGCTGCAAGACAAGGGCATCTGTTCCTGACAATCAAATCTCCCCTCCCCGCGCCATCTCGCTGTCTGATCTGCCAATACGGATACTCCTTATAGACTACAGATACGTACGAACAGCCTGTATCTGTATCTGTACTCCCCCAGACAAGCCCAAGAAACCCACCAAACCGGTCCTTTCATTGGCGATTTCCAAACAAGCCCAAGCCTCTCCACGTCTTCTCCTACCAGGCCAACAACCACGTTGCCACACACACACACACACAAGCCAAGTCACCAACCAGCACACAGCAACTGACGACGCCGGCCCTCAGGCACTTAAGCGTGCCCCGTCCCCCGTCCCGTCAACGGCCTGCCCACTTCTGCCCCTCG
Organism: Colletotrichum acutatum; assembly: GCF_030867785.1. Classification (NCBI taxonomy): domain Eukaryota; kingdom Fungi; phylum Ascomycota; class Sordariomycetes; order Glomerellales; family Glomerellaceae; genus Colletotrichum; species Colletotrichum acutatum. The sequence continues at coordinate 426,242 of NW_026849003.1, forward strand.
TTGCTACATTAGGCACCGCCGCACTCCACCGAGCCAACCAACGACCAGCGACCCAAAAAAGCAAGGGCACTTCAGTTTGGCAGTGTAACTTGTCACTGTGTCCCGTCGGCCGTCCCTCTTTAAGGTGCCTCTCTCGGTCACGCCTACCCGACCCCCGATCCCCGACCAGGTCCAGCGGGCAGCGACGCAACATACGACCTCAACTTCACCTTCATCCGGACACTTACCTCACGACTCGACACTCGACACCTCTTTCCGTCCTCTTCTTGCTGCTGCGACTTCACCTGCCGTTGCCATTTCTTTGCATTTACTCCTCGATACCCCCTTTCCACCGCCCTCCCAACCACCTCACACGCCATGGCCGCCAGACCTGCCCTCTTCACCCGCGGCCTGTCGGGGCTCTCCCAGAGCACAACCGACCCCAACTCGCCCAGTGTCAGCTCCCCAGCCGACCAACGTGACGATGCGAAGCGCAACTTCCTCAAGGCCATGCGCCCTCTGCCGACACAACACTACTGGAACGTTTACTTTGATAAGTGGGTGCTCCTCCTGGAATAACCACAGTGTCTGTCCTCAGGCGCATGTCCCAGTTCCTACACAACCCCCACCCCCACCACCCCTGAAGCTTTCGAGACTAACTCCCAGTCCTCACTTCAGACAAGCAAAGGACCAGCAAAAGTCGGGCAACGATGACGAGTACAAGGTGCAGCTGGAACAGCTTGGCGCGCAGATAGAATCCGTCCAGGACTTTTGGAAGTACAACAACAACACACCTGTTGACCAGATCAAGATGCGCGAGTCCATATACCTCTTCAAGCAAGGCTTCAAGCCTATCTGGGAAGACCGCCGCAACATCAACGGCGGCGCATGGACCTTCCGCGTGCCCAAGAACATTGGCCCCGATGTGTGGACTCGCGTTCAGCTTCTTGCCATTGGCGAGAAGCTGCAGAGTGTACTGGATGACAGTATGTCGCCCTGTCTCTCCCGTCTCTTGCATCTCCTTCACCACATGCGCAGGTTGGCTAATCCTTGACTTCCTACAGGCGACCAGATTTGCGGCGTCGGTCTGTCCGTTCGCTTCAACTCCCACCTCATCTCCATCTGGCACCGCGACGGCTCCAAGCAAAAATCCGTCGATGCTATCCTGGAATGCGTGCTCGAAGAGCTCCCCGCCGAGCTGCGCCCCAAGGCCGATAACTACTTCTACAAGCGTCACCAGGATCATGCCGGCTTCAAGGCGCCCCCCGAGCTCCAGGTCGTTATTGACTCACAAAAGGCGGCCGCTGATAAGGCCAAGGCTGCGGCCGGAGGTGCGCCGGCTTAGAAGGCTGGCCGCAACCCTCCGCATTCTGCCCCCTTTTAAGCCCTTGCTAGGGGTTGGGAGGCGGTTCTGAGGCCAAGCAGCGTGGCCTCGGCATGATTTCCTCTCCCCAGCCCTTTCTCTTCTCTGCACAAAAGGCAACTCCCATTCAGTGACAGACGCAGCAGTGAGGAGGAACCTTACTACGGCTTAATCTCACCAAACATACTGGGATGGGAATTTATATGGGTTCTGTTTTGTTGGACACGTCAGGTTAAGTCCGTACTCAATCTCATGCCAGGGTAATTGGCAACGCACCAACACGCAAGGAACAAGGCCGGAATAAGCATATCTCATGGGCGTTTTCTTGTTGTCCTCTTTTTTTTATTAGCATGGATATACAACTCGCGGGGGTGATGAAGATATCACGCCCCACGGATGCCAGATGGGCTGCACTGAGATCAGATAGAATCATCATTACCACCAGTACTTACCAAAGTGTTCCAGATACTGCAGCATGTTGCAGTTGCTCGTGTAGATTGTGAAGCTTGAAGCCGTGAAGTCGAAGTTCCAACTATCGAGATAGAAGTAGCCCATAGATGCTATAAACGCGCCCAAAACAAACAAAGAAGGGAAATGCGATCGCCGTGCCTCCCAAACGCCAGCATAATAGGGTATAATGCAGGACCAAAGCCCACCGCAAAGGCCACGAAGCCTCTTATCGTCCAACCAGTCAGTGAGGTAGGTCGACCGCGTGCACGCAATCATCGCCAAACTCCAGCCCGGCGCATGACCTCCTCAAACTCGTCCCTCCTTACTCCCTTGCCTACGCCCGCGCCCCCGTTGGCCTCAAGGATCATATCCCGCAGCACCTCGTCCTTGACGTCCTCTCTAAGCACGGCAGCAACCCTCTTGAGATCCGCAATCGTTATGACATCCCTCTGCCCAGCAGAAGCCGACGCCGAAGAACCTCCAGCCCCAGCACCGGCCCCCGTGAAAAGCCCGAACGCCTCCTCCACCTCCCTCCTCCTGGCCTCCCCTCCACCCCGTTCCTCCCTCTGATGATACTTCAACGCGCACACGGCGAAAAACGGCTCATACGCCACGAAGCCTTCGCCCTCGGGGTCTAAGATCTCGACGAACTCGGCCTGCTCGTCGCGGGAGGAGGGCGGGATGCCGAGGGCGACGAGGCAGGAGCGGACGTCCGAGGTTGGGATGACGCCTTCTTTGGAGTAGCCTTTGAGGGGTTCGGCGAATAGAGAGAAGGCTTCGCGGATCTCGCGCTCTTCGTGGGCGGAGATGTTGTGTTCTTTTGCGAGTTTGGAGGCGCGGGGGCGGGGGACGTCTGTTGTCGAGGTGGAGGGTTTTGAGGTCGGTGGTTTGCGTTTTGCGGGCTTGGGATTGGGTGTTAGTTTGGGTGGTTGAGAATTGCGAAGACAGAGGGTGGTGGCTTACCATTTTGAATCTGTTGGATGGATTTGAGATGCTGAGGTTGTGTTGTGGGATTTGGATGGGCTGTAGGAGGGGTGGTGGGATTTGGAATGTGGTCGTCGCAAGCACGGGTGAGGCAGGTACTGAGAGCTGGAGGTCAATGACGATGGATGCGCCGGGACGAAAGAGCGTCGGGGACGCGTTAATGGGCTGTGGAGTCGCGCTTGTACAGTGTCCAAGCCATGTGCACAAAGTTTCGTTCGCACGATAGCCCGCCCCGCCGTTGCAAAAAAAAAAATCAACATAAAAAGGTTTCGCAAGTTACGATTACTCTCATTTCTTAACCATCACAACCTCACGACCCTCACTCATTGTGAGAAGCATCGACTACCTCAACCATGAGACCTCCCAAACCAGCCCTAGCGCCTTGCGATTGAGCAGAGAGATCGACGACAAGCATGTCCTAAACTGGACCCTACGCACAAGCTTCGCTCGCTCTCTGCTTCACTTCCATCGCCGATCACCTGGACCATTCTCACAAAGATCCTCAAGACCTACGCAACGTGGTCGAAGAAGATACGAGTTTACGGATCTTTCAAAACCGCCTCCACACTCTACGGGTCAAAGCTGCCTAGAGGAAGTGTGCCTCATACTAAAAGCTCCACGGCCTCCGCGCCGGAACTGCGCCCAGCAACCTGGGATCCTCCATTCTCCATGACAAACTCCATGGATGGACTACACTCCTACGGGCTACTCATGCCCTCTTCCAAACGCGGTGCTTTCTACTCGGGGAGTTTCCAACTGCAACATGCTGTTGCCTCATTCGCAAGGCATCGCAACACGCCAAACAAGGCACCCCTCTTCGTGGTTTCCTTTCCTCGTTCCCAGCGGGACGGGACAAGAGCCAGCGTCTTCAAAACATTGAGACGAACCTCAGAAAGAAACCAAATCGTGACATGACACAGCTTCTAAAAAATGCTAGAGCTTGCCGCTTTCTTACCCAGAGCGAGCACGTGTGGACAGTGAAGCAAGATTAAACAAACGGGGGCGCGTCGCAGGACGTACCGCCCCTTCCCCGGCTTACACTCTCGCTTCAATCACTTTTGGTTGTCGCGTTTAGGACCTGTGGGAGACATACTCGTGTCGTGACGATTTCATGTTGATGACTTTGGTACTTTTTGGTCTGAGAAGTAGAAAGACGTGATTGCTGTTCTTTTGATCACACGGTCAAGAGCCTGCCCTCGCATACTGTCTACTTGAAACTTTTGCAAAAATGCTCTCTGGCCTAAACTCCACGGCCCCTATCTAAGCAGCCCCATCACGTCAAATCTTGGAATCAGGAGGTGGACTGTCTACTCGTCAGCTCTGCTCATGTCTTGACTGCCACCCCTGAGCCCAACGGCGGCATCCAAGCAGGCCGGTACCATCGGAAAGAACTGAACGAGAGGGTGGAAAGAGAAAAAACCTGGCCCACTTACTCACTTGAAGTTGTTCTTCATCTCGCGCAACTTATTCATAACGGAAACGGGCTCGCTCTCCCCAGTCACTCTCTGAATCTCGGGGTCCTATCATAACATCCCCGGCGTCAGTGTCTGTGTCTCTCCAAGGCGAAAGTTGCCCGCGAAGCTCCATAGGGCAAAGGGCCTTTGAAAAACTCACCTCGACGCGCATAAAGACGTTGTGTTTCTGTTTTTTTCAAGCGGTCGTCAGCTTATTATTCCCAATTCCAAGCTCCCACCCTTCTCCCACTCCAACCGTTGCAAAAAAGAAGGGGGGAAACCCCAGGAATAACGTACCTTTTCGTCTCCGATCGTAAACTTGCCCTGCGTCTCCTTGTTATTCTCCGCGAACGCCTGCAGCTTCTGGATCGCCTCGTTCTGCAGCACAGACGCAGCGAACTTGACGTTGGATTTGGTGTACTCGTGTCCGGGCTTTTTTTTTTTTTTCTCTCTGTCAGCAACCATTCCCTTCCCCTTCTCCCCAGCTTCATCCTCTTCCTAGGTTGAATTAACGGGAAGGTGGAGACTCACAAACACGACCGTGTCGTCGGGAAGAGAGGCCAGCGTCTTGTTCAGCGCGCTGTGCATCTCCTCGGCGTTGCCCTCGAAGAACTTGCCGCAACCTATTGGGACGCAAGGAAGGAAAGTCAGCAAGACAATCTTTCGTAGCCACGCCCCTACTACCTCAGCTGGGAATCTCTCCGTTGCAAAAAGCATCTTCTCGCTCATGGCATGAACACAAGCCCCATCGCAGTCCAAGCGGGTAGGAGAAGCTGCGTTCGAAGAGCAAAAGTTGAAGTGAAAGGGAAGAAGGAGACGAAGAACCCACCGCTGATGAAGAGCGTATCGCCCGTAAACACGACCTTTTGGTCCCCATCCTGCATGAACCAGCAGATGCTGTCCTGCGTGTGGCAAGGCGTGTGCAGCGCCTTGACCGCGATGCCCTCGCCAATCTTGAACGACTCGCCGTGGCCCGGCATACGCGTCACGCCCTCGCAGTCCTTGCCGCCGATGATGGGGAGCTTATCCAGACCCAATTCGCCTTGCTATTTTTCTTGTTGTGAGTGCGGGTTGAGAGGAAAAGCAGGGGGGGTAGGATACGAGACGTACCAGCTTCTTGTTTCCGCCCGCGTGGTCCCAGTGACTACCAGAGATGTCAGATACGCGCACCAGGTCTCGACGGCATTTGCCCTGTCATTCTAGTTTCCCAAGGACGAGAGAGACTCACTGGTGCGTGTTGACGATGGCGGTGAGGTTAATCTCGCCGCTCTTGATAGCCTTTTGCAATACGGGTGTCACTCTAGAGAAATTCGTCAGCTTAAGCTCGATACGCAACGCAACCGCAATCCAAGATGCCCTTCCTCTTTCTCTCAGAGTCGTGAATAAAGGGGGAAAATACTCACTCGGACGGGTTGGCCGGGTCAATGATGACGGCATCGTTGGTCTTGTCGTCCTTGACTAGGTAGGCGTAGTTGTTACTACTGCCCACCCCTGAAGACACGTTAAAAATCTCATAACAGCATGATGGAACATTCACTCCATCTCCCCACTCTCACCCTCATTCTCATTCAGGAAAAGAGAGCATCAGAGGAATTGGGGGGGAACGTACACATGGGGATCGACTGAATATGCATGGCGTTGGTGAGCGTGAGCTATAACCCCTTTGTGTAAGCTTCCAATTTCTCACAGAATAGCCAATCAACCCGGAATGGGAATGGGCAAACAGCAAAGGAAAAACTCACTGCAGCTGTAACGGTCGCGAGTTTCTGTCTCAGTAGTGGTCTCCTTGCGATGAGGGTATTCATGAAAGGCAATTGTGAGTGTAGAGAGCTGTTTCCTGTTACGCTGCGGTTGTGTTGCGTCGGGAGCTCCTCGGCAAGTCACGGTGACGTTATTACAAATCCGCGAGGGGGGACGACAGACGACCCGCATCCAATTGTATCGTCATACCCCACGTGATGTTGCATACTCGCTACAACTACCACCTCATCAGCGATATCTCCATACAGGATATCAAGCAAGAGCAGTTTTCTCACATATGGCATGTGGTGATGGTATTATTGCGTTTTGATATCTCAGGACAACATCCGCGGCCGGGCTTGACGATTTACGCGACGCCAATAGGTCGCGGCTTCCAAGTCCCCTCAAACTTGGCCCATCCGGTGCCAACGCTCTCTGAAGCCGCATCCTCCTCCATCTCGCCCTGCCCATCTGCTTGTCCCTTGCGCGTAATGTCCTCGGAAAGCTGCTGAGCCGCAAGCATGACGGCCTCACTCGGCGGGGCCTGGACAATTTTCTCCAGCGTCGCCAACAACCGACCCTCGTCCAGCCCATCAATCCATTTCCTCATCTCCGCCCTCCTCCCGGCATCCTGCTCCTCCAGAAATGCGACCACGACTTCGCGGCGCACAGGGGCTGCAGAGACGACGGCAGTGGTGGCGGCCAAGGGACCCGTCCTTTCAGGGGCCTGGCTCACGACCTCGTTAGGCCCCAGGTGCTGCCAGTAATATTCCCAGATCCAAACCAGCGCTTTGCGCGCGGCGGAACGCAGCTTCGCGAGGGACGGCAGCGTCTCATGCGTCGCCTGGTGCCGCAGCTCGACAAAGGTCGCCGGCAGGCCAATAGTCTTTGCCACTGAGTACATGCTCAGCTTGCGTTGCTTATCCTGGTGACCGTCCAAGAGCCCGGTCACGAACCTAGACGGAAAGAGAAGTGTAAGCAACACATACGATCGGCAGACGGTGACGATGATAGATTTGATCAATCAAGGGGTGCACTGTGTACCCGAGTCGGAAAGGCAGGGCTCTCGGAGGCCGGAGGCTCAAGCGATGAATGATCTGGGCAAGACACTTGGAAGCCCTCACCCCCATACTAGGTTCATGAACCACCGCCCATTGACTACAGGGTGAGAAACGAGCTCTGGCATGCTGGATGTCGGCGACGGCCCATGGGAGGTTTACCAAGCCTCAAGCAAATCGAGCCAAGCTTCCCCCGATGCCAGGAACGTCCGTCAGACCAAAGCTCCCAAGTGCACTGCACCCGCTGACGCTTCCCGAACAAGGTGAGACGCCCATATGCAAAACCACGCCGGCTTGCTGGGATTCTTGAAGGGGGAAGAGGGAGGCGTGGGCGTGCTGGTCGGCGCGGCGTGCGTGTAAGTGAGAGCCTGTCTGAGTGAATGTGGCTTCCAGCAGTCGCGCAGATCAGGCGATTTTTGGTGGCCCTTCAGACGGGACCTGATTCGGGTAGGGTAGTGAGAGTTGAGTGGGCTACGAAGGGCGCCTGAGTGGGAAAGAGGGGGGCGTGTGTGCGTTGGATGAAGGATGGGTGAAAATGACAGAAAAGTCAAATAAGGATGTGAGATGTGAAATGCGCCGAAATCCAAATGTAGAGGTGACAAAAGAGAAGAGGCGGCCCAGATCCCTGGAGGATTGAGATTGTTTCAAGCCACTCGCAAGAGACAGACTTCAAGGGCAGAAAGAAGGATGAGGAGGCGGGCGGAAGACGGAACGTAAAACGCCCCAACTAGACTTTCCTTTCTCTCAACTGGCACTCCGCACCTTGAACCTGGAACTAACAAACAGCCCTGTTGGCCCTTGAGATGATGGAGGACAACAGAAAGAGACAAGTGACATATGAGAGACAGAGGAGAGGGAGAAGAGAGGGAACTCTGGGGGACCGTAGACGTACCGACTGAAGGCAGCGGCGTAGGCAGCCCGGACAGCATAGGTGCCAGCGCCGCCCTTGCTCTCGGCGTCGCTGAGGATGGCGGCCGTCAGCAGGGCCGTGGACTCGACCATGTGCGGGCAGTTGCCGCGCTGCATCCACATGGACACCCTCGCGACGGCATGGTGCTGGTCGCTGCTTGGGGTTGTCTTGTTGGTGTTGGTACTTGTTGGTGGTGCTGCTGGTGCTGGTGCTGATGAACTTGACGATGGCGTCGGCGTTGGTGCTGGTGCTGGTACTGGTGCTTGTGCTTGTGCTTGTGCTTGTGCTTGTGCTTGTGCTTGTGCTTGTGCTTGTGCTTGTGCTTGTGCAGCCGTTCCTCGTATCCAAGACCTTGTTGGGGCCTGGGATGCGGCGGCCGCGGACGCTGCTGTTGCTGCCGTACCGCTAGCTTGGGCGGCGGGTGTGGATGATGTTGGTGCTGTTGATGCTGGTGCTGATGCAGACGCTGGGGCAGCGGGATAGAACTGCTGGCGAACCTTGAGCAGCTCGCGGCGATCGCGCCACGGCGTCAGGATGTACTGCACCATTTGCTGGGGGTGTGTAATGTGCCGGGTGTGTGGTGTTTAACTGCGAGAGTGTGTGAGTGGGTGTGCGTTTTGGTGTGTCTGGCTGTCTCTCTGCGCTTGTGTCTGTTTGTATGTGTGAGAGTCTGGACGGAGAGACTTGCCGTACCCAATGTGTGCTGGCTTGGTGGTGCGTGATGAACCTACGGTGTATTCAGATCCGCCCTCGTCCAGCTTTCCTTGACCGGGCTGCCGCTGCTGCTGCTATGCAGACGTGCTATGCTTGCTTGCCTGCCCTTTTCTCAAGGAGCCCAAAGCCAAGTTCGACTCGCGCGTTGCGTTCCGTTTGTCCTTTCCCCCCCCAAAGGTTTCGTTGTCTGCGGCCTTTGCTCCCGACCCCCCGTCTGTCTAGAACTCTAGTGGTCCTCAGAAAAGCTGATGGCTTGCAATGTTTCAGGCCGTGAGTGTGTATCCCCTCTGAGCAAGAAGTCGTTCGCTTTGGTTTCGTTTCCTGGCGTGTCGCGAGGGGGCGCTCGCGGCTTTTGCGTTACGCTGAAGCTTTCTTGCGGGTTTGCGGCTCAGAACGACTGGATTCGCTCGTTTTCCCAGACAAACACCCGGGATAACCGAATGGAACCCGTCTGATTTCGGCTCTTATTTGAATGCCTTCTAGCCGGGTCCAGTCTGATAGCGGGCTTGGGTTTCAAGACTTTGTTGGGGGGAAATGGGAGGAGGATAGGATGGGAGGGAAAAAGACATGAGGTCGAAAAAAGATGATTTTTGGGACGGGGGAACCGCAAAAAGTGTTAAAATTCCCCGATTAGTATCGAATAGCGGCCGCCCGATCTTCAGATCGCACATTACACACTCACCGCCAACCACATTCCACAAACTCATCCACTGACCGTCACTCTCACACACTGGACTCACACTTACTTACACTCACACGCCCTAAGCTACCTACTTACCTTTGTAGAATAATCCATCAGTCTGGGACACGCAGCGCCACCACCTGCAACAAGTAGCACTTATCTCACCTCACCTCACTTCAATTTACTTCACTCACACCAGCCAGAAACGCAAATCAGGGGCAAAAAGCACCGTTCCATTCCACGCGGTTATTCGGACTTGTCATCGTCTTTACAGGGTGCCCTCATGGGACATCAGACGAAGTGAACACTCTCATCTTGATATGTCACTCTCCTATGTTGTCTGGCCATGGCGTTTCGTGTGGACATCCACTTTCTCTCACAACGAAAAGTTGAGATGAGTTGCCGCCGTGTCCGGTCCTTTGGCCCATCATCACAAGCCGGACCGGCCAACCTGAGCATTCCCACGGACTCACTCGATCCACCGAAGGCTGCATGGTACAGCACTTACGAATACTCCTCTCCTAGCTTCACTCAAGAGTAGGCAACAACGTGGGAAAGGTGAGGAGTGAATCAAACCCAACAAACATCATGGACACGTCAAAGCGTTTCTATTCTTCCCGATGAACAATGTCTAAACTTTTTACCATGTTCTCATCAAAGTCCAACTGCGCATGCTTTTTCCCCCCATTCCTGTGCATTGACAGCTGAACCCGGTAGGTAGACAAACAAACACTATCCCAACTCACAAGATCTCTCTAAGACAGGGTCTTCTCAATGAGGTAGATGCCGTACTTGTCCTTGAGCTCCTTCATGATGGGGTCGTTGATCTTGGAGTTCATGGGCGCCAGAACGCCGCGCTCGGAAATGGTGCCGTTGAGCACCTGCTGGACGGCGACACCGCAGGGCACGCCGACGAGCTTGGCCATGGCCGAGTAGCCCTTGGGCTCGCCGTACTCGGCGAGCGTCGACGTCCGCGTCTCGCGCGAGCCGTCCTTGTGCTCAATCTCAAACTTGTGCTGCAGCATCACCATGTCGCGCTCGCCCTCCTCGAACTGCATCTTCTTCTCCAGCGTCGCGCAGAGCGTGTCGAGCGGGTTGCCGCGGGGGGTGATCTTCTCGTCCGAGAAGACGCCGATCCACCGCAGGCCGCTGAGAATGCGCTGCTTGTCCTCGGGGGACTCGAAGTGAGCCTTGCCGACGATGGCGGCCTCAAGGTCGCTCTCGCTCGACGAGGCAGCGCCGACGACGGCCTTGGTGGCGTCCTTCCACGCAATGGGGCTGGCGAGCGTCTCCTGGGCGGCATCCTCGAGGAAGCCAATGTCGACGAGGACCTTGATGAACTGAGGGAAGCCCTGGTAGCGGAGGGTGCCGCGGACAATGGTCTGGGCCTCGGGGATGTTGTAGCGCTCCTTGTAAGGGGTAGAGTCGCGGTTGGGGTAGGCGACGAAGGCGTAGCCGGGGTAGATGAAGTAGGGCTTGGCGGTGGCCATGAGGTCCTTGGAGGAGACGTCGACGACCTGGCCGTCCTTGTAGTACTTGGCCGCGTTGCGGAGGGCGAGCAGCACGCCGCGGGAGGACCACGAGAACTTGTAGCCGAGCGGGTTGTCAGAGGCCTCGGGGGCGGGGAGACCACCGCAGTAGGAGAGGAAGGAGAGGATCTTGCCGCCCTCGCGGTGAACCTCCTCAATGGTCTTGACGGCGTACAGGTGGTCGATACCGGGGTCCAGTCCGATCTCGTTCATGACGGTGATGCCGGCGTCCTTGGCGGCCTGGTCTAGCTCCATCATGGCGGGCGAGACATAGCTGGTAGTGACGACGTGCTTCTTCTGGCGGATGGCCGACTTGATGACGGTCGCGTGGAAGGTGTAGGGGATCAAGCTGATGACAACGTCGTGCTTGGCCACCTCGGCGTCGAGGGCCTTGTCGTCGTTGACATCGAGAGAGATGGGGGTGGCGTGCTTGACGCCCTCGGACAGCTTCTTGGCGGACTCGAGGGTTCTGCAGGCTGCGTGTTGAGGAATTGAGAATTAGTTTTCGGTGATTCTGAGTTTGGTGGTAGATATCGGGTGCTTTGGTATCTGGTACGGGCGGGTAGGGAGGAATGGGAGGAGGTGTTGATGGTGGGATGGGGAGCTTCGTACCAACGGTGACGGGGATACCGGCATCGCTGAGGATGTCAAGCGTCGGCCGGGTCACGAAGCCCGCGCCGAGCATCAAAACGCTCCTATTATTATCAATCCATTAGCGACTGCAAGTGTCTTGAGAGTTGAGCATTCGACGGGAGTGTCAGGCTTACTGGGATGCCATCTTGAAATTCAACTAATTTCTTCCGGGTGATGATGGTATCGTGGTGCAACTTTTTTGGTTGTTCTGTGTGAGTCAATCCAGGTTCCAATAAACAACAGCAGCAGCGGCAGCAGCGAACGGAGGAGGAGGGGTAATTCAGAAAGGGAACCCACCCTACTTGGACTCGAGAATGACGGGAGAGAAGCCGAACTGGAGCCCAATTATTTTCTCTCAATGTCGTAATTCGCGATTCGTGACTCGACGGGCGAGGAAAATTTCCAAAGCATCCATGGTGGGGTAAAAAACCGAAGGTGCCAAGTTCGATCCGATAACGGCGGCCGGTTCCCCCTCAACCCCTCATCATTGGAGTCTGTGAACTCTCTGATGGAAGGTTCGCTCGCTCACTCACCCGCCACACACATACACACACACACAAACAGCGATGGGCAGCACAGAGATGGAGGTGCACGCTCGGTACGGATAGATATTCGTACGGATTATCTCGCACAGTACGGTGGGAAAGGAGAGGAGGGGGGACGGGAATTGGAGAGGGAGGGAGGTGGCTGGGTGTGCAGCTGGGCTACGGTGAGGTCACCAAAGAAAATTTCTAGGGGCCACGGGCGGGGTGTTTTGACCTGGCAGGGCTGGCCAGAACGGCGGGGGTGGGGAGCATCTTCTCTGAGATGATTGGGCGGCTGACGAAAGGTGACAGGGGAGACATGGACCCACATGCAGCTCATGCCATGCCTCGACAGGGGTGCCGTTCGGGAGCCTCTTTTTCGCTTATTTTTAGTGTCCGCGTTGACGATTGCACTTCCAAATTCCATTCCATCCGGCGTCTCTGTCGTGTTGGTGCAAGTGTTGTAGGTTGTGATGATCAACCGCGTGGCGGCTGGTATCATTGATTGCTTAACGTGGAAGGGCAAAGGGACAGGCAAATATTTGTTTTTCGCTTCATGCGTTTTGATTGTTTCTATCTAGGCGCTTTCTAGGCGCTTTCATGGGCCTTTGCCTTTTGCGACGCCTGGGCCACAGATTTGGCCCATGCTTCTATCTCTGGGTATTTTGCCTTTTCCTTCACCTTCCTCCCTTCTTCGACATGAGGGAACAGATGTACTGATGCTCCATAGCCCCCAAAAATACCCCAAGCCCGATTTTTTGATGGGACATCTTCTTGATATCATACATAGTCTACAGGTTTTCGTCGTAAAATCATCAAACGCTTGCGCTGGTGTTGTAATGTGTGTAAGAGTTGTCCTTTTTTTCTTGTTCGTGTCATTAATCCGAGTCTTCGCCATCGGCGTCGTCCTGCTCATCCTCATCCTCGTCATCGCTCTCGGGAGGCTGCCACGACTCCTCAAGCTTCAGGCCCTTGCCCGTACCCTCCAGAGGGCGGAAAGAGGCGCCCAGCAGCGAGGACATGGCAGAGCGAGATGTGTCGAGTTGCGGGTCCTGATCGTACTTGTCGGGGGCGTCATAGAGTCCCATGCCCACGAGGATCTCTCCCTCTTCCTCGGGCTCGTCAAGGGGTTGATAAGGGATAGTGTCCTCATTCGGCACAATAGGTTGGGGCTGCTGGGCCTGCGGCAGCGTTTCGGGGGTGGGCGGGGAAGTGCTAGTGAAGCCGTGCATGTGGTGAGAGTTCCATTGTGTCGAGGTGGAAGACGGCGTAAGATCCGGGAGCGTAGTTGGAAGAGATGGGAATGGCTCAGTGTAGCCAGTGTTGTCTGAGGAGACATAGGCCGGCGGGGCTTGGTGAGGTACGTTCCAGCCTTCGACAGGCAGATAGTTGGATCCATCATATCCTCCAAAAGGGAGTGATAGAGGAGAGAATGAGGCAACAGGTGAGGTATTGCACGAGTAGGCTGCCGGTGTTGGCGGGAATTGCTGGTATACGTGATAGCTGTCCGTATCGTACGCCGACGTGACAGGAGGGAATGGGTACTGTGCCATGCTCTGAGGGACGGCCATCTTCTGTTGTTGTAAGGTCGAAGGGTGCCAGCTAAGGGGACGACTGGGTCGTGACTGAGATCCATAGTCGGGCATCGGGACTTGGTCCATGGGCTGCTGCCTCCGCCTCGCCAGATTTCCCTCGTTGACCACAGTCCTCCTCCTTGCCTGCATGGCTGCTGCTGACCTTGGGCTGTTGCTGGCGCTGGTAGGCTTGGCTACACGCATGGCTCCTGCGTTGCGTTGTCCGTTGGAGCCTCGAGATAGCCTCCGTGACGCCTGGGAGAGAGCCATTTGTCTCGACAAGTCGTCCAGAAAGATGTCGGTGTGATAGGGTGTGCGAACAGGCCCGGGGAGGACGCCTCCCATAAGTGTGGGCATCATCTTGATTGATGTGTGCGTATGTGTATGTTTGTGTGTATGTGTAGTAGGTGCCGGACAAGTATTGTGTTGTGGTGAATAGAGATGATGAAGGTGGGAGAGGTTGCGGGATGTTTGTTTCTTAATTAAGAGTCCACAGTCGAAGGAGATGCGGTAGATGATGATGATATACGTGATATGGAAAGGACGGACTCAGCCCAGGCTATGTATGGACAAGAGGTCTTGGTCCCAAAAGGCCCAAGGGATTACAGTAGCGAGAAAGGACATGGGTGATACTAGATCGGTCTTGAAGGATAAAATCAAACCTTAGCTCCAGTATCCGTAGAGGAGCAAGTCGTCCAAGGGTGCGAAGTGGGCCAACAAGTAATTCAGACCATGAACGGTTTGGCATGTGTGTGTATGTGTGTGTGTGTGTGTGTGTGTGTGTGTGTATGTGTGTACTTCGTACCAAGAGGCAGCGAACGCGGGTTGCGTGCATGGGTGGAGGATGGGATGTTGATGGGAGGTATCCGCGCAGCCAGCGCAGGCGGCAGGCGTCCCAGGCGTGGCTGGCCAGGGGGGGTACGTACTGTTTCTGTGTCTCTTCGTGTGAGCGTATGGGGTCCCGGTATGGGTGTGTGCTCCGTAACTTAGGTGAGTGTGGACTGCATAGTATGGGAACGAAAGAAGATGTCTGGGATTCTAGGTACACTAGATGGTAAGGGGGGGCGGCCAGCGGGCTGCGTCATATGGGTTGAGCATGGATCTCACCACGGAGCGTCGTGCATTTCGGGGTCGAAGCAGACGAGGCGGCTGACTCCCCTTGGGGCTCGAGGTACCTCTTACAGCAGGTACTCCACGACCGCCGAGGGGGCACGTACGGGGGGGAGGGGAGGAGAGGAGAGGAAGAGGAGGGAGGCACTGGGAGTCTGGGAAGCATGGGACGGACTTGTCGATAGCGCTGGTGTGCGTGTGGGCAAAGCAGCGGTGGGTGTGGATGTGGGTGCGGAAGTGGATGAGTGGTTGATTGCCTCGCCTCGCTGGCCTCGCTGCCCTGGTGCTCTGGCTTAGATTGTGTGGCCCTGGCCTCTCTGGCACACCGTAGCGTGTGTACGAAGTAGTAAACGGGCACGAGTGGACACACACACACACACACACACACACACACACCAGACTCTAGACTCTGGAGGAGGGATGGATGGTTGGATGGATAGATGGATCGATGGGATTACTGTGCTAGGGAGGGAGCGTCGGCGGTGGGTGGACGAATGGAGAGTGGAGCGAACCAGGTTGCGGTGCCAATCCAACTGGACGCTGTGTGCTGGCTACCTCGGGACTTAGGACTTGGTCGGCGCCGTGTGAGTGAGGAGTGAAGGACCGCCGAAGGACTGAAGGAGTGACTGAGTGTCGTGTCTCCATTGTTTGGGTAACAGAACGCACCTGACATGGGACTTGGACAGCCCTTGAGAACGAAGTACGTACTATCTACGTTCCCTTCACCTCGCACCGCGCCATGCCAAACCGACTGTGACTGCAGTGCCATGGCGGGATGCAAGGTTCGAAGATGTACGACCAAGACAAAGTGCCTGTGGGACAACGGCACGCAAGGTATCGTCCTGGTCAACGGGTGTGCGGGCACAGGCCGGGGGGGGGGGGTTCCAGGACAGGGCATCTGGTTCTGATTCTGATTCTGGGCAAATGGCTGGGTCTTGGGAGGGAAGACTCAAGACTGGACAGGAGAAAGAAAGTCTAGCACTTCATGTACCCAAGCACTTCCAGTGGCACCCCCAGAAATGGATCATGGTCCACGGAAAGGGGGGGGGGGCGGACCCTCGCGGGCGGTCAAGGACGCAAGGAAACCAAAGAGAAGATGGATGGAATGTCTTTGGCCCCAGAAAGAACCGCTCGGCCCAGGCGCTCACGCCGCCAGGTCGGAGTCTGGGACTCTGAGAGAGATGCTACCCCTGCTTGCGTCTCGTGCAACACCACTGGGCTGCGGTACGGATGCTTTCCAGGTTGCTGTTCTGAGGCACGGGTGTAAAGTACCGCCAGCACCACCTAGCTCTATCCGTACACTAGTGCCACCAGAGAAGAGTGCGCCGTCTGCCTGTCCAGGGACCCAAAAGTTTAGAAGGGGTCCAAGGGAAACCACGCGCGGCGCCGCGGCAGGTCTCGTTTCCTCGACCCTGAGGGTGGCCTTATTGCATTGAGTTGCTGAAGTCCCGTCACCGTCCGACCAGTCATATGCCGCCATCGAGAATGGAAACACCCCGGCACGCCTAGTTTGAACTGACGGGTCGGATGAGAAGGGGAGTTGCAGTGCTAGCCCGTCGGGGATCTATGGAACCCAAGGGGAGAGACACCTGCTCCTGGGACCATCAGTCCATCCATGACCGTCATCCCTCCAAGGCTCCAAGCCTCAAGCCTCCCCTTCCCCCTAGGCCCCTAGCACGTCGACGCTGGTACGTGAAGATGGGGATGTGCATCTTGCGGCTTGCCTTTGCATGTTTTGGTGGTTTCCGAGAAAGTGCCACCCACCTGGCTGCCTGCCATTGATGATTGAAGACACAATGTCCGTACGCATACCGTGGTGCGTGTGTGTGTGAGTGTGTGTATGAGTGTGTATGTGTGTGTGACCGAGAGATCCTCCTGCCTGCCAATTTGGAAAGGAGGAACTTGCATCTCCACTACGGCATGCGCTTCTGATACCGAGACGGCTGATGACTGGCAACATCGTGGATATGAGACAAATATTCACCTGTTCCTTGGAGCCTGTCCGCACTGCACTAGGACTCATCGTTGAGTCGTTGTGTTTAATAAAGCGTAGCGAAAAACTTTCCAAGCATCGTACGGTCAATACTCCGTCCAGAAAGATCCAAGGCAAAGAAAAACAAGATGCGGAAAGCACAGACTTCTGAAAGCCCACGATCTCCATCGGGGTCTTGGTCTCAGGGCGCAGAAGAACTTTGAGAGAAGCACGGAGATGGCTCCGCATGAGGGATCCCCTGGTCGGGCAGTACGTACTCATTCAAGAAAGTACGCCGGCTGCCAGGTTGGCTATCGGCAGAAACTTTGCAGGCTATGATGCGATGTATGCTTCTATCGCTTCCCCGATGCCCTACGCAGTATACGAATAGACCTCAAGTAGCGAAACCCCGCTCTGCGCTTGATGGTACCCAGTTCAGATGGTGAGGTAGGTTCCATATCGAATCCGTGGTGTTTGTTTGACTCACGCCTGCCGACCAGACCACGCTCTTGGCGTCGACCAGACCAGACTACCATGTATCCGTAAGAGAAGACCTGTAGTTCCTTGCTGGGCATCGGCATTGGCCGTGAGAGATCGTACGTATGCGCGTGCAATAGTCTACCGGTAGGAGGACGTGCATGCGGAGTCCATACATGGACAATTTCAAGCCCTGTTGAGCGACAGCTCAAGGTACGAAACGGAACGTTGATTGTTTGCAGCCATCCTTGTGGTCAAATGGGGCGTGTGCCAAGGGGGTGTGGGAGCGTCGACTGACAAGCCGCTTTCCAAAAGGATGGTAGGTGGGACGGATGGGAGCGGATCACAGATCTCGCTCAACCGACAGTGTTGGTTTGCAGTTCTGCTCACACACCCCCTGGCCCTGGACTCTGGAGGATGGTTTGCGGAGACAGCGGCGAGAGGCGGTACGGATTTTGTTAGGCACCTAATCGAACGCACGCGCAGCGTGTGTGTGAGTTGCGGCTTTGGAATTTAGGTGTGGGTGTCGTAAGTAACGTGTCGCCTTCTTGGCCTTCCTTCCAAGGGTCAACCACAGACGGAATGGAGTCGCAGTTTGTACCCGTACGGACACCTAGCCTACTGCGTAGGTAGGTGTTGATACAACTGCGGGAGAACAAGTCAAAGGCCAGGAGGCCGAGTCGACAGAAGTTGTCACAGGTCATCTCATTCCAAGGGGACAGCCAAATTGGCAATACTCCGTACGCCAGGTAGGACAGCCAGCCCATGGGCTACTGTGCAGCCTCATTGTTTCGCTCAGACTTGCTTGGTGAGGGATCCGTACGTTTGGAGTACACTGAATGTGGCTTTGGGATGCACCCGCTTAATTCTTGTGCGGTGGGAGCTGAATCTGACGAGGAGTATGAATCAACCGGAGATGGTGGATGCGCATGTCCTGGACAGGAATAGAGTGGTGGCAGCCCGAAAGCCATGGGTCGTGTTGTTGCAGTGAGTGGTGGGTGAGTGGGCATTAGTTAATTTTTATTTTTTTTATTTTTTTATTTTTTTAAATGCTATCCGGAGACGCAGGCGGCGGACTTTGTTCACGCTCGTCAGTCTCAAGTGGTCCGGCCGAGATTATCTTGATGACCCGGTCATGCAAGCATAGGCTTGAGTCGTAAACGTGGGTGCCATCGGTCATGAGAGAGGAAGAAAAAAATGTTGCGTATCCGTAGACAGGTCTGTCGATAGATCCGCATCGCGGGCATCGCGGGGGCTTCAAGCTTCAGCCAATGAGATGTCGAGGTGACAAGCCATCATGGTTCCTCCACTTCAGGTTCCATCCATGATCATGTCTACTGTGTAGGTCAGGGAGGCAAGCATGGACTGTTTCTTGGTTTTGGCAAGCCGGTGCGGGCAAAAAGTGTGATGGCAGCGACAGTCCGACTCCCGAGCGGGCAAATTGGCGGCGGATTGGAACGTGGGATTGCAAAACCTCCGATATGGATCATGGATGTCGACGCAAAGGATGTGAAAGACGCTCACACAGCCAGCGGTCGAGGAACAACGAACAAAGGCAGTTAGTTGGTCGATGAATGGAGGATGGATGGACGGCATCACTCAGCCAGCTTGGCAAGAAAGTACTGTGTACCGATCGCTTAGCTGCCAACTGCGTTACGGACGAAAGTATATCGGTACGCAGCCATCCGCCTTTTCTTTCCGAGCTTGGCCACTCCTTCATGCCCTGGCCTCAAACAAGAGTCAGCTGTCCCCCCAGGGCGTGGTATGGGTGGCAGAAGCTGTAGGGTGCCGAAGGTCCAAATTCCACAGGCATGGGCATGGTGTCTTGTGTGGACAGAGCACAGTATCCATAGAATGCAAAGGAGCAAAATGAGGAAAGGCGAAGAGGGCACAAGGAAGATGAGGGGATGACACTTGAGGTAAGAAACGCCAAGCTGGCGAGGAGCGGTTCATGGCAGTGGTGGCAGTACTGTGTACCTCACCCCGTAGCGCAGGTTGAAAAGATGGAAGGAGAAAAGGGAAGATTGCGAAGGTCCGGTACCTCGTCAGGAAAGAGAGACGGGATGAATGCGCGACAAGGTAGTCAATACTTGATGTTTAGTGAGACATAGATGGATGCCGAGGTAGTGGAAACCTTGCACACAACCCCCCTTACCGGGCAAGAAGCCCCAACCCCCGGGAATATGAGAAGGAGTTCAATCCAATCCTATCCGCTCCGCAACAGATATAGCATCGCTACTGCCGCTTGTAAATCCGTAGGAACACTATAGTAGGGCGATACAGTAGCAAGGGCCAGCAGAAACGGAAGTTTGAGAGGACCAGGACCACAACGACGGGATCAATCAAGGGCAGCGCCTGCTCCTGAATCCTGACAGCGCACTGCGCAGTAAGGTACTTCGTATTCCGTGGAGAGTAGAGACAGACGGGACAGGGCGAGAAACGGAATGGCATGCGGCCAGACACGAGGCTCAAAGATGAAAAGAAGGATCCCAGAAAAGGATCCAGGGGCACAGGCCAGGGCCAGGCGGAAGGCACGAATCTTTGTCACCCTGTCTCCTTGCTCCGTACTCCATACGGAGTAGTTGGAGTCAAATTGGAGACCGCAACTTGCAAGTTCTGTGCTGCGACCTGACTTGCCATAATTGTCTAGCGTCTTAATTACTCATCACTTTCGTGAAGTCAAAGTGGGCTGCAGCAGACTGTGTGACTGGGCATTTGGGAGAGGGAAGGAGAAAAAAAAAAAAGAAAAGAAAAAAGCTAGATGCGGAATCGCCCCTCCCCTCCCAAGCAGAAGTGAAAAGGCGGCTGCAGTTACTGACGGCCCCCACCCTCTCCGCCGTGCCTAGGCACGCCGCACGAAGTACGGAGGGAATACAACCAACATGGCCTGTGGTGAGAGGATAGCATCAAAGTGCTCCATAGGTAATCCACGCATCGATAGTGTATTATTGTCATTGGTCGATTGCTGCAAGCGACAGCGCAGGAGAGCCAGGAGGATAGCATGTTCGGACAGATCTCACAATGATCATGTTAATTGCGTCGCCGCACGCTCTCTATAACGCGACACTCAGATAATACACTTAGGTACACGCAGCGTCGTAGAGCTACCTAGGTACTATGTATTCGGAAGGTAAGGTAGGTTGGCAGGCACATCAAAAATGACCGAGATGCACCGCAGCAAGGTAAGGTAGTTTCCGGACAGTACGGAGTGACGATGGAACTTCCATGGCTGGGGAAAGTAGCCGTAAGCAAGCAGTACGTACCCACCGTCGAACTTCGAACAGCCGCCCATGGATGTTGAACCTGAGCCAAGGGCATTCCCTCTACGGCGTAGGTAGGTATCTGTACCGGACTGGCTGCATAGAATCTGGTGCGGCAAGATGTAGCTCTACATCAGCTGCAGGAAGGAGCGGCAGGTGCCTACCTTAGGTAGGTACCTGTGCAGGAGGATGGCGCCCAAAAGGAGAAGGCAAGAATTACAATCTCAGGCAGGAATACCACCCGAGAACACGAACACCATCAGTGGGGGCACTTGCTTTGCTGTTGACTCAATGCTAAAGAGGGAAAGGGCACGCAGGGATCCTGTGGCCTCAGGCATAAAATCGTTCAGCCTGAGGTGGTGCCAGGTGGACTGATGCATCCCGCAAGACTTGAGCTTGTCGACTCCAAGTTCCAATGAGAGACTTTAGCTAGCGTAACTCGGCACCACCACGTACCACAAACTGTATCCGTACGCTCACTAACAACCTGCATGCCCGTCACTTGTCTAACCATGGCCCATGCCACGGATGGAGACGCCTGTCATCTGAGGCGAGCCCGCGATTGGGGAGTTTGGACCCATACACCACCACATTTCTCAGCACCCCATCACCCAGTCTCTATGTACTACGGAGGCCGGTAATCTTTTTTTTTTTTCTTCAGGCCATGTTCCAACTTTCAGCGCTTCTTCTGCCCCTGTCTACGCCAGTACATCCGGTACCCAATCTCACCGACAACATCCCCAGGCCGGCCTACCCTACCTCCTACGGGGTATGGGCTTCCTTTCAGAAGGGGGGCACGGGGATGTTGCGCCCCTTGCGGTGTGTGTGGACGCCAATACTGTGTCAATATCGGTGGCATTTGGAGCCTTGTGCAAGCAGACGGCCTGTGAAGCGAGCTCATGTTCCACCTTGGCTAGGTCTCCTGTGGTATCAGGCGCGGTGTCTCGAGCCCACAACTACTGCGCTGGGAGGTTGAGAACTGGGCCCCAGCCGATCTCCCCTCACGCCCCGCCCCGAAGGCCTAGCGAGCAAGCTCCTCCATCTGCGGCTGTGCTTCAGGTCGTTCCCTCCCATCTGAGGATGTCTGGACGTATGACATGGACGCGCATTCAAGGTCTGATGGGCCAAGCCATTGGTGTTTTACTCGTCATTGCTGACTCTTGAGGGCAGCTTTGCTCCGAGACTTCAAAGATCAAACTCAAGAATGCCTGCATATACAAAATATCAGAGGTGCTGTGCCAACCCTATTCGTACATCGCGATCTGGAAACAAATCACAAAGTCTTCCAAAGGCCCGAGAAACTACCGACAAGCTCGTGGTTGTTTGGGGACAACGAGAGCGCCGGATGTCAGGCACAAGCTGGGCATTATTACGGGCTGTGCGAGAAATGCGGTCCGGTTGGCCCAACGGGTTGATTACAGCCTGCTCGTCTATGGATGGTGCGCAGCACGAAGTGCCTCACACCTCCTCCAGCTGCTGGACAAGCCAGGCAACTTCCGGACATTACACGCAAGGCTTTGGCAGCCGCTCTGATTCTTGGGTTTCCACCAGTCAGTCCCTGTTCCCAGACAGCTTCGAGAAGGTTGAAGTGGACAGGCCGCAGGTGATCCGAGATCGAGGGGTCTTGTCCACTCCAGGAGAGGAGATTATGGTCAGGGTATCCACGGTATCGATAAAGCGGTGGATACATTCAGAGGAGAGGCCCTGCCATCCTGGTACTCCCCGAATCCCCAGGGCCAATTTCCACGTCACTCCTCGCTTTGAATGTCCAGCGGTTAGAGATCAGCTTCCGCAGATGCCATTCCTCTCAAAGCCTGCCCTGGACTGCCCGGCAAGCGCTGAATCGCATCAACCATCAAGCAGAGGCACTGACAGGGACTCCAGGCCAAGGTACCGCGTTGGTATGGATCAGCAAGACTTGTTGGCTTACGTCCGCTCATTCGCTCCCTCGCCTTGTTCCAATCTCGTGCGGCAGCAGCATTGAGTTCCCCTCGATCGTTACTACATCTGACGTTCACCTATCGTTCTTTGCCTCTCCGCCTCTGTGCCTTCCTGTCGTGGAATCCATCGCCGCTGTCAGCTTTCGTCCTCTTGTTCCGCTGGGCCACCTCGGCCAACGCAACACAGTATATTTGTACGGATATACGGAACTGTGGCGCGGTGGGTATAGACACAGGGCCGGCGTCCATTTCACGTTCTCGCATTTCTCTCACCAGCAGGAAACCCACTTAGACCGCGGACGCGAGGGGATCCCCTTCAGGAGTAGTGGCCTGGACTGGTCTATTTAGTCATTCTGTTGCTCAACTTGCTCATTGCCAATTTTCCAGGCATGCCGCCAAACCCTCCAGCCATGGGCGTCCGCCTGGCGGCTGGCGCCCTTCGATTCAGTCCAGTCTCACCTTCGGCCTAGCCATCAGGCAATCACCTCGGCGTGTGTTGGGCCGCACTTTGGAGTGCTACACCCCTACGGATACGTTGGCACAGCGGTGGTGGTTGATAGTGTAAGATTGCAAGTGCTTGCTTGATCGCCAGCGGCGTCTGCACATCTAAGCTACACTCCTCACTACACTCATCATCATTTGGTGGAACCATCTTTGATTTTCGATCAGCAACCCTTGAGGACTGACAAGGCAGGCGTAGCCATGATATTTGTTACAAGTATCTTTCACAACATGCGTCCCTTAAGTATGCCGATCATGGTCGCGCCGACTCTGACAACCCCGAATCAACTCGCTTCTCTCCACTTGACCGCTTGCAGCCCAGTTAGGCTGGAGGTATACATTTCCTCCGCCGTGATTGACGAAGATGCATATAGCTATGCGTCCGGTTTGGACCCTCATGATTCCTGCTATGTATCCGTACGAAGTATGCACATGAAGTGCCACTCTAGTCTCGGTTTTTCGTCAGGGTGCCGCATTCCGCCAACACGTATCCCTGACACGCTCTCCAGACTCCAGCAGGCGCATCGAGCGGCAACAGCACCGGGGAGTGTGCAAGCCTGCCGGGTTTTAGGCATTCAACAGGACTGGTCCAACAGCGCTTGGGTGTTTGAGTGCTAGGAAGTCTCATCGGAATATCAGAATTTAGAACGGGATGGGGGGCCGGGGTTGACTCAGGGTCTCCGCCTTCTTCGTGTCCTGCGGCTGCAACTGCTGCAGCGTGCACTCAGGCCGCACCTTGCAGCCTGCATACGCACCTATTCCGTTCTTTTGCGGGCTACCAAGACGGCATGGGACTCTGGGTCTGGCCGCCCTGGACTCACCCAAGCACAGCCGTCTGGATGGGATGGGACGCGTGAACTCGCGAAGCACACACGCACACAAGCACACGAGACACTGTGCACGTGACCTCATTGTTGCCTCGCTCGCTTTCATCGTTGGTTTTCTTTCCATGTTCGTTTCATCCAAACGCCATTGACGGTATGTGACCGAAGGCTTGTCGATGCCACAACAGTTCGAAGTTCTGACTTCTCAGAACACGCCCTCCACCCCTTCCCAGTTGGCGACAACGGATCCCTCCCGTTTCCCGGCTGAAGACTTTCTGCTCTCATCAGACGAATCCTCACAGGAGAGACGATGCTTGGATAGTATCTTGCAGCAACATAATCAAGCGTCGCGCAAAGTTTGCCGCCCAATGATCTTGTCGCCCTCACACACCTCACCTTCGCCTGTGTACTTACATCTTACGTCCGGCGAGTGTTCCTAGGAGACTTACCCCTGCTACCACCACGTCACCCATTTCAACCTTTCGGCTGACGCTGAGTCTTGGGAACGTTCCATCCGCTTGATTGGTTGATCATTGGGCCAATGGACGCAATGCTCAATTTCGACGTTCTGGATCACGCCGTCACGCCGTGTGAAAGCATCGCGCCGCGTGCCTGCAATTTTCATCCAATTTAGGCTTCGTCGATGCACATTTGACATCCTAGAAGCTTCCCGATATCCGGCGAGCTATTGCAGACCTGGTTGAATCATCTGTGGAGCTTGGTAACACTCTCTACAGTCTGCACTACTCAGCACTCACCAACCCCTGTGGCCCTGTCCTGGCTCATGACCAGACCATTGTATGCGTCGCTTCTCTGCCACGTAATTAGCAACAGACCTTTGGGAGACAGCACGCTGATCGTCCTGTCTCGCTGCCCATCCAACCTTTGCTGACAGTAGGAAGCCGCGAGCAACGCTCGTTTCGTTGGTGTTCCTAACATCAGGTAAGGTAGGCACTTGGACAGCGCCCCGGTCATTCGAAAGTTGACGCCCTGGCTCGGTAGTCTTCAAGGTTCGTGGACCACCTGCCTGAAGAGGCGATATTCCATCCCTCTCCCTGAACGTTCCTCGAAACGGTGCCAAAGACGCTTCACTAGCGATGGTGTGAAGCTTACAGGCAGAGGTACAGACAATGATCTCTTCATCAATGGTGTTTATTGCGGCACGGTGCCGCCCTCACCCACTGCGTACGGATACCAGGTAGGTGCAACAACCCGCTAACAGAATAGCCCCGCGTTCACAAATGCCTGGTCACTTGGCTTACGCTATGAGCAGTGAGCACTGAGCAGTGAGCACATATCCCCTACCTTATGTGTCCATCTACAGGCTAGCCTAGTGTTAGCCAACTTTTCAGATCAGCAAGCCTTGCCGAAGCGGTATCCCTGCACCACTGAGATAGACATAAGTGCGGAGACGGCTGATCAGAATTAGCTTGAATGCAGCCAAGTACCAACTGCTCCTAGACGTGTCTCTCAATCCGTACGGATATACCTAGGGCGCCAGGGTGCTACTGCCAGTATTCCGCTGCTGACGTCCGGCTGGTCACTGATTCCCTCGCTTCACAAACTTCTTAGGGGGTAAGCCGTGAGCCCTGGAGACCTTGAAACCTAATGCAACACTCTCTGCGCACATCCGCCTGCGGCCTGCCTAGGACAGCATGATCTTCAGTGGAATATATCACTCACCTAGACCCTGAGCCTACCACCTTGTCGTTGGAAGCCACTTTGGCCAAGACTTTCGACTCATCTATCTATTGTGGCTACTTACACAGTACGTCTGCGCCTCTATCCTTCCAACGTTCAGGGGCCAATACAGTATGGAGAAGACTACCGTGTTATTCAAGGGTGATCACAGCCAGGCGAGACCTTTTCAAAGTCTGAGCCATTAAGCCCTGCCATTCACACTGGCCGGGTCACACGGCTACTATCCGTGGGCCACTTGGACTTGTCACAGAGGTTGTCCTCCAGCATCGGTGTATCTCGTCACCGACTCACCATCCACTGTCCAACATTGCGCATCACCGGTGCACATTGCAAAAGTCTCGACCGAGTCAGGCTTACGCCCATATGTTTCTCGCGCCTCCGTCGATGGCTCGATACTGACTAGGTATCACTACTCATAGCCCACATTCCCTTTCATGCGTTCTTATACTGGCACGCTTCGTCCCTTTCACGGTCTTCTTTCAGTTGTCGACTTATCGAAGGATGAAAATCCTCGCTGCCACGTTCTCGCTCATGCACCAATACGAAGCGGTGACCAAGATAAGGCAAGCTCGCCATCCCAGCCATATCCTAGGGGTCGCTAGGAATTTTGGTTGTCAGCTTTGTACTGTGCCCATCCGCGCCACAAGGACGCGTGGCTGATTGAAGCCCTCTCGATTTAAGACGTCGACACGGATACGGTTCCTTGGTGCCAGACGTCTCCCGATTTCTCGAGCGGCTCAGTGCCCTTCGGACAGCAGCCGTCTCTCCTTCCCTGCGCATCATGTACCGGGGCCATTTACATACGGATAGTGAAGGCCAGCGATCCTACTCCTTGTCAGTCGGCGAAAGTCTGTCCGACCATATTTGGTTTCGTGCACCAGGCCATTCAAGGGCGTGGCTGGACAGACGAAAGCCAAATCTGCTTCCGCCAGATGATCAGCATGCAAGTTTCCCCATTCGCGCACGATTGACGAGTCTTGGACCCCCGTCCAATGCATTATCCATATGTACGGATACCTGGTGCTGGGCCGTCCAGGTATTCGATCTGGATGTGAACCAGACAAGAAAGCACGCACGCACGCACGGTCAACTGAGCTGGTGCCTGGCTGATCTTGACTTTGAGCGCTGAAGTTTGATGCTACAACTCCACTGCCGACCTCAGCCATTTCAATACACACTGCTTCGTTGCTTCAAGTCGTATAAACCCAACATAAGACGTACAGTATGGAGTACGGATACAGGGCCAGGGGTATCTCTGGCATGGCGGACGATGTACCCTGCGGAGTGCTTCTTCTTCCAAAAGTCACCGGGCTTTCTCGTCAAATATGAATACAGCCTTGAGTTGGAAGCAATCAGTGAAGATGGCGCAAAGCAATTCCTGCCAACCTGCCAGGTGACTACGACCCGCATTTTGCACAAAACGGGGCATCAAGCTCAGATTACCACCACTTATGGGGTCCGCGACAAAGTAACAACAGCCGCAAATCACTGACGTGTTTACTGCTAGCAACAAGACCTTTCGGACTTCCAAGGTTCCATGGGGACAATATCATGCTCGAGCTAAATAAAGCCCGGGCGGCGCTCGGCCGTTTGTGCTCAAGGGGTGGTGTGCTAACTGTGTCTTGTTTAGCATTCTTTGATGAACAGGCGACAGGGCAGAACAGTCAAGCCCTCGGTGAAACCGGGGCCTACCGACAAAAACACTTTAATGCGCAAAGCTGTCATGCCGGCTAGCCAGGCTTGAGAAGTCAGGGATCTCAGGGGTTAACTTTGGTGGGTCAAGCTGTATACGTACTAGTGGACAGTCCGTCTTATGGTCTGCCAAAGATGAAAATGAAACAGGGCAGGGATAACAGGCTTCCCAAGGTCGCTTTGAGGTTGTCGACTAGGAACCCGCCAACCCTCGAACCAGCCCTGGTCCACCAGATGATCTACTGTTCACGCGCGGGCCACCGAGAGAACCCCCTGAAGACTGATTGGGCGTCTTGCATGGATGGGGGGACTTGACAGAAAGCACCGACCATCGGGACGATACAACGGGGCGAGACGGCGCCATCCACGGCCATCCACTTCTTTGAGCATTCTTCGGGTTCAGAATTCCAGATACCGGTAGGTATTCAGGCTGCTTTAAGTGGTTCGGTTCGCGGGAGTATGGATAGCTATATTTGCCTCTTGGCCACTCGGCGGAAGTACAGCACGGCTCATCAGCTAACAACACAAGGAGACTGAAGACCTCTCACTCGGACGACTCAGCAAGAATTCGGGTACGGAGTACGTATGAAGGTGCCGTTTACCTTCTACCACACCACGCGGCGGCAATTGCAGCTGCCCATGAAGATCTAGTCCGACCGAATGCGGGAACCAGCACACACACGCACACACAATTCCAGACATGGGCCATGATATGGCCATGGCTTGTCATCGAGCGAGCTAGGACCCCGGCCCTAGTCCCGGCCCCAGAGATTTCAACGTGCTGAAAGATGCCAGGGATTGGTTCGGAGATGATGAGCCCCTTGTCAGACAGGAAAGGGCAGCGTCAGTCGCCTAGCGTAACCCAGCGGGACTGGCTTGGAGATGGACAAAAGTATCCGACCGGTGCCACTCTTTAACCAGTGCCATGGGCCCAGCACCCTTTGCGATTTTAGCGGCTGTCTGACCGGGTAATGGCAATCAAGGCGTTCTTCACGGTGGAGCGGCTGGGACCGGGGATGATCTGGCTGCCGGACTCTCTCCGGTATGTCCTCTGTTCTCTTGCAAAAAGACTCGTCGTTCAGTTCCATAATCATTGACTGGAGCTTCAGCATTCTGATACCTGGACAGAGGAAGCATGCGGACGGTTGGCATACCATATGCTACGCGAGCGAGGCTATGGGTATTGGGTACTCCGCACATCGATACATCGAAAGTAAACCAAGCTCACGAGATTTGCGAGAGCAAAGCCATGAGCACCTGGCCTCAAAGCCGGACACTGACAGTCATTCTCAGCAGGTGAGGACCCATCCAAGGCCAGCTGGATCTTACGATCTGGATCAAAGCAACCAGACAGAAGATACGGGTGCTCAACAAGTTTGCGATGCAGATCATGACTCGTCATAGCACGAGAGGCGGCTCCTGTGAGCCGGGCGCAGAGAGTCACGATGAGATATGCTTGTAAAGTTGAAGACATTGGCTGCATCTATTTGTAGAGGCTGCGCCAGCTGGTCAAAGGTATCCAGTACCTTGGTCTAGCCAGCAGATGTGGTGTTTCTAGGCTGAGACAGCACGTACCGGCTACTCGATGTTACGGCAAACTACGGGTAGTGTGCTTTTGGTTTCCTACGTCTGCGCCTATCCGCACGTAGGTAGAGACCTCGCCGATCTCAGCGAGTCAAATGCGGGCTGAGGAGGAGAGATGGCTTGGATGGGAAAAGGAGGGGTGTGGGCACGCAACGTCGATGAGGATGAGGCAGTGAAAGACTTTTGGTCTGCCCTTTTCCAGTCTTCACCACCCCTTCCATACGCTAACGAGATCAGTCTCACCCTTACCGGTTGCCGCCGCCGCTAATTGAGCCAGCCATCACCGCCATGACTACTGCTGTCCAATGCTACCCTGACGATTCAATTTCCCCATCAACTGGCTTGGTGCCACCCCACCCCCCCCCCTTCTTCCCGGTTCAAGCTCGAGTTACCGATATTCGACACTTCACACCCCTTCTTCCCAGTGCCAGGCACGCCAACAGAGATTGAAGACACCATGGACGGACAGTCCCATTATTTACTAACCGTCCTTCGCCCCCACATCTTCGCTCATCCCCGCCTGCCCGCCTGGGTTTCTTTTCGTCCCATGGGACATGGTCGACATGAGGCTGTTACGGATACAACTAGCTGTGACCAACGCTCATATTTGCTGCCACTAGCTTTGCGACACAACCCGCGCCTCCGCGCTCTGCCGCTCGCTGTCACCACTACAACCACCAAGCACAAGCGGGCGTCCTTTGGTCGATGAAGCTTTTGGAAACCATCATGGTAGGTATGTACTCACTACCCAGTCATCAAGCCCTTGTCGCACAGCATTCGCAAGTAATCACGGCCAGGATGGCCGACTGATGATCCAGTGTGCCAGTGTCGCTTTTTTGTTCCATCCGTCTAGGTATACAGTAGCTTTGCTTTTCTTCTTCCGCCAGGTATCCGCATGTCCCTGGCGGTCTACTTGGTATTACCATTCTGTACCGCAGTAAGTAAGCCCGCCCTTGACCACAGATCCGACGTCGATTACAGAGACGCCCCCTTCGGCCCCTCGGTCAGACAATCTGCCATGCAGTGCTTGCTTTACTCTACCCTTGAGAATGAGAACAGTGGTGCGAAGCTTCCCCCCTACACAGCACAACCAACCCCTGAGAAAGGCGACCTGCAGACTGTCTGCCTGGTCTTACAGATGCGGTTACAGGAGCTTTCGACTGCTTAGCTCCGTCGGGCTCAGCGGGCTTGTTCCTGAAGCTGCAGAAGCCTGACTATGCCAGAACGCCTGTCCCTGCTTACAGTGTCTGGTCCCGTGGTCTCAAAGTCGGCAAAAGCCCCTGCTACTATTGGTCTGTGGGCGGAAATCGCTACATCATTCTGGACGATCCAAGGTTTTGCCACCAGGCACCGCCCACCGCCCGCTCAACTTCATCCCAAAGCTGTCAAACGAACGAACTTCCAGACAAAACCGCCTCCTTCCGTCAGGGGCCACTGGTCTAAGCAGTGCGGACTCGCTCGCGAGCAACTTTACTACAACGCTTGACTGTATTCCACCCTTGCCAGCATTTCTCTGCATCTCCCGCGAGACTCGAAGTTTTACTCGGCACCCCGATCCATGTATCAACGCCAACATTCCCGGAACGACGCACAAGTTGAAGCAGCCCGTCACCCTTGGGTGCTTGAGAAGAATTTCACCGTAGCCGAGAAGCAAATATGAAGACAGGCGCAGGCCTAGCTTGATGATGGGATGGACCGACCCCGCCCCACGCACTTGAGTCTTCGGGCCTGCAAGAAGGGGAACGTCATGATTTGTTGACTGTGACGACCGCAAAGATTTGCAGCCCCGCCGTTGATGTTGACTCTCGTACGGCACCATTCGGCACCGCAATGTCAGGATCAAACAACGGAGACTCGGGGCCATATGCGTTGTGCATCCGTACGAACCCGGCCACACTTTCCCATCTATTCTCAAGAACCGTGGTATGGAAACACGAGGAAATAGAGGAGGCTCCACTGGCTACTTTCGAGGAACTTCAGGAAGAGCACAACAAACAAGGCTCTTGAATCGCCGCAGATCGACAAACAGGCTATTGTCCCCACTCGCTGTATCAACAATCGCCCATTCATTCTCTCTCGTGAGGTGACCAACGTCGTGGGAAGAGTTTTTTTCTTCTCTTCCTCATTTCCAGGCTCTGGCTCCGCAACCGAATCCAGAGAGATGTGACAATTCTCTATCCCCCGGCCCCTTTCCCAACAAGGTCGCTTGGTCCATCTGTATGTTCAGTCACCCACACAGTCTCGCTGCAGTAGATCCATACAAAGGGGACGAAATTCTCGCGACAAACTTCGCTGGCCGGCATGTGAGGACGTATACACAGAGGTACCGTAGCAACGGCCCAAATCTTCTACTTCTCCCCGTTTTTGCCTGCGCAGTAGTCTCCGATTAGGTCTGGGGGCCATGCGGCATAACACTATCAGCTGCAGCAGGCCACATGCAGCCTTGTTCGCCGTCAC
Source organism: Colletotrichum acutatum (assembly GCF_030867785.1). Lineage (NCBI taxonomy): Eukaryota > Fungi > Ascomycota > Sordariomycetes > Glomerellales > Glomerellaceae > Colletotrichum > Colletotrichum acutatum. Next base: position 457,354 of record NW_026849003.1, read on the forward strand.
AGGCCCCGCGTGAGGTGCGCCATCTTCAAGCTGCATCGAAGCATCGGCGGCGCATGAATGCATGTTGGCCCGGCCTGTCACCCCTCCGTTAACACCAACGAGCGACGCCAACAACGCGTCCTGGCCTTTGCGGATGTCCAACTATTAGTGTACTGCCGAGTCCCCCCCCTTCGTAATAGGTTGCCTCCTCGCTTGAGCCTTGCCCACCATGTACACCGCCTCTTGCCCCACAGAGTCATAGAGGGTCTTACAACCTTTCACTCTTGCACAGCTTCGGAACAGGCGCGACCGCCGACGGGTGCTCCATCGGTCCGCTGGCGGGCAAAATACGGTCTCTTGGCCTGACATACCTGACGATTGGCGGGCAGTCGTCCCACCCGCCGAAGCTTCCATCTACGGCACCGGGGGGACACGGAGCCACGACCCGGAGTGCCCGCGGCGACAGTTTCAACGCCTGACGGATGGCCCACCGTCAGCGCGACCTTTGCATATCCATACGAATATCGTCTCCCAGTCCACCAAACCCCTCTCGCTGGACTTTGAGCGTGGCGAGTGCAACCGCGAAGCCCAACTTGTGCGTCACGTCCCAAGTATCAGCCTGGCAGATCAATCCGTACAGCATGCCCGCAACGAAGGTGTCTCCCGCCCCTACCGAACTGTCCCCCCCAATCTTGTTAGTATTCCACGCCAAGAAGGTTGAGTGGTGAGTAGCGGCATGGATGGCGAAGCTTACTCGACGACTTGCTTCACCGGCCTCTCGACTGGGCTTTTGACCAGCTGCCGGTCCTTGGGTGATATGCACCATGCTCCCTCAGCACCCCACGTAACCATAGCCAACGACCTATTCTGCAGTCAGCAAGACCGTGTTGCGTGACCGGTAGACACCTCTTGACCGAAACTCACGTTCGCGGCAACGACAGCGACTCTTTCCTCAGACAATCATCAGCGGACGTATACCCGCAGGCCTATACCGCCCTGTCAGTAATGCTGCTGTGGCTGGCGTACGCCCATGTCTGAGAACGAATGTGACGCACCTCGGCCCAGCTCTTAGAGTAGAAAACCACGTCCGCCTCAGCAGCGAGCTCTCTCAACCCCGCCCTGCCCGGCCTCTCGACCTCGACGCTGACCGTCACTGCGTCGTCGCCCAGGGCCCGCCGAAGAGCTAGAATGCAGCTCAGTGTCGTCTCCGGAACCCGTCCCTCAAAGTGCCACCACGTTCGGCCGCCCTTATCGCGGAACGCCTCGACGACGTTGAGGAACTCGTCCGTCGTCATGTCGGGCAGGTCATTGTGGTTCACAATTGTCCGACTGCCGTTCGCCTCGCTGCGGAAGATGTAACTGCTCGCTGGCGCCTGGTGGCCTTGGCGGAATAGGCAATGATCAAATGTAATACCCGCGGCACTGGCGGCGGCGGCGGCGGCGGCGGCAGTATCTGGCGCCGGTAGGAACGAGGCTATGATTTGCGCCGTCGCCTGAGATTGACGTTCCGGCAGAGGCGAGACAAGGTGCATCGTCAGAGGCTCGGTCTGCGAATGCGGGAGGTGCTCTGCGCGGAGGAGTTGCTGGAGGACTTCCATCGTGTTGGGGCAGTTGCCGCCCCTGCGTACGCGGATGCTCGTGGCTCGTAGCTTCAGGTCCTCTTCTGGGAAGTGAGGTACGCTTGGGAAGAAGTGTGAGAAGGATGCCCTCTCTTGGTCACTGGGCGGGGTGAGAGCCTGACCTGAGGACTGTGTCGACGTAGCACGCCCCGACGAGGATGAGATGCTTCATGCTGTGATGTGACGTGAGATGTCCTTTGAAATGCCGGCTATCGTAGGCGTTCCCGTGCGCGTCGCGTTCAGCTTCCAATTTGAATCGAAATCACCTCCGAATCAAATCGTCAACGCGACGAGGTGCAGGTTACGTGCTTTACGGGATGCCCTACGACGACGCTTGCATCAGATGCCGCTGGCTGAATGTCCTTTGGGCCGATGAAGATAGTGTTATCGACAGATGTTTGGCCCAAAAAACGATGCGGCAAGTCGGCTTATCTTTAAACCGCCTGTAATGTCGCGACAGTGAAGTGCTCCTGTTGCGTAAAGCACCAGCGGCTTGCAGCGATGCGAACCCCGATTCTTACCATCATGTACTCTCCTCTCGGCGGTAAGAAAGTGACGCTTGATAAGGGAGATTCAACCTCCCGCGGGAATTGCTCAATGCGGTGGAAGGTGAAGCCGCGGGGTCTCCTGACGATGTCTGTCGAGCGGGATGTCGTCTCTTTCTCGCTGCTCTCTTCAACGACCTTTCCGTGTTGCGCACTGGACTACCTTGTTTCTGCCAGATCTTGGTTGTGTGATTTTCACCCTGTTTCATAGATGAGTCGTGAAAGTATCCGCCGCGTTGGTCGGCTCTGTTAGGCTAGAGTTATGACAGTGTATTTGTCAATAATATCATTACATCTCCTAGTCCATCCTTAAACTTCATGCGCCGCCGCAATTCTTCCCCTCGTCCGTAGGATAGAAACCGCATGCTCTATTTCCTGTTTAAAAGGGCGGGTTTCTACCAGATTTGATCACCTGGAATGAAAGTCGGCTCTGCCCTGGCCGCTTCTGCCGTCTTTTCTGTACGGCCAAATCATTATGTGCAGTCAAGGTAGTATTCTTCCATCTTCATCATTTCTGGAAACTTTCACTGTATTTGTCTGTGAGTTTCTTGGTGGTTGACTGGTCTCGTGTTGTCTTGTCGGCGAGAGAGTAGGCAACAGGGACAATGTCAACGACGCGTTGGCTCCCAGACTCTGTCCCTCTCGGGCCTTTAGGTTCAACTGAACTCAAGCCGTTTAGATGCGTTTAGTTGAGATGCGGCTTCTCTCGCGAGATTGTAGCATGTCTGTTTGCTAGGTGTTCTACTTCTTTCAGTTGCGGTCGTTTTAAATGGTTTATCAACTTGCCATATCAAACCAAAGGGTCATGCTTTGCTACAAAATGAAAAATTGATGTGAGACTCTAGTATATCACCCAACAGCAAGTAATATTTATCATTCTCGCTTCAGTCTGAAGGCAATATCAGTGTTTTCGTTTCGAGGCTAAGATGTCTCCAAGGCCTTACGGAAACATTTGCCTCGCCTCAGGAATTATCATGAACAGTTTTCCCCGTTAGCAATTTTGAGAACGTTTGAACTAATTTCTCTTATTCCTAGTAATTTTCGTCTTGATTATTTGGATTATAATATATCAGAGATACAAACTTGGTTATGGTTCCAATTTGCGAGTGAACTACCTAGGATAGTCTTAGTCAGCCTCGAGATGTCTAGCTACGTGTTCCTTATAGAGGAAGCAGCATGCGATAGTAGCTCCAGGTATTAAGGGAACACAATATCCAAATAGTGGTATCGGGGGCCCACTAAAAGAGAATCCATATGATAGGGAGCTCGCTCCCATTTCACTACAAGAGACAAATAGCAAAACTTTCGCCAAAGATATTGGCGCTACTTGGTAGGAGCTCGCGGTCAAGTATCCTTTTGCTGAGTTACAAGGCTCTGCGTATTGAATCCCAGTTCTATAAACAGGATGCTGACAGGTGGCCTGTAAAGGAGGGAAAATTCAAGAGCGAGCTCATCAAAAAGCGACAAGTCGCGAGACGTTCCTGAGCGGCCGGTCTTCTTGTTGTATACAAGGCTGCGGCTACTCCGTATTGCGAAAACCCCGATTTCTGAAAACAACCGAGTGGTTGTCGTGGAATAAGTAAAAATTTCGTCCTTTGGTATTGCAGTTACATGGCAGCAGCGTGCTGCTTCAAAGACACATCGGGACCTTTTGCCTATGCCAGTCTGACCGAACCTTTGCCTTTCTGCACCCCTTCAATATTCAACAGAAGTATCCAGTCAAAACCCGCTAATCATAGTTTCCAACCTCCCAGTAGATATGCGTTGCCAGCAGTGATGCCTTCTTCGGGAAATCTCGAAACCCTACTGGGTAACATACTGGCCCGAAGACCCCTCTAACTCGAGATGAACTTCATTCGCATTGGAAAGATAACCGAGCCGTGGGCTGAAACCATTCAAGAGCTTGGAAGACAGCTGGAACAACCTGGCTTTTGGGTCATGCCTGCCTGTTCAAACAGCTATGGCAGAGAAAACATCACTGGCTTGCCTGCTGGACATGGGCAGCAGAGATCACAGAAATTGAGCGGCAGGGATTATCTCAACAGCTATTCATCAGGCAGTAATTGCAGCTCTTCTGAAAGACAGCCATTATTCAAGTCAGTCTTTGAGAACATGACAAGGGGGAAGGGGCCATGATACTGATGAAAACAAGCAAAGTTATGAACAACTCAACAGATGGTGACTTTGGGAGAGAAGGTGTCACTTGAAGCAGATCGCCCGGTGAAAGGGGTGAACCGGATATTTCATCCACAACATAATTTGACCCTCTAGTGCAATCTTTCAAGTCATGACTATTTGAAGGAGTTGTGCGGATTGCACTCCGACAGCATGGGGGCGCCAAGTTTCTTGGCTGCCGAGAAGGCGAATTGGTTCGTCTCCAATCCAAGTATTTACAAATGACTCATTCAACCTGATAGTAAGGGGAGTAAGATGTTTTATGATTGTATGTAAATGGCCGAAATCCGTGACCAAAAAGGTATCATATCTCCAGTCTTGTCAACGCCGAACGCATCGGCATTGTTATATGCTCCGATTCTAATGCCCATTTCCTCATAATCTGTGAATACCTCATCACACCACTAAACCGCCCTCACTTCTTATAAACCGACAAACGGTTGCCATTACCACAGTACTCCGTGCTGGAACCCGTACACAACATACTGCAATCGCCCAACGGGGCATCAAGCGACGTCGTCGGCAGGGCATTACCGCAGTAGCACTCGCCGCCGTACTCCGTGCCAAAGTAGCTGTACCCATCGCAGAACGCCGCGCACGCCTCGTTGGTCATCTTGTCGCTGCTGGCCGTAGCCTTGGCATCCAGAGCGCGTCCGCCCTGCGCGGGCTCGGTGCGGCAGCCGAGGAAAGCGTAGGCGCCGGCCGTGGCGGGCTGGCTGGGGCCCGTCACTTGTTTGTCGGACTGGTAGAGCGTCAGGCGGTTGCCGCCGCCACAGTACTCGTACTTGTTGCCGCTGCAGGTCATGCTGCAGTCCGCCAGGGGCGCGGCGGCGCTGGAGGAGGCGAGGGTGTTGCCGCAGTAGCACTCGCTGCTGTATTCTGTGCCAAAGTACTTGTAGTCTGAGCAGTACGAGGCGCAGTACTCGAGCGTCATATTGTCACCGGAGGCGTAGTTCTTTTGGCTCAGAGCGCGGACGCCGTTGCCTTCCGTCCAGCAGCCCACCAGGGTGTAGGGCGAGATGCTAGGCTTGTGAGCCAGCGTCGGGGAGGCGGATATGGAGGTTGAGATGGTGCTGGAGGCAGAGGACGAGGCTGTTGATGAAGTGACGCCGCTGCTAGAGGACGATGCGATGCTCGATGACGTGCTTGAGGAGGACGTGACACTGCTCGAGGATCCGGCGCTGCTAGAAGAACTGGAACTACTGGAAGACACGACACTGCTTGAACTTGAAGTAGACACCTGTGATGAGGTCGAAGAGCTGCTGGAAGTAGCAGAAGCAGAAGCCAGGGTTGAAGACGTTGACCCGCTCGCCACCAAAACACTGGCAGAGCTCGTTGACAAAGAGCTGCTCGAGGTCGTAGTGGCCACCGTCGACGCCAAAGTAGACGAGGCACTGCCGACTTTGTACAGCTCCAAGCGGTTGCCGTCACCACAGTACTGGTATGAGTTGCCAGCACACTTCATGTTACACTCGCTCAGGGGCGCAGTCTTGCTGGTTGCTGCCAGGCTGTTACCGCAATAGCCTACTTCATGTTAGTTCTCATTCATACACCACGATACCCTGAATACTTACATTCACGTCCATACTCTGTGCCAAAGAATGTGTAGTCGGAGCAGAAAGTAGCACACTTGTCGAGAGTCATGTCATCCGCAGCAGTCTGGGCAGCAGAAAGGGCGCGACCGCCATCGGCCTCGGTCTGGCAGCCGACGAGCGAGTACTTGCCGACGGTGTTTATGTGTGCGAGAGTAGCCGTGGGAGCGGCCGTAGAGCTGCTGGTGCGGGTGGCGGTGGTCGAGTACAGCTCAATGCGATTGCCGGCTCCGCAGTATTGAGTTGAATCACCAGAGCATGGCATGTTGCAGTCGGCCAAGGGCGCAGAGCTGCTGGACGTAGCCAGAGAATTACCGCAGTAACATTCGCGTCCGTACTCAGTGCCCCAGTAGTCGAATCCCGTGCAGTTTGCCATACAGCTGTCGAGGGTCATGCCATCGTACACGAAGGCGGCACCGTTGAGAGCTCGGCCACCAGAAGCCTCGGTCCAGCAGGAGACGAGCTTGTAGCCGCCCATGGTCTGTCGGTGGGAAATCGTGGCAGTCGGGGCCGCGCTGGACGTAGAAGATGACACTGTGACGCTGCTGCATGTAGGAGACCCTCCCGTCCAGCTCGAACATGTCCCACCGATAGGGTCAGCCTTCTTGAAGGGGTCAATCATGGCGGACGCGCCCTCTCCACTGATGAAGTCAAAAGTCGACTCGAAACTAACACCACCAGGAATGTTCGTGGTGACGCTGTAAAATGTGTAGCTGCCTACACAGTCGCCCTTGACCATGTCGACGGTCATCTTACCCAGCAGAGGCACCACACTGCTTGTCCGCGCTGTCTTGTAAGAGATTTCTGCCTTGACCGGGAGAGACGTGCGGTCATTGCGGACTGCGGCAACAAGTGTAACATCGCCAGAGTTCTGCGTCAGGCAGCTCTGGGACGTCTGAAGAAAGATGCCGTCCTGGATCGGGTACCCGTTGCCGTTGTTATTGAATAATGTGCTTGAGCCATCGCTCTTATTGATCGTCACAGTAAAGGACGAGATTCCCGTGCTGACGGGAATCTCCTGCCTGATGGGATACCAGGAGAAGCTATCTTCCAAGCCCTTTGAGATGCCCGAGATGGTGATTGTAAAGACACAGGAGCCCGTCCCGCAGGTGGAGCCGCCACTTCGATTCTTATAGTTGATTGTCAGACTCGAGATGCCTGTGATAGCGGTAGTTCGGACGCGAATATAGCCTGTAAGAGTCATGACGGTGGGCGAAGTGAGCGAGAGCTGAAGCTGGGACGGTTTGACGGTGTAGGGTGCGATGGCATCGCCAAGAGTAACACCAGATGGCACGGTGTTGATCATCTTCTCGAAGACGGTCTTGCAGGTAGACTTGAAGACTGCGAGGCCGGTCATGGCCTTCACGGTGGCGTTCTTGTCGGAGCTGAAGACGACGAAATCGGAATTACTGGCTCGAGCCGTGCCCATTTTAATGACGAGTGGGTTCCGCGTGGTGCCATCTAGATACTCGGTCACAATTCTGTTGTCAAAGACACCGTTTGAGCTATCCATGGGCGCGGAGCCGTTCGTGTTTGTGCCGTCTGGAACGATAGTTGGATTCTCGGCCGTGTGGACGCCGCCAATAGTATGGCCGCAGGCTGTGACTTGGATCATCTCCTGTGGAGTGAATCCCATGCGATTAAATTTTGAGTTGAAAACTTGAATGACTTCGTTGGGCTGCGGCACGCCGGCGGCTCCTTTCACGGTTGCGTCGATGCGGCCGGATCGGATTGCAACCGAAGGACCGCCGCACGACAGGACGGATGTGTAGACTCCAAGAGCGATGAGATCCGACATGCTGCTTTTGCGGGTCAGGTAATGTCCCATAAAGGTCAGAGTTGTCGAAAAGGCAGGGCCAGTATTCTCGCCGGTGCTCGACAGCTCATACTGTATAGATGCATCCAACCCGCCAACTCCTGACCCCGCGTTGGCCGGTGCCATATCGTGAAAAGCGGTTCGCAGCCATTCTGCAGCAGTTTGGCGACCGGTGCCCGTTGCCTCCTTGGCGCAGGGGAAGACGTTGTCGGCAAAGTGTCGTGATCCGAAATTGAATGACTGGTACATGATCTCCTCCAACTCGTCTATGTCCGAGGGCCATGTCGGATCAGCCTGGGCCTGTAAGGCCAAGCCTAGCAGGCTCAACAGTATTGAAGAGTTCACCTTCATGGTGGTATACTACCTCGACTACGAGGCAAACAAATTACAAAATGTAGTGCAAGTGAGTGACTTGGTCGTCCGTAAAGTGACGGCTTGACCTTTGGATTAAGGCACTATGAAGGCATAGATGGCTCAAAGAAAGTGGAAAGGATGTAGAAGAAGAAGGCGAAGCGAGGGAGGCGAGAGGAAACAGAGATGAGATAGTGGCCCATGGCCGTTAGATATGAGAGACATGGTGTGAAACGGCACCAGAACCGCGAAGACTAGACAAAAAGTAACGGCAACAACTGTTTGCCAACATACACAAGCTGACAGTCGGGACCGTGGCGACCTGACCGCGAGAGACGGATGATCTAGGCACTCTGGGCAGGCCTAGGCTGTTGTGGAGGGGCTCTATCGCCAGCAAGGGCAGTAGTCTCCGTGTTTGCTTGGTGTACGGAGTAGCGCCAAAAGAGAATGGCGGCACAGCTTGATCTTGCCCTGGTCTTTGGCCTGTAGGAAGAGTGAGTGAAGCCTGGGTGGATGGGAGGCAAGTCCTCTACTAGTGAAAGTCCCTTGAAGTGAGGGTGAGATTGATGGTAAGGGTGAGAAATTGAGAGTGAGTTCTTCGTATTTTTGGCAAAAATTGCCAAGGGTGCTGGGACCCCTCTTTCCCTTTCCGATTTAGTGTCAACCTCCCATTGGAAAGAACAAGATAAACTGGACAACACGGCCGTCATGATTGGTTCGGGGCGTTTTGTGGCTGCTGTCGGTGCCAGCCGCAAAACCAGGGGTGCCGGGGTGACGATCCCCTGCCCCTGAGCACGGCTTACTTCACTTAACCTTAATCGGTTGGTTCCAGTCTTCGAGATACCCTCCAAATGGTTTTCTGGAGAGGGAAATGGTCCAATGGTGCGTCGAGCAGTAAATTGCATCCCGACATTTTGGGTGGTGGTCTTGGCCTGGTGATGCTCGGAAGGTGGGTGGAAGTTTAGAAAGCCCCCTTCTCGGCATTGCCTCAGCAGGCCAAGTCCGCAAGGCAAAGCACTCTTGCACGTTGAGGCCGGCAAGCCGCGAGCCTGACGTCTCCTCCAGTTCGTTTGTTTGGTGTGGCATCCTTGCTCCTGCCCTGCGTTGCCGATACCAAACTATTGATGCCATGTCAACCATGGCGCTCCAGCTGACGCTGTAGAACGCATGCGTCTCTTGTCTATATTGCAGCTTGCGTAATGCTCATGCGCGAATCTTTATCAATCCGGGGATTCGTTCCGGGGACTCGCTGGTAGCGGAGAGGGGTTCATGCGGAAGAACAAACCAGGACACGGATAGTTTGGCTGACGATACCTCGCAAATTCAGCTCCGACGGTAAATTGAGTGTGTCTATCCGTACTAATGTTTACTGTTTTCGACGTTGGCAGCACATGAGAAGTAAGCAGCCATTAGTACAGGGACTGAGCATGAGGAGCCTTTCAAAGGGGACCAAAAACCCGCAATTTCTGGAAACGCGCCAGATGTCTTCGAGTCAGGGAAAGACCGATTTCTGCTCGCCTGTCCCGTCAATACTGGAACCCATCTCCCGCTGTCATCCCATCACGACAGTTGCCAAGACGCTCTTGCCATGTTGGAGTCTGCCCTGCATGGTTTCTCCACTTGGGCTGGGAGCGGGCTTTGCAAGGACAAGTACTTGAAAACTCCTCCAGATTGCGAGGGCTGAAGTTGTCATGGCGGCCAATTGTGGCTTCTGTTAGTGGAAACGTACTATCGTTTTTCGCCGCAATGTGGGAAGGGGCAAATAAGCTGTCAAGCTAGCCCTTCCCCACGACCCGAGCGCCATATTACCTTGAAGGTAGCGCGCGGTTTGCCCACCTGCTCGGCGTCGTGATTCGGTTCGCGATTCTCTCTAGGCAGGAAAAGACAAAGAATCCCATTCCCACACCGAAACTTTACCGACTGACTGCTCGGCCAACGGTAGCAAGGCTGAACAAAGCCAAACACGCCAGGCCATGCGAGACAACAACCTATTATAGGCTTCACAAAGAAAATCCAACGGCCAAGAATAGCTGCCAAGTCGCACCAAGCTAGAGACAGCCCACGAGGTCGATTTCGAGAGACTTCTTTCCGATGTTCCACCTTGTGCGCCCGCCTATACGGAGAATGGCCCAACATCGTGTTGAGATGCACCTTCCGGTGGGGCCTGGTTCGCTGTTGCCTCCAAGAGGTTCTACAAAGGTGACAGGCGGTCAGGAAATGTCGCATAGCGCCGGACAAAATCATCGCCGAGAGAAATTACAGCAAGAAATTCCCAGACAGGCACTACCTACTACTGATTGATGAGGGAGGGACCTCACGCAAACGACCGGCCCCACACAAGGCCTCCGGTACGGGAAACCATGTGCCGGTGCCCCGGTGCCAGCCAGGAAAGCGGGGCCGTTGCCGTCCGTCAAGCCCTTCGCCTAATGACTCAACGCCGGTATCCTACGGCCAAAGTTTTCCGAATTAAAGGTAGCAAGGCTGGAAATCGCCAGGTGCAACAGCAGAGTTATCGACAGTCTTTGACCAGCCACCCGCAGCCCACCGAACGCCCCATCGGAAGCCTACCTGGAAGGCGCACGATCCGAAGCGCCCCTAGTCGGAAGGCATTCAATTCCGCAAGACAATACACAAACACAAACTGCGTCTTGTCTCGGGATTTTACGGTTTCTTTGCAACCCGAGATTGTTTACCAGCAACACTCAAGGACGACGAATGTAATGTTTTGTCTTGATGCGAGGGCCGTCGCCATCCAGTGAAAAGCCCTGGTTTAGTTGTCGGACGAACCCTTCTTGCCCAAAACGAAATCATGGAATCCTTCTTTCTACCGGCAATTTTCTCCGCGGGCCGAGGCACTTGGCTGGGATTTGACATCACAAATTCCCGTCGAAATCGTCCGATCGTCGACAGCTTAAAAGCCGCCGCTATGATTATCGTCGGCGCTACCCGTTAGACAATGCGTCGAGAAAGCAGGCAATGACATAACGTGACCGGATTGAGAGCATCGAACCCTAGTCCCAAAAGACCAACATTCCGTCGCCGAAATGGCGAAGAAATGGTAGACGTAAGAACCGCACCGACTGCGCTCTTATACACAGGGTGAATAAAACATTAGCAGTCATTAATATCTCTTCGAAGCAGCGATTATCTCCAAGCTGTACAGAGGAGTGATCCTGAATTTCTGGCGGGCAGGCTTTCCCACGATCTGGGGAAACCCCGACATGACCAGGGGAAACGACCAGGACCGTGCAAATCCACAAAAAACCTGGCAGCGGGAAGAACAAACTTTACGCGAAACTCGACGGAGAAGAGACGTGCCGTGGTTGCATGGCCGATCATCAATTATCTCATGAGCAGGACCGCCCTTGCAATTGGGTGCCGGCCCGCCAATGATCTTCAACAGCCCATACCAGGCCTTTAAACCGAGACATACTAGAGCGACGCGTACAGTACTAAGGGATGTCTTACAGGTATACGCATGAGCTGGCCAGACCAAGACAGAGAGAGGGCCAAAACCGGATCCAGCGGGGTTGAAAGCAGTCTCAAGTTGAGCAGACGTGATTCCAGAAATGAGACGCTCAGAATGTGGGCATTGTCAACCCTCGCAGTCTACCACTATGGATACCTACAGTGGACGCTGGGAAATCAGCCATAAATCCGAGAAGCTGCTCCGAGAACCATCCAAAGGGATATGATCCCGGGAAAGCTGGAAAACTCTGCCGTTCTTAAACTCTAGCCGTCTTGAACATGAAGCATCCCAGGGCTCCACGACTTCTTGGTACACTGCAGGCTTTTAGTCATGAACACCACCTTTACAACGTCAACGTACGGGTCTAGGCTCTGGGCTATCCCGTGCGAGCCGATGAAAAGTGAAGCCAACCCTGGCATGGAAAGCTAGGGGGCAGTGGAAACTCCCAGTCACAGTCACATCAAAAGCGAAAGGTAAAATGGGAAGACCCCTGGGAAACCGAGCGATCCCGATCCCCACACCTTCCAGGTTCGCAAAGTCATTCGCCCCGCCAAAGCCACAGACGACTCCACCACCGTGGCCGTGCCGGCCCTCCGGCCAGGGTTGAAAAAAGTATACTTAAGTAAGTATTGGGCAGTACTAATACTAATAAGTCTAGTATTGGGTAATACTAATACTAGCCTAGTTTAGTATTAGTATACCAAGCAATACTAGCCTTAGTATTAGTATACTAATAGTATACTGATAGTACTATAATTATTACGTAATTACACTTAAATTTAATAAAAATAAAATAAAAATAAATAAAAATAAACAGAAATAAATAAAAATAAATAGAAATAAAATATTATTATTAAAATATTACGTAATAATTTATTTTTATACTATTTTCTATATGATTACGTTATATAAGAATACTAATTAGTATACTAATACTTACTTAAGTATACTAATACTTTTTGATATGATACTAATACTTACTTATACTAGGCTTAGTACTAGATTTAGGTACTAATACTAGACTTACTTAAGTATACTTATACTAGACTAAATACTAGTAGTATTTTTTTCAACCCTGCCTCCGGCACAGAGAAAGTGGAGAAACCGTCCTGGCTCCGGTCCAATCACGGCGACGTCTATCCCTCCAAGACGCCTGACATCATCGGGCCCCACTTGCCCACAACCCCCATTCAGCCACAACGGCCTCCGTCATCAACGCTGCAAACAGCGCCCCAGACCAAGAACCTGACGCCTGTCCTCCGTCATTGGGTGAATTCGCTTCAAACTTTGGGGGTATTGTGTGTTGGTGTGGTGTGAATACACCACCTGTGTATCCGTAGAACGTAAAGAACATGTTCCAGGAATAAACGGGGATGGGGCGGAGACAGCCCAAGACAAGCTTGAACAGCGCTGTACCTTGCCACGATCTACGCAAAGGAGCGGGATCGGGCAGTCCATTTACCGGCAGACGGAGCAGGGAGGCAGCCCTTGTTTCCTTCTTCTTTCCTTCCATTTAACCTTTTGATTCTTAAGGGTCTCGAACCTCCCTCTACCCCATTCGTTCACCTTGACTCTATCTCATCCCACCTCACCTTCGGTATCCAGGGTGTGACTTGAACAACAAAAAGGAAACCCGAACAAAGTCAACCAAACAAACAAGTCTCCGAGTACACTGAACACATACAATCAGCCAACGAAATCAAAGAAACACAAAGGGAGCAGCTCAACACACGTCGCAACAATGGGCTTCGCATTAAAATTCCTCCAGTGGTTCATCCGTGGTGTCCAGCTAGGCTGCTCCATCCTCATCCTCGCAATCTTCTCCTACTTCCTCGCGACCCTCCACAACCACTCCCTCCCGATATCAAACTCCATCCGCGCCGTCGAGGGCATCTCCGGCGCCGCCACCCTCTACACCCTCGTCGGCCTCCTCCTACTCTGTTGCCTTGCGGGACTCGCCTTCACCTCCTTCATCGCCATCGTCCTCGACGTCGCCTTCATCGGCGCCTTCATCTACGTCGCAATCGCCAACAAGGGCGGCGCCGGAACCTGCTCCGGTACCGTCAGCACCCCCTTTGGCGACGGCCCCGCCGACGGCGAGCCGACCAACACGGGAAGCGACGGCTGGACTCATCTCCCCAGTCTGCGCACGGCTTGTAAGCTGCAGACTGCCTGCTTCGCAGTCTCCATTGTCGCAATGTAAGTATACTACTACCCTGGCCTTGAAGGGACGCAGCTAACATGTGAACACAGCTTCTTCTTCATCTTCTCCATCCTCGTCGAGGTTGCCCTCGCACGCCACCACCGCAAGGAGAAGCGCTTCGGCCCTAGCCCCAAGAACAACTACACCTCGGGCTCGGGCGCCAAGCCCGGCTTCTTCAGCAGCTTTCGCCGCCGCGGCCGCGCCGACACCGCGACCAACGATAACGCTCTGCCCATGCACACCAGCCCCGACCAGGTCCGCCCCAGCTACGCCACCGAAACCACCGCCGTTGCCCAGGATGCCGGGTACCCCAAGTACGAAGGCGCCTACGGCAACACCACGACGGCGACTGGCGGTGTCAACGGCTATGAGTATGGACATGAGACTGGCACCACGCAGCCGCCCCCTCGGCACTACAACGATGGTGTATACGACAGAGTCTAGATATGAGTGAGACAGGAATTGGAACGAGACCACATAATGAGCTGAAACAAGAATTGAAGATGGTCTAAGTTGGCAAAGATACCCAGGAAGTTGTGGAGTTTTGCCGTCGCTTTCGAGACGACGGCTTTTTGTTAGCATTCTAGTTACGAATCAATTGATGACACACACATTGAACCAATCATGCACATAGTGATCTTGTTTGACCAATACTGTTGTCTTTTGATCGTGACTACGTTCGTACACGTCATAAACTGCGTTTAAACCTCTGTGAGTGAGGTATTCGGTGCCTGGGTAAATCTGTCTCCCACAAGGGGTCGCCCGGCACCGACTTTTAGCTTTTAATAACCTATTCCAGACACTCGCCAAGTGTCAGCATACCTCGTAATTTTGACGCTCAGGGTGATTTCATGGCCAGCCGGCCGCATCGTGCTCCCACTCACTGTTTGCGCCGTCATCGGCCCCGACATCAGCCCAATTCATGTCCAGCTTCTCCAGCTCCCTTGTAAAAAAGTCTTGCTCCTCGCGTAGGGCGGCCCGCAGCTCGGCAGCAATCTTGTCCGGGTATCGCCGCACATTGGACCAGTGCGTCAGACTGCGCAGTGCCTGCTCCAGTGGCAGCGCCGAGTCCACTTCGGCATCAACGTCGCTACCGGCCAACCACTCGTCACGCAGTTCAGGTCGACAGTGTAAGTACACTGCCGTGATGACGCGCATGTTGCTCTGCCGCCACTTACGGCCGCAGTAGGGTACTTGGTTTTTGAACAGCTTCAAGGTGTACAGTCGGAGTTCTGGCTGGGGAATCTTGAGGGACTTGCGGAGAATGTTGGCAGACTTGTACTGCACCAGAAGAAGGTTCCGGTGAGCTTTGTGCTTACAAATCTTTTGCATGATTCGGAGGTAGTTGATCAAAGAGAAGAAGTTTCTTCTCGAAAAATCAGTGATGGGCTCCGCTGGCAGGTCGCCGATAGGATATCCGAGCTCATCAACTTCAGGGCGCATCGCGGCTTGTCCTTCAAGCTTGCTGGTGTCGTCGCCATCGCGGGTTGCGGCGGTCGCGACGCGAGGCGGTGACCGCCTTCTCTTTATGGGCGGTGGCGCCGCTTCGTCCTCGCTCTCCTCCTCGTCGGGCTCTGCCTGTGCAGGCGACTTTTCCTTGAATTTCGACCGCAGATTGCAGAAGTGGAAGAAGCTGATTATGTCAGTTTGCGTCGCGTAAAGGTTGGTAACATCACACACCTGTTCTCCAGTCGGTCCGTTTTGCTGTCGACAACCTGTTGAACATCCTGATGGGCGAACAACTTGAGCACCAGCGGGAGGTAGTTAGAATCCAGCAAAAGTTGCGTCATGTATTCGGATTTCAGAACGTCTGCAGCCTGGTCAGTTTATGCCTCGGGCTAGAACAAGCATACTCACGAGAGACTCTGAGCCACTTCAACAGAAGCAGGAGAATGCCAGTAATAGCCTTTGTAGTGATTTCCCGGGATCGCGCGGCATCGACCTCCTCCGGCGACATCTCAGGGAGCTCTGGAGGGCCGCCTCCAGCTGAAGAGGGGTCTTGGGGCTGCTGTTGTCTATTAGGTCCAGCGCCGCCGTTCATACCGCCATTGGCACCTCTGCCGGCCATACTTGGGTGCTGTTGACCTTGCGGAGGTTGCGACAAAACGGCGGTAACGTTCATTAGTATCGGCCTCAGTAGGACGATTACAAGCGACTGTAGATGAGGAAGGGATTCCTTCTGCCAAAGTGTCAGTCAAACTCAGCTCAAAGTGCCAAAAACACTCACGTAGAAGCTTTCGACAGCAAGTAGACGCCGCTTGATCTCATCGTTTACTTTATCTGCCGAAGGGCCGCAGTCGATTTCGGGCTCTCGCATCGAAAGTTGCGCTTCTCTGCGCTCCTCAGCTTTGGTCTCCGCCTTGAACGCAGCAATCTCCTGCTTCTCTTCGAGGGTCAGCCCCTCAAGGTCGAGATTATCAACATCGCTGTCGTCGCCATCTGCTTCCCACCCTCTCTCGAATCTGAGGAAGCTTTCACGCTCTTCCCACAGCTGTCGCGTAGCACGGGTCATGCGAACCCTCTTTGCAAACAATTCGCCTGCCTCCAAGATGGACGCAGGAATATCACTGCCCTCCCACCTGCGACCGACAAGCTGTTCCTGCAAGCCAGCTCCACCTTTACCACCAGCGCTGTTGCTTGTGGCATCTAGAGGTGGGTACATAAATGGGAAATTCTGGTTCGTCTGGTAGTTTTGCTTTTTGCCGCCCTTGCCCCCAACACCAGGAGACGGCGGCGGTGACGGAGCCGGCGTCGCAATGTGCACAGGTTGATGCAAGATAGAAGCGCCGCCGCTCTGTGAGGTGGGCGGCCCCGGAAAAATCCCATTGGCTGCACTGGTCCTCGTGGGCTGATTTGGTATGGGTGGAAGAAGGGTTGTGTTCTCAGGCTCCAGGGGGATGAGTGTCCGCGGAGGGACATAGGCCGGATACTTGGATGTGAGCTCTTGTCGGAACACATGGTAGTCTAGAGGTGATGCCGTGATGAAGTCTTTGGACTTCGCATTGGGCGATTCGTTTGTTGCCTTTTTGGCTTCGTCTACCTCTTTTGTACCGCCGAAAACGAGCAGAACAGTTTTCCAGAAAAGCAGAAAGATCTATAATTATTAGTAAGGTTTGCGCACGGCATCAATCTTCGTACCTGGCTAGATGGCATTAAATTCCCATCGTCCCAACGCAGCTTTGAGGTTGCGAGCGACATAAAATCAACCAGTCCGGGTTTGAGAGAAACTAACAGCAGTCAGTCGGGTCTTTTCGAGATAGGTTGAGTGCATGTGACTTACGAAGCTCGGATCTGGTGGCCCCCAGTTCCTTAGGGAAGCTCAGAGCCTCCTGAATAATGACATACATAATGGTCATAAGATTGATAAGTTCATCCTGGGCCTCTTGGGCGCCACCCGGCTGGACGAGACGAGCATCATCCGACCTGCTTGAGTTAGCTTACATCGTAACACAAATTGCCCGGGGTACTTACCAAAACACATCAAAGCAACTTTGCAGAGCCGACCAAACAGTGTGAATGCCGGCCAAAGATGTCAGAAAGCTGATGCTTGATCTGATGGCCTCTAATTGTGTCGCGCTGGCGGCCGACCTCCTGTCACCCACAGTGTCAGGCGTCGAAGTATCGCCCCATCGACCTAGCACCAGGTACAAAACTTTGCCGATATGCGCAGAACGTTGTGTCGGGTCCTTGACCTGAAGACCATCTAGGGCATCTAGCGTGAACTTGGCCTTTGTCTGGTGGTCCGTCTCTTCCCAAGTTGTCTGTATATCGTAATCGTGCTGCCACTGCCATTCGAAAGCTCTCTGAGCGGCGTTCAATCGTACCCATTGCCAAAACTGATAAACAAACCATTCGTCAACCTCCTCGTCGTGGACACCCATATCATTATAGACGAAATCGTAGGCGACAGGCTCGCCGCGACTGAACTCGGCAACGATTTTACGAAGCTGCAACAATGATAGCGAGTCGGTAGGCTGCTGAGGTTCGGGCGCAGGAGGCATTGGGGCCGGGGGTATCGGAACTGGCAACGGAGCTGGAGAGGGTGCAGATGAGTTTCTCTGCAAGGACGGTCGTGGTGGAGGCGGAGGAGGTGGGTTGCTCGTATCGGGACCAACGTCTGCGACGACAGCATTCGCTACCACGGCATCTGCAACATCGCCGGTCGGTGGAGGTTCCTTTTCGGCAGCGGCGCCATCGTTGGCAGGCCGCGAGGGCCACAGAGAGTTCATCCTGTGAGGAAGTGGAGGTGCGTCGATGGGTGTATCATGCTCTAAGAGTTTGCTAGTAGACAGAGAGCAGTCGAGTGTGCATCATCCGAGGAGACCATGGAACGAAGAGGGAACACCTCGCGTCGATAACGTGTCGGATCGTGTTGCGGGCTCAATTTTGGGTGTTCAGCGCGAAAGCATTCTGACGTGGTCGCGGTGAAGATGCAGGTGCTGTTTGCGCTGCAGCTTGTGATTGGTTGGACAGCTGGTTCTTGGTGGTTTGGCGGGGTGTGCCTCGATGTACGACCCAGCTCCACCTCAGCTTCCAGGTTCTTATCACTTATCGATTATCGCATGTCTTATCTGGTAGGATATTAGGTCATCCCCCTTATCGTCCGGTCTTTCCAGTAAATACCGTAGGTACACTGGCACGACTGGGTACAAGTATGGCATTCCTCGATCGAACAGGAAGGGGAAGAGTGACATGTGCCTGGCGATGCTCGTCGCTTACACTGCATTGCATGGGGAAATGAACTCATTCGAGGCGGCCATGGCGATGGAGTGATCGTCTCATGTTAGATAGTGCGCGAGCAGCATCACCCGATGTTAATCAACAGTCAGCAACCCAATGAGTGTCTAGCTTCAGATCCTTACTGCGCAGGCTTTCCCCCAAGAGTAGATAGATGGTCATGCGGACGTCCGCAAGGTCAACTCGGTTGGTATTAGGCTCTGACCCCTTTGGCTACCTGGCACCTGCCTCTTTCTTGATTCCCTGTTGTATTACATTCCGTCGCAGAGGTACAGTGCCGAAGAACTGCAAAGCTGGCAAGTGCAGAAGTATAAAATTCTTGGTGCGTTTACTTATCCAGCCTGTGATTCAGTCAGGTTCTGCGAGTCCCACCGCCTAAAACAGCAACGACGTCAGCGACTTGTCCCCCTACCGCCCCGGTTCTTCGGCAGCACAAGCCACGGGCAAATAGGCCCCCCACTTCACTAATCCTGCCCGCAGTGAGGAACCTGTCTTTCATGTTGGTCAGCTCGGCCCACTCCGGGCGAACCAGCACCCTAATGGCTACGGGCAATGCTGCAATCATCACTAACACCTTGGCCCCGCTGGTTGAAGAAGCTTCCATCCGTTGAAGCTGAGGTGGGCAGCTCTTACTCTGCAACCTTTTCTATTTTAGTTTCCTTTGATAGATTTCTGTCCACCATTTCTCCGAGTCACGCTCTTTAGAACAAAACCTTTATTCATTCATCGTCTGAGCCTCGGCATCGGCAGCAACCTGGATCCTAGTTTCTATTCATTCATACTTTCGGGGAACGTGCCTCGGGGTTGCAATCGCGAACACTTCCTGCATGTCCAATTGCCTCATTGCCACTGCACATGGGCACTGTGCGACGCAAAGAAGAGAGAGACAGCCACTTGATAACTTGCTCTTTGCGAACGCAGTCGAAATAAACTTCCAGTTTGCCGACGATTGCGCCTGCTTTCCAACGCTCTCAAAACTGCTTCCTTTTTCAATCCGCTGTTAATGCTGTGAGAACGCATCGAAGTCGTCCACAAATACCAACCGCGATTAAGCTACCCCGCCATCGTCGCGACTTTCCCAACTTGTTTCGCCTTCTTCGTTATCGCGACGCTCTTGCTGCGGGAAATGGGTGCCGTGACTACCAACGACGAAACGGAGAAGCGCGTTGGTTTTGAGAAGGAGGAGGATGCGCATTCAAGCGGAAGTGACGATGACTACCAAAAGGCCGTCGAGGTATGTGGATTTGAAAGCATCATACCAAATAGCATGCCTTGTATTAAGACTGTGATAGGTCACTTTTGATCCTGGAAACCCTTACCGGCGCAAAAGCTCTCTAGTCACGTCCGAGTCTTCCAGGCCTTTGCCGCGACACCCTAGCCGGAGAACCGAGTGTATCGTACACCAGTTCCTCGAAAGCCAGAGAAAAGCTCGAAACGCGGTAGCCTCCGCCAGCAACCATGGTTCTCGATCGAATTCGGTATCAAGCGCCTCGAAAGCCACCACGGACAACTACCACCACGGTCATCCCACTTATGAGAATTCTCATCGGCAGGTCGGTGCTTGTGATGTATCTGGGGAATCAGGAATGTCGAAAACTGTTGAGCCCAAGGGACGGCTCGCAAAGCAAAGAGCGTCGATTCTGGCTGCCGATAGCCCCGAAGGCAGTGACGTTGGCCAGGCCGACGAAAAGTCCTGGCGATCCGAGATTATCAAGTCTGCTTCGCAAATCGATCTGACCCATTCTGATGACGACGACGAGCTACATAGCCGACTACTCACCAAGAAACAGCTTAGTGAAATGGCCTGGGGAGTTCGAGAGCTCAGTAGACGGCTCAGCAGTATGCGTATCAGATTCCGCGTAAAGACGATTTTTCTCTTGACCAAGATCCACGATGCGGACCTGATCGCGCGCACACGAGAACTGACCAAATGGCTTCTGTCACATGAGCGGGACGTTGTGTATACAGTCTACGTGGAAGAAAAGTTTAAGGACAACAAGAAGTTCAATGCGACGGGGATAGTTGAAGAGCTCAAGAAAGACGTTGCCGAGTCAGGAGCATCGAAAGCTGGGACAAGTGAGGACGGCATATCAAAGCGTCTCCGGTACTGGAATGAAGACATGTGTCGGAATCGGCCGCACATGTTCGACTTTGTCATTTCATTGGGAGGCGACGGTACCGTACTCTACGCCAGCTGGCTATTCCAGCGCATTGTCCCGCCAGTGTTGAGCTTCTCCCTCGGCAGTTTGGGTTTCCTGACGAAATTCGATTTCGAGGACTACCAAAGCATCCTCGAAAATGCCTTCAATAAGGGTGTTACAGTCAGCTTGCGCTTGCGGTTTGAGGGAACCATCATGAGGAGCCAGACGAGGAAACAACTGGTGGACGGTGAAGAGAGCAGCTCGAGCCAAGACGACGATGGGCGAAAGCTTGACCTCGTCGAAGAGCTAGTGGGCGAGGAGAGGGAAGATGAGCACACCCACAAACCAGACGGAACTTTTGAGATATTGAACGAGATCGTCGTCGATCGTGGTCCAAATCCAAGTAGGTCCTCGACTATGCTTCCCTGCCGAGAAAACTCTAGATGACTGATCCTGCGACCCCAATAGCAATGTCGTACACTGAAATCTTCGGTGACGACGAACACTTCACCTCCGTCTTGGCAGACGGCATTTGCGTTTCGACCCCAACGGGCTCCACCGCGTACAACCTGGCGGCCGGCGGCTCACTCTGCCACCCGGAGAACCCCGTCATGCTCGTCACTGCCATCTGCGCGCACACGCTCTCGTTCCGTCCCATCATCCTACCCGATACCATTGTTCTTCGTGTGGGCGTTCCATACGATGCAAGGACCAATTCGTGGGCCAGCTTCGACGGCCGCGAGCGCGTGGAGCTATTCCCCGGAGACTACGTGACGATCAGCGCCAGCCGTTATCCCTTTGCCAGCGTCCAGGCTCAGGGCCGGCGTAGCGAAGACTGGGTTAACAGTATCAGCGGCAAGCTGGGCTGGAATACGCGCCAAAAGCAAAAGGAATACAAAGAATGGGAGAGGTAGATCCGTTCGTGCAGGGGATCAATGACCGAAGACAAAAAGTCCAGAAAGGTTCCACGACACGCAGAGTCCAAAAGGCTTGGCTCCGGATAGCAGCTTTCCGAGCGACTGTCAGTCTGTAAGCTGTCACCATCAAGAGCTCACGTGGTCACACGTAGACGACGAGGATGGGCACTTTCAAATCTTTTGTCACTTGCCGCGTGGCCAGCCCAGGAAGGAAGCACACATACAGCAACTACATCCTGCCTTACGGAGGACTATAAATCCAAACGCCAAGCCCCGGAGATGGTTCACGTCCCTGAGGAAACCTCTTTTTGAGTCTTCCAGAGGTGAGAACGTCCCGTCTTTGGGAGGGTGGCCACTTGGCCTCCGAGAACGAAGATCGACTAGGTTCACGAACGCAACTAAGCTTTGCCTTTGAGCTTGGCCCTGCGTCTTTCAGCCTAGCCTTGGTACGATGTGAGTTGCGAGGAAAAGAGGATGGGCTCCGAGAAATCATAGCAACACATCCGTCTTAGTAGCAATCTGACGATCCATCTGACTTCAAGACGGGCTTCAGGTATCGTTGTTGTGCTCGCCATTTACAACTTGCTTTCTCGTTAAACGGAATTCCTCCATCCCATCAAGTCCACAATGGAAAACAGCCCAACGAGCAGACTGTGCGCACGAGGCAGATGACAATGCCCAGACGATGGGCAGACAGAGTCATCTCTGCGGGCGTCAAGGTGTTTCTTGCCCCAAAGACACGAAAGAAAAACCTCAACCCAGGGCAATCCACGCCAAACCCGACAAAACGAACGCGGCAAGCTAAAACACCGACCGGCGTCACCCGCCCAACCTCGCTGGCCCTACGACTCCCAGGGCAGGGCACCTTACTGAGAGGCCTTACACTACTCACGGATAGGCCGCCTCGCGGGCTTTCGCAGCGCATCTATTGCCCGCTCGGTCGTACCCGCGGATGCCCTTGGTCATGGGCCTGGCTTCCCTTGGCTTCCTGAATCCTCCCACCTCCCGCAGAACCAGGATGGTCCCTGAGTCGTGCGCTGACAAAGGAAACGCTACAATTCTCCCATTGGGTCTTTTTCCACTAGGCGATTTCAGCATGGATACCGCCGATGGGTTGTATGCGGCTCTATTAGTATCTACCAGGGTGAGGGGACTTGTGACAGATGCTGCGACGTCCCGCTGGTCCCATGTTCGCCGGCAGCACATTGGAACGTCTCACAACCACAACAACTCGGAACTGATCGCCATACGTCCACAGGCGGTCAATAGGCGGCTTTTTTTGCCCTTTGAGCTGCAGGTTCCACATGATGCCTACATGTTTTTTCATGCAGGAACCGCCACGCAGAGTCGGCATATGGTCGATTTTTCGCTTGAGACGAAACAGGCATTTTTGATTTCCGGTCGTTTCTACCAAGGTATGCTACATGCACTTAAAAAAAAAAAAAAAAAAAAAAAAGGAACTCTCAAGGAAAGCATGGCAAGCAGAAGTCGGAGCTATCAATAATCGCTGGGCAATGTTTGGGTAGATGGCAAAGAGGTATTTTTTGAGATAGAGAAGAACAAGAGAAAAAGGTTCAGATACACAACCACTCGATACGCCGCGCCGCTGCCCGCCACAGCCAATAAGGAGAAATAACCAGGCGTTTTCCAACTATCATAGAAAATTGTACACGCCGAATGCTAATAATTTGTCTAAAACGAACACCCACACCACCTTTCCCAAAATGTTTGATATCATGGCGTAAAATAAAAGACAAAGAGTTTTTGAGGCCCGTAAAAAGCGAAGGCAAGCCGAGACCCATTTTGTACGCGTGAGCCGTTTGTGTATAGTGAGCTGAGTACTCAGGTGAGTGGAGAGCAGCGGAAGGATCTCGACGAGGGATTAGGGCTGAGGCCGGGAATCGTAAATTTTTGAATGAGTTAAGGAGGAGAAGAAACAAATCGTGGCAACGTTCTCAATTTTGGGGGGTTTGGTTGAATAAACTCTTTTTGGGTTTCCAGAAACACACACGCGAGAAGAGCAATCTACTGCTCGTCCTCCACATCGTCGGCCTGAGTCTCGACAAAAGTCATGGTGACGCCCTCACCGCTGACGTTCAGGTTGACGGTGTCAATGGCACCGCCGCTGACGCCTCGTGCGTTAAGCTCCTCAACTGCGCGCTTGACGACGTTGTTGTTGGTGGCGGGGACGACTTGGGAAACGGGGACGGAAGGATCGCGGGCAACGAGCTTCTCAGGGGTCATCTCGACGCCTATTCCGTAGTGATTAGCCGCGTGTGCCTCGAGTGTTCCAAGGCTTATTTGTTACTTACCAGCAGGAACGCCGGAGCGAACGTACATGGTGGTGACCTTGGCACGGCGGCGAGGGGGCTGCTGGGCCTCATCGGAGCGGGCCTTGACCTTCTGCTGAGCAACAATAGCGCCGGCAGGGCGGGGTGCAGCGGGGGTAGCGGGTGCGGCCTCAGCGGCGCCTCCGGTTCCAGGGCGAGCTGCTGCTTGCTGGTTGTTGTCGATGATCATGCCGACACCAGAGCCCTCCTTGCCAGTGCCAAGCTGAACCTTGGGTCCCTTAACGAGAGCAGCCTCAGCGTACTTCAGAGCGCGATCGAAACCGGAGAGATCTCGCTTCTCGGCGGGACGGGCCTTGGTGAGCTGTACACGGGGAGCGATCTCTTTGCCCATTCCTTGGAGGGCTGCGATGGCCTGGGCCTGGTTGGAGAGGTAATATGTTAGCTGATATTGGTCTGATAGTACTAGCGTCCGTGTGTGTCCCGTACACACAGACATGAGCCGCCCGAAAGCTAGAAGATTCCACTAACCTCGTTGATCTGGTTGTCCGCGGACGAAGCAGTCACCGGCGTAGCACCTCCGACTGAAGCAGCGGCTTGCTGAGCAGGCTGCTGAGGGGCTGCCGGGGTGGCAGGTGCCGCGGGAGCGGCTGGGGCGGCGGCCGGAGCATTCGCAGCACCTTGAGCAGCATTAACTGCGGCGCCCTCCAGTACGTTCATCAACTGGGAGACGTCGTTTCTACCGCCAAATGAAATTTCACCATCACCCACCACCAAGGCAGGTGAATAAGCGCCCAAGTTGATGTTCAAGGGCAGAGCGTTGAGCTGAGCGGCCAGGCCGGCAACGGCGAAGATGTAGCGGTTGACCATCTTGTCGATCTGTTCGGGTAGTCGGTATTTCTTGGTGTGATTCGGGTAGAACGGCTCTTGGAAGAAGAGGCGAAGGTGGGCTGAGGAACGGTGACACTAACTAATAGGCGTAGAGTTGTATAATAAGGACACGACCAGCGGAAGAATTGAAGATAGCTTTTTAAAGTCTTGAATAAGAGAGAGAAGAAAACCGAGAAGAGACAGGATACCAGTCGAGCACAGCTAGAGAAGAAATAGAAGAAAAGATCTGAAAAACTGCACGAGAATTTAGCTTTCATATATTTCCCCACGAGCCAAGATGGATGAGTTGAGACTGGAGACTAGCCACATGCTTGAGACACAGCCGCCAAGATGCCAAGAGATAGAGTCCCGTCGAAAGCCTCAAGTTGGTCCTGGGCCCTCAGACATTAGCAGAGGGGGCTACCGTCTGGGGTAGGCTCTTGATCGAGTCGATACGGAGGCGCAGGCAGGGGGTGGTCGTCGTGGTCGAGGTGGGATTGCCCAGCTGGAAAGCTCCGAATAGCGCCAAGGGATGGCCGAGGGACGAGTAGGCTAGCGATGGTACATTGTAGACAATCCGCCCAGCGGGACTGGATATTGTTCAGCGTGAGGTCCAAGCAGTCACCGACGCAGTCGAGGCATGAAACGCAGGTGACACCAGAGACAGGCAGCGAGCCAATTGGGCAGGTCGGTTTGGGATATCCATCTGGGAGGCCAGCCGCGGTCGAGTGTGCAAGAGGAGGGCGATTCGAGACCAAGCTTGACGGAGAGACCTGACTAGGAGGTCTTGGCATCGTCGCCGTGCCTCTATGCGATGGCCGAGATATGTCAGGTAGGATGCCAATTTTGGCCCAGAGATCCACGCTCTGATGTTGCCAGGGCATGGGAGGGCATGGGTGACCCCCCGGGACGCGTAGACAGATCCGACTCGACTCTCTGGCAGATGGTCGAGGGACGCAGTATTTGCAGAGTGGGTCAGTCGCTCATGAGACTTTGCCAAGCACTCCTGCGATGGTAGTTGGGACGTGCACAGCAACGATACTGCCCATTTCTCTGCGTCCCTCCGTTGATTTCTGCTTGGGTGGATGGGACGAAGGTGGCGGGTGAGCAGCAGCCTGGACGATACTTGGTGTTGGTGGATTTCGAAAGGAACAATTCAGAGGTTCAGAATTCCGCGTAGCATCTAAGCATACCTTCATGGTTGTGCCAAGGGGCGGATTGTTCTCTTGGCACTTGGCGGGTCGCCGTATGGCCGGTGTCGTCTTCCGTCTGGTACCATCTTTTGGACTTGCTGCCCCTCTCAGCAGGGCAGACTATCGAGCATCGATGCAACGGCCAAGAAGCACAAGAGATCTCCCCGGTATTGGCGTTGTCGGGTGCCGCGGCGGATGGAGTCTCCAAGCCCGCCAAGTGGCCAAGGGCAATCAGCCACGTCCCGGCCGTGTAACCTCTTGGTCCGCGGCACGCCGCACAGGTAAGAGACACACATACTGAGGACGCAGAGCCGCTAAACAACGAGGCAAGAGTGAATCGGGTTGTTTTCTCCAGCGAGTCGTGCGCAGCGCCGTTCGGCCCGCCCTTTGCCGGGATGGTGTCCCTGGCGGATGTTTCCTCAACTCCAGGTTGCGGATGATGGAAAGACGTCTAGTGGTGGGCAGAGGGGCAAACGCATGACAGTCGTGCCCCGATGGTTTGCCAATTGTCAAGTGTCAGGAGGAGCCCCAAGAACCCCGTGGGACGGTACAAAGCGAAAAAAGGGTCCAACTGCATTCCGTGACAGAGTCTTGGGCCGGGTGGATGGATGGAGACTGGGATGCAATGCAGAGAGGACAGACGAGTTCGACCGAGCATGGGGAGTCTGAGGTCGATCGACTGTGAGTGCAGTACCGTTGGAGTGTCCAGTGGATTTTCTGGTCTGGTGCGACACTCTCCCATACTTCTGCCCGTGTCTGAGACTTCGGAGTTGCGTGATAGTCGCCGTCGTAAGGATTCCGCTGATGGTGGCCGTCTGTACATTGTTGTTTGCTTGGGCTCCGTTTTGTAGCCAAAATTAGCATTGTGAGCCGGGGACATCAGACCAAAGCCCCTATCTTCCCTAACCTCGAACGGGAAAGAGTCAGTTTTGCGGTTCTTGTGTAATATGTACTCCGTATGTGCGGTTTGCGGCTTGCCCCATGACACACCATGTTCGCGAGTCTTCAATGCAGGCCGGTGGGTTGAGGCCTGCAGGATGTGCCCAGTTCGAAGCGAACATGCACGTGCCTGACCCGCTTGGTTTCCGGCGAGAAGAAGGCAAACGAACCGGGGGAGAGCCTGAAGGCATTCAGACTCTGCAAAGTCAATGAGCTGGAAGTCGAATCGGTGTCGTTGCCCGTAATCAAGAATTGCTGTGTGTTGCCTCATTGTTTGTATGGTAGGACCGTTGCAAAGACTTTGTTGGGTGTGGAAGGAAAGAGTTCGCGCTCGCCTCAAGGACAGGGCGAGGTTTCCAGGCTGCAAATAGAGACTCTGACAGGTTTTTTCTTCCTGCCTTGCCAAACGCCTAAACTCTGCTGACCGGCTACTGCCTGTCATGTCTACCCGCATCGCTCACCTCAGGTTTTCTCACCAAGCGCATCCCGTGCGTACCCTTTTTGCTCTGTACCTTACATCAAATCTGCATCCAACGTCCGTACCTCACAGAAGCTAAGGTATGGAAGGTTCATACTCCGTATATTCGGCTGGATTTCTCATCAGCCTGGAAAAAGTGTGACAGCCATTCATTCTTGATTCGATGCAGCTAATCTTTGACTTGGCATTAGGTTAACCAGCCGAAAGGCTACTGCGCGGCAGCTGTCGCCATCTTTAGTGCGCCGTCTGTGATCAACTGTCATCTCCTTTCCGCCATGTGGTCCGGCTTCGAGTGTGGAGGGAAGGAAGAATGAAGCTTCGTCCGGAAGAGACGGCGCGGAATGGCTGGTCTTGGGAGTCTAAAGTCTTGGAAACCAGCCTGTCAACCACTTGTGGCACGTCTTGGGCAGCGCGAGTCCTTCCGCATAAGCAACTCTCCAGCGGCCCCATTCCCAATGTTGCAGCTTCACTTTCTGGGGAGCAAGAGTCTCTTCGCCATTGGGTCCGCAAGCCGATGCTCGAAAGACAAGAGTTTACCAAGACCATCCATCGTCGCTCTTGGCTGCGTCCAAGTGTTGTCATTTCGTCCACCCTTTACGAACAGACTGACTCTAAATCTCTTGAGTCTGGGGGCCAAAACTCCGGGCAGCCTGGCCTAGATGGCAATGGCCACGCATTCTGCACCGGAATTGTTTGTTTCGAGAATCGAGACCTGGTCAACACAAGCTTACTTGACTACTCCATCTTGGCTCTCGTCCAGAGTCGTAGTCTACCCCCTGAAGGCGTCCATGCACCCTGCGATCCCATTCACCTGCAACGTAGGTCGTCGACAAATGTTGCCTCTTCCAAGTGCCGACAGAGGAAGAGGAGCCATGATGGCATGGGTTTGTCGCTCCAGCGAGAACGAACTCCCCCGTTCTACATGGACCCCGGGCCCGTTGGTCAGGAATCACAACGGCGGATGTTCCCAAGGGTTACACTCCTCGTCTTTGCCGATATTCGTCGCCCGCCCCGGTCGCGCAAGGCCTTACACACCAAAACACGCTTACCTCTTCAGACGGATGCACCGTCACTGCCTCAAGCTTTCTGTCATCCAAGCCCCTTGGACGCAAAACCTCGGTGCTCACAGTCGGCCAAGCCGGTCCAACGGCACTAGAATGCAACTCGAGCGATTGTGACAGCACCAGCAACCGCGGTGATCTCCTACGAGAGACCAGCAATAAATCAAGGCCGCGCGCATTTGTCTCATTCGTCGCATATCCTCTAGACAATCCGAAAATAGCTCTCGCGGATGATCTGAGACGTTCGCGAACCTCAACCACTATCTGATTGAACTCTTAGACGAACTGGTTTCTATCGGTGCTCCGTTCATGCGTTCGGACTATCTAGGCCAGCCAGCAACTCGGAACCTATTGCGAACGTTGTGGCGGGCTTCTAAAAAAGGGACTCTTCTAAAGGCCCTTCTAAGCAGCATCAAATGTCATTGTCTCAGGAACTCGCCTGTACGATGTACGGGGTAATTACCGCAAGGGTTTTCCAAGATGGACATATTACCCGCCGCCCTCTGGGTCTCCTTTTTGTTTGGTGGCTGGGCTGAGCGGATGGTCGAACCCAAGCTGTGCTGTGGGCTCCGTCCCCAAACGCACCCAAAACAGCGAAACATCGCGGGATATCTCCCTGGCACTTGCTCGTCGCTTATCGTACACGCCAAGGCCAACCCTCAGACGCGCCAGTTGGTCTAGCCGGTCTGGAAGACGCGGGAGGAAGAGGAGGCCACCTTTTGATTGTCCTGGAGCCCTGGACCAATTCACCAATACCATGTTCTTGACTCGCCTCCGCGTTTCCACCATCCACGAGCTGTCTCTGTTAGCGCTGCCGCAGGTCCACGGGTATCCTATATTGTGGACGGAATATTACAACAGCCGGTTCAGACGCTGCTTCGGGGAAGTTCTTGGCACCGCAAATTTCGCCTCAAACGTCTCTCGACGTCCGGACTAGTGCCCGTCCCTTCTTCAACCAAGTTCATACGCTCACCATGCAGTCACCGAGACTTCACTTGAAGATAATCAGGGGAAAATTCCCTCGTGCATGCATTGCATTTACTGCACCTCAATTACTCGACAAGTCTCGACGAGTTGCTGAGATTATCGGGTCGCCTCGCCAAGAGGTTGATGGAAAAGGATGATTCGCCGATCCAAGCTTGTGACTGGCCAGCGCCAAACTGTCGTGCGGCGTGCCGCGCTGATGGTGCAGTAGCCGCGTCTTACAGTATGTCGCCTACGGAGTATCCGTACTGCATACAGAATCCTGCTGCTGGCAGGCATCAGTGCGAGCCACACGTCAACTCATCACCGACGTAGTCGTCAGGGCATCTTCCCGCCTCTCTCATCCTACCTTACCTTGCCCATCCATAGCTATAGCACCACCGGTCCATTTATCGTCTGACTCTTGCTCGACACCTCTTTGCCACCTTCGTTTTCTTGATCATGTCGGCGAAAAGCTTCGCTGAGTCAAACACGTTCTATCGGCCCGTTCACTCACGGCAGACAGAATCTTGGAGGAGGCCTCTTATCCTCGCAGTCGTTCTATTCGTGCTCTGGTCGTGGAAACTCAGTGAATGGTTCTATGGCCGCAATGTAATCCTTCATTCAGAACAAGGCCCTTTTCCGGTCTTCACCGACTGGGATGACATACCCGCGAGCGAGAAGCTCCTCTGGGTGCGATGCGCGCTCCCCGGCATGTTCCCCCTCGGCCGTGGCTACATGTGCGCCCGATTGACCGTGCCGATGGACTACCAACGGCCCTTGACTCAGTCTGCCGATAACCCCAAGGTCCATGTCGCCATGGTTCTCCTCCCCGCTCTCGGCCACGGCCTAGAGACGGGGCGTTTCTCCGAGTCCCCGCTTCTCCTCAACCCCGGCGGACCCGGCGGGCCAGGCACCACTTTCACCTTCCCACCGTTCGGCCCCACTATCCAGGCCGCCGCCGGAGGCAGCGTCGACATCATCGGCTTCGATCCCCGCGGCATCGGCGCCACGACTCCACGAGCTGACTGCTTCGTCGACACCAAGCCCGGCGAGCAACCCTCGGCGGCGGCCAACAACCTTGCTTATATGCACAGACTGACCTGGCTGGCGATGGCTCATGATATTGGTCTGCCGAATTCCACGTCCGGCGCCTTGGATCAGATTGCACAGCGTGCTAGGGCGTTGTCCAAGCTGTGTTCCCAAAAGGATGTCGAGGAGGGCGGTTTCGAATACATGGCCACACCGAATGTAGCGGCAGATATGAAGAGCATCGTCGCCGCACACGATGCCTGGCTTGAGGACAACGGGTTCGAAACCACGCCGCTCGGTGCCGGCATGTTGTCGCCCAGCGAAGCTGCTCCTCCTTCGACAAAGGGGAAACTCGTCTACTGGGGGTTCAGCTACGGCACGTTCCTAGGACAAACCTTTGCGGCCATGTATCGTAAGTGGCAACTCAACGTTCTTCGTGTAAGATCTTAAGGGCTGACCTTATTGGTATTACACAGCTGATGCGGTTGGACGACTTATTCTGGATGGTGTCGTTGATGCCAAGGAGTATGATTTACCCGTGAGTTGTATCCGTCGCATATCAACGTTGTTCAAGTCACTTGGATGCTAAAAAGAAGTGTTAGACATGGATCTCAGCCATGCGAGACGCCGACGCAGTCCTGGAAAGATTCTTCTACTACTGCCACCTCGCCAGGGACGCATGTGCCCTCTACCGCCTAGGCGACGGCGGCCCAGAGCAAGTCAAGCAGCGATACGAGCAGACAATGGCTAAGCTTCGGGCTGATCCGCTCATCGTCGTCTCCCGCACGGGACACATGCCCATCGTGCTGCTGGAGGCCGACATACGGAAACTGCTCTTCACCTCGCTCTACTCTCCCACCAAGGTCTTTCCCCTGTTGGCCGTGCTGCTGAACCGTCTGCATGTGGGCGATGACCTCTCCGACGTGGTGGTTGCGCCTGATTTCGGCTTCACCTGCGACGTGGACCTCAAGCTGGTTATTTATCCAGAGGAGAGCCCCAAGGCGATTGGATGCAGTGACCGGAGGTACACGGTGAGGGCAAATATGAAACTTCAAGGTCAGGAAGGACATGTGCTAACGGGCTTTTTCTACCAGCGTAACGAGACTCTGGAACAAGTCTTTGGCAAAGTATCCAAGGTCACCTCTTTCGCCGACGTCGTAAGTCCACCTCAGTCATAGGAAGGGTAGCTAGTGGCTGTCAGCTGACTTTCCCCGGCCTCAAAGTTCCTCCCTCTCATGATGCACTGCGAAGGCTGGGACATCGAAGCCAAGTTCCCCTCCGCAGACTGGGATGCGAACCTCGAATCCCCAGACCCCGTCAACACCTCCTTCCCGATCCTCTTTGTCGGAAACACCCACGACCCCGTCACGCCGCTGGTCCAAGCCGTCGCCGCGTCCCGGAAATTCGTCGGCGCCGGCGTCTTTGAGCTCGAGGCCGAGGGGCACTGCACCCTGGCCGCGACTTCGATCTGCGCGATACAGAAGATGAG
This sequence comes from Colletotrichum acutatum, assembly GCF_030867785.1. Classification (NCBI taxonomy): domain Eukaryota; kingdom Fungi; phylum Ascomycota; class Sordariomycetes; order Glomerellales; family Glomerellaceae; genus Colletotrichum; species Colletotrichum acutatum. Next base: position 489,211 of record NW_026849003.1, read on the forward strand.
GGCGTATCTGCACAAGGGCGTCGTGCCGCCGCCGGCTATGGTTGCCGCTGACGGACGGATTGCCGGGTGGGATAAGTGCAAGGCCGACGAGCGGCCTTGGAAGCCTTTCCCGGCTGAGATAGCGGCGGAAGAAGGAGAAGGAGAGGGGGGTATGCACGCGGAGGACGTAATTGTCTTACAGGGGTTGAAGGATGTGCATGCCGAGATTGTCAGCCGGTTGACGCCGCCATTGAAGCTGCGTCTACAGTAAGGCATGTTCACGGCGTCGACACCATGTTGCTGAAGGCGGGTATCGTCGTACGTGTTTGGACTGAGGGCATGCTACCTTGGAGACAATTCGGCTTCAGGTAGCACCTCGTGGTATTTTTTGATGTCACGATTGGAAGAAAACATGGAGCATTTCTCTGGATGCGGTCTACCCTGTATCGCAAGCTCGCCGGCACGCGGCGAGGTGATCTGAGCAGGTCGATGTGATGGTGTGCTTCGTGATGCCCGATTTCTGCCCGATATTGTCTCACTCTCACGTGTGTGAAGGCGGAATTCACCTTGGATTGGAGAGGCACCTCATATATCATTCGTGATCGTCACAGATATGCCGATAATACACACAGGTAGATGCCTAAGTAGGTTCTAGGGCATTAAGTATAAAACTTTAATCAAGTTGAGCTACGTGGTGTTGTGTGTGCAAGCATGTAAACATGCGAGAGGCGTTCCATGGCACATGGAAATGCTGCACAGGATGTTGCAACCCAGCACCGGCAAATATCTCGCATTAACAGAGGCGTACAGCTTACGTACGGCGAAGCCTTGGGATTCCTTAAGTTTGGTGAAGACATCAAGACAGCAGGGTTAAAACTGGACAACTTCACACCCTCTCACTCAAGAGACCATCCAACGCTGCCCGAAACTATTCGAGCAGCAACATTACTATCCTCTCTCTTCAGGTTGAAGGTGCAATCGTAATCCTCTTAACCGCTAGGCCCTTCGGGTCCATCAATTTTCCACATAGTATCAGCCGATGAGCGGGATCCAGAGTCCCCTCAATTCACGCATGGCCCCAGTGAATCTACGCCTGCGGTGTAACCTCGATGAAGGCGGTGATCTGCCGTCTGCTGGGTTGGACCATGTCATTTCGGGGCCCCCGTATGCCAGATCTGTTATTGCACCTGGAGGTGTATTTGGATCCACTGGTCTGAGGCCGATATCCATCATCCATTTCGAAACAATTTCAGGTTGCTGGTGTTAGGCACGAACACCGTTTGGACTGGGCGGTTGTGTGATTCCACTGGACTGTCGCGGTCCTGTGTGAGAGGAAGAAGCGAATGGGGATTTCGTTCATTCGTTGCCATCTGTCAATCTAGATTTCTGGGTTTTCGTTAGCAGCCATGAGTTTGAAGATCTCATTTGGCATCTTCAGACTCTGAGAAGATCGAATCCTGGGGCGTGTCGTCGGTGAACATGGCAGACTTGCTATATCGGATGTAATCCACTTTGTTCGTCCTCTTGCGGTGCCCTCCCAACAGTAACCTTTTCATTGATGTGTTAAGAAGTGGGAGATGAGATATGTGAGATAGAAAGAACAGAGGACGAGGAATTGCGAAGTTGAGATGGGAAAGAAGGACTACCTCTTCTTGGGCGAGCGACTACTATTTTTGAGCATATTCCTCCTCGGTGCGTGCTTGCCCAGTCTTCAAAGCTACACATGCTTGACGTGCTACAGCCATTCTGTGCAAGCGCAGCTCGTTCCAAGTACATTCTCCCGTGCTAAGCCAACAAAGGCAGAATAACAACAAACTTACCCCTCAGTCAAGGGCACGGCCACCGAGCGGTCTGCCCCTGGAATCAGAGACCTGAGGTCGAGATTCGAGATGCCCCGCGCCCCCGTCGCCGAAAGAACTTACCCGCCGATGCGGTCGATGACCAACTGTAGCATCGATCATCAGGGGCTGAGAGAATCGCTGCACGGAGAAAGGCTGGGTAGGCGGGGGCCACGCCAGGCGCGCGTTAGCGTCCACGATCGACGCATCGTTCCATATTTTGGTGCCGCTTCTCCTTGTGTCTTCTGCACGGATAAGTCGATCGGGCGCATTTCCCAAATGCAACAGCCCGCGTGCCCATGGAATGGCATGGAGGGGTAAAGCCAGGGGCACCGACGGCTGCATTGACCAGAAAGACACGCGGCGAGAAGCTATTGAAAGACACTTCGTATGAGGGGCCTAACTTAGGACAATGAGCCGCGGCTCCGTTTGAGTCTCGGGTTCAGGCTAGAGCTGACAAGCTCAAGGCGTAGAGATGTCCAAGGGACGGGCAAGCTAGGACTGAGGCATCGCACCCCCGGAAAAAAAAGTGTCAACAAGCACTGACAACAAGCTTACACGAGGAGCTTAGAATTGGGTCACCAGCCCAACAAAAGCTTGACGACGTAGCTCTAGAACGGCGGCGGGGCTACAGGTTACTCCGAGGCTCATGTCCAGACGACGCTAGGCCCCGCTGATTGACATAACACGGCCTTACCTTATTGAGTGGAATGCGGATATGTAGGTAGCAGTGTCGTGAGTGTCTAAGAATGAGACGTGCCCAGCCGAGGGGCAGAAGAGGGGTAGCAATCGGGTTCCTCAAGGTCCGCGGTGGCGGCTTGACTCCTTCAGAAGCAAGATGCACGGCGAGAGCAATACTGATGTGCTTTTTTGGCGATGTCGTTGCTGTGACGTAGTTTTCGTGGGATGTTTTCGGATTCGGGAAGTCGGACAATGGAGACACGGTATAAGCAAATCGGGAGGAGGCAAACGTCGCGACGAGGGGCACGAGATCAAAAGCTGGTGTACTACGTACGTAGGCGAAGATCTGAACGAGAGTGGATACGATGTGCAACGCGGCCCAGCAAAAATTCCGCATGTTGTTGTGCACGAATTCTGTCAACCGAATTGATGGCTAGGTGAGATGGTACGAGCAGATGCGCCTGGCGCTCTCCTGTGAGAAAGTACTTGCTCTGTTGGGAAATGCATCGGTCTTTTTCTCGCATCGTATTCGTCCGTCCAAGGGGTAAAGCTGGGCCATGCCGCAATTATGGCATCAGCATCACATGAGACGCAGCGTGGAGAATCCCCCATCCTGCAGGACAATCAGCCGCCTTCGACCGGAGAAGAACGTCCGAGCATGAAGCTGAGAGTCACATAGTGTACCAATAATAAGGTATGGAGCAGGAGGCAAGACTTACGCAGCAAAGGGAAGGGAAGGAGACGGGGCTTCTTCCGCATCGTATTGTGATTGTTCCCAGTGGCTCGTTCATCAGGGATCTCGATGACATACAGGCGTGCTTGCTGTGGAGGGGCGAATCGGGAAACAGTCAACTGTTTCGTAGGTTGCGGGAATTCGCCGGGCTGCGCAAGTGCAAATTGAAACCCGCATCTTGCCGCATCCAGACTCCATACTCCAGAAGGCAGAGGGGCAGACGCGGACTCTGCGGTTTGGCAGCTGCGATGTTGTCTGGATTCTCGAACGCTTTGGGCGGTCCAGAACGGTCCTTGGGTGGCTTGCTAGACCCAAAGCACAAAGCTACCTGGCGGTGTCGTCACTTCGCATGGAGCTCTATTGCAACACAGCGAATCAGCAACACGGTGGTTGGCGCTGTCCAGTAGGCTCCTTGATCTGTGCTCACCCGTTGAAGCTGAGTTCATGTGGTTGATGCTTGTTCAAAGCTCCCGTCCCGTCGAATCTGCTTTTACTGCTTGCCTTCTATGCGCCCATCGTGTGATCCACTGTGGCTGCGAGCCTGCTTGGCTTCCTTGGGTGAGACCAGGAGAGTGTGGAGGTGTTTTCCAATAATGGGAGATAATGGGAGATGATGTCCTGGAGAGGGTGGGGAAAGTAGACGGCATGATCGAGATTTGCAAAAATGCCATCCTCTTTGAAGACAGGACGTGGAGGCTGGTTGGCTGGCCACTGCTCGCAATCGACAAACTGACGTATTTTGGTGGCCAGCATTACGCGACTGACGCGAGAATGGACATGTTCTCTTTGCATGTGGCAATGGTTGTCTTCGCTGCAAACGCGGATGGGCCAACGACAATGCAAGTCGCATCGTATCGTGCACCTGGAGATGCAGGTGGGGTCCTTCTGTGGCATGGGACCGCAAAAAATTAGAGTACCGCAAGGTACGAATAGTGGGATGCTGGAAGTGGAAGCCCAGCCTCAGGCCCGTACACAATAGGTCCACCGTCCAGGTCTATGCGGGGACACTACGAGTTCCGTGCCTACCCACCTGGGTATGACGTTAGTGCGTCTACGTCCTGTTGACGTCACTCTAGGAGTGCACGGTAGGCAGCTTGACCAAAGCTCCTGCAGGTTGCAAGAGCTGTAGGTAGCTCTCTCCATCTGTGGCTGGTGCGACTGCACCCAAACAGACATGGAAGGTCCGCATGGAGCCACCTGGGCCACCTCTTGGTCATTTTCGATAGAGATCTCCCTCTGGCTTCTGGGCATTGGCCATACGATCCATCCTCAGCTCCCACTAACTGGAGTAACTGCGAAGAATGTCACAGTCTATGACGACATTTCTTCAGTTCACATGATAGACCCTGAGCGTCTTTGCCAGATGGGGTGAAACTGCGCTCTAGCCATGAGTGGGCAAGCCCGGAGGAGGGGCAAGACACGCGCAGCGAGAGACAAGCCCGATAGGCACGGCCCAAACTATTGCATTCGGGAACTTGACAAGGGATCAAACGAGGGGGAGGGGCAGAGGAGCCAGAGGCAGACAGACGGAGGGGCAGCCCGCGAGGTAGGTAGGTAGGCACGTAGGTACCTTCCCATGTTGTGCTGGAGCTGGAGGTACTTCCTTCCTTGAGGTGTCGTCGTTTCCCATCCGTGAGGTGCCTTCCTTCCTTACCGACGGGTATTCGAATGATCGAACTCAACCTGTCAGCGGGGCAACTTCCGCAAGGCAGAAAGGCACCACACCGCAAAGAGGCAGTAGTTGCCTTCCCTCAGACGAGAGGGTGCCTCGAGACTGCTGCCAACTTGTTATATAAACCTCTTCTTCCCACCACCTCTACCCGTCTTTCTCTTCTCTCCATCACACTCACAATCAATCAACCTTCATCACAAACAAACAACACCACCAACCAAACAACCCAACCTACTTCACAATGGAGACCATCAAGAACGCCGCCAACTACGTTTCCGAGTCTGTCCAGCAGGCCGGTGCCACCGCCTCCAAGGAGACCAACAAGCAGGTCGCCAAGGACGACAACGTCTCCATCGGTAACCGGTAAGGATTTTCTCACTTCTATCTTTATCATGGTCTCGGACTAATATTTCACAGTGCCTCCGCCGCCAAGGATGCCGTTGGCGACAAGATCGACGAGTCGAAGCACGACTTCAAGGGCGAGGGCTACAAGGAGCAGGCCAAGCACTAAATTACTCCCACGATACCCAAACACCAGGGAGATTTTCAATGGGCAGGCGTTTGGAACGGATCGGGACATGCAATGAGGCAGGAACACCTGGGAATTGATCATGGATCCTCTACCTAGAATAACTTTAATGCCACTGCATTGCTAAGATCAAATCGAGGCCACATTTTGCGTGATACACTCCACACAATGATGTAGTCGTCTTTAATCGTCAAAAACATACCTTTCTCATCAGCGTTGCCATCCATTCACACGAGAAATTTGATATCCCAGTACCACAGCCCGTCTGATATCATGATGATGTTCAATCGATGCAACCTCTACCCTTGCATAATTCCCGAATTGTCTCCACCCGAGCTAACATCTTCCCCACCCCGGGCCTGGCACTCCGGTGCACGGATCCTTGACCCAAATGTCGCAAGACTGATGGAGGTGACAACCGATCACTGGCGTGACACAATTTCTTCTACAACTATCAACAACGAACAGTCAATTGCACGACGCGCTTCTGCCTACCATGTCCAAAACATCTTCAAGCCTGCCACCAGATCTGTTCGACCAGACTACCCTCATTTCCCTGGCCGCAACCGTCGTCCTCTTGTCTGTAGCTATCGCCGTGTCCCGTCGAGTCCTCCACCCCGCCACATCGACGAGCTATCGCGTGCTGTTCATCTGGCACGCCTTTGATGCCTTGATCCACTTCTTCCTCGAGGGAAGCTTCCTCTATCACTGCTTATTCTCTTACATCCCTCTCGCCGACGTGCCAGACGCCGACCTCAGCGGTTTTCACCCGACCCCGGCCAACTTCCTCGGTCACTCGGATCGCATCTATGGCGCCCAAGCGGGCGGAAACAATCCCTTTGCGCAGCTATGGATGGTTTACGCGCGGGCTGATAAGAGATGGGCCGGTGCGGACTTGGTATGTTGCCGAAGGAGGCTGTTCCAGAGACGAGACGTTGGCTGACTTGTTGGGCAGGGTGTGATTTCGCTGGAGCTTCTGACGGTGTTCGGCGCCGGACCGCTGGCCGTATGGATTTGCTACAGCATCGCTAAGCGTGACCCCAAGGTCAACATTTGGATGATTGTCATCGCAACGGCGGAACTTTATGGGGGTGAGTTCGTATCCGACGTCTAACATCCAAGAACGAGTGGCCCAACTAACATGATTTAGGATTCATGACCTTCTGCCCCGAATGGTTGACCGGCAACATCTACTTGGACACGAGCAACTTCATGTACCTTTGGGTGTACCTTGTCTTCTTCAATATGCTGTGGGTCTTCATCCCCATCTATGCCATTTACGTGGCATACGGGGAGATTTCTGCTGCTTTCAAGGCCCAGGGCGTTAGGAAGAATCTCTGAGCATATATCTCGAGGCCTATGAAGCTATCCACGTACTACAAAATGTCAGCCATCGCCCAATTGCCCTTGTCGTAGCCTTCGATCAAAGCCTCGTGCGAATTTTTGACTTTCGAACCATCTTATCCACCCCTACTTTGTAGCTATTTAGCATTACATTGAAAGCTCGCGTTGTTCCTCCAAACTCTTCTCTCCAAGGTGGTCTTTATTGAAGACCGGCTTGCCACCGGATCTTTGAGAACTTCGAGGGACTGCCTTTACTTCAGGCCATCCCCGATGTTCTTCACGCGAAGTATGTGTTTTCCAAAGTACCAAGTCTATGGAGTATGCGGGCTTTACCAGACCCTCGATGACGACTCTAAGGTCAGACTTATTTGTCTTCGTTCGAAAACGCTATGAATTACCAATCATTTATCACGGAAGTCTCGGCAAGATCGGGTTGATGTCTTTGATATAGTCAAAGATCCTGCGAACATTCGCAGTCCGAATATCCTGCGGTCTCCTCGCGCCGCAGTTGATATTCCCGCTCAAGACATCGTGCGAGAGACCAATGTCGAAAGGGTATGCAGTTTTGATGTCGCCCAGATCCTCTTCCCTCAGCTGTAGACTTGGGGTCTCGACGTTTCCCTTAATGTAATCGAGTCTTGGACCGCCAATGGCAGGAAACTTATGGTGTGCCTTGTGCAAGATGTATGCTAGAGCAACTGAAGTGATAGCAACTCCATTTCTATTCGCAATCTTCTCGAGCTTCTCCGACCCCAACACCTCGCGCCCGTTACTCGTCGAGTGCGTTTCTCGGCCGACTTCTTTTGCTCTGGTCCCTGGGCTCGAACAGCCCGTGACCGAGCGTGCCCAACGGTGCCAAGTCCATGACATCTTATTGACATGTTGGGATAATGTCCCTCTCAAAATCCCGGTCAGCCGCAGACCGCCTGCCCTGATACACTGACAACTGCCTCAAGCCGCGATGCCGAGCGTAGTCGTTACACTCGATCACGATTCAGGAGGGAGTATCGGAAATTCTCAAGTACAAAACTTTGCCCGAGGCGAAGAGCTGCTTCAGCGGGCATAACCTCAGGGATATCGGCGGTCACATCCCAGAAGTGGAGGTAAAGGGGGTCGACGTACGTGATTTGGGTCTCCTCGAGGCTCGCCTCGATAGAGAGGTGCAGGCTTTTGGTGCCACCCCACCCCCCCCAAAATTGGATTATTGCCGATATGGTTCAGGCCGTGATGTTAAGTTGCTTGTGTACTTGGGCGCCAGAACGAACTCGTGTCGCCGGACGGTGTTGGTTAGCCACTCGCTCAACCACTTCTTAGACTCTTCGCCTTAAGGCTTGACGCACTTGAAGCTGTGTTTATTTTTTGTTCGTGGCACCGTGACGCGAAGTATACGAATTAGTGCTCATGTGTCAAGCAAATTGCCTCCTTTCCCGTAGAAAAAGTCAAGTATTTCGAACCCGCGCGCTTTGCTTCGTGCATTCGCCAAGGGAATCATTCATCGCCCCTCCGAGATTCATTGTGCCAAGGCATGTTGGACTAACAAGAATTCCTACAGTCGAGGCTATTAACCGATAGCAGCCAAGTAGGCTCTTCGGAGCCGGCAGTGCCATTGTATGCTTGGGACTGATATCGATGTGCACTCAGAAGCAGGGGTGTGTTTATTGGGCCCATCGGCACCTTCAACTACATCACAGCCTTTATGGCCAGGCACAGTTAAAGCTGGCAGAACAGTATAGAGGTCCGCATCGCGCTCATCGCGGAGTGAACCTGACTTGGGACATTGAATGTGAAACCGTAGCAGCGTAGCGTGCTCAATCGGTCGAGGCTGGCCACTTCACATGAGAGAGATATGGCCGAACATGCATTGCTTGATCGGCTGACTGCTTCGCATGTGCGTATGTCTCTTTAGGAGCCAACGGCTGATACGAGCGGATGCACCGTCGCGGGGCAAGGCCGATGATGCTTCTTCTCGTCAATTAGTCGCGGAATGCAGAAGGCATAGCTGTTAGAGTTTCCAGACACAGAGCCTACAAGCACTTATATGATCTCACGAGTTGAGATCAATACAGTCAGGGAAATGCTTTCTCATATAAACGACTCCAGACGAGTGTGACACAGTCGTCCGCCTCCCCAAGACCGCCGCCTTTCTACTTGAATCGTATTGAGCGGGCAACTCGAATGAAGATGGTGTTTCCCTTGTAGCGTTAAATCGTTACAACATCGCCGTTTAGCACTGGAATGTTGGTTAGCATGAACATGACCGTGGCTGGTGAACGTTCTTACGCAAGCAGCGTGCTGTTCCATGGTTAGCTTCAGTCTTGGGGTACAGCATCCATCATTAGCAGAAGGGGACTTACACCGATGAGACCAGCACCCGCATTATTTTTGACCGTACATGTTATGCCTTGCTTGCCGCAAGAGCGCTTGACTGGGAAGCCTTGCTTGCGATCCGGCTCGGCCAAGGTATTGAGAATTTGGTCACACTGTTCGAGGAAGTCAGCACCAGTCTTCGGTACGAGCTATGGATACTCACGCAGTAGACGAATTGTCCCTATCGTAGAATTAGTCACGTATCATCTGCCAGAGAACGTTTCGATTGAGTTACTCACGCCATCACAAGTGAGCGCAGGGTCACTTGTTCCGTGATTACACCATCTTGTATTCTCATCGTCAGCCACAGCAACTACTGCAGACAGCAGAGCGATGAATCCGAAATTCATGGCTTGATTAGAATGGACCGTGAGAGGTGCGACGTGTTGATGCAGCTCGAGTCGATTATGAGGCAAACATGGCATCAAAATTGAAGGAGACACCAATGACTAAGTATTACGGTGTTTGGGAGTCAAAGTCGGCGATGCTGGAAATTCCGTTGACCGAAATTAAGAGCCGTAAAGCCGAAAAGTACACTCAAGAGAAGATCTACCAATCTTCAACTTGGCTAATGAATTATCTGGATCGTGGAGTCTATGCTTTTTCACAATGGACCAAAAAACGCCCCTGTCGTTGTTCTCGTGGGTCTAGATTACAGCCTTTAGGAAGTCAAATTAATTGATCGCAATTTACCACCATTCACGTCCATGCTTCTCCGATAACCTACGAGGGAGTCACGGGACGCTGACAGATATGCTTCTGAGTTTTCTACCTCTATTGGAATAATCCGGCCGTGTAGATCGAGCCGTCTTTATTGCCGTACCCATTCAAATATGGTGAGGTGAGGTGTGAGAATGAAGGCGACTTTCTCACCACATTTCGTGGGCTCGGCCGCTCATAGTCTACTTGAGACCAATGCTGGAATGGGACCATTGAGATTCAAACACTTCTCAAAGCTCAACAACGTCCGAGTAACATTTGGTGGTATATATATACAGGCCGAAAGCCAGATGAGAGTGAGCGCAAAGCCGATGAGAGCTAGGTTCCGCCAGAGCCAAAACATGGAACTTTGCTAAACTCTCGATATAGAGTGTTGCATATTTAATCCTCAATCGACGTTTCCGAGTATCAGTTCAAGTATACAACGGTTATGATCCCCATAGACTCGTGGTCGGAAACGATTTCTCAATCTAGGCCACTAAAGCCGGGCAACGTCACCCGGCACGCCGGCTCGGCCAACACCACGACCGATCGACCGAGCCATGAAGTGAAATGTATCGACAAGATGAAAGTGCTTGCAGTAGAAATGAAGGTTGCCCTATTTCAGCACCGTCCGTATTAACACGATGAGAATGTCTGTCAGCCTATTCGGCGTACGTTGTCCGCGTGTGATCGATGAGATGTTCGCGTGAACCAGTATCAAACATACAGTGAGAGCTTTGGGTTGATACGAGCTGAAATCCTTTTGAGTAAGGAAGGGAAGGGATAAGAACTTCTGATAGAACTTTAATCAATCGAAGAAAGCTGGGGAAATTCTATATCCTAGGCTGCCCAGTCGGGAGTTCGTGGTCAAAGACTAGTGATCGCACTGATACGTTCTCTCGTGCAAGTGTCATTATGGAGTAGACGTGTAATATCTAAAATGCAAAGAGCAACTTGATTACGGAATATTCTATCCCTGATGTCTTTAAAGGCCCGATACTCATCAAATCGCTTGCATAGATACCGATCAGCTCTTGTCTTAGGATGCAATGGACAAGCTCACTCTGGCAATGAAAGTAACGACAACCACATGGAGTCGGAGCCAAAGCTCACCTCCTGGTCTCTTGAGTATTTCCGGTCTGCTTCACTTCGATGTGCAAAGGATAACACTCCAAGCCAGAATGGAGTGAGAGTCGGCAGTAGACTGAGACAGCAACTTTAGCCATGCCTCTTCCTCTCTAGTAGCCAGCCAAGCGTAATACTAACGATCAAGGGCGGGACTGTGAACGACTCCACCTCGTTTTCCCAATCCTTCCTTCGAAGCGACTGCGAGAGCTCAATTGGCGGTAGTTGAAATCCTTATCACCAAGTGTCCCTAGGTTCCCAGGCACGACCAATCGGTTAGGAACCGACCCAAAAGAATAATCCGAATGCTACCTCCTGCGACAAGCAGCGGCGGCCTCGCCATAGGCACCACATACCGAACATCTTTGATATCCTTTTTGTCTTTACACCTGCAGTATTGATAAGGGACGGCCTGACGTGGGGCCTTCTACCTCCCCCCTACATTGAGACTCCTACTGAGGCAATGGGTGACGAGGAATCCGATTCTTCAGATGTAGCATATCCTTAAAGACCATCTCAAGTCGTTGTGATGACTGGTGGATTATCTCTGGGGGGTAGTAGTGACGACGGGTGCGAGAGAGAGAGGAGATGATCTACCGGACGGTATGTGGGAAGTGTATCATCGGGCGTTACGGGGACGGGCGAAACCTCGTCAAATCGGATCGACGAACAATAGACTCCCCACAACGCCTTGAGGCTCTTTTTGTGCTTGTGTGGAGGATCTCATGTTTTATCGAACGAGGTTTTGGGGCGATAGCTCCGTGTAGTCCACTGTCGGGTCTTCAAGTCCGATATCCTCGGGTTGCCGTGAGGACCGTATGGACCGGGCCGCCCAAGTTCTGTTTCAAGAGAATTTCCCACCGTAGGAAATAAAGCCAATCGGGGGTTTTCACGTTTTATATGTACGTAATGTGCTTTCAAGTGCGTCTATGGGGAAGCGGACTTTGTCTGAAGGCCTCTGATATTCTTAGGGCTGAAATCCTGTGGGCTAGAGCAACTGCCGCCCATTCACCAGAGTAGCTCAAGCTGCTCGACTACCGAGAAATATGGTGGAATAGACAGCTTTGAGGCAGCATATAGTCTTGATCATTCTGAAGTCGTTGTGCAAGATGTTAGAGCCCCGACGTGACCTGGTGGGCAACAGTCGCTTTAATTTCTCCATTCAAGATCAACTTGACATCGCTAAACCATCATATACGACCATACCCATTGGAAAACTCGGGATCCCGTCCGCTCTCCCATAGATAAGCCAATGAGGGCCGGATTAGTAGTTGGGTCGGTGACGACCAGCGAATACCTGGTGTTGTATGTTTTTTGGTGTTTGGTGAAGCTATCGTGATCCACATGTGCGGTGGGCCGCTAGGTGGATCAGCCGGGCGGACATCTGGATTGCTGACAACCATACCCGGAGCTATCAGACATACGTGTCTGCGTAAAATAAATGTATTGATTTACTGTAGAATTGGAATTACGCTCTTAAGCACAGGTGTTTCTTAATCATTTAATTTGCGTTGATACGATGACGCCTATTTTAGAATCTCGGCTCAAGGCCGCGCGAATACCATACCCGTTTTCTCTGCCAACACACATATGGCTCTAGCTTCATCGGCCCTTCTTCTCCATTCGTAAATAGTCACAATTCATGTGCGACTTCCAGTGGTTAGCCTCAATTACGTGAACCGGAGAACAGTCTCTACTGGGCTGGGCACTCAACGCGACGGCTTATGAATTTTTCCTCTTCAGACCTTCGCAATCAATTCGAGACGACAATATTCTAATCATCGTCGTCATGGATAGTACCTCGACTCGTGCTTTCTCTCTGGAAGAGGTCTAGGCAAAAGGGCGGACAGGCCCGGGTGGGTTGGTGGCCCTATTGGGGGCGGAAAAACCCAGCTTTGGTCAACATGTTCAACCGGCACCTCTTCTTCTCAAGCATTGACCAAGATATTGTGCGGGGTGGGTTGTGGGCCATTTAGATGTTGGCTTCTGAATGGGTTTCTTCTTATTTGGACACTACGTTGATTGAGCAATTCATCAAAAAGACTGGGCTAGAGTATATCTATAAGTGGTTACGCCGACCACACTAGATAACCAGGCCGGACACGCGGAGGAAGAGCTGCTTGACGGGGCTGAACTACGTTGATAATGTTCTGAATATAGCCTTTCACGTATGATCGACTTCGGTCACGAATCATGTATCCCGAATATGCTCAACGCGACCCAAGTCACACACAACCAAGATCAAACAGAGCCTCCTCAAGCAGTTCGCTTGGGCCCGTGTGAAGTACGCGGCAAAGACGTTGACGCGGTGGTTGGAAAAAGCGAGAATGCGGCATTACCGGTGGAAGAGGAAATCTGGTGCCGCGGCGTCGATCCATTGTCGGCCCGTCTGTATTCCATGAACGGCACGTACGCCTGCCGGCCATCCAGGCGGCAAGGCAAAGCAAGACTGATTAAGCAGTCCCCCAGTCCCCAATTCTCCCCCGCGCAGCACACAAATATCGTGACTCAGTTGCCCATCTTCGTTTTCGCATCTCACCTGACAGCACTCTATATGCTCCATCGTCTGAACCAGAAAAGATTTCAGATAGCCAAGCAAGTGGGCGGAGAGGCCTGCCGAAAAAAAGGGACCATCGTCCGGTCGAGGGAAAAGACTCACCCAGTCACTCAGCATATCATCTCGTAGCATTGGCGACCATGCGGACCGGACCCTTTGGATGACCCAACGGTGGGCAAACTATCGTCTAAACTTTTCAATTTGCATGCCCAGCACTTGCCAAGGCGACGTATGTCGAGTGCAACGAGTCGGGCACGCTATATTGCATGACGAAGCGGCTCTCTACGTCCAACGCTTGTTGTTGAATACCCGGGGCAAATACCGAAAGACGTTGGCGGCAGGCAGCAAAAGCCGCCGGCTCGTTCGTCGTCCAGTCTTTTTCGTGATGGTTCGTCACCTCTATAGCTCCAATGAAAAGTCAAACCGTGCCAGTGACGACGCCTATTCCGAACCTGAATCGTTTTGGTTGGAGAAATCATAGCCGCGATGCCGTGAACTTGCTTCTAGAGAAAGCAAATCTCTCCCACTTTCCGGTTGTTCGAGCAGCCATTCGTAGGCGGGTTGATGATGATTGGGATGAAACACCCGCGCCAGAAGAGGCTCGCTACTACCGCCCTCGCACTCACTTCAGACGAGTCCATAAACAAATGATGTTAGATGACATTGGATGACCCCCAAAGTCGCGGGGTTTAGGGGAATTCTCAGAGGGGAATTGGATGGGAAGACAACGGAGACGGTTTTGGATGGCAGTTTCTTGCCCTCCCGTTTTCCAACATTTCGTCTCAAGAACACTAGGTGGAGGTGGCAACGTTGCCAAGAAGATTACATTGGTGATCCTCAGTGGTTACTAACTTACTTCTTGAAAGGCAGCCTCTCATGACGTCGGTCAAGACCCGTGAAGCCGGTCGACTGATAAGCTGCCGTGCGAGGTTGGTGATGTGGCCAAGTCAAATCCCAAGTGCGGCTCGGGAGAAGCGGCAAGCACCCGTGGCATGGTCGAGAACCATAGAATCTTAGAAACCTCGAATGGAAGAACGTGGCAACGGGGGAATCTGCAGGTGGCAAGCGAATTGAGGCGAGGATTTCTTGACCCTGTCCGCTATAATTGGACACCGTAAGATGGCAACTGCAGAGGGGTAGTCGCGATGTCCGTCCCTTGGCTGTACGTCAGTCTGAATATCCCGTTTGATCGACGGCGAGGACCGGATCAGCAACGAACGTGGGTCTCCCCGGACTGACGGGACGCTGGCGAGCCCCGTAATGCGAGGTGCGCAAGGACGCGGCGACGGCCACAAACCCGCGTAGGCTGAGGTCCCTCATCATCTCGGAGCAACCATATTCCACCGGCTAGTTGGTCACCGCGGGCACTCTTGGTCGGTGGGGGCGATGCAGCCAAGCGCTGAAGATTTGGTTCAAGGTTGTGACTAGTACCCCAAGCTAGCAGCGGCCTCAATATCCGTAGGGTTGACATGTTGGAGATTAATTAAAGTGTTTGACGGCCATTGGCACCTGATGCGGGTTGGCGCCATTCTTGTCTTCGGAAGAATAGTGTCGCACTACTGACTAGTCTTTGAGCTTGTCCCCGTGTATCCGTTGTGTTGGAGTCGCCCGGAATCCATCACAGACGGCCCTCTGTTTATCTTGCAGATCGTATCAGCTGTGAATGGGGGGACCAAGGAACTCTCGACACAGAGTCCAAAGGACAACTTGATGATCTTCGAAATTGCGACGGACGCGCCATCGTCTATAGGCGTCTCGTGGCAAGAGGCGAGGGATCGCCATTCCCCGCGGCGGCGCCCGCCCCCAAGCGACGGATGATGGACGTTCGCGTGTTGCTCCTCAGTAGTTCGCGCAAGGTGCATGTCTTGCTTGTCTCGTCACTTTTGACGTGCCGCCAGTCGCAACGCCGTCACATTTCGTACGGGGCTAGGGAGGTCTGACGTGCCAGACAGATCTGGGCCTACTGGGCTTGCACGGCTCGAGGCCGTCAAAGCAGCATGACCCTAGCCGTGGAAGGATTAGCCTGATGTAAGTGTGTAGGTTAGCAGGGCTGTTGACGTTATGGATCCTTGTCGTTGGCCCTCGTCCGAGCCCCCGTGCAGGCCATCTCAGCTCAAGTGACACGGTATCTGCCTCATCGCTCGAAAATCTGTGGAAACAGACGAACTTGATCAACCGTCAACGAGATTCGATTCGTCCATCACAAGCTGGTCGATTACCAGACGGTATGGGAACCACTGGATGGCGCCCTGTTCCTGTTGGATAGTGAACTTTTCCTCTGATAACCTGGCTCGAGATATTTGAGATTGAGAAAAGTTTGCAACAGATGCCCTGGCAACACCGAGCCCCGTGGCAAGGATAGACACGTGCAGGAGTCCAGGACCAAGATAGCTGGTGCAACAGCTCAGGCCCTCCGACTGGCAGAAACATCCCGTGAAAAGGGCTAGTGGGCCAGGTCGAGTCGATGAGGAAGTAAGAAGCAGCCCCGCCGTATGGATTGTGTTTGCCTGGCTGGTGGGCTAGAGCCTAGGCGTTGACGTTGAAGTCGCCCTCTCCGTGCGCCTCGCTACACGGCCGCAGCAACTCACGATCGGGCGTAACTCGCAGATTGCAGCGCTGACTCGATACACACCAATGAAGTAGTCTGCGCCTCTGCGTTGGCTGTACATTTTCCGAGTGTGTTGCTGCTGTCTTTATTGATGATTGCGTCTACCGGCGTGGACACATGGATTGCCAACCAAGGACCTTTGAGCCGAAATGGTGAGGCCATTCCCAACCAACCCATCTACCATCTGGAGCCAGGAGGAGGGCTTCGCATACACCGCATCTCCAGAGGATATTTCGGCACACCAGACCAGATTAAACAGATTTAGAGGAAGATGGGGCCGCAGAAAACCACACGATTGGATAGGCAGACTGAGAAGGGGTTGATGAGGAGTTGAGTGGGTTGGAGCCTTTGGAGGAGAGGGAACGAAAAAGGTTTCGGCATCGCCATCAGCCGCCCCTTCCACGATCCCTGCGGCGGTTTGATCCACTCACTTGGCAACACTGCACTAGTCCCAAAGCAGCAAGGCGCACAAAGGTTGTCTCCTAGTGCCCCCCAGATTTGGGGCTCAAGTCCAACGTCAAACCTTGTCAACTTCAACCTCACAGCCAGGGGCTCAGGCATTTTGGGCGACACTACGAAACCCAGACGTGTTACATCACTGCTTCACCTCATCGCCACTCAATGCCATCGCCTCAAGCCCTCTCTCTCTCGCCCTCATCCTCACCCACACTGACACTTTCAGTCTCTGTCACCCTCTGCGCCTTTCTCTCACTCTGGCTGCCGGTCCCTCGAGCCTCGAGTCTGGGTTCGTTCCAGCCCGCACGCATGCTGCTGCACCTCAGGCACCCTCAGCACACATTCTGCTGGCTCGTTGCGACGGGGGACTGCGTGAGAGCCCAGTCTTTTCTCCTCACCTCAGCCCCCCTTCCCAAGGTTCCCATGGTTTTCGTATCGTCGAGCTGGAGCACCTTGCTCCGCTGGAAGGCAAGGGGTCTGAGAGGCAAGCACGGCAAAGAATCCCAAATCAGCCCAGTGAGTAAGTCGGCGGGGTCGTGATGAACATGGTTGTCGTCCCGCGCCCAGCCCTGTCTTCCCTGTTCTTGAGCCCTCTCTAGGAGGACCAAGACCAAGATACCTGGATACCTGGATACCATGATACCATACAATTCCTACTGTACGTGACTGTGTGTATGTATGGTGGCCCTAGGAGTCCATCCCCAAACCAGCAACATGCACGTCAAGAGACGTTCGCCCCATCTGAGCCCCTCACTGCCTATCATCCAGTCGCACGTCGACTCGAGGTACAGCGCGCGTCTCATTCGCTCGTTTCTGTCCCCGTCTTCTGGATGGCCCGTCTTTTCCACAAGAGTGTCACGGTGGTCGCCCTCGCCCTCGCCCTCTTTGGTAGGCCATCCATCAGCCGTGTTACCCTGGACCAAAGTTGGACTTGGGCCCCATTTAGCGGTTTGGCTAACTCTCCGGACCTCATCTGGCCCGCGCGGGGGCCCTTCCCGAGCCTGTCCCTTGCAACTTGCGACTGGGTACCTATCTATCTATGTTAGCCCCCTGCTGAGGTGGGCCTCTCTGTCTCTGCCACGCTTTCTGTGATCGCCTTTTGACCTCTTCATGCGGCCTTCCCTCCTCCTCCTTCCGTCTGACTTTTTGGAACTGGTCTCTTTTTTTCCCTTCCCTTCCTTCAGGCCGGTCCCTTTCCTTCTCTTGAGTGGCTGGTCCTATTACTCCTTGTTTCTATTCGTAGGTCCCGACTTCGCCTAGTGTCTGTTTCGTCTGGTCCGCCTTCTTCGTCCAAGAGCGGCAGTCCATTACCATCCATCCTGTCTTTTCACTTACTCTTTTCACTCCTCCATCCCATCCGTACGATCGCCATCCTTCTCTTCTCCTCACTCTCCTCGCCCCGACTCACCCATACTCTCCTACACCTCATACGACCGGACCAACATCGACTCTTCTATGGATTAGATGGTTCGAAAAGCGTATTAATATCTGGCACCGCTGCGGCTCGACGCCTGCGCTCATCTCTTCGACGACCAGTGCCAGTTGAATAATCGACGAGATGGATAGCTGGGGATATGGAGGCGACTTGTGGACGAGGGCCGACGATGACAGTGTGACGGACGGTAATGGCGTGACGGATTCATTACGAGGGCCCTTCAAGGCCACCAACAACTCGACATCGGCCATCATCAACCAGTTCCGCTTCCAAGCCGCCAAATCGATTCGAACCTCGACCATCATTCTCGCCGTCTTCAATGTTATTGCCGCATTTGCAACAGCAATTGGTATCTTTTGGGATGGTTATGCAACGGCAAAGAGGAACAACCAAAAGTTCGGCTTCAGGTACGCTCATCATGGTCGTCACGAATGGGTCAAGTCAATGGACTAACACTTTGCTCCAGAACGCATGGATTCACTTTCGTCGGACCTGCAGAGTCCTTTCCTCTCGTTCTGTCTGTCGGTATTGTCGTTCAAGGCATCGTCTTTGCCATTGCACAGTCGACTGGACTCGACCATCTCCTGACTTTGGGTTGCACCATCACCTCCCAAATGATGCTGCCTGGTTCGTAGCCCTCACAGATTTATCCCAGAAGCTTGGCTGACAATCGAGTGTAGCGGTCTTCATTGTTCCGTATATCCAACTCGTATTCGCTCTCGAGGTGGCCATCCGGTCTCTACGAAAGAACCCACTGCCGTCTCGTGGCAAGTGGAATGTTACCATTTGCCTCGCCATCGTCGGCACTTTTCTCCTCATTACCTACCTAGTTACCCTCTTCGTTCGCCCTCCTAACTTCTGCTTTGCCTCGCTTTTCTGGTTCGTCCAGCGCTGGAAGGAGGGTTGCTTCGTACTCCTTACTTTTATCTCAGCGGCGTTGCTGGGCTCAGCTCTGGTGATCTTCTTCCGTCTCCACAACAACATCAGAATCGAGAACAGCGAGCGTATTGCCGCGTCTAGGATGGTCTACTTCCTGGCAGTAGCCTTCATATCGACTGTGGGTATCTACTATAACATCTTATCCGAGTCACATACTGACGAATGCAGACTCTCCTCATCCCCTTCTTCTTCAATCTCTCATTTACCGAACAGCGAGGTGCCACTGGCCAGGCCCTGACGCTTTCCATGATTGCCTCTGTCGTTGCCAACGTATCTGGCCTATTGACCGGCGGTCTGCATCTATTCTTGCGATCAAATACTCTATCTACTATCGGCCCCCGCCAAAGCGACAAGTGGGAGTCGGAGCGTAATAAACTCAAGGCCGGCATTCGTGTCTATAATGGCGACGATGATTACGAAAACCACATGATGAACCCTGTCGGCCGGGCCCGTTCCCTGCGACGCATGGACAGCACCGACAGCCTCGTGCCTGAGAAGGAGGAGGAGGCACGCATCGAGAGTCCTTCTGGGTCTCCCACCTATGCCAACCCTCTCCGACAAAACGCCGTATGGCAGCCGGCTCGCTCCCCTCTGAGGACGCCGGAGCCTGCTCAGGTATCAACCTACCAGGTGCCCAAGGCTCATGCTCGCAAGAGGTCCTACTCCTTGTTCCCATCTGAACAAAACAACAACACCAAGTCAATCACTCTGCTTCCGGCGAAGACATACGCCCCTGGGGCGAGAATCCCTGATGAGGACGAGATGATGCTACTCAGACCTCCTCCATTACTCCATCCTCATGGCATCCGCCATCGTCGCGATTCTTCGCTTGCATCTTCAGCGACTGTGCAGATTGGCCTGCGCCTGTCAAACGTCGATGACATGCCCCCGCTCAACTCACAATATTTCCAGAACAATGCCAGCGTGAACAGCTTGAGCTATCCCGATGAGAGGGATGACGAGCCTATCAAGCGACCCAGCCCCTTGGCACAGGTCGACGTCCTGAGCGACAGCGGTTCATCCGACTCTGAGGAGGATGCGACTTTGGTCTCATCTTCTCCCATCCGCCCACAAAAGGACTTGCGGATGAAGACGCTCCCATCTGTTCCCAAGGTTACTGTACCCAGACAATCCCAGCTCAAGGAGCAAGAACCGGAGCAGCTCACTCTCAGCCCGGCTGTCTACAGGCCTGAGAGCCCCCAGAAGACGAGGGTGACCAGCCCTCAGGGTGTTGGCTTCAACACCCCTGCGCAGCGAAAGAAGTCGCCGGTCAAGTGCACCAAGCAGAATTGCCAGTGCTCTGCTGAACACGACAAGCGCAACTGGATCTGAGCCCAGACCGGCGATCTGTATCAATACTGGCATTTATCGCACGCGCTACAAAAAACGTTATAGACACTCGACTAAACCGGGCGGTAAAAAGCGTATGATCCAACTTTTTCGGTCACTGAACGGAGTTTGTTGGCGAACTGTTTTCTCTTCTTATATTTACTATTTCATTGGACGGCGTTTTTATGCGGAGATACCTGTATGACTAATAACGTCTACATATTGTTTGTTTCTTATGTCTCTATGGCTATGTGCTCCCAAAAAGCACATTGTGTACGATCTTGGGGGCGGAACAAGGCTTTCATTGGACTGTAGGAGAACCCAGTAAAGGAGGAATCAAAGAGTCTCGGACTACCAAATGGAAGGATGGCAATGACGACGATATGACTAGCCACGAGACGGACCTGGTGAGCGGAGGTAAAGGCCACTAGAGGGCTCTACAGCACAGAAGAGATAGCTCAATGAATCAAAGAGCTCAAACAATCATGAACTTGGCGGACCATTTGCATAAACCCGTGATAAGTGCCAGTCGCTTTCCGCACTGCCAGCTACTACCGTCTGAGGTGCTAACCCAACTGACAAGAAGTTAGGACACTAATAGGTCCCTGAAACTACAGTACCTGTGAAATCGTCGGCTGCTTTGATAGAAACTCTACGCTCATATGATGTATTTCCCGTTCTTATTGGCTTCGGAAGTCACCCTGCATTGAATCCAGCTCTTAAAGGAGATTGTGTAGTTCTAAACTTACCTTGCCTTTTCTGTTACAAGAATCTCTCTGTTTTTGAAATACGAGGTCAGACATTTAGCGGTATCATGGGATGCCACGTACGGCGATTTGAGGGTATCATGAGGTTGGTGCAAAAAATTGGCAAGCCTACTGCCACCAACACACAATCAAAACAGCGATGCTAGTGGTAATTCATCTGCTTTGCCTCGGTGCACAAGGTCCTGCGGATTCCACAACGAAAGAAGCCAACGTAGCTCTGCTTATTTTATTTAGTCTTCTGCTGGTCTGCTTCCACACGCCTCTCCTCCCACTTATCCCAGCCAGCCTGGCAGGGGTCTTCTTCCACAACCAGATCCCGAAACCTGAACAACCGCGCAACGGGCGTCTGCAAGCCCCAGGCCAGAAGCCCAAAATCCCTCGCAATAGCCGTGACCAAAAACCAGCCGATGGCACACACCGTCCCGGCCAAGCACCCCACCATCACCTGCTTCTCGGTGTGGTAATTTAGGTATATCCGGCTCCACGCCACGGCCGCAGCGATGCCCAGGGCAGCGACACTAACCACGACGCGCTCGACGAGCGAGTACGGCCGGTGGTGCCGGCGCGCGGACGAGGGACGGTGCCTGACCAGCAAGAAGAGGACGAGGAAGACGGACCAGTAGGCGACAAACTGGGCGTGGGAGCTGGGCATGCCGTAGCCCTTTCCGTGGATGCGGCGGGGGCGCTCCTCCTTGATCAGGCGCTTGAGGGCAAAGTTGATGGCTTCGCAGCCCAGCTGGCCGGCGAACATGAGGGCGATTTCGACCTCGCGGGTGGACCAGATCAGGGTCGCGTAGACGATGCAGAGGGCTTGCGGGAGGAGCGCGAGCCATGCGCAGAGGAAGGAGAGGGAGTCGTCGGGGTCCTGTGAGGGGTTTGGTTAGTTTTTTGTTCAAGCAAGTCACTGGCAGTAGGTAGTTCTCCGGGGTTTTGGTCTCACATAGTAGACGTGCGTCAGGGAGAGAGAGGCTAGTGGTCTCGTGTCTTGGTCCATGATTTTCGACTCGACTGCATTTGCCTGGCCGTGAGCTTCGATATGATGGCCTTGTCCTCAGGGGTTTAGGGGGAGGAGAGGGATCTGGAGAGTCCTTAAATGGGAGATGCCATGTGCCTCGGCGAGAAAGAGGTTGGGCGATGGAGAGACGCTGGGCTAGCTGGCTGACTGACTGACTCCTCCTAGGGGCTGGTAAAGTTAGAGCAGACGTCGCGGATCGTGGTGCACAGCACTCTAGAAGTGTCAAAGTGCAGCTGTGCAGAGTGCACCGGGGCCTTTCTACGGCCAAGCTTCTATTTCTTCTCTTCCATTGCGTACTTGCATAAATACGTCAGGTTGCATAGCTTCGAGCTCGGGCCAATCGGGAGCTTCTATATCCCCGCCAGCGCAGAGTGTACAGACCTGAGTATAGAGTGCGGCATGCCTAATTATTCTTGTGGCGCCTTTTGTGGCGCCTTTTGTGGCTTGTAGGTAATCCGCAGGCCTGGACCCTTCGTGCCTTCCACATTTTCTTGAAGGTTCCCGTCGCGGCGTCGCCCTTTGTCACTCCTATCGGCCGAGGGACTGACTGATAACGAATGACCCCACCGTCATTCTTTTCTGCTGCCTCTTTTTGCCCCGCGATTGCAACGGCCAAAGAGTCATCATTTCATTGTCTGTCCGAACGCCAGTCAGCCAATTTTGCGATCCAGGCGCTCTTACAGCCGCCATTTCTCGCTTCTTCCCCTCCGCGCTAGATTACTCTTACCTTTGCCCGAGAAGAAAAAGAAGAATGGTCCCGTCATAGCCAGTCGCACTTCTCGCGGGTTCCGCGACCGTCTCCAGTTTATTTCCAATCATCACCACCACGCACTCGCCAACACCACCAAAACTTTGCGACTGTCGCCACCAGTCATCTCTCTGCGTTCAAATTCCCATCTCCCATGTTCGTCGCCACTTCACACAAGCGCAAGACCCTACTCGCTTCTTGACGACTTTCGGCAGCTTTGGATTGAATTTTCATCAAAGCATGCAATACGCGCCTTCCGATCAGTAGTAGCTATGGACGACGATAGCGACGACCCGCGCCAGGATGAGCTCAGTTCTCTGCAGGCAATCTTTCCCGAAATCGAGCTCGACGACAACCAGCCCTTTCGTTTCACTATCGAGTTGCCCGTTCATCCCGCGAAACCCGTGACGGTCACTTTCCCGGCCGCATCCAATGTCGACGATACAGCCGCTGCCCAGCTTCCCGGCGTCGAACCCCGAGTCGACTCCCATGAGCTCTCACACCTTCCCGCTGTCGTGGTCCGTATGGACTTGCCCATGGGTTATCCCTCCGACAACCCCCCGAGCGTCAGCATCAGCACATCGCCGCCGTGGCTGTCCGAAGACGTAACCAAGAAGTTGGAAGACGACGGGCCGAGATTGTGGGAGGACATGGGTCGCGACATGATTGTCTTCACCTACATTGACCAGATCCAGCAAGCTGCTGACGACGTGTTTGGCATGGTCGACGGAGCTGGCGCGTTGGAGGTTGACCCGTTACACAAGATCGCCATTCTGGACTACGACATTGAGGCTACTCGGGCGGCATTCGAGAAGGAGACCTTCGATTGCGGTGTTTGTCTGGGTATGGTTTCCATCCGCGTCCCAATACTCGTGGCTGCTAACGCTTACTTTGGGCAGATCCTAAGAAGGGCTCAATGTGTCACAAGATGCTCGACTGCGGTCACATTTTCTGTACTCAGTGCTTGCAGGAGTTCTACAGTAATGCTATTACGGAAGGAGACCTGGCGACCGTCCGCTGTCTCGCTCCCAATTGTTCCAAAGAGCGCGCCGAAGCCGCGCGAGGACCGGGCAAGAGCAAAAAGAGAAAGGTCAAGACCTCGATCAGTCCTAGTGAATTGCTCCAGATGGGGTTGCCTCATGACATGGTGACTCGCTACGTGACGCTCAAGTACAAGAACGAACTCGAATCCGACAAGAACACGATCTACTGTCCCCGATCTTGGTGTCAGGGCGCGGCCAGGTCCAAAAAGCACAGGAAGCCCGAGGGACTTGAGACGATCGACGAGAGTTCGGATGAGGAGACGGAAGAGGAGACCGACGCTGATGGAGAAGACGGCGCGGGCGAGAAGAAGAAAAAGGCAAAGAAGAACTTTGAGGCTGGAGATCTTATAGCCATCTGCGAAGACTGCGGGTTCGCGTTCTGCAGCCGCTGCTACCAGTCATGGCATGGCGAGTTCATCAGATGTACGCCCAAGCGAGACAAGGGCGAAATCTCTGAAGAGGAACAGGCGTCGATCGACTACATCAACCTGCATACAACGCCTTGCCCTACGTGTGGTGTCCCGGCGCAGAAGACTCACGGCTGCAATCACATGATCTGCTTCCGCTGTGCCTCCCACTTTTGCTATCTATGTTCGGCCTGGCTCGACCCGAGAAACCCGTATGCCCACTTCAATGAACAGCCCAACGGCAAGATCACTTCCTGCTACATGCGCTTGTGGGAGCTTGAAGATGGCGACGGCGACAATGTCGACATTGGCTTCGCTGGTGGACATCAGATCGAGCAGCTTTTGGAGATCCCGCCTCCCGCACCCCCAGCTCCCGTTATTGACCTTGTTCCCGAGATCGAAGAGCCGGACGACAGCGATTCGGATACAGAGGCGAACGATGCGGATCGGCCAGCACGTCCTGCGGCGGGTGGTGTTGCTCGAGAGGGACCGCTCGTTTTACGTATCGAGGCCAATCCAGCTCCCAGAGGAGGTCGAGGAGGAGCAGGAATCGGAGCAGCGCTCCATGGTCCCATCCCGCCAGCCGCACCGCAGGCACCCCCCGTTCATGCTAGAAGAGGGTTTCCAGCAGCTCGAGGTGGGCGAGGTGGCCGTGGAGGCCGAGGCGGTCGTGGTAATCACAGAGGTGGGCCTCGGCAAAATCAGCAGCCGGAGGCTCGACGGGGAGCACCTCCCCGTCGGCATGAAGACTTTGACCCCAATATGGTCGAGGGTTTGGGTGACGGCGAGCTCGATGCCGCGCAGCAGGCTTGGATCAGAAATTTTGTTCAAATGGCGTTGGCGGACCAGGAAGGGGACAGCGACGACGACTGAACGAATGTAGATTCACTATGAATTAGATGGGTTATCTAAGGTACAACCGGGCGGGGTGTTCACCTTTGGTAGAAAGGTGGTGTGAAACCGCCTCACGGCACAGTAACTTGGAGACGACGACAGGATGATAGGATGATGAAGGTCTGATAAGACGATGATGTTAATGAACTACAAACACTTGACTGGAACTCGAGGAGCCGCTATGTGTGGTGCTGTGATGTGTTCAAGAGGCAGTTGCTCAGCAGCATGTCGGCCAAAGAACGAATGGCTCCCTCCCTGTTCCCCCTTTTCTTTCTACAATGATCGGCTTTGGATCTGGATTATGAACATTTAAGGCACCGGTCCGTTAACACAGAACTGATTTTGATGCTTTTTCTTCATCAGTTTCTTTTATGTTCATTCTTTCCATTCCTTGCTGCCTTTGCTCCTATCGCGAAGACGTTTGGGGCCACAACAGACTTCCCCACATGCGAGGTTGTTGTTCTTGCAGTGCTGGCACCATCGGCAGTATAGGCTGCTTCCCAAAGCCAAAGGTTACATCTACAAAGGCCCCCTTTCTCACAAATCCCCTTAAGAAGATATGCGGTGGTTGGGAGATCTGCGATATTCACAGTATTCACATGACGCCGGGTCGATGTAGGGGCCAGATGACAGCCGATACTCTACTTTCTTTACCCTCCTCCTAATGTTATCATCTGGTCAATCTGTCCCATCCAAGCTACGCTTTGCAGTAAGACCCGAGAAGAAGACCTTGTATGCTTTGGGTACCAGAGCAGGAATCCACAAGTATCCCGAAATTGAAGTTTACTCTCCCTATTCTCTCTCCGTTTTCCTTTCTCGGATATTCCGTCCTCAATCTCCCAGGTTTCCTCCTTCCAGATCGAATATCCCCTGAGCCCCCGACCCTCTTTCCCCGTCCGTCTCCCCCCGACTGCCGGGCCCGATTGATTAAATAACCTAGGGAGTACTGCGTATATCCGTACAACTCACCATGGAGACATAAAATACGGGGGAGCAACAAGATCGGTGTAGGGATCATGGAAATGTGATATTCAAGCCAGGGGGGGAGACGACATGTGGGAACAGAGCAGCACTGCTAAATTCCCTCACCTCGAAGCTTCACTTCGGTGTACGGACATGAACATGTAATATCTAGAACCTTTCAACGCTTCAACTTCAGGGTCTGTCTGATGAACACCTCCCTCCCACTGAGCCTGAGCCGAGCAAACGGCAAATGTGTAATGACACTGCCCCAAACGGTTGACCGTAGCTTTCCCATCTCGCTTGAATCGCTTCGCCCCCCGACCATTTCGGAATCCGACGACGGCATCTGTTCTTGCCTCCCAGAGTCCCAGGGGAGGATGAAAGGGGGAGGGGGGTCTCATCACATCTACCAATCCATCCATTCATCCAACCCATGCGAACGGATACCTCGAACGATATCACAGGATCCAGGCGACATATCGCGAGAAGAATACGCGCGCGAGCTGGTACCTGAAAATGAAGAGAAGAGAAAAGGAGAAAACAAAGACGAGACCGACACTGGGCAGCTACCTTTCCGTTCCGTACGCGCGAATATAGGGGACGCGAGAGAGAGAGCGTACAATCTACCAATATGGATGCCACAAAAACGATGAGGACAGGCGGACTGTACTCAAGTCACAACTGAACAAGGCTTGATCTTCCTTCCTCAGAACAATTCCCATCAAGAGAAAAAGGCACGTTGCTCTCCCATACTATCTACAATCCAGCTGCTCTCTCTCTACCTACGGATACTCCTCTACCTTCAATATCCTAGGTTCGAACGACAGTCACCGATGGCCATCCTGAGACGTTCATCCTTTCAAATCACGCAGAATATCACGCACCCAGCAACATTACCTACCCAGCTAAGCACAGATATCTCTCTCATATTCAAATCTCGCCTACCAACTCGCGCCCGCGGGTGCGGGAAGGGGGGCGAAAGGGGGGTTACGTTGTATTGTGGCATGTACCGACTTACCGTGGTATTTTCATACTGATACTCCGCGTACACAATGTACTTTCGCTCTCTCCATTTCTGCTGTCAAACAGTTCCCCCTCGACCAAGGCCTGTCAACCAGCCTCTCAGGCTCTTACTCCGCCAACTGCTGCTCGGCTTCCTGCCTTACAATCAGGGGGGACAAATGGAAGGCTGCCAGTCTGCGCCTGCGGAGAGCTCTCAGGCCAGGCACAAGGTAGCTCTCGTTCTAGCAAGGGGGGGTAAAGAGAGGGGTAAGGCAAGGCCAGCCCCAGGTCAGTGTAGCAGAAGAAAAGGGGACATTGTGCGAACTTGAAAATCAAGGGTAGCAAGGGCTCATGGAGAGCAGAGTAGAGCAGAAAGGGGAAAGTAACACCCTCAGAGCTGCTAAGAAACGGGTGCTACTCTCCAGAAGAAGCTCTAATCTGTAGTATACTACTCTGCTCTGCTCTTCGCACCTTCACTGCTACGC
The DNA here is from genome assembly GCF_030867785.1 of Colletotrichum acutatum. Taxonomy (NCBI): domain Eukaryota; kingdom Fungi; phylum Ascomycota; class Sordariomycetes; order Glomerellales; family Glomerellaceae; genus Colletotrichum; species Colletotrichum acutatum. Next base: position 516,829 of record NW_026849003.1, read on the forward strand.
TTCCGGGGTTGCGTGCTTGGGGGTTAGTTCAACGGCTTTTCCAACCCCTCCTCCTGCCTACCTAACGTACTACCCTCCTTCCTCTCCCCGAGAGAAAGCAGCGGACCGCGTGATGGGTGACACGGTTGGACGCGGATCGCGGGCGAGGAACGGCGGACAGCGGGATAGCTTGTGTCATCATATGAGTCGTGATGGTAGCGGGCGGAAACGATATGACGCAGAGAGCCGCCTGCGAGAGGCTCGTTCGTTGAGTCGTTAACGAAGGCTAGCTTTGCGACCTGACCGTACAATTCGTGAAGTGTCCCGCCGGGCGTGTCGTCTGCCGGATAGGAAACAAGGACCAAAGAACCAAGAAACCTGAACTGCCACCACCCCTCCCCTCCCCAGCAGCTCAACTCAGATCCTGTAGCTTTTGCTCATTTGCGAGTAGCAGAGCAAGTTGGTACGGATAGACCCCGAAAAAAAAACCCAGGCGGGTCCGGAAAGAAGAGAGGCGAGCTTTGAGAGGGGGTCCGGGGTGTTCACCGAAGGCGTGGCAACCCAGCAAGCAGATTAACACAGTAAGAAAGAAAATATCCGAAGAGTACAACGCAGTTCGCTACAGCACACTGTGGGCATCGTTGCAGATTTGCAAGGTAAAAGGGGGCAAGGGGCGTGGGTTCAAGTGAGTTCGAGTGTGATGGAGGGGGATGTGGATGTGAATGGGGCCATTCAAATCATTGCTCGAGTGGACATGGCCTTAAGATCCAAGGTCTTAAGATCAAGGTTAACTGCCACGGCCCTAGGCCCTTGATGCTCCCGTACGCCATACGTCCCATGGCAGGGAAGTATGAGCGAGCGAGAAAGAGAGAGACTCGAGGAGAGTAGGTAGACCGAGAGAAAGAGCAGGTAGAGGAGGGGTGCCACCTAGCAAGCTCTGATCGCCGTCGCGTCTGCAACCCGTATACACACCCTCCTCTTCTGTCAAAATCAAGTTGTATGTAGTGGCGTCAGTGAAAGAACAGTAACCTCGTCGCCGCCGCCGCCGCTGCTGTCCGTGCCGTCGTGTTGGATATGTTGCCACCGGGACAACTGCTACATACGTAAGGTTAAACCCACGACCGTCGATTCAGAAAAGTGAAGCCATCTACGGCCATAAAACTTGCAAGGCCTGAGATCACCGGATCATTCGGCTCTGTGCGAGTTGGTGATCACTCAGTCTCCGAGTGTTGGCCCTACGGCAGCATGGCCATAGCTGACATCTTCTCCATCTTGCCTTCTCGTGATATTGCTCATGGATCATGGACCCGGGGAAGTCTGTACCGGATGGGGATCAAGCACGTTGACGACGCCGGCGAGGAAGTGGAGAAGGGGTCCAAGTGCCGTAGGTTCTATGCAGTCGTGGAAAGAACCCACGTCGCAATCTTGCTTTGATGGATTCTCGCCAGATTCACACTTTTCTGCTGAAGACAAGTGGAGTGTGGCCAAGAGTGGGCTGCGAGGCAAATGTTGACTGTGGTGGTGGAGGGAGCAAGGAAAGGATACGCACGCCCGCGTGTCGACTGACGAGGCCGGCGTCGCAGCGTGCTATGGTACGGACAAACACCAAACACGATGAGAATATGAATAGAAGCTCAGCCAAGCCGTGATAATGCGTGCTTTCTTGATGGTCAGCTCCCACAGGCAAAGGCCAAGGGAACAGGAGAGGAAAAAGGTTTCTTGTCCCTACGACCCTAGCTCCACTTTTGCTTCGGAAAGAATCTTGCGATTCAATACGACTCTATAGTGAGCGAAGGAGGGGGAGAGGGTTTCAAGAACACCTTGCTCTGACAGTCGCGCGAGTCGTCCTGGCAGGAAGCATCCAGACCCGATCATCATAATCGTACGAAAGATGGTCTTGCGCCCCCTCTCCTGTGATACGTTCGTCATCGCAACATTTGATGGCCGGTGTCCGTCCTCGACAGTCGTCGTCGTCGTCGTCGACGTCGGCGACGCCCACGGACATTGTGATCGAGGTGGGGAGGAGCACGCCGTCTGGGTCTAGGGATTGATAGACACAAGGGGCCCTGAAAGTGGCGGCCCCGGATGGATGACAGTAACGGCGTCGGACGCGACATCATTGACTAGTTAGGTCCTCGATGCCTTGATCAGGGGGAACCAAGGAGGCGAATCCAGCCACCCTGTCAGCACGCGGTCTACCACCTGCTGTTGCATTCTAGAGTGCTTTGCCGCACCGCCGATGACATTTGCGTAGGCTCGCGTTTGCCCATCGATGGGATCTGTGTGTCTGCGATCTCGAGAACTGGCCTGCCAAAGTATCATCAAAGTCAAACCACAAACGAGGCAAGAATGCGTATCTACGGCCGCACACATTTCTACCGAGAAGAATCTCGCAAGAACTAGCCAAAGGTTCCGCAGAGAGTAATGAGAGTAACTTGCGTGTAGGAGGTCACCAACCTCATCCGCATCGAAACCAGGCATAAGATTGTCTCTGGGTCAGTATATCTTCTTCCGTGCCAATTTCAAGGCCAGCAGAGCGGCAGAAAAGGTATACACTGTCGTCGTGACGAGAGCCAGGATATCCACGACTGACTGTCTACTAATCGGAACGCTGTTTTGTTCCCGGAGAGGAGCTCTTGAGTTATGAAAGCTGCCATTCCTCGCGTAGCTGAGAGAGGTTCGCGTGGACCCAGGTACAAATTATGAGAGGGCTTAACAGCGTTGCTATTGCAGCATCGCCAATGGAGCCAAACATTTCCTCATGAGTGCAAGCCTCTGCCGGACACGTCCAGAGCCGTCACACAGTCCCCGGCCCTGAGTCGGTCGCGAGGACTGGTGCGCTGCAGGAGCATATGCATGGGGATGAAAGGCCAGCAGATGTCGTTTGCGATAGGCCTGAGACCCTCCACTCCAAGCGTGCTTTGGAATGCAACGCTACTAACGACCGTTCACTCCCACTGTCCCACAACATGTAGTGTAAGGCGGACATCAAGACAGGTGGTAGACCGTAAGGCGACGTAGGAACCGCTCGAGTGGGGATGGGCTTGCACTAAGAAACGCCACGATCAGAAGTAGCCGCACTTTGTTTCTGATGTCGACGTCTTCACCCAGAAGCCGTACTGGGCGACGACAACCCAAGATACCCAATTGGTCGTGGAGATTGGTCGGAAAAATGCAAGGCTTTGCAGTCGGGCCTTCCAGGCTAAATCGCCGTCGTTGAGCGGGAGGAGGGGATCGCGGTGCCGGCCAAGCCCCCCCGTTCCTTGCTCCGAATAGTCGACAAGGGTTAGAAGGGGTATCTGAATGCAGAAACAAGCAACGACCAGGGTTTGAGAAACAAAAGCTCCCTCGCGAAAAAACAATCTCATCTCGGGATTGTGCAAAAGAAGATAACGCGGGCGGACTAAAGGGGGGCGGTCGATGGGTCGAGATGTTCGCGCTGCGGGGTACATATCTTGACAAGGACCTAAGAAACAATACGTTTGTTTGTTTTCACGAGCTTGTTGCATTTGCCGATAGGGTTCGGAGGATATCGACTTCTTTCTGCACAGCCGCTAGTCGTCCATCCATCTTTGATATTATTATTAGTTTTCCAATATTCCCCATCGGCCAATATCCGTCCCCTTCACCATTATCGGTTCGTGCATGCAGAGACGGCAGCTCGGAGTGTATGTGTGGCCATTCAGAGCCACTTTCTTCGGCCCAAGTCGCGGATCCTTCTTTCTTCTGCAATGGCACGGAGATTGGGTAATGCCGGGGGGGCCAGCCCGACACTCCTACTGCGGTGATGGCAAAAGCCTCTTGAAACAAAATGGCCATTTCTTACTGGAAGAGTCCGAATGATGATAGGGCTGCACCGCCACATATCACCAGCGATGCAAATTGTTTCCGTTCCAAGTTGGGAAACGAGGGTATTGCGACCATCTTCGGCCGAGATCCCCATGTTGTGCCATTCGCCTCGCCGCCGTCATGTAGGTAATCTCGGGTGATACAGCAGCATTGATGGGAACCATTTCCCGCCGCCCACTATCATTACTCCCGGCTTGTGAATGGTCACTGCGGCAGTATGACGGACTTGCTTGTTAAAAGTATCGCCAAGTCGGGTGCTTCGCGACACGCTGCTATGAATGTAGTTTGGACTGTTCAGAACTTCAGTCGCTCCGCGAGCCTCCAAAGGCCTCGATCAGCATGGCCATCCGTAAATGAGGTCATGTTTGGGCGATCCGGTCTGGACTCAGTGGCAGGGTTCAACCCTTCCACGGCAGACGTGGTAAAATCAAAACATGTTCAGGACAGCCAAGCGCGCCAGTCTACAGCCCCTGCGAGTGATGAAAGGTGTTCATCGGTGACCGGTCGTCCAGCTAAACGTCGATGCCTGCAGAAAGATGCTAGACCTGGACCTTATGTAGGTTGTTCGGGCTAGGTGCTTCTCTAGGCCCTAGAAGCCTTTCTGATCGCCCTCATCATTTGTCAATCATCGTCGACACCCCAGCAGTAGTTCGGAACGTGAGGCCGATTTGGAAGGTTTATCGGCGCGGCAACTGCAAAAGCGCAATGTGCAATTAGTCGTTAACGATGGTATCTGTAAGAGGTACCCCGTACGAATACTGCGCTCAGGCCCCGCCTCAAGCTCGCAAAGCGTCGGCGTCAAGTCTGGGAAGCTAGCAGGATCATGCGCCGCTATGAGATCGCATCCAACTGCTAGTTCTACTGCTCGCTTGTATCGCCTCGGTTCAGTCGCGTTTGAGTAGCTTGACAGCCGACGCTTTCCTGGCTGGCACCTTGCGAACCGTGTCGGCGCCTTTTGCACCATCGTTCCAGGATTTGGTGCCTGACGCGAACAGTGTGATCTGGGCGGCAACACGCAGCAAGGACCACCATGCTGTGCCCTTCACAGGATGTCCCAATCGCGCTTGTCGAGTTCATCTTATGATATGTGTGCCGCCGCAGACTGTTCGGGTATTGCATGCAAATCTTCGGCAAGCCTTTCCTGGGAAAGGGACACAACCCAAGGGACGGACGATTGACGATGAACTAAACTTTGGCGACGAGCCCACACGTGCGGCGGCTTGCGCCCGTCAGTGCGTCTGCAATGACCAAGCTGCCGCCTGCGAGTCAACGGCGCTGTCAACTCGAGGTAAGGGCCCATTCGCATTTGCCGGGGAGATCAGCGGCAGGGCCGTGACGGCCGTGCTGACTCAACACTGACAACCTTCACCCATCGGACCATCTCTTGAAGATTGGACCGTTAGGGCCCAGGGTGCACCGGGCATCGCCAGGGGGACTCAGTTCACCTAGAATCCGTCAACCAATCGAGCGAGGTGATGAACGGAGGGCGGCAGCTTCTTCGCGGGTCTGGCGAGGTGTGAATTTCGGGAGATGGAAAAAAAGACGACGCGGTTCTCAATCGAGCAGCAGATTCCTTACGAGGACGGGGATCATCGTCCCAAAGGAGGCTGCTGTGCCGGAAACGTGCCTCGAAAGAGCTTAGGCAAGAGTGGAGGCCAGCTTAATTCGTCCATGACCGGAGAAATGTGGATGGCAATTGCATGGGGCGGCCCTCCTCGGTAAAGACGGTTTGCAACTGTGACAAGGTCCAGAGGTGATGCTTGGCAGAGAATCAGGGAGTCTTGCGCCATTCTCGTGTCCCCCCGTCCCCATCCCTCCCCTGAATGAGAGAGTGACCCCCAGGCTTGTTTCTTGCTTGTCTTGTCGTCCTCGACGGATACACTGCGTATCCGTGTGTGGGAACTCGGGGGTGATGGCGTGTACGTCGTCTAGCAGTGCCACAAAGAGCCGACTGCCGCGCGAGAGCGATCAATGGCCCTTGGACGCTCTCATTTGGTCCCCGCCGCTGTGGCACTCTCAGGTTGCTCTCTGTCGATCCATCTTCATCCCATGGCTTATTGGTACTTCGTACGCAGTACTGGTCTCCAGGCTCCATGCTGTTGGAGCGACCCGATTCGGAGATTTCATGACCTTGGACTTTTGACGCGTTGGTTGCAACATGAAATCCATAAAACGAGCAGAGCCGACCGTTTGGAGCCGATTTTTTTTGCGCCTCGTGGCTGCCGCAATTGTTTCAATCCCTGGTACGGACGGTCTAAGCACCTGCATCACCAGCTAGTCATGACCCAGAGTCTGCTCGGCTTCGTGCCTGGCGCAATGCCAAGTGCAAAGGCCAGAAAATAATGAAAACCCTTCTTATTCAACTGGCAAATAGTGCATCAGCACATTGTTGGTGTTGTGCAGATGTGTGCTCGGAATAGGGGCCATTTCCATTGGGAGGGGTATATCGGATTGCAGATATAGGTCTTAGCCCGTCGGTTAATGGTCATGGGTGGAAAAGGGGATAATCTCGGTCGTGAAATCCACAAACAAGACTTGGAACTTCTTGTTTCTCAAAAATTCCGAGCCATCAACAAGTACTCCGTACGAGTGACAAAAGCATACATTTGGATTAGAAAGTGCCATATCAAGATGGCGAGCCCCTTGCTGCAGGGAACGTACGGAGGTCGGCCATGGCCGAGTCGTGCTCGTGGCCGTCAATGGTTTTGCTGTTTATCTGATGTAAATTCGTGTTTCCCATGTCTACACAGCCCGGTCGAGCCCTGTCAAGTGTTTCGATCTCGAAACACAGACCACCGCCAGACCAAATCAGTCACTCATCGAGAGGGTCGAAACAGTCCGCCATCGAGTGCCGTGCTCTTCTGTCCAGATATATTTCCCCACCATGAGCAGGATGACGAGAAATCTGGGCGACGGTCGGCAGAAGTTGGTCGAGTCCCTTAGAGAACCAATGAGATGTGCATCGAGCAGCAAAGAGGGCCAAGGCGTGACAGGGCCCGTGAGGGCTGTCAGGGGCTCCACGGTGGACCGACCAGGACGAGGGCTAGTCGGACAAGCAGGCGGCAAGCCATCTGCACAAGGTACCCGCTTCAACGAGAGGCGTGACAGGCCCCATGCCCGCACGATCTCGCTGGAAATTCGCCGTGAGCCCCCTTGAACACCCCCCGGACCGTTACATTCAGCAAGGGATGCTTCCGCCGCGAACGTTGGTCTGTGACGAGGTCTGCGACTTGAACGGGGACGCTCTCTAGGTGAGGCGCGTCAAGAATAGCGCAGGAATCGTACCAGCTCTAGGCAAGGCCCGTGGATCGTGGATCGAGTTGTGAAAACCCGCAAAGTGTGGGAAAGAGATTGAATATTGGCAGGGAAATGTTTCTTGGACGCGAACCGGGAGAACTCGGCCTCGATAGCCAACAGTACGAATTGTCGTGGTTTCTGAAATTGTGCAAGGCTCAGGGTAACTTCCATGCCGTGGCTTTGGTGGCGTGCTTCTAAACGCTCCCGTAGTGGCGGTACAGCAGCGGATGCGATCGACCTTGTAGCCGCGCCGCCGGGGACTGCCAGTAAAGGCGGCTCCCAGGAGAGGATACTCGTACGACAATCATCTTGCGGGATCCCGATGGAGCGTTCCGTAGAGGTACTCGGAGCCGTGAGGTAGACGTCGTAATTGCAAGGGGGCCATATGACAGCTCCGGATAACGTGTATTGAAGCGGTTGGTTAAAGGCGCATACACTTGTGTCTTGACTTTGATGCGAAAACATGCCGCTTCCGGATGCGTAACAGCGTAGGCGATAGTCATTGATGGGAGTGAATATATTCTTCATATGCAAGCTTTAAAGGCTGAAAAGTATCTGCAGATAGCACTGATCGTAAAGTGCGGGTTTTGTCCTCAGTTTTCTCTCCTTGCCTCGATAAACACTGCATGAAAGGGGGAATAGTTATGCGTAGCAAGCACTATACAAGGTCTCTAGTTGTGAAAAAGACCAGGCTCGAATGAAGTTGACGTGGTTCCCGCGTCGTGCTAGTTGACTGTGCGTCTGTTAGCGCTGTCACTTGCATGCATAGCTTAACGGCTTGGATTGTCGGTGCAGAGAGGAGGGCGCAGACGAGCGGTGCCCACAGTGACTGGCACCTGCTGTCAGGTACTGTCACTTGACGAAGCGCGCGTGAGAGGCGTCATCTAGGCCTTGCACCGGGGGCCCAGGTCGAGGAAATCGAGGAAGCAGTCTGTGAACGGGAGCTCGAATGGAGGCCGACGAAGAGGTTGAAGACCAGGGTGATGAGACCAAGACTCAGAGCGACGGCGGCGGCGGAGAAGCCAGGGCGCGTTACCGCGGCAAATCCGAGTAGAGTTTGTGCTGGGCATGGGACCTAACAAGACGAGGCCGCGGGATGGCAAGGTATCGCAGTCCGGAAGTGTAAAGTGAGATGAGGTTTAAGCTTGGCTGGCAGCATGCCTCACCCTCACTTTGGAAGGTGACAAGGTAGACGAAGCTTCAGATATCGGCCAGTTTGCGTGCGGAGTTGGAGTCAACTCCAAAAAGCAGTAGGTATGGATATCCATAGAGCAACTCAGAGAGGGATGGAAAGGGAAGAGCGGGGTGGCGTAGAACAAGTGCCTTGCGGTGTGCTACCGTGTGGCGTGAGGTAAGGTATAGTAAGGTATGCGAACGGAGTACCAAAGGTAGCCTGCATGCTTAGGTATGGAGGACGAGGTACGTAGGGAAACAGCAGCTAGGAAGAAGGAACCGAATGCAACGGCGCTGGCGAGAGTCGCGATAAACTTTGTTTTGGGTCGAGCCAAACAGAGAGAAAGAAGCAGGTGTCCGGCGTACCTGAGAAGGAAACACAAGCGTTTGTCCCCTCGATCCATAGTAGAGTGCGGGCACTGGGCAGTGTGGTATCCGTACGAATACACTATGGCTACAGTGGTGCTGTGTGGGTTTCCATAGCAAAACGAGTTGTGGGGGACGTGGAGAAGGTGACGGTGATGTGCCCTCGATGAGGTGACTTGCTTGAGAGCGGGCTCGAGCAGGCCAGGACACCAGGTTGTGGACGAGGGGCGACGGACGACGGGGGTCCGCGTGCCGGTCCAGGGTCCTGATCATGATGTCGAAGCTCCCGGCCTCCAGGGGGGTTAATTGGAGGGTAGGCGGCGGGAGGAGAATGGGAGGAGTCGTTGTGCGTGGTGAGGAGGAGCCGTGATCCACAGAGCTTGCTGTGGATAGTCGATAGTGTGCTGCGATGGCAGGGAAGTACGTAGTTGCGCATATGTTCAAAGCAAAGTCGCAAAAAGGCAGGCCAAATGATCATGTAGAGTACATTTTGGACTTGGATATTGAGTAATAAACGAGAGATGAAGAAGACGGAGGAGGAGGAGGAGGAGGAGGAGGAGGAGGAGGAGGAGGAAGTCTGGTAGAAAAAGCGGGCGGTTGATTGTCAATGGGGACTGGAGTCGAGTCGAGTTATTTTTTTCTCCCTCATGAACAGATTTGGGGACTTTGGCGAAGGGAACGACGTGAAGGGGATGATGGATAATGAGTGGATTGAACTGCTGTGATAGTCCGACCACGAGATATGCTAGGTATCTTAAAACGCAACTACTTGCCTAACTTTACTTTCATGATTGGCTGATAGAAAGAAGCGAGGGAATTATTGCAGCCGACGGGAGAGATATGTCGGGATGCGGAGTGCCTCATCCTTCCATTTTTCATTGAAAGGGGAAAAGAAGAAGTACTGTAGATGATTTGAGGAGGTATGCGGAATTTCCCTGTTTGGTTCAATATCGCTACCTACCTACTTCGTACTTTTCTTGACATTGGATCGTCCTGCTTTCCATAGGCAGGTATCTAAGGTACCTCAAAGTCGGTAAGGTAGGTACGGGTAGCAGACATAGCTGAAGTCCATTCAGGATGGACAAAACATGTCATTTCGAATATGAAGATTCTCAGGAGCTTTGGGACAAGCGTGATGCAGTGGATGGCAGATGTAAGTGCAAGTTGAAAAACTCAAAGAGTTGGACGGGCAGGAGCTACGCAGTCAGCCCGAGCTTCTGCTTGAGATGTGGATTGTGGAGTCTGGACTGTGGAAGGCGAGGTGGGGTTGGCAGCAGGACCCGTGCGAGTGGAGGTTGAACAATGAATCTTGACCACACATCAAGGAGGTACGTACTGAGGTGGGCAGAAATATGGAAGTGTGGATGGGAGGCAGGCGTGGCAGGCACGACAGGGCAGCAACAACAAGGAGAGAAAGTGGGAGGTGGAGCCGGCACAAAGAGGGAAAGGACGACGATGATTGACCAAGGAGTTGACGGGATTGAATCAGTGCCCCGGCTCTTAAGGCACCTTTAGCCTGGGAAACCCTGCCTGGTCTAATTTTGAGTTTTCTAGTCGGTGCGGGTTAATATCGGAACTACGCACTGTAAGAGCACACTGTATTTCTACAGCAACTTTGCACAAACAATCCACTGAGGTACGGGGGAATGGCCCCGACCTTGGGGGGGGGCCTTGATGCGCTGCTGGAGTCGCTGACTTGCTGGATCAGGCGCTGGAGAAACCAGTTGGAGACCTGGCACGCATGGCAGCCTGGGTCCCTGGGGACCTGCCTAGGTAAGGGGTCGGTGAAGAAGTTAAAGAGCAGCGTGTCATGATGGTGCTCCGCCGGGGGGTCGGGGGCAGTGGCACTGGGGGTTCATCATGGTCGCGATGGTGGATGGAGAATTGGTAAGGTAGGGGGAGTGCAGTGAGTGGGAGCCTGGCACGCCGCAAGATGCACGCCTCGGGCTGTCATCTACCTTATGAGAGGAGGGGGAGGGGAAAAGGGAGGTCGGGGGGTTGTTAGAGAGGGCACGAGGTTGGCACGAGGCATCAACGATGGAGAATGCCATGTCCGTTATTGTTATTGACAAGGCCTTTGAAATGGGAAAGCTGCCCGGGAAGGGAACCTCTCCCTCCGGCCGCCGGGGCGGTGCTTCCCTCCTTTCCCCGTCGCTTCTTCCGACCACCCGACCCGATCTTGGAGCAAAATAGAGCAATTACGACGGTGAGGGTCTGTCCTACTCCTGCCTGCCTGGAGTCAAGAGTCGAGGTCGAGACGTGGATGTGCAACTTCCGAGAGCCATACTCCGTACCTTACCACAAGGTACCTTAGGTAAGGAAGGTAAGGTATGGACCATGCCATGCACCTGCCGCTGCAACTGCCACTACCACTGCCACTACCACTGCCACCACGTCCTCGCCAAGGGCAGGAACGACATCCGGGAAGGCGAGGTAGAGGGGCCGAAAGAGAGTTGGCAGCTGCAGATGCCAGCCCAGTGTCATTCGACGGGATCCTTCCTTCCCATCAGGTCGCTTCCAAGGCCACACCTCACGGTCAGCTGGGCAAGACTCTGTCAGGAGCGAACCCAAAGGCAAGCGCACCTTACTCAGTGCCTTGCACGGATACACGCAGCTTCCTTACCAATCAGATGGATGCCTGATGGCAGGTTCTTGCTCTCGTTCTCATCCCACCTTCCTCCAGGGTTGAGACTCAAGTTCATCTCACCATGGAGGCTGTTCTATGCTCTTTCCTCAGGTGCGACTGAGTTCTGAACTCCTGACTCCTAGAGTTTGGTTGTGCCCGTGCTTAGCTCCTGCTCTTTCCATTTTCGGCCTGGGCTTGCTCCGGATTCCGGACCCGTTCCGTATCTCTCTTCCTTGACCATGACCTGGCATGACTGGCCTGCTCGAGCATTGAGCATAACCAAGGCCATGATCGTGTCCTGGTCTTTGCCCGGAAATCCCCCGACTTTTTCTGGAGTTGCGCCTTTTCTTTATTCATATTGCTCCAGGATACCAGCTGTGTCTCCGTAGATTAATCATCGCAGGCTTGACATTTCCAACTCGATTCGGCCACCAGGTCTCTTCCTTGTCGACCGAGTGCGGCAATTAGGCCCTCTTGCGCAAAGGCCCGACTCTGCACTGTGTTTCTCGGGGTTTCCTTGGAACAAGGAAATTTGTTATCGATAGTTGCCATCGCTTCAATATCCTTTGGCTGCCGTAATCAATACTTTGCCATACATAGTAACCTCCTTTTCGCACACGGCATCGACGTCGTATATTGGGTTACCTAACCCTGGATCAACAATATAGCTCGTCGCTCCTCAATATGCGAGTTGCATTCACTTGCTATTAGGAGAATGGCCAATACAACAAGGCAAGCCACTCCCGCAAGTTGCAACATACCTTACCTTACTTGGGTACCTGACTTCGTACACTGGGCCAAGTACGTAAGCAATTAACTCGATCCCAGACCTTCATCCGCTTCACCTCACCTCGGGGTGTGTGTCTTTTACGGCTACGGATACCCAGGCTCTGAACGTTACCTCCCGCCCTCGTGTCCGCTTCTGTCCTCCACTCTTCGACTTCACGTCGTCACCACCCCCGTGCCACCCCTCGACATGACCGGACTACGCTCCGATCGCATCTGGCTCGGGAGACGGCGCGAGCGACTCTTCCCTTTCCGCCTCGACATGCAGGAAATCGCATCGGACGGCCTGCTTATCCCTCGGCATCCGTGTGCATCGCCATCTGATGATTGACCGCTTTGGTGCTTGGGCATCGCACCGCACCGCACCCGCACCGTACAGCACCGTACAGCACCGCATCTTACCTCACCTCACACGCAGTCGCAGTCGCACAGAGGCAGTCACTTGCTTGGCCCATGTGGCCACCGCTCTGCCAGACCCCAGCCTACCAACGCTTCTCAACAGCCACATTCGTCCGCCGCTGCAGCCGTGGGTCGAAGCTTCTGGGGGCTACTGCAGCCACTGCATACTCTCTGCATGCACCCGGCCGTGATCCCTTCTCTTTGTGCCCCCAGTATCTGTATGTACAGACGACAGACCACGGAGTACTGGCCACTAAGCTCAAGACCTACACCTCGCCAGAGACCATTCAGAAGAACAGTAGACAGCATACACTGCAAGCTAGATGCACAACCACAACCAGACCGAGCCAAGGTCGATATCGAGGCCCACATACCAAGCTATGCCGTTACTGGCGACTGCATGGCATGGTGTCCGTACCTTGAATCCTCTGTACCTTGCCGCTTGATGAAGGTGCCGTGAGGTCAGGAAGGCAGGCGGTCAGCCGCCCATCACCCGCCCTCATCCTCATCCTCGTCCTCGTCCTCATTCTAGTCTCTCCATCACACAACGGCGCCCGGACCCATGTCGGTACGTGGAAGTAGCAGCTCAGGTACCTTGCACAACCGGCCTAACGCCGACAAATGGGAAGCTAGAACGCCCTACCTGACCTTGACTGCTGATGCTTCTGCGTCGGCTGCCGCTGCTACTTGCTCTTCTGCTGCTACGCTACGGCTAAGCTACGCTGCGCTACCCTCGAAGCTCCTCGGGAGCCAGTGCTACTGTGCCGCGGGGCTAATAGGTAGCCTGTAGATAGTGTACCGTTCGAAGTACTGCGTGCGTGGAAGAGAGTGAGGGAGAGGGAAAAAGATAGGTACACTGCTCTCACGTCTGGCGGTCTGGTCCTGTCCTGTTGAAATAACCAGGACAATGCTGACTATCGCAATTCAGGCCGCCTTTTGATCGTCTCGCATCACCTCGTCTCGTGTCCAAGACCCTTTGCCGTTGATTACCTTGGAGCACGGGAGCCAAGATTACGCGTCTTTCCCGTTTTTTGCTTCATGAGACGGGCTGCCTCTTTTTCTCATATTTCCCGGGGACCCCTTTCTTCGTCTTTGTTTAGAAGAAGGGGTACGGGGTATCCGAGCGCCCCCAATTGTCAAGAGGCAAATATCCGCACCCAGGCTATTCGCGAGAGAAAAAACGCGAGGGGGATTAGCAATAAGTGCAAGAAGAATGCAGCTCATCAGGTTACCTTAGCGAATAAGTAGTGGCCATTTCGGAAACGGAGGTTCTACCTACCTACCTACCTTTCCTTACGCACAGCTGTCCCAGGTACTTTAGCAGCACGATGCCAATGATGCGATGCGACTGGTTCGTGGGATTCCGGACGCGGCACCTTGGAGCAGTGAAGTGGGTGGGTTGCGCACCTGCGCGGGCGGCGGGACTACGGGGACAAATGAAGAGGGTACGTATCCGTACACTACTGCGTAAGGTACAACGGACTGTGAGGTACGTACTGCCCCGTGGACAAGCCCGCGGCCGGGTTCTATCAACTGCCATGATGAAGACCGACCCTCAACCCTGCGCCTTTTTGCGGACCCCTGGCCCGGGTGCGGGCACAGACTGTTAGCTTCCCCTTTCAGGAACTTCTCCCACGAACATGCCTGGGCGCCTCCGCATTTGTGCCTCGCTCTATTTTTTGTGTCTATTTTCTTCTCTTTCGTTTTTTTGCTTCTTCGTTTCTCTTCCTCTCTGTGCGTTTGTACCTATCTTTTTTTCTCTTGCTCGGGCTCTCTCCCTCCCTCTCTCACTTAGCTTATTGCGGATACACTTCCATGTTGTGTTGTGGTTTTTTGGGCCCCCTCCTCAACTTCCTTGACACACCCACATCTTGCCACCCCGTCACCCGTGCTCCGAGTGTTTCTCTTGTTCGGATTATTGACAAGTCGTCAACCTTGAACCCTTCCTTTACCCTCGCTTTGTCATAATATTTCTCGCATTTCTTGGATCCTCGCAAGAGCCGGACACGAAGAGGAGGAGAAAGGAGGAGTCGGGAGATTACATCTGGTCCATAGGCTCACTAGCGCCCATGTACCTATGTAAGTCATAACGGATCTCCATATGAGTCTAATCATGCGCAGTGAGGCTTTGAGATATGCAACCGCAAGCATCGCGAGTCGTGGTCACGCATTCGATATACCATGGATTCAGGCATCTTGACCGACCGGCTCAATTACCTTCCTCTTTCCTCCTCCTTACGGATACACTTGACTTGGTCAAGAAAAGCGACCCCTCTGGTTTCTTGCTTCCTCGGTCTGCGGCCTCTTCCCACCCACCCCCTCTTTTTTTTTTTTTTTTTTTTTTTTTTTCCTTTCTCTTTTTTTTCTTTCTCCATGTCTCTCAGCGAGCAGTGAGCATCGAGGTTATCTTCCCGACCGACTCGAACCCGGCATGTGCCTGCTGTGGCGCGTCTTGGTTCCCAGGAGAGTCATGACACTTGACGGCAGAGCCCGAACAAAAGAAAAGCAGAGTTGCGACACCTGAATGCTTGAACGAACCGCGCCGTTGACAGCCTTGCTTTTGGGGAAACACCCCTCCCCTCCTTCGCCGTTGTTCGGCGAAAAAATAAGGACAGACTCAGAGACATTGCCTCTTGTCTGACCAGCCTGCCAGCAAAAGCCTCAGTCAGGCGCCTGTGTCTATTATATTAACCCTCTCTTAATATTGCCTGCCCACTCCACCATACCCGGACAGGGATGTTGGAACTGGATGTGTGCCCCAAGCGAGTTGAACTCGGCCCCTGGCCTCCAGCAATCTCGTGAACCGATCCCCCCTCTCACCCTCCCTCTCTTTCTCTTTCTCTCACTTTCACTTTCACTTTCACACATTCACACCCCCTTAGCCCCTACACCTTTCCGCTTCCTGACTTCGTCGGCGTCTCTGCCCAACGGTCTTCTAGAAAAATTGCGGGCCAGTAGCCTACAACAACCGTCGGAGGATTCTCTCTCTAGTTTTCTTATCGAGCGACACCCCCCTCTTCAACCCCTGGGCATTTCGCCATGATGCTTCCATTGGTCGCGACGAGGGTCTTGGGGCATTTCCAGCCTGCGATTTCTCCTCGAGAGATGGTCCCCCCCGTGCCTCCGTACGATCCTTGCCAGGTTCTTCTCCGTCCCTCCATCTCGACCGAGCTACGTACCGCATGTGCCACCCTGCTCACCAGGGTCAGTAGTGCCAACCCTGAAGGCTTGCCGTCAACTCTCTTCCAGGTCTTTTGCTCCTAGTGATGCCAGTTTGTGCAAGGGACTTGTTCACGCCTCCGGCAGAAGCGGGGGTGTGCTGGAGGGGAGGAGAGAGAAAGAGTGAGAGAAAGAGGGAGACTGTGTGTGTGAGTGTGTGTGTGTGTGTGTGTGTGTGTGTGTGCATGTGCGCGCGCGTGTCTTTGGAAGCGACCGAGTGAGAGGGGAGGAAGAGAAACAGAGAGTGAGTGAGTGTGTATGTACGGTACGGTACGTTACGGACAGAGAGAGAAAGTGGGTGTATGCCAGAGTCCAACTGGGGCCATTCAACCCGTATGTGTTCATGATACCTACGTAGCTATGCATCTTTTTCCTCAGGAATCGTATGTATGTTTATGTGCGGCTGCGGGTAATGAAGACTGGTCTTGGATGTGTGCGAATATGCGTCGGCTGGGTTCAACTTGTTCGCAAGTGTGTTTGGGCGAATAAGCGTTCTGTGATGCGCTGTTTCTCCATCCCCCCGGAGCTCGTCCGTAATGTTCACTCTGTGGTCTTGCTCACACTAATAACTCACTAAAACTAAGGTAAGGTAAACATTGCGTACCTTTGCTTGGACGGGCCAGTAGTCCGTATGCAAATTCATAAACCAGAGCTACACTACTGCAACAGCAGCAAAAGACCCTGGACCTGGTATCCTGAACTGTGCTCGTTTGCTCTTATCAAACCGTTTCAGTGCCGCCCCTCGTCCTGGGCCCTCGTCGACCTTGTCTCCCTCTCCTCCTCTTCTCCCAGTCTGCCAGCCTGCGAGTCTGGGTTTACGACGGCCTGCGTGCTGCTGCTTCTGCGTGCTGCGTGCTGCGTGCCCCCTTCCCTTCCCTTCCCTTTCCCATAGCGCCGCCTTCTAAGAAGGGTATTTCTTTAAACCTGGTCGCCGCTCTGCAGGGCGCATCCATACTCCATCGTCGTAGCTCCATAGCATGCCTTGTTCTTCCGCTCACCAGATCGCCCGCTCCTCACCTTCCTCCTTCCCAGTATGGTTGCATGCACTGACCGTCCTGTTCAAGAACCCGCCGTCACGTTGTACCGGTGACCTTGCCTTTGCCGCTGCCGCTGAAGAAGGCACAGGTCAACGGCCCAGCAAGAGGAACATCCCGTTGAGACATCAACTTGCTGCTCGACTCGACTCCGACTCGACTCGACGCAACCTTGACCTTGAACCTCGACCTTGCCTTGGCTGGCCTCCCCCAGCCCTGCCCCATCATTGTATCCACCCCAGAACAGTGCCGAAGATTTTCATCAGACACCCCCTCCAACATCTACCGTCCTCTTGCGACCCATCCACCCCATCAGATACAAGTATACATCTCTCCCTGCAACCTTAAACATGACCGTCGTCCGTTGATCCTCAACTTCATCTTTGCATCTTCTGCATCTTCTGCATCTCTCGAGTCTTCGCCAGCACTCCTCGAGATCAAATAACACACTCGCTCATCCTCCCCTTCACTTTGCCAACCCAACCTCTTTTGGTCAAGACGACTTACATCAACAACGTACATGCCCTTGTTGACTACCTAGCAAGGACCTCGACATATCCTTGTGTAAAATACACACGGAGACAAGAGACAGAGAAAGAAGAACAAGAAGAAGAGTGACTGAGGCGCGCTTGGGTCTGGAATAGGACTACAGCGCACCAGAGAGGCATGCTCTAATGTCAACCACGGTCACTTACCCCGTCATGGCAGAGCTGAAAGAGCCGGCACATACCAATCTTTGGTCGAACTATGGGAGTCCCGTCCAAATGTCGTCTCGATTCAACAACAGCCTGGATTCCGGCCTTGGAGGCCACGCCGCCAACTCACCACACGCGGGACGCCCTAGAAGCACCCACCCGAGTGTAGACCACGGATCTTATCCCTATGGTCGCTACCCCCAAGACGAGTCCGATGCGTACGACAGACATGCGCATCCCAGCTTGACGTCCCACCACAGCTTCCCCAACCTCAAGAGACCCTACTCGCAAACCGAACAGCCCCCTTACCAGGAAATTGTCCAGGACCTTAGAGACGATGGCTCCAAACTTACCGTCAACCACGACCACAAGCTGCTGTCATTCAAGAGGGTCCAAGACAAGCATACTATTGTCGACCAGCATGGACGCATGCAGCAGCTGGAGCTCTCTGCCCAGCTGCACGGAATGTTCTTCCTTTCCGAAATGCCAGCCAACAGCACCGACGGTTCCATCCTCCAGCCCGAGCTGACCTGCTACCGACGAAACCTCTTCCAGATTAGCGGCTCTCTCATCACCCCGCGAGGCCAGCTCTCTGTCATATCTGAGACTGGCGAGACTGTCCCCGTCAGCAACACTGAAGTGACCATCTCTGCCATCGAGTCTGTCGATGGCCACCCCGTCCGACTCATTGTCATCCCCTGGAAGACGCCCCCGCCCAACTCTCCCGAGATCACACAAACCCCAGACCAGGAGCCAGCGTCGCTTCCCCTGATTCCCTTCCAAGAAGACGGTTCGGAATCCGATGGCGAGTATGCCGTTTACCCCATTGGCTGGCGCCGACTGCAGTTCAGAATGTGAGTAACAACCCGAAACGGGCGCACTTGCGCAGACGTGACGAATCTCGACTGACTTGATAAAGTGCTACCGCAAACAACGGGCGGCGAAAGGAACTCCAGCAACACTTTGTGCTCCACCTCAAGGTTGTCGGGACGTTGGCCAACGGAAGCAAGATTGTGCTTACTGAAGCGACTACCGCACCTATTGTTGTCCGAGGCCGCAGCCCTCGCAACTTCCAGGCAAGAAAGGAAATTCCCCTGCTAGGATCGAGTGCTGGCTCCAGGGGCCAGGCCTTGGTTGAGACTGGACTGGGTATTGTGGCGGGACCGTTGGCCATCAAGCCGCAGGATGCCAAGGCAAGAGGGTTAGATATGCAGATGCCTCGTTCCGCTTTCACCTTCAACGCAGGAGGGCCCAAGATGCCGGGAGCACCCATGGGAGCCATGAGATCCAAGTAAGCTAAACCCCCCTTCCGTCCAGAGTACATGTCCATCACTTGATCGACATTGCTGTCATACGGAGCCCGGTTACTGACCCATCGTAGCTCATACCCCAACTGGTCCTCCTCGAATTCCGTGCCCGGAATGCCACAACTACCCCCGGCTGGCTCGGCAAGCTACCCGGCAACGACGATGGGAGAATCCTACCACAAGGTTGCTCTGCCGGGAAGTGCAAGCTTCGGTGGAGAAGCCCATGACATGCCTTTGCAAACGTCGATGCCTTCCGTCCAGCTTTCCCTGGTTGCCAACGAACAGCAGCAGCCTCCGATCAGAACACAATACGCTTATGTGCAAAGCACAACCGCTCCGCCACCACTATCAGTATCGGCCACGGCAATGGCATCGAGCTCAGACAATGCGCTCAACGTGCCTAGATACGTCGACAACCCCCGACCTACCAAGAGCCCAAGGCATGCAAGCCAGCCTTCCATCGGGTCGATGTCTCATCACGAGGCATCCCCGGAGTATCGGTACGGCTCGTCGTACGGAGCAGTGGGCAACAACCCCAGTGAAATTGCACCGCCGTCCTACAAGCCCGAAGCCTCCGCGTCGCACTCCAACCCCTCTCGAGACTACTACCCGCCCTCGAGTTCATGGACGACAACAGCTGGAGAGCCTGCCTCGACTGTTGCGTACAGCAGCAGCGAGGCAAGGCCGTATGGCTTCCCTGAACAATACTCAAGCGGAGGCTCTGCGCCAACCACCAAGCAGGAGCATGCTCCCGCCCCGCCAGCCCCTGGGTCATACAGCAGCGCCCACCGGGGATCATTTGATGGCATGAACCATTATTCCTGGAACACTAATTAGCTGCGAGAATTACTGATTGGCGGCTGGGTCACGCCACTTGTCTCCAAACATGAGGGGCGATAATAGGTCGGGCCGAACGATGCTTGAGCTGAGAGAAGCAAGATTTGAGGGCCGAACTTGTTTCCGGGCCTGGCATAACAGCCCTGACTGTGTACCACTAAAACTTCAATTCGTGGCCAGAAGAGTGATTGCGGTTCGGATTCGACTTTTTATCTTGAAGTACCTAGGCGCGATATTTCGATTCTGGAGCGCTGTCGAGGTGGGGGATTTACACCGATTGGAATACGGCATATCCCACGGCAAAGGAGGTTTCCCTCTGGCGGTTGCCATTTTTGGCTCTGCTCGGCATGGGCGTGGTTTTTTTTCTCTTTTTTTTACAAGGTCTCATGACAGACCGGACCCGAGCATAATTTGGGTAGGCGCAGCAACGACATGGTCGAGGTCGGCGTCAAGAGACGGGCATTGTCTGGGTGGCTGGGCATTTCGATACCACACGGAGGATAGCATTGACGTCGAATGCTCCGGCCGGACGCTTCTATCACCGGCTCCGGGCCGTGCTGCGACATTGTGTGCGCGGGTTACTTAACGATATGTATGGTATTTCTTGGTTTTTGTTGAGCGCCGGGTACCGGACAGGGAAAGCAATGAAAGGCATTGTGGTCTTTACTCGGCATCCTTGGTTCCGAATGCATCAACGTTGGCAAATTGTGTTGCCTGTGAGAAAGAAGGATATTGGGGGAAAGAAAAAGGACAAAGCCACAAAGGGCTCAGCCTCGAGGATGGGATGACGTCCAAAGTGAGATGGTCCTGGGCTGGTAGCCTTGTCCCAACCGTGTGGTTGGGTCCCGCCACCCACACCTCGGAGAGAGTTCGTCTGATTTACCCGGGACGGAACCAAACGGTTGGGTCCTCGCATGGGAAGGCACCGGCGGTGTGGAAACGGACGGCGGTTGAATGCTGGTTGGCTGGACGTCCGCCCAACGTGGTGGCGTTCTTCTGGGCGTGGTTTCTCGGACTCTTGATGAAGATTTTTTGTGTTTTTGTTTCGTTAGAGAATGAGGAAAGAGACGGTTTGTGGAAAAGGGAGAGAGAAGAAATAGTAAGAAAGAGTGCAAGAGGCGAGAAAATAGGCCAGAAAAATGCGCAAGCAAGCAAATAGGCAATGAACAAGCATCCATTCCAGCCCCAAAACCCGACGTTGATTCTTCCGTCTTCTCATCCAAGTTCCGGTGTCTTGATTGGGGGTGACCCCCCAGAGCTCGTATTCGAAATAGTTTGGTGGTTCACAATGAACAGAGAGACGGATACGGACACCGGGCACGCGGGTCCTTTATGTGTTTGGTCCACCAAGCCAACCTACCTTGACTGTTGGTGCGTAAACGCTCACACGACGCATACAAACATTGGGAAATCAGCCACCGACTTTGGTTGGGTTGGATTGGTACCTTGGACCTGGGACCTTTGACCTCTCCACCCCCCTTCTTCCTAGCAGTCACCTACTGGGTTGTATAAGGTGTCTGACCATCTCTGTTCATATTCTATGAGGGAGATTACCACCACCACCACCACCACCGTTCGGCGCGGCGTCTACGATCCCACGTCCCACACACACATACACGATCACACCTTGGCTAGTTGTACTTGTCGTTACGCACGAGTCTAAAAGGTGCGGGCGGGCCACTGCGGCAGGCCCGCTCAGCTGGGAATTTGTGATGCCAATAGTGCGATGGGGGGAGAAAGGGGGGGGGGGGTCCTAGTGGTGCGTTGGCGCTGGTGCTTGGGAGAGGACGGAATGAGTGCGGCTTGGGCGGGAAGAAAGCAAAAGCCTTTTTTCTCTCTGTATTAGGTATGTCCGTACATCTGTCTGATCTTTATGTTTGTACAGCATAACAGCGCAAGTGAGTCCTGATGACGCAGAATGGCGCCGGCTTGGCGAGTGAAAGACAGAGAGGGAGAGCGCGCGCGCGAGAGAGAGAGAGACAGCAAGAAAGGGAGGGGGAGGCCGTTGGGAGTCCAGAAGGAGGGAAGAGAATACGAATGGGTTGGTTTTCTGTCACTTTGGTTCATCTAGCCCCGAATCCTTCGTGATGAGAATCCACAGAGACTTGACCGCTTTGAGAGAAGAGAGCAAAGATGGTACTTTTGGTGGGATGTTTGTTGGATCCTTTTTTTTTTTGTCCTTGGTTATGGAATTGGAGTCGTATTCTTTGATGTTAGCCCACCACCAACCACCAACCAATACTACATACCAAATGCTGTGATACGCTGGCATACCTTAGGTAGGTACTGCGGTAGGTAAGGTAAGGTATCTTGCCATTTTCACTTACGCAACCCACGTAACCCACGCAACGCAGGGCGAGACGCGGGTGATGCCCGGTTCGGGCCTCTTGCTGGGAGGCTTGCGTTCAGCCTACTGCTGGGCGCGTGGGATCCTCGTAGGTGTGTGTGCGCGTGCCGTTTCATGCATGCATGTACGGACGCGGCGCAAGTGTAGGTTGGCTGGCAAGCTGGTAGGAGGATTGGGATGCGTCGCTGAGGAGGCGGAGGAGGAGGGCATGAGATGGAACTGTTGGGGCAGAAATGTACCGGATACTATGACAGGCGTACGCAATGGAAGGAGCAGGAGGGGGGATGGTGGCATGTACGGGGACCCGAGCAGCTGGGTAGGAATGACGATGATCCCCCCCTCCCATTCCCTCTACGGAGTACCTATCTTAGCATAGAAACGGGAGATGATAATTAGACTGCGAGAGTGCGAGAACAAAGTATCAGGAGGTACGTAGAGAGAGGGGGGCAAAGGTGGAAGACTCCGCTGGCGCGTTTACGGATACTTTCCCACGTTGTTTGAACCCAGGTCGGCCCGCCTTTTCATCCCACCCCTTGCTTTCCCACGTTATGTTTCCGACTGTCACTTTTGCTTTCTCTCCCACCGTCCCATGGTGTGTTCGTACATCAAACCCCACACCTCCTTGTCCGGTGGCTTGCTGGAGTGGTGCTCGGTTGACGAGCTGACGGCGGACACTGGGCAGGCAGGGAGTCTGATGTTGAGAGGGCTGTCATGTTTTGTATTGAGGAGGTATTAATAGAGGTCAGACAGACGTTTGGGATGGAGGGGGGATGGGAACGTGGGAACTTTGGGAAGATGTGTCTGGTTTGACGTATTGGGTACAAATTGGGTGGGGTTTGCACGGTGCGGTTGTTGAATACTTACCTTTGTGGGGTGGAGAAGAGATTGCTTCGAGTTGTATGAGAATGACCTGAGGCAGTCGATGCATTTACGACTAACAAAGGAAAAGAGGATTGTGGTGTCCGTGGTTAACTACCCGAATATTGAGTATCGGGTTCAAGAAGCTCCGTTGTAGGCAATGTGTACTTGAGAACCCGGTTGGTGGTAATGATGCAGCGTCAATCGCTGATCTTCGGCCATGAAGCTAATTGACCGCCCGCTTGCATAACAGTTCCGTTCAATATCTAGTGGTTCGTATGTATGTACTCCGTATTCGTACTTGCTCGCAAATTTCTGAATGAATGGTGTCTAGAGCGAAGCTCATTCCTTGTGTTCACTTACTCGTACCCGTTTGTACGGATACCCTGCAACTCCAACCCAAGTAAGGTAGCATGAGTGTGAGGACGACGGCGCGATAAGATAAGGTTCGACGCTCCTACTTTAGCGAGCGAAAATCTCAATTCAACGGCTCCGCGGTCGGGCGAAATTCTACCGGTCAGCCCGCCTGCCGTCCATCACATTGCAACCTTCCGTCCCGTGCTCAGAACTCCACATAGCACCGGTCTCACTGAAGTTGCTCTCTCGCCAGTTTTTTGTCTTCAGCTTTGCACGGGGACTCGGCGATCGAAATTTACGGCCGGGTGGGTTGCAATTCACTCACTCTCTCTCTCTCTCTTTCTCTCTCTTCGTATTCACTCGTCTGGCGCCACAACGTCACAACGTGCCAGAGCACCTTTCCGGTGCCGTCTTACGTGATCACCACCTCCGGACGAGGAATACGCAGCCATGTTTGAACTTCCTGACGCGAAGAGGTGAGGCGCAACCATTCCCTCTCCTGTGATCACCTGCGACGGCAGCAGCGCTGACCAGAACTTGGCGCAAAACAGAGTCCGGCGACAAGACCTCGGGGAGTCGTCCGGCGACGAAGGAGCGGACCACGACGAGCAGCAGAATGCGGACCTCCTAGCGAAGCTGCATGCCCGTATGGCGGGCATGCTCGACCTAGGCGACGCCGACGCCGACCAGGCCCCGACAGAAATGACCGAGCAACCAGCGACGGCGACGGATGGAGAGACGGGCGGGAATGGCGGTGGAGAAGACGAGCCCGAAGAGTTTGAGTTCCGGCTTTTCACCACATCGAACCCGGCGACAAAGATTGCGCTGGTCGACGAGGACGAGCGCGCGATGGCGGGCGACGGAGCCATGATCCGCAAGAGGCCGCTGTCGTACTACATCGCCGGGGAGCCGACGCCCGAAGTGAAAGCGGAACTCGCGTTCGCGGCGGTGTCGGGCGAGGAGGTTCTCGAGAGGGCGCAGAGGCGGTGGTGGGGTATGGAGCAGCCTTGGCGGGTGACGACGATTCCTGGGATCACGGTGTCGTCAAAAGGGACAGCGGGAACAGCAGCAGGAGACGTTGGAGAAACAAAAGAGGAGGCCGACGCCGCGGCGGCGAGGAGGAGGCGGCCTGGGAAGAAGAAGCGTCTTGCGATACGGGTCAAGCAGCGGGAGAGGGTGAAGAAGGCGGAGGAGCTGGAGAAGTTCAAGGCGGGTAAGGAGGAGGCACTGAAGGAGAAGAAGAAGAGGTTGAACCGGTTAAAGAAGCTGAGGAAGAGGGCCAAGGCGAAGGAGGGGAAGAATGGGGGCGGCGAGGGTGCTGGCGATGGTGGTGAGTCGGGGTCTGGATCTGACGGCGATGAGTGATAAGTGAGCTATCTGCCTGACTAGCTATTGTCATGAATCAATAGGTAGCCAGATCGACATGAGCGTGCTCTTTCAGACGTTTTCCGCTGCAGAAGAGAAATCAGCCGAGCCTATTCGAAAGAGCATGATGGCAATGTAGTTCAAATGTGATATCCGTGGACGTGCTCCTATGTCTACAAGAGTATCCCTCACGCTTGGATCTTTAGGTGCAAGAGTGGTTCGCGTCGTAGCATATAGCAGAATTGCAATCATGACTGGCGCTGGAACTCAGAGGTGCGACCTACTGGGTTCACCAACTTCATAGGTAGGCTGCCCATAGCAACACTAACGTCTACTACCAACATCAAGAAAACAAGAAGCTACGTCTTCAAGGCTCTTCAGTTTCCTAAGTCCTGCCGGTGCAATTCTTCAAGCGCCAAAACCACCATCTGCATGACGTGCAAGACCTAACATGTGCCCCAGCCAGTCAAGACCCGCGCATTACCGGAGCAGCACTCAAGGGATGCGACGCGACGTGAATGGCTCGTGAGGTGGGGCCGGGGAGAGCACTGACATACCGGCCCGCCAATGGATGCAGGAGCTCCAGCAGAGAGCTCCCCCGTCTTCCCTGGTCGAAAAGGAATGTCCCGGCAGCAAAAAAATTTCGAGGACGCCGACTCCCATCAGACGATACATCATCAACCTCCTTCCCCCCCTACCTCACCATCACAAAAGCCGTTGTCTACAACGAGCAATCTCATCGTACATCTCCTCTCTGTTCCTTCTTCTCTCTTTCTACTGTACTATTTAATACCCACAGCCTGCGAAAATGTCCGCCTCACTGAGATCCGTTGCGCCGTTCTTTCGGACGGCGCGCGCTTCGCTGCGCCAGGGCAACGTTAGCCCCCTTCAGGCCGCTCTGAAGAGACAGAACGTCTCCCCCATCCTCAACGTCTACCGCACATACGCCGTGTACGAGCGGACAAAGCCTCACGTCAACATTGGTATGGGCACCTGGACGATCAATGCGTGGAAAATGTAGCTAATCTGGGGGAACCTCTACAGGTACTATTGGCCACGTCGATCACGGAAAGGTACATACCAGGACCCGAGGTGGATTGTGCCAATGCGCGATAAATACTGACCAACCTCACAATAGACCACTCTGTCCGCCGCCATCACCAAGAGACAGGCTGAGAAGGGCCTCGCCAACTTCCTCGAGTATGGCGCCATTGACAAGGCTCCCGAGGAGCGCAAGCGTGGTATCACCATCTCCACTGCTCACATCGAGTACTCGACCGACAACCGCCACTACTCCCACGTCGACTGCCCTGGTCACGCCGATTACATTAAGAACATGATTACTGGTGCCGCCAACATGGACGGTGCCATCATCGTCGTTGCCGCCTCCGACGGTCAGATGCCCCAGACCCGTGAGCATTTGCTGCTTGCCCGCCAGGTCGGTGTCCAGAAGATTGTTGTCTTCGTCAACAAGGTCGACGCCATCGACGACCCCGAGATGTTGGAGCTCGTCGAGATGGAGATGCGTGAGCTTCTCAGCACCTACGGCTTCGAGGGTGACGAGACCCCCGTCATCATGGGTTCCGCCCTCATGGCCATGCAGAACCAGAGACCCGAGATTGGCCAGGAGAAGATTGATGAGCTTCTCAAGGCCGTCGATGAGTGGATCCCCACCCCTGCCCGTGACCTCGAGAAGCCCTTCCTCATGTCCGTCGAGGATGTCTTCTCCATCTCTGGTCGTGGTACCGTCGTTTCCGGCCGTGTCGAGCGTGGTCTCCTGAAGAAGGATACCGAGGTCGAGATTGTCGGCAAGGGTGACCAGATCATCAAGTCCAAGGTCACTGATATCGAGACCTTCAAGAAGTCTTGCGAAGAGTCCCGTGCTGGTGACAACTCCGGTCTTCTCCTCCGTGGTATCAAGCGCGAGGATATTAGCCGTGGTATGGTCGTCTGCAAGCCCGGCACCGTCAAGGCCCACTCCAGCTTCCTCGTCTCCCTCTACGTCCTGTCCAAGGATGAGGGTGGCCGCCACACCGGTTTCCACGAGAACTACAAGCCCCAGATGTACCTCCGTACTGCCGACGAGTCCGTCACCCTCACCTTCCCCGAGGGCACCGAGGACGCTAAGAACAAGATGGTCATGCCCGGTGACAACGTCGAGATGGTTGCCCAGCTGCACCACCCCTCTGCCGTCGAGGTCGGCCAGCGCTTCAACGTCCGTGAGGGTGGCCGCACCGTCGCCACCGGCCTCATTACCCGTATCCTGAAATAAGGGACACCCACCGAAAAATCTCTCGAAACCCGGTGGTGAAACGGCACCCAGAAACACAACTTCCCCGATATGAAATGGGAACCCGGATGGTGAAAAAATTGGGATTGTACAAAAAAAAAGGAGTTGGATTGCTTCACGATTTCATGTACAACCGACCCAAAGTTTTTCGCTTTGAGCCCTCGAGCTCGTGTATATTGTCGGGTCTTGGGCTCAAAGATCTCCGCTCTACTTCACCCCCTTGTCTTTGAATCATGTACTTTTAGAAGACGACGGACAATAGAACAATCTGTGCTTTGTGCCACATGACAACAACTTTACTGGCAAATTCCAACGCGTATATGCTCACTTGATATGTCATCGTGTTACTTGATAAACCTCGAGTCATCAATTACATCCCCATAACTTGGAGGGCCATACTAGCTAGCTGCTTGGTACCCAGGCGTCGCGCGGTTTCACGAGCTACAGGCGAGTCGTGCCGTCTTCACGCGCAGCTCAACTCAGTCTTTCTTTGCTTGATATTGAGGGCCCCAAGATTTTGGATGGTGGTAAAAGGTTCAATGTCGTGGTATTCGTCTATCCTCAGTTGGACGTCCGACGGATTTTTGCACTTTCCGTTAAGCCAGCCATAAGAACTCCAATTGCCCTTGGAAGCCTTCCCTCTTGTCTGAATGCATTTTTCCACAGGCCACTTATGCCCAACCACCTTTACCAAGTTCCCATCCTTTGCCGTCTCGGAGTTTTGGACAATTTAACGGTACTGTAGAATCGCAGCCTCGTGTTAGCGGTTTGCGCTTTCTGTATGATTATGGCTAGAGAGAGGGGGAGGGGCTCAGGCCATAGTCGATCGTAGGTTCCGGAGGGTTATGTGTAATTCGCATACCTTGTTGAAGCCGATGTCCTTGGCCTTCTCACGGAAGCACTGACGGCACAGGTTGAGGTCGTACTTGCGGATGAGACCGGCGGTGTGCTTGCAGACACGGCTATAGAAAGTAAAAATGTCAGCATTTCTGCTTCCTTTCTATGCGTCTCTGCGCGAGCGCGCGCGTTCCAATATTGCCGATTCCTTTTCTTTCCATCCAAAATCTTCGCTGAGAGAGGGGATTTTATTCGTACCAAGAGCGGGAGCCCTTGCCGTAGTTGCGGGGGCGGGAGTTCCAGACAGACTCGTGAGACATGATGGCGGTTGTCGAGCGGGTGGGCGGTGTCGTCGAGAGGGTGGTCGGCGAAAACTCGAGATGGTTTGGCTGTGGTTGGATTGAGGACGTCTGACGGAAATTTTTGTGCGCCTGTATTTTGCTGGGGCTTGGGTCAGGGTGGGTTGGAGCCCCCTTCGCTTCTGGGGGAAGTCCGTGCTTTGCTGATGCACGTGATATAGATAAGATAGGCGATAAGCTCTGTTGATAAGATTTGCCCCCCCTGCTTTCTGGTGGGGCCCTCCTGGGAACGCCGCTTGTTGGAGAAGTAACAAGGGACTGAGCTCTTCTGTGACGTTGGGGGACGACCTGCAAAGTGGCTTCTTTACCAATTCCTTCAACAGCTGATTTCAAAGCATCGGTCTGCACCACCATTATTCCTGACTGCTGATATCTTCTTCAGCAGCTTGATATCTTTTTCTTCGACGAGATACCACATAGCCTTTTTTATTCCCCCTCGTCCGATTCAATCAAGCAACAATGGTCGTCCTCAAGAGCTTCGTGCTCGGCGCTCTGGCAGCTACCGTTGCCGCCAAGTCTGCCGTGCTTGACCTCATTCCCTCCAACTTTGACGACGTTGTCCTCAAGTCGGGCAAGCCCACTCTTGTCGAGTTCTTTGCTCCCTGGTGTGGCCACTGCAAGAACCTTGCTCCCATCTACGAGGAGCTTGCCACTGCCTTCGAGTCCTCCAAGGATGTCCAGATTGCCAAGGTGGACGCCGACGCCGAGAGAGACCTAGGCAAGAGATTCGGGATTCAGGGATTCCCTACTCTCAAGTGGTTCGACGGCAAGAGCGACCAGCCTACCGACTATAAGGGAGGTCGTGATCTTGAGGCCCTGAGCACCTTCATCACGGAGAAGACCAGTGTCAAGCCCAAGAAGAAGTACACTCCGCCCAGCGCCGTTAACATGCTCACCGACGAGTCCTTCAAGACCACCATTGGCGGCGACAAGGACGTTCTCATTGCCTTCACTGCTCCTTGGTGCGGACGTAAGTCTCAAGTTTATAATGCCCTTTGTTCTTAGCCGACAATGCTGACCTGAACTTCTTCGACAGACTGCAAGACCCTCGCCCCTATCTGGGAGACCGTTGCCCAGGACTTTGTCCTCGACGAGGGTGTCGTAATCGCCAAGGTTGATGCCGAGGCTGAGAACAGCAAGGGCACTGCCGCCGCCCAGGGCGTTTCTTCCTACCCCACCATCAAGTTCTTCCCCAAGGGCTCCAAGGAGGGCGAGCTCTACACCGGCGGCCGCAGCGAGGAGGACTTCGTCAACTTCATCAACGAGAAGGCCGGCACCAACCGCAGCCCCGGTGGCGCTCTCAACGCCATCGCCGGCACCATTGCTTCCCTCGACGAGATTGTCGCCAAGTACACTGGCGGCACCAGCCTGTCCGACGCTGCCGCCGAGGCCAAGAAGCAGGCCGAGACCCTCAAGGAGAAGGCCCAGTACAAGTACGCCGAGTACTACGTCCGCGTCTTTGACAAGCTCAGCAAGAGCGACGGCTACGCCCAGAAGGAGCTTAAGCGCCTCGATGGCATCCTCTCCAAGGGTGGCCTCGCCCCTGCCAAGCGTGACGAGATCACCAGCAAGACCAACATTCTCCGCAAGTTCCTCGAGAAGGTCACCGGTGAGAAGGAGGAGTTGTAGTGAACTCCACCAGCAAGTTTCTAGACGCATCTTGAACTCTGGGTTTGGGGAAGTTCTAGGAGGTTGAAAAGCAAGCAACATGTAACTGAGCGTGTTTAGCTCAAGTTGGGATTGGTAGTCTAGGATACCGATGATGATGAATAACAATACCAAGTATAACTCAAGTCTGCCCCGTGGAAACCGACCATCATACGTAGCTCCTGTGAGGCTGTCCCTTGAACCCTAACGCCATCGGCATGCGAACCACCTGCCTCGTGAAGTATGCCATTAAGACTTGGACTCAAGACGACTTGGACGGGCCGGCGTCCTTCTCCTTGTTAGCTAGAAGAGCCGCCTCAAGGTTGTCCAGGCGGCGAGACATTTCGTCCACTATGTAGCTTTAGTACGTGAAATAGCAGCATAAACTTGTTCTTCTCGGGGGCTTCCTAGACTTACTCTTTGCAAAGATCTCACTTGAGACGCCCGCGAACTTGTTAGAGATTGTGTTCAGAAGCTCTTCAACGGCTGCGTTGACGTCGGTCTTGGGATCCTCTGAGATCTGTGATATTCTCCGACTTAGTTTCTGGAAGACCATGCGCATAACTTTGTTTGCCGCCCTGGGTCTAAAGAAGGCCAGACGACGTGCCAAAGGCCAAGTGGAAGGTGAAGTAACTGACTGCAGACTGGTTTGCGCTCGAGTCGGGGTTGTTGGAGGCCATTTTTATCTGCGAGAGAAGCTTTGACTCGTAAAAGGTAGAACCCGTGTGCAAAGCTCTTAACGTTATTGTTCAAGTTTGTCCTGGTTGCGTTTGAGATACCGTCGGTGGGGTTGTGAGCCTTGATGTTGCCTGGCTGGGAGTTATGAGAGATGAAGCGAGCGGTCCAGGTTTGGCGGGGTTCAATGTGTTTGCGCTGTTGGTTCCAGTAAACATGCAATGTGGAGGGGCCAAAATGCGCACGCGGAGGCCAGCTCTGGAAGGTGTCTGCTGCGGCGTGCAGCGCTAGCACCAGGGGACGGGTAACTATCCGCCCTCCAGTGGGGCCTGCCTAAGGCGATAAGACGACTCAAGCACCCCCAGGCTCCGGTATCCGTCGCGCCGTCAAACGGTCCGCTTTCAGCGACTTGGCTGATGCCGTCATCCGCCTTCAAAGTTACTTTTTGGTCTACAGTGTTCAGTTCATCCGTACATCGTCACCCTTCCCCCGATTACTACGCTACAGGCATTTTTTAATCGTCTCTTTATTTTTCGACCAACGAAGCTTCCTGCAACATCCGACACCTGCCGGCCAAGAGCAGTAGAGCGATGGCCCCGAGTTAAGCGGCCCAAGGCACGCCGCACACCATGCCCAGTCCATACCGAGACCCGCGCCTCGTCTTCCTCGCCCTCGCCTTCGTCGGCGTCTTCTGGATCCTCCTCTCCCCCGGCAATGGCGGCGCGTCTCTCTTCTCCGCCTCGGACCTGGCGATCCAGCGTCTGCGACGACACCAGCACGCTCTCGACCTCCTAAACACCTCGACGTACGGCGACTTTTCACCGCGCGAGAACGGCACGTCCAAGGACCTGCTCCCTAGGTCGCTCAACCTGACGGGCTTCCGCCCCGAAGACGGTTTCGCCTGGGACGATCTCGAGCGCTTTCGGGAACGCTGCTTGGAATGGAGTCACAACGCGATACCGCCCGTCGGCGGGGTGAACCTGTGGGACATTGGAGAGGGAGAGCCGGTGTGGCAGAACGCTACTGGCGCGGTCAAGGGGACCTGGATCCGGAGGGAAGCGACGTCGATGAGGGAGTGGACGAACTATAACCTGAGCGCCATCACGCCGAGCCTGCATTGGAGCGGCGCGCAGTCGGAGTGGGCCAGGAACATCACGGGAGACGAGGGCAAGATTTTGATGGACCTCGTCGACACCGGTAAGCACGGGAGGGAGCTGGACTACCGCAGCGACATCGAGGGCGACGAGGGTCTCTCGTCCGGCGGCAAGGTGCGCAGCGCAAAGGCATCCATTACCATTGAGGATGTCAAGGGCAGCGGCGTCAATTGGGAAATGAGGTTGCACGGTGTCCAATGGCCTCGTCAGGGGACCATTCTGTTGACGACGACCAGTGAGAAGTTTGACGGCATCTTTGGTCTGCCGCATTTGGCGCCCAGCTTAGACTTCTTCCAGTCGAGCCAGCGGCTGCTCAACCTGACGCTAGCTGAAGTGCTCCGCAGGAAGGAGAAGGAGGTGTTCAACGATGGCGTGATGCCGTGGACTTCAGATCTGTCAAACCCACCGGATACGCTCAACCCGACGCCGCATTGCGAGTACATCATGTATGCCCAAGTACATCCACCGGACAGGAACTTTTTAGACATGAAGGGCTTTCATCCGACCAGGGAGGGCATGGCAAGGATCATCAGCGACATTGAGCAAGAATTACGATTTCCAGAAGGCGCACCCATTCGCGGCGTCCCAGAGCTCCAACTCTCAGCCGTCATTTGGTCCCCAGACTGCGCCTTCTTCCTTGAGACCAAAGGGCCGCCTGATTTCGCGCCCGTTGATGGACAGCATCTTCAAGGCATGAAGACGGAGATTATCTACCACAAGATCCGGGTTTGGATTCTCCTCTTCGCAATGGTGATCCTCACACAGGCCCTCCTCCTCAAGCAGCAGATGAAGGAGTCGGCTACACCCTCAACGATGGGTCGCATTAGCTACTCGACCATTAGTATGATGGTCATGGTGGACGGTGGCATTTTCGCCGCGGCGTCCATGTGGGCTTTGGATGCGAGTATCACGTACCTGGAGTCACTTTCGCTCCTCTTTTCAGCGTTCCTGTCCATGTCTCTCGGTGGCTTCTTTTTGGCCGAAATTCACAAAGTGCAGGAGCCTGAGAACAGGAGGCGTGCCGAGAGGGAGCAGCAAAACGCAGACAATGACTCGCCGCGCACACCGGCGACGCCTGCGCAAGATCTCGAGGCGGACTCCCTCCCGCGGCCCGTCACCGCAGGGCCTCGCAGAAGAGCACCCTCGCCTCCGATCATCATCCCCTCGGATCAGGATATCGACGCGGAGATCGCAGACGCCACAAGCGGTGCGGCAGCCGTGCCAACAGCGGGCACCGGCGCAGGCGGCGGCCATCGCATCAGGCCCGAGGTCACGTTCCAGTCCGTCATATTCCGCTTCGCCATGACCGTGTCCCTCATCCTCCTCGTCTCCATCGCCTCCACGTCCTGGTACCCGCGCGTGCGCAACTTCTTCGTCAACAGCGTGGCCCTCGTCTACTTCTCTTTCTGGGTACCGCAGATCCACCGCAACATCATCCGCAACTGCCGCCGCGCGCTGACATGGCAGTTTGTCATTGGCCAGTCCGTCCTGCGGCTGCTGCCCTTTGCCTACTTCTACGTCTACGAGAACAACTTCCTCTTTGCCGAAACGGACCGCCGTGCGTTCCTCGTCTTTTGCGCGTGGCTGTGGATCCAGCTCTGGGTCCTCGCGTTCCAGTACGTGCTCGGCCCGCGGTTCGGTATACCAAAGAGCTGGACCCCCGACGCGTGGGATTACCACCCAGTCCTGCGCGAGGACGGCGTCGAGGCCGGCGGGCTGCCGATCGGTCTGCTCTCGGAGCCGGGATCGCCGTCTCTGGAGAGGGTGAGGTCGGGCAGCGGCGGCGAGGACGTGAAGGATAAGAAGAGTAGCGGCGGGAGTAACCTACGCGCCATTGACTGCGCCATTTGCCGTGAAGTGCTCGAGGTGCCCGTCATGCGGGCGGGCGAGGAGGATCCGACGGCCGGAGGGGTCGTTGGCGTGTTTACGAGGAGGAATTACATGGTTACGCCATGCAGGCACATCTTCCATAGCGCGTGTCTGGAGGGTTGGATGCGGTTCAGGTTGCAGTGTCCCATCTGCCGAGAAGAGTTGCCTCCTTTGTAGGAGTAGCGAAAGAGCGATTGCATGCTTTCTGGCTGTCTTGGAGCGCGTGTGTCATAGCGGGAAGATTTAATCATGTATTTTGTTAGAAAATGATACCAGAATGAGAACCGGTTAGGACACATTCACCTGAGCATCAAGTTGCGGTCTTGTGCAAGATTTGTTGAGTGAATGATACCATGGCTGCGTACTTGTGCCCTACATGACATGGAAATCGAACATTGATGCGAACGGTACCAATCATAGTCATGTTGCTTCAGATATACCCCTTGTACGGCCGGAAGTGATCTTTGTGGAAGAAAGGGGTTTGCAATCCCTCTCTCCAAACATAGACCGGCTCTTACTCAAGATCATGAGCGCTTCCAGGCATAAGAGGCCAGACGCCTTTAGACGGATAATCAGAAGAAAAACACGCATCGCCACGGTGGTATTTTCTTTACTGTAGGAGCAGCACTCGGAACTACGCTTCCAAATTACTACTCGATAACGAGACTTTTTCTAAGCAGGAAGAAAACGTAGGAAAAGCGAAGAAAGTTTTTGGAACGGCAAATCGGTTTTCTGTACCTCGTCGAGACAAACGCTTGGCCGTTTCCAGTCTCTTTGAACATCACAGATTTGTGTCAAGTAGAGGAGAAAAGGCTGCTTCAATCCACCTATCCCTTCCTGCCGGGAGGGGGGGGGGTATTAACTGCTCTCTCTCTTCTAATCCCCAATTGGAACGTGTTTCATTATCACGGGTTCATTCAAAAGAAATACGCCAATATGGATTATGTATCCAGGGGACCGTCGGGATGACCTTCTAGAGCCACGGCAGTCACTATCCATTCCGGGGCGGGCTGTCAAGTTGGATGATGACGAGGACGAGGAAGGCTTCAGCATGACTGACCCTTTGAGTCTATGTTTCTTCACTGAAGAAAATGTGGGCTAGGGAGTAGTGAATGTGAGTTTCAGGATACATGGATAGCCGTGCAATATGGACCATCTGCCCTCTTCAGGGGTAATAGGGGGGGTCAGGTAGCGACTCTCAGCCCTCTCTATCTTGGTATAAGTTGATAGGCGAGAACATCGAACGACACATTGAAATATAATCTTCCATGTATAATATATTCCTTCCACAACCCGCTGACCTCAGCATCGTATATACCATGAGGAAGCGGCTGGCCATACAACTACAAAACCCAAACGAGGACATGGCAGCAGTTTCAACACGACGCAGGAGACGAGAGGAGTAGTCCGAGGGGAAAGGCTGCGGCTCACATTTTGTCATCACACTCAGCCTAGCACCAAAGAACATCTCTGACACACATATCATACGTACAGAATTATTACTGATGGAAATGAACTTCCCGACCCCCAAAGGCGTTTCCACGAAAAAGCTATTGGCAGCGAACATCATTCGACACAGCATGCAACCCGGATAGACCACAAGATCTCCCGGGGACCTGTAGAGATGAGGGGAAACACCCGCCGCGCATCCGCTCCGCGCCGCCGCCTTCGCATGATGTTTGTCCCATTAATCAAGGCACATTACCTACACTGGGCCAGTCAAACAGTCACGTCAACCCCCCGGCGTCAAACTGAAAGAGACAGGCCAGCTGGCGTCTCATCCATCGGGCCAATGAGTAAAGGTAGATGGCCTAGAGCTCACAATCGCTCCTTTCCATTTCCCTGAGGCGCAAACTGCATTGTTTCAAAAGGGTCAAGGAACAGAATGGCTGCAGCCAAGCTCGCTGGCGTTCCATCCAGGGGTTTCCCTTCCATTCAGGCATATGGAACAATTCGAGCGCATCCATACCATTTCCGTGGCGTTGTGTACTGAGAGGCATCAACGCTGGGCTTGCCTCGATTCGATTCTCCGCAAAAGCTACCCTGGGTGATAGACTTAGCATCATAATATTGATGGTCGCTGCTCGTTTGCTCTTTTCGTGATCGAAAATAAGTGACAACTGCTAGCGATGCTCGTAAGAAGAGACGGCTGCGTGTCTCACAAGGAGTAGAAAGAAGGCAACGAGATGGCCACCCCTGCCCCGGCTCTGCGGTCATGCGGCACAGCAACGTCCCTAACCCATCTGTCCTACCTTATCCTCCTGCCTACCAAGACGTCAGCATAATTGCCGTTACGAAAGAAAAAAGAGTGGTTTCAATCGTATCGTTGAACCTGATCGTCGGTAGTCCACCAAATCGGACCTGCGGCTCGTTCTGGATCTTTCAGGTGACGCAAACCTCTTGTACGTGCAAACAGCAAAAGAAAGCTCGTTTAGCGATGAATGGGTGAGCGCCACAAGTGTAAGAGCGTTTATGCTCATCGGTCCTGGGACAATAGAAACGATTTGTCCTTCATGTTGTGTCGTGTGAGGGTGAAGGAAGCGGTACCAGGGCGGCCGGATGCCAGCGGCCGAGAGCGCCGGTGTGACGAATGTAGTCACCACGAACCCTTGAGAGGCGACACCAGTGACACCGTGAACGGCGTGGAGATCAGGATGCTTAGTTCCCGTACCCGGAAGCCTGGGAATCTCGGGCGAGGCCGAGAATCAAATGACGCAGCGGAAACGGCGTGCCGAGGCCTTGAGTTCCTCGGGCCAGGGTGGGTTCCGTAACCGACCGATCCTCAGCTAGTCTTCTCAGGGATCTTTGATTTGTTCTCAGGCCAGCCCCGTAAGGCGGAGGGACGCAAGGGAGTGGGCGGTGCTGGTGTCCAGACAAGTTGAGGTCTCTCGCTGTCTGCTTGTGATGTACAGATACGGGTGTCTAAATCTGGTCAGCTTCGGCCAGTGTGTATGGGCGATCAACCGCGTGGGGTACTCCACGATGGACACATCTATCAGTCAGACTGTTTCGGAGTACCCAGATACTTGGGTATCGAGCAGTCGTATGAAATCATAGCCAACGTACCGAAGCTCAGGAAAAGGCCCGAGGGAGGTTTGGATGACCAGCTCAGTGGTCTGTGAAATCAAGCTTGCAAGCACCAGCATGGCAGACCCTGGTGGCTGTAAGCACAGCCTGCCATCGAGTGGAACTTTTGGGGCCATGATGGAATCCGTACCAGCGATGCTCTCGCTTCCATTCTGACATGCAGCTTAGCTGCATTGGCCTGTCCGATGGGATTGGCCCAACGGTCGCCCGAATTTCGCAGTGAAGGTAGACCGGACAAGGCACCTCGCGAGGCATTGCGCCATGGCACTTGAACCCCCCCTCTGGCATCGGAGCTCGCGATGGTAGATTGGTACCTGACAGACTGAATGTGCCATCGAAGTAGCCGCGGGTCGCTGTGCATAAAATCACGATGCACGTGTAAGGGAATGGGGGCCCCATACCGAGACGTCCCTTCCCCACGATACTGGGAATCGCCAGCGGACATGTCCGAGAGACATTGATGCTTGGTGACGTGCAGAAATGGAGCCTCCAAAGACTGCGGCGGAACACGCTTCCTAGTCGATCTGGCTGAAAGCATAGTAGGGAGGTTCTGCACTGTCCCTACGTCGAGCTGGCTATCGCAAATTCCACTTGGAAGATACGGTCATGTCAGCCGCTCTCCTGGGTCCTTGGCATACAACGCCTTTCATTCGTAGTCGATTTGGAATATCACAAAGAAATCCAAATCACTGCCGAGGCCCACTGGCTGGCTGCCCCTCGCAGCCATGGGAGAGTCTCACTCCCGAACACCACCGGTTCGCAGAGGTCTCAGTTTCGATGTCGAGGGCTTTAGGTCGAACCATATCTCCGGAACCGGTTGCACGTCCGTGAGATTCGGGTCCGTGTTCGCAGTTGACACATCCGCTTCCCGCCCCATGCCACAGCGAAGGGCAGAATCTTCCGGAGAGGCGCCGCCAGGCGTACGAGGAAACCGGAACACCAATCGGTTGTTCCTCCAGGGGGAAGAGAGAGGATCAGACGGAGCCCCACGTCTCAGACCTTGAAAACTTGAGTGCATCGGGTGGCTGACGTTCGTCGAAGTCGGTGACTAGCCTGCAGAAGCGATAGTCTAGACACCAGCGTGGAGTAGGCCACGGCCTCTGATTAGTCCATGATCGCATTAACACGGTACGTGATCATGGATGGTAGGGCTGAAGAAGACGCAAAGAAGGTGCATAGATGCAGCGAACGTCATTGTGGGAAGACATTGGTGCCGTCAATCAAGGGTCGGTATGGCTTCTTTGCAGTATCTCAAGAAGCAGAGGGTGACTTTTTTGATGGACGATGGCTGAGCAGCGGCGCTAAGGCAGGCGATATGTAGGCAGTCTTGAGGCAGATTCGCAAGATGCAGTGGGATACATGGGGGCTCCTGGTTCGAGAGGAGGCCGCCCTGATCAAGCCCTTGGGTCAGTGAGTCCAGGGAAGGCCAGTGGAGGCTTTCCTGGCCACCCAGAGCCATGCTTCGAGGTCTCTGGCGCATAGGGCTGAGATGGAGGGTCAAGGAGTGGGTGAGTGTTTGTCTCGTCTTTGAAAATGGATTGGTCCCCGTGGTCCCTTGTTCCCCCCTCCTCTACTGCTGGCAACGACCATGGACGAATGCATCCAAGCCCCTCAGACAGCGGAAGCGGGCCGGTAGGATGGACATTGCATGTGGCGCAGCTGACATGGCCGAAGCGGTGAATCAAGCCGAGACATGGGCTTTTGTTTGCCAGATGAGACGCAGGCCGTGTCTGTCCAGAAACTCGGCGAGAGACGAATGGATTGGGCAAAGTGTGAGGCGGGGGAAGTTGTCAGGTTTCTACACAGTAGTGGAATTGTGTGTGTGTTTCCACCCGCAAGGTAAGAACAGCGCCGGGAAAGGCAACAAAACGTTTCGATACTTTGGTCTGAACATCTGGTCAGTGCTCAGATACAACCCTGGGTACTTCTGTATGTACCTCACTAAAGGTATTGAAGTACAGACACCACAAATCACAGATCACCAAAGGGCAACAGCTTACATGCTTGCCCACTGACCTTACACCCTACGGCCCTTCCCGCAAGACAAGACTCTCTGCTCCGGGCATGCTCGCCTGGCAGTGACACAACGCCGTCGACACGGGCCGCGTGCGTCCAGTCATCATGCCGGCTCATGCTCTCCCCGTCTTGTTACTGCAACTTGAACTGTTCAGTGCCCAGGCTCCTGCTTCTGCTCCTGCTCGACTGGTGCTCCTGCCCGTGGGCGATACGAGGAATGGTGACAGAAACATGCAGCTGCAGCGCGCTCTTGCATGCCAAGGGAGACTACCTCCTGCTCCCGTGATTGTCTTGTCTCTCCCTCTCTCTCTCATCCTCAGAATTCACCTCACGGGGAAGAGCAGTCAAAGGTCGTTTTCCATTCCGGTCCGTACCAGTCTGTGGTGTAACAGACGCGATAAACTTGGAGAACATCGCCTCAGGCCCAGCATACATGAGTGAGGAAGTAGACTGCTGAATCGTCAACGATGTCAATGCTTCCCCCCACGAGATAAGCAAAAGACTTGAACATGGGCATCGCAATTGCATCGTTCAATGGCGAACACAGCTACAACATGCCTCATTGGGAAACATGCCCGCCTCGTATGCCCTGCTCATGCCTTGCTCGCGCGTCTACGAGGTACGGGTGAGGTTGCATCGCCGTCTTGACCTTCGATTTTGAGAAGGCTCGAAGTCAGATAACTCCACAGGCGCTCGTCTTGGCTCTCGTGAATACGATGATAGAATGTTTAGAGACAATGAATCAATGCAATGATTGCGATTTAGATCAAGTATAAAAAGTAGAGATAGACATGAGGGAAGTGGTAGGTAGCTGCTGATGTGATTGCCAGTAAAGCCAGTGAACAATGCCCTTCATCAGCGCAACTGCAGTCCTCCTCACGCTGGGCCTCCGTGCCCTAGCCGCTCCCGCACCGGCCTCCGTCGCCCCGGACGGCATCATCCCGGGCGAGTACATCGTCTCCCTGAAACCGGGCCTCGCCCGCTCCCAAATCGAATCCCACCTCGCCCGCGCCGCCTCCGTGCACAGCCGCCGGCGGCGCGACACTCCCACAGGCGGTATCAGCAAGACCTTTTCCATCGGCGCCTTCAACGCCTACGCTGGCTCCTTTGACGAGGCCACACTCGCCGAGATCCTCAGCGGCGACGTCGAGGGCGCCGTGGCGTCGGTCGAGCCGAACCGCCTTGTGGAGATTGACGCCCTCGTCACGCAGGACGCCGCGCCGTGGGGTCTCGCGAGTTTGTCGTCGCCGAACCAACTGTCAAGCTCGTCTGACGGTCAACCTTATACCTATGATGACTCTGCTGGCGAGGGCTCCTTTGCGTATATCCTGGACACGGGCGTGCAGGTGTACCACCCTGACTTCGCGGGCCACGCTGTGAAGGGGTACAGTTCGCAGCCTGACGAGGAGTTTGATGACTTTGGAGGGCACGGCACGCACGTTGCCGGTACTGTTGGGTCCCAGACGTACGGGGTCGCGAAGAAGGCGACTGTTGTGGATGTTAAAGTCCTTGCTGGCATTGTAAGTGTTCTCTGTCTGTACCTCTGGTTGCTAATCGGGAGGATATTGCTTTCAGAATGTGGCTGTTGATCAATACTCCATGTTTAATAAGTCTAACTTGCGGGCACAGGGCACCGGCAGCGTCGCAACGGTCCTCGATGGCTACAACTGGGCCGTCAACAACATCACAGACACCCCTGGTCGCCTCGCCAAGTCCGTCATCAGCATGAGTCTCGGTAAGAAACCCCCAAATTCAATTGCAAGCCAACATTACGCCCGCCGGCCATGAAATGGGTATCCCCTGGAAGTATGGACTAACACGCAACCTTCCCCCGGTTTGCTGCTGCAGGGTTCCCAGTAAGCACAACAGCCTCCGCCCTCGACGAGGCGGTCAACGCAGCCTACGACCTGGGTGTCCCGACTGTCGTGTCGGCCGGCAACCTGAATCAGGACGCCAGCCAGCGGTCGCCCGCGCGGGCGGCGCGCGCCTTTACGGTGGCGGCCGCGGACTGGAACCGGACTCGGGCGTCCTTTTCCAACTTTGGTAGCCTGGTCGAGGTGTTTGCGCCGGGCGTCGCGGTGCGCTCGCTCGGGCTCGACAACGGCACGACGGTGTACTCGGGTACCTCGCAGGCTGTCCCGCACGTCACGGGTCTGATTGCGTACCTGAGAGGCAAAGAGGAGGGTTTGGATACCCCGGACGAGGTTTTTGCGAGGGTGGAAGAGCTTGCTGTTGAGGGTGTAGTTCGGGACCCTCGGGGTACTGCAAATCTGCTTGCTTTCAACGGTGCTGTTTCCTCCTGAGGGTCCGGGGCGTGTAAGTGCGTGTTGTTGACTCGCAGGGCCAAAGAGGAAAGAGGCGCAGGCGTAGAGGTATTTTGCGAATGTTGGGTCG
The DNA here is from genome assembly GCF_030867785.1 of Colletotrichum acutatum. Classification (NCBI taxonomy): domain Eukaryota; kingdom Fungi; phylum Ascomycota; class Sordariomycetes; order Glomerellales; family Glomerellaceae; genus Colletotrichum; species Colletotrichum acutatum. The sequence goes on from NW_026849003.1 coordinate 557,651, forward strand.
TCGGGCATGATACAGACACACATGCATTACTTACATGTGAGGCACATGGAAGCAGCAGGAATCATCCATCCTGGATGAAGAGTCTCTGAGACTGTGTCACTTGGCTCTGGAAGTCTGCTCCCCCAATCTTGCGTCTGTTTCGGAGCAATTCTCAACTTGGAACTTTTGTTTGTTTGCTTGGACTGGCGGTACATGAGGGGTTCGTACTCCCCCAACCTTCGAGCACTTTGTCGGAAGTCTTTGGCATCTCTTTCCCGTGGTTCTGGACGAACGGGACTGGCTGAGACGCAATGTTATCGGTACCACTCTGTACGAATACACTCATCAGCCAGTGGATTGCTTCCATAATACATGGTATTTTAAGAGCCCGCTTGGTAAGCTTGCCGGTCCGGCCTCGGTGTAGTCGCAGATGCCGAAACGGCAATCCTCAGGGCCCCAACGTCCTTTACCAAGCGGAGCCGCCGTTTCTATTGGCAGCGGCGGGCGCCGACAACCTGACAACACACCAACCGCTTTCGATATTGGGCCTGGGAAGGGAAACGGCATGGTGACTGCATCGAGACGTGGGCTGGCCTGCTAGTGTAGTCTTTAGTCTGTAGAGCAATGGAACAAAAACTGCGGCCCTTTGAGCTACACCAAGGTAAGGTAGCCGTCCAATGGTCCAGGGAGAAAGGGGTGCCTTGTCCAACAAATCTACAGGTAAGCACGTGTCGCCGCGGGGAACCCACCATCATCCATGTCCTCGCCTTGCTCCCCTTGCCGTTCTCTCTTCCAATCTTGTGTTCATGGATTCTGGAGGGTGACTGGCCCAGTGGGTGGGAGCAAACCTGCGAATTGGCGATGATGACCTGCCTGTTCGCCTGCAGGGCTTAGCCGCCCACCACCAGGGCCAACAGAAGCGAAACAAACAGCACAGCCACAAAGAAACAACAACTTTGAATCCGTAATGCAGGTGGACCAACAAGTCGTTGGTGTCATCGTTCAAGGGGCATGGAAGCATGATGGAAGGCTTCGCCGAGACTAAAGCTGCGGGGGGAGGGAGGAGGAATATGGTAGTGATGATAAACCCCGTCGGCGTTTGGAGAGGGTGAGAGGTTGGGATGAGATGAGAACATGGGAATGAGCAATGGAATGAAGGACGTGGAGGTTACGTCCAACATCCGAGAGAGGTCGGAAGAGGGAAGGAGTGGGGATGAGAAGATGGAGATCTGGATAGGAAGAAGTTACTGTGTGCCTACATACTTACTTTTGGGCGATGAAGGAACGGCGACAGGCGTACCCGGACATATTGAGCATACCACCAACGTTGTCCACTTTGACTCTTTCCTCACTTGCCCCTGCTCTTTGGATGAGTACCTAGTAAGTATCGCTCAAGAACATTTGCCGCCTACTCTCACTCTTTTTCTATTAGTTTATGAGATAAGTATCCTTGCTTCTGCATACTCCCACGTTTCGTTTCGCTTCGTTGAAAGGACTCAGAAGTCAAGACTCTTGAGCTCATTGCAAGGTGCCTCGAACGGTTCTTCAGACCATTGCACACAAAGGCAGGGTACAAGGACGAGAGCGGAAAGACCCAGTTACCAATTGGGGTAAGTTCCTCGACGAGCCGGGGACTAACATGGACGGGCCAGGTACTCGACCCCTGTCTCACATGTACTTCGCCGACGCCAACAGGTACCGCGGTACGTACTCAGTTACGCAGGAGTCGTTCGTCTTTTTCTCGTCTCTTTGATCTGAAGGACGGGAGACTGAAGGAGACTGCGCAACGGGCCAACGAGTGTGGACGAAGGAAGGCAAGATCTTTCGTGTTGCACCGAGAAATGTAGGTATTCCTAATTTCATACCGTGTACGGAGTACGGCAGGCAAGAAGAGCCATGCTTGTGAGACGTCGAGTTCTTTTTCTTGTGCGCATTTCCTGTCCAGTAAAACAGAATTCCTGCGCTGTCAGTCAGATTACCTTTCTTACCTGGTACCCAAGTACCTTACCTTGGGTAGATGGACAACGTCTGGTACCCCAAGAAGTAAACTTCCTGCCCTCTCTTCTGCCCACCTAATTCATTTTCCATGTTGAGGACGAAGTACGGAGAGCAGATATTCATAAAAAGTCTGATTCATCACGGCGAGCCTTACTGACTCTGGTTTGGGATAACGCGCGGTACAAGTCTAAGGTAGCGTATATGGGCAACAGGTGCGGCGACCCAGACGCCTTGTCTCGCCTGCCCTGGAGGGGTTCAATGTTGCTTGTACAATGAATGTTTGCTTCGTTCTGGTATTCGTACTCCCCCTTGTCCCTTTCTCTCCAGGTCTCTCTCTCTCGCTCACCTACTTAGCTGGCAGAGTACTTTGTCCAATGCTTCGTGCGGATACACACAATTGAGGTGGAAAGCAGTAACGATTCCAAGGCCGTGGATGGCTCAATCCCCTCTTCGTCGTCTTTCTTCCTCTCCGTCTTTTTCTCCTTCTCCTGCTCCTCCTCTTCCTCCTCCTTCTTCTTCTTCTTCTTCTTCTACTACTACGTCTTCTTCTCCCTCCACCCTCTCAACCCTCACCTCTCTCCTCCACCACCCCACCATCTGCGGATAACTTTTCTTTTCTCTTCCTCAGCTTGAGCTAGGGGACTAGCCAACTCCGATCCCCCACTCCCAACCCCGTTAGCCCAACCTCATTCGTTCATCTTTCGCCTACTCCCCCCCCCCCAGTCGAGAGCCTAGAGCCCAGAGCCCAGAGTTCTCCTCATCCTCCCTTCTTCTTCTTCTGCTCTTGGCCAAGTCTGGCTTTTGGTCGCTTTCATTTGCTTTGGTCTCGACTGATTGTTCTTCGGCATCTGGGCTTCCTGATCGTTCTGCTGCATCTGCTGCACAATTGCTTTCTTCTCATCCCAGCACACCCGCCCTGGCCTGGTCTGGACCTGATCCTCGCTCTCCTCCAACCAAGTGTTCACTGGACATTTCTCTGACCATCTTGCCGACTTTCGATATTCACCCCTGCTTCTTTTGGTTCTGCCCGTCATCAGACTCGAAGCTTGACATCTACATCGACATCACTAGTCTACCTACACCACCATCTTCTTCCAATATCGCAAGTATCGCCAAATTCTCGCCTACTACTGTTGGCTCACCGTCAGCAACCCGGATTCTGATAACCGTCTCCCCACGTCAGCCCTCCCTCCCCCCGGTACATGCCAAATCGACGTCGGAGGTCCTGCATGCGGTGCAGCATAGCGCAGCAACGTATCCCTCCACCAGTGCCTACCCAAAAGACTGTCAGCGTCTCCTCTCTGCCCATCACCACGGCACGACACCACACCACCATCGAACAAGATCCCGGTCCGGGTCTGCGTCTGCTGTTCGTTGCAAGACACCTCTAGCTTCACAGGCCTCCACATCACGACTTGTCTCATTGCTTGGCTTTTCCTCTTCCTCTCACCCTCTACGGAGTAGTCTACCTATCCCTCCAGGCCCTCTCCAGGTCCCTCCCCCCTCCCACCGTGGATCTCGGTCTCCCCTACTCGGATCCCCCTCTCCCCTGGTCCCTGTGGTCCAAGCTACTGATCTGTTGCTCCATTCACATCGAGTGGCTTGTAGCGTCACAACACTAGCTACGGATGCCCACGTCCGCGCCCACACGCCATCCGCCAGCCCTATATTACTCTATCCTCCGTCGCCCGTGACTCGCGGCCCCCAAACTCCTTCCCGCTGTGAAGGCTGAGAGCTGCCCAAACACTCTGTCATTGCGCATCTGATCAGCAAGCCGAGAAAGCAAACTATTATATCACCCCAGTCGAGACACAACTACTCGTCATTGCCCTTCTTTGCTTTCGATCGACATTCAAAGAGAGGTCTAAGCAACAACCGTTGTGCCTCTCCTCCTCAGTCTTGTCACCTTATCTTTGCTTCTCCCACCTCACCCTCCCCTACGAATACCTCCCTACTCTTACAAAGTACTGCGGCCTGCCCCCCTCGACTTGGACTCTTTTCTTCTTGGCGCCTTTTTACAACTCCTTTAGTCATGTAAGTGCGAGAGCCTAGAGCTCGAACCGAGGGATAGACCCCGTCCCTCAGCAGATCGCCCCTCCGCCGGACCCGTTCCCCGTCCTGGTCGATTCTACACTAGGCTTACCCTGTCTAACCGCCGAGTTCACAGACCACCCGTCATCGCGCCGACCCTTAGCTTGCCTTAGTTACTATCTCCGCGCCCCGGTCCCCCTTCTACCCTAAAGAGCTCCCGAATCCCCTGCATTCCGGCCAGACACTTTTTTTTGTGGTGGTTCAGCTTCTCAACTTCGTCGTCGTCAGCAACACTTTTGTTGGGATCAAGGGGCAGACAGACATCTTCGTGCGCGACAAAGACTCCAAGGCGATGAATGCATTTGCGACAAAGCCTCGGCCATAAATTCCACCTCAGCTCTATACAGCGACGATGTCGTCCTACAACGGCGCCGACGCGAACTCGGTCACATCGACCAGTCCCGCCTCCGAAGACTCCCAAGCAAAGCCCAAGAGGGCCAGAACCAGTAAACCGAAAGTCAAGACGGGATGCAACAACTGCAAGTACGTGACGCACCCTGCTGTACTCGTGTTCGTGGACCAGAGCCTAACATGCTCACCGTAGACAACGACGCATTAAGTGCGACGAGAAACGACCCTCCTGCTCGCAGTGTGTACGCTCCAAGAAGATTTGCACCGGATATCCACCTCCTAGCCGCAGCGCGAGACCTCACGAGGTCCTCGCCATTGCTCCAAAGCCTCTCCTAGCCGCCGCTGCAACCAACGCTGCTCCCGCGCGATCCATCGAATTACCTCCCAGAAGAGTTCAGAAGATTCAGCGTCGATTAACTCCCCCGCAAACCCCGAATGACGCTCCTTCGGCCATTACGATGTACCGCCCAGCGGGGAACTTACAGCTCTCACCTCAAGAAGGTCTCTACTTCCAGTTGTTCCGCACTCACACCGCAAACGAATTGTCTGGTTATTTCGATTCCGTCTTCTGGACGCAGACAGTCCTGCAGGAATGTCACGCTGAACCCGCCATCCGCCACGCAGTGGTCGCGCTTGGGGCTCTGTACAAGACCCTAGAACAGTCTTGCGAGTCCCCGCCAGGCTCACCATCCGACGTAATGAACCCCATGGATGGCGCATATCGACATTGGGAAGTGGCAATCAAACAGTACTCGGAGGCCATCAACGCACTCGTCCAGCTCCATCGTGATCAGAAGTCACATCGAACTCTGTTGATGGCAAGCGTCCTGTTGGCTTGCTTCGACTCGTTCGTCGGGGACCATCGCCAAGCGATTCGACAGATCCAGACTGGCCTCAGCTTACTGGAGAAGCTGCGGGCCGAGAGAAGGAAATCGTTCATACCCCTCTCCGAGGAACCTGTTGAGGAAGAACTGGTCAAAATGTTCACGAGGCTGGCCATCCAAGCCAAGTCGTACGACATGGCCTTCCACTTCCCCGAGCCATACGTGATTCGGCTTACGCCCCAGAACCCTGAACTCCCCCAGTCCCCCCCTTCGGACGCCGGCAGCTCACCGTCATCCATGAGCTCATCCTCGATGCCAGAACAATTCTTCAACCTAATGGAGGCTCGCATCGCTTGGGACAAGCTTCTCGAGAAGATGCTTCGCTTCACCGAAACCTTGTTCACGTATCAAAAATCAACAGGCGCGAATGGACCGATGGGTATTCTGCCCAAATCGTTGAAACAGTATGGCATGAGCTTCAAGGGACAACTTGACGCTTGGTCCGAAGCATTTGAGTATCTCCTCGAATCGCGCACAGCGCCCGGTGTCAGTCATCAAGAGAAGGCCGGCATCGCGGTCCTGAAAATGTTCCAAATCATGAGCCAGATCCTATTCCTCATGACATACAGCGACAGCGAGTCACAGTTTGACGTCTTCCAACCCCATTTCAAGGCCATTGTCGATCTTGCTTCCGAAGTGGTGGGCGATGAAGAGAGACGAGCGGCAGCCAAGAGGTGTCCTGACCCTTCGCAGTGTACTCACCGTCACAATCATACCCCGGATATCTTTGGCGGTCACGACTACAATACTTTCCACATCAAGCCGAGCTTCAGTGCCGACCTGGGCATCGTCCCACCCTTGTTTGTGGTGGCCACCAAGTGCAGGCATTCCGTCATCCGGCGACAGGCCATCCAGCTTTTGAGAAGCAGCGCGCGGCGGGAAGGCATGTGGGACAGTGAGCTCACAGCGCGAATTGGACAGTGGGTTGCCACGATTGAGGAGGAAGAGCTTTTTTCTTCACCGTCTCCCGACGCGCGTGGCTCCCAAGCCGGCGCCAACGGAAGACACGGATCGGTGGACTTTGGCGAAGGCATTCCGCTGGGACCTGGTGGTAATGCCCGTTGGGATGATCGAAGGAATAGTGCAATTCCCGGCCTGATCAAATCGAAGCGATCTGTCCCCGAAGAAAAGCGCGTCATGGTTCGGGCGGTGGACTTTGACCTGAGGGCTAGATTTGCTAACCTCCAGGTCGGTACTCGCGGCATTATCACCGGCATGCCAGACATGCGGTCCCGTGTTACCCACATCACGTGGTAAGCTACTGCCCGAGAGAAGAAGAGCATTTGAGGGCGATGAGGCTTGAGCGAGCGAATTTTAGGAGGGACGTTGAGCTGGTCATGTTTGCGTTTGATTTTTGTATTGGATATACCCCCGGCAATGTGCAAGACACAAGTGGTCATTGGGCCGTTTCTGGATCTCTTCTCAGCTACCCTACTACACAACCACGACAAAAAGTCATATGATCTGATGATTTATGGGAGTACCAACGCGTTGTTATTGTCATGAGGACGGAAGAGCACCGGGGCCGGCAAGGCCGTTGGTTTCAAGCAAGGAAGTGAGCGATAGCGCTGCATTTCAGAGGAGCCGTGATCACACAAGAGGGAGCGCGTGAGAGAACAAAAAACAAAAGAGATCAAAACTTGGACTGCGCAAGCAATAATAGTCAACCTATCGGTTAATAAAGACGATGACGCGGCACTATGGCATGTTGGAGAAAAGACACATTTGGTTGGTTTCCACACTGATTCAGACTGTCATTGTTAGTGAATACATGTGAAACTATGTAACAGAGATATAATGTCTATCAGCGCACAACAGATAGAATCCGAAGGCATGTTAAACTTATACCGGGCACCTGTCGTCCTTCACGGACCACGCATACGGCCTACCCCAAGCACGGACTCCCGCGGCTGACAGGTTGACAGGCGGTAAGGTACCGGTATACTATCTGAGTCCTGCCCGCCCGGCCCGGTATAGTGTGGACCCTTCTCTCGGGGCCGATGGCCGGTGACTGGTATCCACTTTCTTCCGCGAACGTACCGGGGCTGAGCGGAGAAACGCTCCGTATTTGATATGGAGCATGAAGGTTGCGTTTTCCGAAGCTTTTAAGCGAAATCCCCAGTACAAGCTTGACATCTTCTTCGGAAGCGTGTAAACCCGGCGCCGAGTTGAGAAAAGGTGAACCCCGGGAAAGCGAGTTCTCACGTGTACATCTAGTCGAAAGTACTACTGGGTATAGTGGAGGCAGGCCATCTCGGATTTCTCTCGCGAGGGGGGGGGGGGGCCTTGGACTTATCATGTCACTGCTCGTCTGTCTCCTAGCAACGGTCGGGAGCTGTTGGGATGATGCTAGAGAGAGTAAGGGGTGGACAAAGTTTTACTTTTCGGCTACGGTGACATATCGTTCGCTGGATGGATTTTTCTTCTGCTGAGTGTTAAGGCAGGCAGGTATCTTAGGTGGTGCAGTTTGTTGTGCGTAGTGATGCTCGTTTATCTTAGTCTAAGGAGGTGGATGTAGAACTTGACACTACTTCTATCCCATCCCATCCCATTAGAACTCATATGGATTAGCAAATGAGCAAGAGATTCTCTCTGGCTTTCTAGGGAGTGGCTCAAACAGAGGAACCGAAGAAGAAGGGGCAGCGAGAGAGAGAGAGATCAGACACCCCCGGTGGATCGCTGTTTGTCATAACTCCATAAGGGAACAGAGAAGAAGAAGAAGAAGAAGAAGAAGCAGAAGCAACAGAAGCCAAAAGAGCGCGCAGTACAGAATAGCGCGGCTAATAGAGCTGGTGAAAAACAGGAACGCATGAATTAACCATTTGGCTTCACGGCGGTTTCCCAGTTACGGTAGCAGATTAGCGGATACCCACGGGCAATTGCCGCGTCTTAGCCTGGATAGGGCGATGACACGAAAGCAGAATGTGGATAGTCGTGAAGAAAAACTGGCGATCTAGAAGCAACCAGCTCGAAATTGCCATGTGAGTGGGGGGAGGGGTTACTGGTGTTGTTGTTTTGTTTTCTTCTTTTTTTTTTTTTGAATTTTCGCTGATGAGGAAGGTGAAGTTTCATGGAAGATCGTTGTTGTTGTTCGGAGAGGTCCCATTGCGGATGAGACCCCGCTAGGGGTCCAGGCACGGTGCTCTTCGACTGGGTACGAAGGAGGAGGACCCTTTCCATTGGGGTCTAGCTTTTCAATCTTCAGCGTTGAGCGGGAGCTTAACACAACGATCTGAGAATGCCGAGCGGGAGACACTACGGTAGCATGTGGTTTTGTTAGTGGTAAGCACGTTGATGGTACGCTCAAGTTCTTGGCGATGCTCTGTAGACATTCCCAATCGAGTTTGGATCGCAAGGAGTCAAGAAGGACTGACAGCAAACGAAAAAAAAAATTCACCATGCAAACGCAAGTGTCCAATGGGCCCGCTGGAAATGCTCCGTCTGGCGCCAATTGGATGCGCCTGGGATTTCCAAGAAGTTCGAGATCAACAGGGACGTGGGGACACGATCCAATGACATCAGTCACCGCCGCCCAAATGCGCAATAGCCAGTCAAGATTGCAGTTTCTGTCCTCCATCCTTGAGAGCTGGCGTCACAGGAACCCAAAGAGCACAAGCACGCACATACGAGAGGTGACAAGGTGATGAGAGAGAGAGAGAGAGAGGCAGGCGACCTGTTTGAAAAATTTCTTCAATTTGCTGTTCCCTAGTCTGTTTGTTCCTGGCGTGACCTACGGTGCCTCTCTGCTGTGGCCCATTCACCCCTCCCTTCGCTCCTCTTTCCCCCACGTATTCAGAACCACAGAGTCCTTTTTTTTAACAGAATTTTTGCCCCATTCAAGGAGAGCATAACAAATAAACAATACGAGAGGATTCATTCGTGCATGTACCAAAGATTTGATAAGCAGCCCAAGCTCATGCCTTGGATACCTCACTTTGGTACTTAATACCCAAGACATCGTTGCCCTTTGTGCCGCCCACCCACCCCTCCACCGCCTGAGCTTTGCTTCTGAACAAAATCCTTTTGCGACTCAGGCTAATTACAACCCCGCCAACTTTTTTTTTTCTCCTGTAATCACTACCCCGCCACGAAAGAAAGTTGAAAAATCTCATAGCACCCTTCTTGAGATTTCTCTCCCCTCCTTCTTTGACTCTCCTTTCTCTCACTTCCTTCTCACACTTCATCACTTATCCTCTCACTCCCTCACACACACACAAACAATACCGCCAAAATGACTGAAATGGTTGAGACTGGTGTCACCTACGAGCAGCTCGCTGACCTCGAGCGCGAGTTCGAGCTCGTTGAGAACGAGATTGGTATGTTTTGATTCTGTTTGCGCAAGTCCTCACACCCTCCCAGAGAAATGATACAGGAATCGCCTCCTTCTTATCTCCTTGCCTGCCTTTCAATTCATTCTTCACCCAACTAACACACCTCTCCCCCAGTCCGCAAGCAGTACGAGCTCTCCAAGCCTCTGTACGAGAAGCGCGCCGCCGTCGTCTCCAAGATCCCCAACTTCTGGGCCCTCGTCTTTGAGCAATCCCCCCCCGAGGTCGACGAGCACATCCAGCCCTCAGACGCCGCCCTGCTCCTTTCTTCCCTCAAGACCATCTCCGTCTCCCGCCCCGAGATCGAGAACGGCTCCGGCGGCGATCCCCGCTCCCTCACCATCCGCTTCGAGTTCAACGAGAACGACTACTTTGAGGACGCCGTCATCGAAAAGACCTTCTGGTACCGCCACTCCGCCACCTACACCGGCCTCGTCTCCGAGCCCGTCGACATCAAGTGGAAGGCCGGCAAGGACCTGACCGAGGGTCTCCTCTCCGCCGCCAAGAAGGTCTGGGACCAGGGCCCCATCACTCCCGGCAAGCTCACCCCCGAGGCCGAGGCCCTCCGCAAGAAGGTCGAGGAGACCGCCATGGGCGGCGTCTCCTTCTTCTCCTTCTTCGGCTACGTTGGCAAGCGCATCTCTGCCGAGGAGAGCGCCGCCGCCCTCGCCAAGGAGGTCAAGGAGTTCGAGGACCGCAAGGCCGGCAAGAAGACGGCCGAGGAGGAGGAGGAGGAGGGCGACGAGGACGAGACCGAGTTCGAGCTCGAGATCTTCCCCGACGGCGACGACGTCGCCGTCGCCATCGCCACCGACCTGTGGCCCGAGGCGCTCCACTACTTTAGTAAGTTCCTCCGCGACGGTGCCGTCGCTGCTGCCGAAGAAGGACAAGACGGAGACTTACTCTCAATGATAGCCCAAGCTCAGGAGGCCGGCGAGCTGTCCGATGCCGACTTTGAGTCCGACGACGAGGAGGACGAGGATGAGGAGATGGGCGACGCCGAGACCACCCCCAACAAGAAGCGCAAGGCTTGAATTTGATGACTACCACCGACGACGACAACAACACCCCCCTCCCCCCCCCACACACACACGCACACACACATATGATGATGAACTTTCTTAATATTAGACAAAATGGTGATACCATGATCGAGTCCCCCTCCTAGAGGAAGAGGGTGGGACTCTCAATTCAAAAAGTTTTCGTTTGTTATTCCATGACTTGTCCCTGTTCTTACATTATGTGACTCTCTATTGTTCATGTCCGTGGCCGAGAGATATCAACCTCAAAAGACGATCTCAGCTCTCTGTTCGCCGGTGTTTCTCTGTCCTGCCCTGAAAAAGAAGGCCTCGCCGTTGGCTGCTCGAGTTCATGCATTCCATGCGCGGAGCTAAGTTCCGCAGCGCCGTGTTCTGCAGGTAACTCGACGGGGTTGAAGTGGTCGGTATGTACCTCGTGGGGCACATTGGTCCCGGCCGGCCCCTTGACTTCAAAGTGCCCGCTGCCGCCCTCTTGCTGCGGTGCCGCCTGGTATCGTTTCTTCCTTTTCAGGAAGAGCACTGCGAGACAGACTACGAGGGCGAGGCCTGCAGCACCGCCGACGGCGGCGCCTACGATGGTACCAATGGGCGGCTGAGATGACTGAGAAACTTCCGCAGTCGAAGTTGCGCTGCTCGTGTTGGGTTCTCCTGTAGGTGAGGGATCCGAGGTCGAGTCGTCGGGCGCCGCTGCTGTTTGGTCAAATTCTTGGCACTTGACATCTAGATACACAGCTGACTTACGCTTAGAGAATAAGGCCCTCACCTCCTCACTCGCCCACACGACTGAGTCTAGTTCACCTTGGGCGTACCACTGCTTAACCACATTCGGCGACTCGTACAATTGCGCCTGGGAATCGTACCGGTCGGACCAACGCATCTCCGTCATGTCAAAGATGGCCAGCCCAAGCTTCCAGGGGTCTGGGTTGGTCAGCGACTTGGGGAAGCCTAGGGACCCGTCTGTTCCGCCAAGGAAAGCATCTGGCGGCCTCCGCCGGCTACGACGACACACGCGTGGTCTGCCCGAGGGACAGACGAGCCTGCTGTCTTGAAGAAGACGAACCCAGGTAAGCTAAGGACGTATACCTCGCCAGAGATGCTGTCCCTGTTGATGCTACGGCCGCCGTAGAAGAAGCTGAGTAACGTGCTGGCATTAGTTTCCGCCACTTATGACGATCAAGCGAGATGATGAGACATGTTTCTCTTACATCTCGTACGTGTGATTGGTACCGGAAGCACCCACGGCACAGAATTTCCCTCGTGTTGACGGTCTGGAGCCTGTGGTTTGTTGAGTGTACCATTTGTCGGCTGAGTAAGTGCTAGTACTTTGTTGAAGGACACGTCGCCAAGAGAGTCTACTGACTGCTGGGATCATACAAGGTGACCTTGTCAAAGTCCATCTCCTTTTAATCCGACAAGGAGATTAGTGATTGTCCTCCGCATAAGAAGAGCAGCAGTCCGCTAGATCCAAACGGTAAAAACTGTGCTGAACCCTCTATCAGGGTCCCATATTGGCCGAACCTTGTCGAGGACGTATTTCTTACTTCTCCAGAAGTCATGTTGAATGATATTAGCCCGGGAATGGCGATTCCCTCTCCCTCATCAGTGATAAAGGTATCAGTTCGGGAGCCCGCGAACCCGCCAAAGTAGTATCCCACTTCCTTGCTCTGGGTATAAGAGGTCTCTGTGGAGCGCACAAGCTGTTTGAAAACGGTGGTATTCGCGGGAGGGGCCTTCGACCAGGTCCCGCCCCCGTTGCCGTCCACTTTAAAGTGCCACATCTCTTTTGCCGGAGATTTGTCGAAGTAGGCCATCGTACCGCCCCAGACGTAAAATCCGTTCGAGGATGGGTCGCGCCATATGGCTTGCTTACTGAGCTTGGGCCCATTTTGGGGAGTGGATGTCATCGTGACGCTGGAGTTGGTCCATGAACGCTTGAGACTGATAGAGAGTGTAGAGTTGACTGCAAATCAGTTGATGTTAATAGTTTGTCTTCATTCAGATTCAGGGTAGACTTCAATCTTACCTGCCCACGACGGGTGATCGGTAGGCGCGCCAACTTTGCCGTCATACAATTGGGATACCTCGCCGCCGTCTATGTACACATAGTCACCTATAACGATCGCTACTCTAGTCAGGAGAAAGGTCAAGGTTTGGAGAGCTTTATAGAGAAGTACGACATACCTGAAGGGAAGGCTTCCCTCAGAAAATCGGATGAGAACGGAGCATCATCGCGTCCTAGCAGCCTTGAGCTTCCGTAGGGACTCCAGCACCGCACGCAAACCAACAACCAAGGGAAGAAGAAGAATGCTGAACGACGCATGTAGAGACAGATGTTGGACACAACCGGCCTGGTCTCTGTGACGAGGAAAGAGAAGAAGCGTCGCGATGTCCTCGGAAGTCTGAACTAGAAAGATGGGGAGCAGGGTGTCTGAGGGAAGCAGCGACACATCCTCGCGGCTTCGATGGGGGGGCCAATCGGCTCAAAGAGCAACTTGGCCTCAGCCGCTGTCTGCAGGATTTCTATTCCTGGGTCTGACAATCCACCGATATCTCAGTGCAACCAGACTGTAGAGCCTGCTGTCTTAGGCACGGCGGGTATTCTTCGCTGGATGATTGACTACTGGCTACGTCCACTGGCCATGGAGCCTGCATGTAATGGTGAGCCTTGGCAGAATCCTTCGCCATCGAGGCTGCGGCAGGGAGGAAGAAGCAAGACATATGTCACATGGGAATGCTATCGCCGTCTGGTCCTCTGGGAGCCCGCCGCTTGCTAGACGAATGCTGCGTTTTGCTGAGGAACGATCGCCGCGGTCCGCATGTTCTCGCAAGACTTTTGATGACGGCTCTAATATTGTTGCCGGAATGCAGCTGTGCAAGCGAATAGTTCGGGCTAAAGTTAAGAAAGCTAGATCTGCTGGAGGAGGTTTGCAATGAACGATAGCACGGGTGGTCATTTAAGCTTAAGCTTAGCGGTAGAGGTTATCCCATCAACCCCTTGCTCCCCTCTCGGACTTTGGGCAATGGGATCCGCAGCTCTTTCCGACGGGAGATCATGGAAATGGGCGGGAGTCGTTAAGGATTGTGGAGTTTCGCCACTTCTCACCGAAACCACCTACTCCTTCCGCCGAGTTTGCTTGGCATACTTTGCCTTATGTAAGGTAAGGTATCTCAAGTATTCCCTTGCTCAAGTACCTAGCCTGCCCATCTCCAGGCGGAAGCACGTCTAAGACCAGGCAAACAAGGCTGAATACCTACCTGACCTGATCTTCCATGACAGGGTCAGTCTCGAGGTTTCCATTTGTGGGGCAAGATATCCAAATACCGACGAAATATGAAAGCATCGGGACCTGCAGTCTAATTATATAGGCAGCTCGGCCTGGCTCTTGCCGAGATGTCATTTTTCATCTCGTATTGTCTGACTGTGATATCCTGGCTCACCGATGGTGATTGGAGGACAGGCACACAGCAAGCACCTTGGGCGGCTACTTGCTGTAGTGCTTAATACGATGCTTGAATCTTCGCGTGTTGCCGAGGAAATCGTATTTCTTTTACGATCTGATCGCCCTTCGCGTTCAAGCTTCGAGACCGAAGGTGCATCCACCCTCCCTCACGAACTAATGCGAGAGTCCACTACTTCAGTGGCACTACTAAAGCGACCCCAGCCAAGGCGCAATGTGCTGCTTGACTTCCCATCCTGCAACTGGAACGGATCTGGCTACCATTGCTTGTCCGTTTGTAGCTCAGTGCAGACATGGCTCGGGTCTCGGTCAATGAGCCCCCTGGGCCGGCAGATCACGGAGACCGAAGACCGTAGAATAGTGGAGATTTCGGCGGACAGTTTCGGAGGTATATGTCTACAACTCTCCGGTCCGTCCTTGTCTGTCGGGAATTGTTGGTCATTTGTCTGATGTATTCCCGACTACTAACAACACAACTTACTAACACTACAGCCCACTATTAGGTGTTCGGTTCTCGATCGTCTGACGAATGTGGTAGGTGGCATTGGCATCTAAACCCAATCCTCCTCCCAAAGTTGTGATGACGTCAAAAGTCTGGGGAAATGGCTTTGTAGAGTTTAGGTGATGCGCACCACAGACCCCCTCCCGTGGTCGCCGCCCGGGAACCACTCCGACTTACCCGCATCTAGCCATCCTATGGGAACACCTCCGATTCCTTACCACTCGCGCTCGCCCTTTCGCGTGTACCTCATTTGTAAGCCGGCGTATCGTCCCGGGGTCTTGCAGAGGTTCGAGACCCCCTGTCTTTGATACATATTAAGGTTCAGTCACGGTCTTTACCGTTCGCACGATGTTATGGCGATGCCTATCTCCCTGTAAAATGAGATTGCCATCCACGATTCCCAAGAGAATCTCAAAATACATCACCTACAGCGGAAACCGCCTTTTCTCGCACAGCCAGATCAGAGCTATCAACATGGCGACAGCATACAAGATCAATGTTCCGGTGGCGAACACGGGACTGTGGAAGTTTGATCAGAAAGATGCTGCCGCGAGCAAGGTGTCTGAACTACTGCAGGAGGATCTCGAGGTAGGGACAAATTGTACCTTCCACAGGAATGAGCCATATGCTAAGATTGCACAGAAACATCATGTCTTCTTTAATCAAGAAGGTTTCCATAACCACGTGAGCTCAAATACTCGGATCATCTCCCAGTCAATCTCTAACATCGTTCAAGATCCCTCATCAGGTCCTAGCCCTCTTCGGCACCGGCGCAGGCCCCGACGCCATCCAGACGGCGTACAATGAAAACGCAGACTACCAGCGTCCAGCCCAGACTCCACGCGACTCCATCGCCGACGAGCTGCACGACTGGGAGCGCGCGAAAACGTACCTCGGCAAGGAAAAGCACTATCCAGACTTCCTCCTCTTCTTTCAGCGCGAGATCGAGAGGCTCGGGGGCTGGGAGGCGGCGCTGAAAGAGCACCTCTTCAAGGGCGACGAGCGCGCCGACGACATGTTCCAGCGCATGTTTGCGGGCTTCCTGCACCCCATCATCCAGCTCATGTACGGCGTCGAGTGGGAGCAGCCCGCCATCGTCGCCGAGGGGCTGGCTCAGGCCGCGGTGCACAAGAACCAGCTCAAGGACTTTTTCAACGAGACGGAGAAGCGTGCGGTCGCAGCTAGTGAGCGGATGCCGCCGATTTCGGATCTTGTTGAAGAGATTCGTCGGGACCAGAAGCTTGCTCACGCCGCTGAGATGAAGGACGCGAATAAGATCTTTGACGGGATCCTGAAGCGTGCGCCGGAGGAAATGCTGCGGATCGCGAGCAAGGTCAAGGTTCGTCCCGAGGAGCTGGATGAGAGGACGGCTGAGATGTTTCATACTGCCTTTTATGTTGCTGGCGGCGCGGCTCTTCGGCCGGGTAAGGAGCCAAAGTGGGATTTCTTCTTGATGTGAGTGTGATGTTTTCATTCGTCTTGGGATAGGCTGGCAACAAGAACGTCAGACGCTGATGATGTGAACAGTCACCACACGAACGCGGCGCCCATCTTCCTCAGCTTCAACTCCATGCCGTGGATTTCGACGGAGAACAAGGTGCGAATGCTGGAGTACAAGATTCGGATGGACTTGGTGCAGTACGCAGCGCGTGGCTGCCCGCCGCTCCGCCTGGACGATGTTAAGTCGTACAGGCCAAAGGACAAAGACGAGAGCAAGGACTTGGTCTCCAAGCCGACTGGTAAGATTCCCGTCTTTCGACGCACTCATGATAGTGACTGACGGACTCCACAGACCTCCTTCCAAGATTCCATAACTTTGTAGATGACGGCCACACGATCAAGGTGGTTAGAGCACTTGGGATTTGCCAGGATCTTTCAGCAAAATATGGCGACAAACCCTGGATCAAGATCAAGGATGAGGAGTGGCTCAACCTCACCTACATGTTGTTGGACAGCACTGAGCATGACGAGACGAGATGGGTCCGCTCAGCGGGCTTCGAGGAGGCGTGGAAGGTAAGCAAACAATATGCACCGTCAGTAAAAATATCGGTTACTAATGTTGATTCTAGGATATTCCTGCTCGCGATTGACTAGCCGACGGTGGCAGGAGGGCGTCAAGGTTGTAGTAGGACAACATGGGATGACATGAGTGTAACAGTAGCAAGACCAGAGCAGCTTGACAAAACGGGGGGTATACATTTGTAATAACATCTATGATTTTATTCTAGCCCAATCCACTCATCTCCGTCGGAATCACTCTGGCCTTCATCCGCGTCGCCAATCGCCAAAGGCTTCGCGGGTGCGTCGAACGCGGCCAAGTCTAGCATTTTTACACCGGTCGTCTCCTTCTCGTTGCTGGCCTGACCCAACAGGTAATCCACCATGTACACGTTATCGTCCGCGAGCCTCCTGATCTCGTCGCGCATCCTTGAGACGGCCCTCGCCACGATTCTCAGCTCGACGTCCACCTTGCCTCTATGTTGCGTGAGCCAGGCGCCATGCTTGTCCACCAGGGCCTTGACCCAGAGCAGGCAGAACTCAATGTGCGGCGTCTCCTCCGTCTGGGCCGCGACGAAGCGCAGTAACCTGGGGACGTAGACAATGGGCATGTCCTGGACGACCAGGGCGATGTCCGTGTGCGGTATTGAGAGGAAGACGCGCTTGATGAGGCCGGCCTCGTTGAGGCGGAAGGCCATAACCAAGGCCTTGAGGTAGTCCTTTTCGTTCTCCAGGACGGCGAGCGTGGACGCGGGGGTGATTTCCATGTTGAGATCAAAGGGGTCGAACTGCATGAGGTTGTCGAGGCTGTAGATGAGCAGGCCTTCCGTGGTGGCGGCGCAGAAGGCCGTGCCGGTGGGTGTGAATGCTACGCCCGAGACGCGGACCTCTGGCATCCTCTTCCTCGCGGAAGGGTCGCCGCGCTTGGAGCCCGGTAGAGAGTCGTCCCTCCTGTCCTCGGGGTCCGAGGCCTCACCCTGATCGTCGATCAGACCACCGGGGCCGGCCTCCGTCAGGAGCTTGCTGTTGAGGAACTCTTGCGTTCCGGACAGAGACAGGTTGACACTGACTGTGTACTTCTTCAGGAGAACCATAGTATGAACAGAGTACAGGCAGATGTACTTGCTGTTGCCACCGGCAAGCAAGCAGCTTCCATCTGTGCTGTACTGAATGGTGTTGAAGCTCTTTGTGCCCGCCACGTTGGCGGCTGTCCTCCGATCGGTGAGCTTGCGTCCACCGGAAACGTCACGACGGCCGTCCAGTCCAGACACCTGCTCAGCATCCATGATGGACCAGAAAGACAGCTGACCATCCAACGTTGAAATCGCCAGTTGCAAAGAGTCGGGGCGCACGGCGATATCGAGGATATCGGCCTGCAGCTGCAAAGGCTCGCTCGTTTGTGTCCTGTTGAAGATGGACCAAATTCTTGCGGTGCGGTCCCAGCTACCACTGACAAGGGAGTTGCCGTTTGGTGTGAAGGCCAGGGCCGACACTGGACCCTCGTGACCGGTGAGCTGATCCAGAAGCTGTCCCGTCTGAACGGACCAGATATGAATATCAAAGGAGTCCAGAGATCCAGCGGCGACGACCTCGCCGCTAGGGTCAACGGCCATACATGACCATGACAGCCTTGTCGGCGCCGTGAATGTGCGGAAGTTTCTGTACCTGATGAGATCCCAAGCTCTTACGGAGCCGTCCAGACTGGATGTAAATAGAACGTTGCCCTTCTTCGAGAACTCGCAGGCCGTAACACCACTTGTGTGCTCTGTGAAGGTGACGATGCAGAAACCAGATTCGGTGTCCCAAACCTTGATCTTGCCGTCATCGGCAATGGTGACGATGCGCTGTCCATCGGGGGAGTAGACCAGGTTGTTCATGGAGTCAAAGTGGCCCTGCTGCTTCAGGATGTACGACTCGGATTGCCATTCCCACACCAGGAGTTGCCCCAACTTTGATGCGCCAAAGGCTAACCACTCTCCGCTCTTGTTGATCGTCACAAAGTCGATGTCGTTTTGAGAAATGTTGAGAGTGTGGATCATGTTGAAGTCGGGCAGCTCGTACAGACCGAAAGTTCCATTGGAGAAACCGGCGACAAGAAGATTGGACTCGGGGTGGAAGGTTGCGCATCTGACATGCGCACTATTCTGCATGAAGTAGTGTCTGTCGACGATTCTCCAGCGCATGTCGTCCTCGTCCTCGTCCACCATCTCGTCTTCATCCTGAACCGGCTTTCCGACGTACTTCCAGTCGAAAACAGCGCCGTCCTTGCTGACGGTGTAAATGGTTTCCTGGTCTTCTGAGAACCATGCCCCCACCACTGCCTGCTTGTGTCCCGAAAGTACGGTCGGTACGAACCCCTCCTCACGATCCAGACTCCATATTCTCGCGGTCAAGTCCTTGGAGGTACTGAGGAAGAACCGCGAGTCACTGGACCACTCGATGCTGCGCACTTCGTCAAAGTGTTGTGTGTGGGTGTGGTGCTTCACAAACGGCGCGAACTCGAGTTCTCCTTCGGCATTCGCATCTGGTGTAGACGGCACATGCCAGACTTCGATTTTGCGGCCCAGGCCAACAACGAAATGCCGTCCGGAAGGCGAGAAGGAGAGGGCGGTGACAGAAGAGCGGAACGAAAATCGGTAAATGGGGATTCGGCGGAGGACGTTGGTCAGAATGGCCTGGCCATCTTCGTCAATGGACAGTAGCAGGTTTCCTCGAGGAGTGAGACCGATTCGCGAAATGTTTTTCCGGTGCGCAAAGGGAAGTGTATGTGACTTGTTGCTAGCAAGAAGTTAGCATGGAAATGTTTGAGTTGCGCCAACTTTTGAGGCTGGACATACTTCACCAGGTCGAAGACAGTAACCCTGTTCCCCACGGGCGAGAACAAATGGGTGCCATCTGGGCTGAAGAGCAGGTTGCCCTGGCAGTATACCGTGCCGAGCAAATTGGAAAACTAGAAATTGAAGCAATGGTCAGAATCGCATGCGAATTAGGGGGAAATCCTGCAAAATTTACCTTGAAATCGGTCTTCATTGTCAATTAGCACCCATTTCCTCACCTTGAAGCTACAGAAATTCTCTCCAACCCAAGATTTTCTTATCGATTGAAGGCGCGCTCTGCAACTTTTTGGCGGGGTCGGGGAATCATTCATCCTATCTTCCGCGGTCTAATCCCCTTCGGGCTAGACAAACTGTTGGTGAAAGTGCCAGGGGGAAAGAGGGGAATGATTGGCAGGAAAAGGGGGTCCTAATTAGTCCCCTGCGAAGGGCCCAATGAGTGTGCACCACCCAACCCCAGAAGGCCGAAAGGGAAATTTGGAGGTGGCACCTTTTGATTCCCCTGAAGCACAAGCTCAAACCTCCCCAACTCAACCGTCAACACGCCCACACCGCAACCACATCACGAAAACAGTCGCGCGTTCAATTGCGATTCTTGCGGTCAACGACCCTCTCACAGGCATCAGGAAAGAGTTTAGAGTTGTTTAATCGTCAAATACCGCCCAAAATGGCCCCCGCCGCCGCCGAGAGCGCTTCACCGATTGGTATCGCCAACCTCCCTAACCAGCGACACAAGATTGTCGCCAAGCGAGGTGCTGCCTTCACTATTATGGTAAGTCCATTCTCATGTGACGGAACACATGATGGTATGCTATGCCGGGGAATACTGACAAAGTAATTAGGTTGCTGGCGAATCTGGCCTTGGAAAGACCACTTTCATCAACACCCTGTTCTCCACGACCATCAAGAACTATGCCGACCACAAGCGCCGTCACCAGAAGCAGGTCGACAAGACCGTCGAGATCGAGATCACTAAGGCTGAGTTGGAGGAGAAGTTCTTCAAGGGTATGGCTTTGACTTGCCAATTCCCGTGATGTGGATCATACGATTAACACGGCTTACAGTCCGCCTGACCGTTATCGATACCCCCGGCTTCGGCGACTATGTCAACAACCGCGATTCCTGGATGCCCATCATCGAGTTCCTCGACGACCAGCACGAGTCCTACATGCTTCAGGAGCAGCAGCCTCGCCGCCAGGACAAGATCGACCTCCGTGTCCACACCTGCCTGTACTTCATCCGCCCCACCGGCCACACCCTGAAGCCCCTTGACATCGAGGTTATGAAGAGACTCTGCTCGAGAGTGAACCTGATCCCGGTTATCGCCAAGGCTGATACCCTTAGCCCTGCGGACCTGGCCAAGTTCAAGGCTCGCGTAAGTTTGAATTGGCTTGTTTGTCGAAATCAGATAGACTAACCGTTGGTGCCTCAGATTCGCGCTGTCATCGAGGCCCAGAGCATCAAGATCTACCAGCCCCCCGTCGAGGAGGACGACGAGCCCGCTGCTCAGCACGCCCGCAGCTTGATGGCTGCGATGCCCTTCGCTGTCATCGGTTCCGAGAAGGACGTCAAGACCGGCGATGGACGCATCGTCAAGGGTCGCCAGTACTCTTGGGGTGTTGCCGAGGTCGAGAACGAGGACCACTGCGACTTCAAGAAGCTGCGGTCAATCCTCATCCGCACCCACATGCTCGACCTCATCCACACCACCGAGGAGCTTCACTACGAGGCCTACCGCGCTCAGCAAATGGAGACCCGCAAGTTTGGCGAGGCCCGCCCCAGGAAGCTTGACAACCCCAAGTTCAAGGAGGAGGAGGAGGCGCTCCGCAAGCGCTTCACCGAGCAGGTCAAGATCGAGGAGCAGCGTTTCCGCCAGTGGGAGCAGAAGCTCATTGCCGAGCGCGACCGCCTCAACAAGGATCTCGAACAGACCCACGCCCAGATCAAGCAGTTGGAGACCGAACTGGAGCAGATGCAGGGAAGCGCCGTCCGCAGCCACGGTCGCCGCTAAGGGCATTCGAACGTGAGGGTTCTCCCTCGATTTTTAAGCGGTTTATTCCTGGGCAATTGGTGCTTGCTGGATTCTCGACACTTTTACCTTTTTATTTCTTCTATTCGGGGATCGAGAGCACCAAACCGCTGCAACATCATCTTTTTGACGCGTCATCATGGATATGCTAGCTTCTAGCTTGTCAGAATGAGCTCGACTCATTTGGCTGATTCGCCTGTTTGAGCCTCAAGTCTTCACTACCAATCGAAAAATGGGAAGAAAAACACAAAACGTGCCCTCTGGGTATGGTATGAGATGGACGTTACATTGGGAGCTCTCTTCTTTCCAAGAACCTGTTACCCCCTTTTTTCCCGTTTAGTTATCCCCCCAACTGTTTCTTAGTCACAATGTAATCCAGCTCACCTTTTCATGATACCAAAATTAATGAGAAAGGCGTCTACCTTATAATCCCAATTGTTTCATGTGTGTGTCTGTAACAAAATGCTACCTATGTAGATGATGTGTGTGTATGTGTGTGTGCTCCTGTCCCCAGAAAAAAAAGGAAGTCCTATTGTGTGTCGCCGGTATGGTATCGTTACATTTGCGCCGCCTTTGCACCCCGTGTCTTGAGAGATCGTTTCTAACACTTATACTGCATCCATCGTGGCCCTGGTCGTCAACTGCTCGTTTTTGTTGCCCAGCTTGGAAATCTGAAGAAAGGCGTCCACGCCGTAGCCCTCGAGACTATGCAGTTCGAGGCTGCCGGCCCAATACTCGGCGTAGACCCGGCTCAGGGGCAGGCCCATGCCTAGCCGTAGATCGGGCGGCCGGCTCGTCATGGAGGCGAGGGAGTTGCCGTGGGTGTGGGCGTGAGTGTGGCTGTTGGGGGTCTTCATGTCGGCGCGGCCCAGCTCGTCCGAGACGTGGAGCTCCTGCATGGTGGCGGCCAATTTGGGCACGCGGCCTAGGTTCTCGAGGCGGCGCTGGCTCTGGGGGCCCTTTGAGAAGGACCAGAGGTAGGGGAGCTCTTCGCGCGGGATGCCGCCTCCTTGGTCCGAGATGCGGATGATGACGTGCTGCTGCGCCTCGCAGATGGTGACTTCGATGGGCGGCGGTGGTTTATCGTCTGCGTCTTTGGTTTTGTTGTTGCTGTTGTCTTTGCTGCTCCGTTGCCTTCGCTCTATGACGGCCTGGACGGAGTTGCGGAGGAGCTCGCCGATGATGTACTCGAGGTGGCTGAGGATGTAGGGGAAGCTGGACTCGAGGTGTCCCTCGACCTTGATCTCGGGGACCTGGACGTCGTGGCCATAGGTGGAGCGGGCGAGGCTCTGGACGGCGCGGGTGCAGCGCTCGATGACGTCCTTTGCGATGCACTTTATGAAGACCTCGCCGATGAACTCGGACTCGGAGAGCTTTGCGCCGGGGGAGAACCAGGGGGAGTGGTAGGTTTCTGTAAGGGCGAGGTGCTGCTCCGCGATGACTCTCCTTGATATTCTCTACATGGCGTTCAAGTTAGACCTATGTGTGTCTGCGGGGCGTGTATGTACCATGTTCGAAAGAGCACTTACAGATCGCAAAACGGTATTCATGAATTTGTCAAGGTCCTTGGCGTCCATGCTGCCTCTGCTTTCCAAGATGCCCATGGAGAGCTTTGGTATGACGGTGAGGTGCGCCTTGAGCATTCCGCTGATGATTTGGCAGAATTTTTCATTGTCCTCGAGGGTCTTGATCTCCTTGATCTTGCGAAAGGTGTCGAACGCATTATTGTATAATTCGTAGACTTCTTTGATATGGGGGTTCGTGACAACGACGTAGGGCAGTTGTTGCATGTCTCGAATGCGATGTGCTATTCTGTTGCGAGTGTTAGTCTGTGACTGATTTGAAAGCATGAACGCGAGTGCACATGGGGGGCAACCCTACCGAGTTGGCAGTTCAGTTCGAACATAGTTGGCAGAGCTCAAGAGTCGCGATTCGGTAAGGGAGCGGCCAAAGACCATGAGCTGGCGCAAGCTGATCGGGCGGGCCTCTCTCACGACCCATCTGGCAGAGGTTCGTTAGCATGTGACTATAGGCAGTGCAGGGGGGGGGGATGGGAATGGACGCACTCGTCTAGGACAGAGACCGGTCTCCAAGTAGAACTGCTCATTGAACGCCATGGCGATGAAGAGACGCCGTTCTCACGTAGCCTCCCGGGCGCAGGCAGCGTTGCCCTCCTGGGGGCTGATGTCAATCCGCATCGTCTACCGGCATGCCGCAATGCGATGGACACCATGCCGTAAATTCCATACGAGTGGGAGGTGGAAACGAAAGTAGAAGAAAAAAAACTTTCGGAGACTTGGATCGAGTCGCAAGGACGGAGGATCTCGAGAGGAGCGAGAAAGGGAACAAGCTATTTAGGTGGAAAGCCCCTTGAGGGGGGTTGGGTATATGAGCGATTTTGAGGTCAACAGGTATGTTGTGAGGCGGGTTGGGCAGCTGTTGAAGCTGTCTCGAGAGAGGCGTGACCGGTCGACAGATTGGATGACTCTCGCATCGAGAATGGCCGGCGGTTGCTACCTTGCAGGGTCTGGAACTATAACCCCACACTGCGGAATCGGCGCACCATGCTGCGGACTGCCGCAATGGGCAACCCTGGCCTCCATGTTTCCAGCGTCAGAAACGACGTGACGTGATTGGATCCGACGGCGGGCTGGTGACCCACACCCCTCTCCCCCTCTGGGCCGTTTGGGGCCCTGGTGTGCGCGAACTCCAGCTTGATCTACGCAGGTAGAGGTGCCCTTCCCGTCTGGCCCTCCCGTCTTTGCCAGGTTGGGACCCCAGTTCCGTCAGATGACAATGTTCGGTCAGCATTTTTAGCCATGGGAAAAGCTCAGGTGTGTGAAGATACTGAAGAGTTCCGCTGAAGAGCATGTGCTGTGGATATGCATCCCATAAGGAGAATCGGACAAAGAACTTGCCTTAGCTGCTGGAGTTTGTGGATTCATTCAAACGGTCTTACCTTACGAACCGTAACTAAAGTTTCAACTGGCGGAAACGCAGAGGGTTCAAACACATGTTCTAAGACTCCCATGCCTGATTTATGGTCAGACGTTTTGTTCCTTGAAACGAGACTTAACCTGGCGGTGTGGAAGACTATAAAGGCGGATGCGGTGGGAAATGGTGTCAATAGCCAAGGTGGTATTCAATAGTATTTCCCCGGTGAGAGCTGTCTATGGGGCATTGAAAGGAAGCCTGATAGGATAGAAGTAGGTATTGCGCCAGTTGGACGCTGTTGGCAATTGCGAATGCACGGGTAACGGGTCCAAGGGGCCCGGGGATATTCTCTGCCTCGGGAGTCGTGCTGCACTCGGATGGAGGGGTGCGGTGGCATAAGTGGGGATCCGACTAAGGAACATATTGACCTATTTCCGTCTTCTATGATCTTACACAAGAGGGGTTCTGGGAAGGACGACGGCATCTTCAAGATTGATGTTCTAGCATCCCTTCACGTCGTCTTGACACGTGGAACCAGGCAACCCTGGCATGACAAAGGGACTGTATCAGAGAGCAACAACACAGGGCACGAGTGTTCGAGCAGAGGGCTAAAAAGAGTACAACTTCCAACAGCTATGAACCAAGCAAATCATGGAATAGAGAGCAATGTCTCCGGCAATCATAGATGGCACGGGAAAGGTTGAGTCTTACATGTGCAATGTATACAATTGCAGTGCTCATATATACAACCATGGAAACTTTAGGGAGGCCAGCTAGTGTGAGTACCAAGCTCCTAGGATGCCCACATATCGGATGAGTTGAGCGACCAGTCAGTGACTAAGGCAAGCGACGCAAAAGCTGTCAATGCTCACTTCGGCCGAATTCACTTCTTCAGACTGCCCGCGTAAGTGAAGGCGAATCCAATTGAATGTGTGACAGGCTGGCTGGTTGCTTGTTAAAGTGATCCGGGGAGGAATGGCCTACTCAGAGGTTCTGGGACCTGAGATACCATGCTCAGAGGAAGAACACTCGCTGTTTGTTGAAAACAGATTTGTTGTCTAGCGTCCACTCTGTAAGTAGGTAGGTAGCAGCAATTGGTCGTATCCCCATGTGAGGCTAGGCCTCTAGATCAAAATTCCAGGCGATGAGATGGGGTTGCCAAACTAAGCTACCTTGAGCCTGCCTGCTTACTGAGAGTGTCTTTGGGGGATCTAATGAGTCCCACACGTTTACCTTAGCCATCCATTAGTCCAGCTTTGCTTGACCAAGTTGAATGTTTGAAGAAGTGGTGGCTGATATGCAAGGCTGAGATGACATGAGTCGATCAGATGTTAGAAAGATCAACCCGCTGGCATCACTTCAGCATTATCAGGTCTCAGAAACACAGCTGGGGGTGAAAGGAAACTGGAATGGGCAAGCTCTGTTGGCAGTCACAGAAACGTCATTGGATGTGTGGGGGCCTTTTACCCCAATCAGAGGGGCAAATGCCATCTGGGTACGTGCAGCTTGTGCAAGCCAGACAGCGGCTTCACTGAGTGGCTGCACTAGAGCAGCGGGTGAAGTGCCTTACACGCAAGCTACACCTTTGCTCCCAGCTGGCCGGCAGAAAAGGTCCTAGGCGGGTCTCAGGTACTTGCCACGGCATAATTTGACCCCGGACCTGTTAAGACGACAGCAGCGTCTCAACATTCAGTCCTAACGTGGATTGTGTACCCTTTCACTCCTCTGGCTGCTCCTACTCCTCACAGCCGAGCACTTCATTAATAAGGCATGCCTGGCATCTAGTACCGTTGGTCTCACGAGGGCCTGTCTGGGACTTTGATGCTGCACTGCGCCTCACCTTTCTTACACTATTCCAATCTCTCCACCATGACAACCTAGAAAATTGAGTTACCTATCTTAATTACAGTAGAAACTGGTGCAAGGCCATCTCATTGCTTCCATCAAAAAGAAAGGAAAAAAAAAACACATAATATAGGCGGGCTTACTGTGACCCTTTGCACCTTCTACCTGAGGTGTCTATTCGTTGACTGAGGTGCCTTCTGCTACCTCTTGCCCAGTGCGCGCCTGCCCACTCTATCAGCGACAGCACCTGCCTGTACGTATCTGCCTTACAGTGCACCTCCTCCATTTGCCTTACCTCACCTCACCTCACCTTGCCGACCGACCTTGCACCTGTCTCTAGGTTCCGCACTTGCTTGGACCAGCCCGCCGCCTCCACCTTCCTGGTCTTGTCTTTTGTTCATGCAAGATCTCTTCCTCACCAACATTTTGTCACGACTTGCTTCATCCTCCAAAGGCAACAATTGCTCGTTGCACCCGCCATTTCCTGGGTCAATAACGCAGCCTGCCGTCAACCCTTGTATCGCTTGTCGCCCTGTCGCCTACCTGCCTCTGCGGCACCCACTCCGTCATCGAAGCAGCCCTGGCGCAAATCGCCAGTCTGCTGCTCTTTCCTGACTGGCAACGGCATCGGCTCCTCTCGCACTTCCCTTCATCCCGCGGCACATAGACCATGGTGAGTCTACAAGACAAAGCGACTACTCCCTTGCACAATCCCACTTCCTTTCTCGCACCTCTTCTTTGCTGAGCTTCGTTACCACCACAACTGCCCATCCCCTTCATCACCCCAGGCTTCTGCTTGGACTGCTTGGACTTCGAGCGACGTTCGATACCCCGCCATCAGGCCAGCCAAGCTCTCTGCTGCTGCCGTATCTATTTCTACCCCTACCACGCCGCACCGCTTCCTAGCTACTCTCCTACTACCGTATTGAATACCATTTCGCTTCTTTGGCTGATCCAAGTCTACTCCTCCAGAGCTACAACAACGATATCCACTCGCCGAACGAGATGGTGGTGGACACTGACGAGTACGTCGGCGGCACCGACTCAGAGAAGGAGCCTATCGCCATCATCGACCCTGACAACCTCGACAATGGCGCCGAACAGCTGCAGGACCTGCCTCTGGCAAATGACTGTAGGCATACCCAACCTATTTTAGACTCCGCACCGGCTAACTCGGGGTAGTCGATGCCATGAAGGATGTCATCTTCCCACACCTCCACGAAGAGCCCGAAGTGCTTGAAGACGTAGTCAACACATGGACTGTCGAAGCATGGCGTTCCATGTCAAAGAAGGAACATGGTCCTGTATTCCAGGCGGGCGGCTTTCCATGGTGCGCTACCTCCGTCCCCTTGTGGTGCTCTGTCTCGGTACCTTCTCTTACACTTACATCAGGCGCATTCTTCTCTTCCCTCACGGCAACAACGTTGACCAGTGTTCCATTTACCTTGAGCATGGATTTGAGCCGACAAACATCCCCGAGAATTGGAGCTGCTGCGTGCAGTTCGCGCTTGTGCTATGGAACCCGAACGACCCGACTCTTTATACCCACCACACGGCGCACCACAGATTCACTAAGGAGGAGTCAGACTGGGGCTTCACTCGTTTCCTCGAGCTGCGAAAGATGTTCAACGTGCCCTGGGAGGGCGGCAGTCGACCACTGTGCGAGAACGAGACTGCCAACATTACGGCCTACCTCCGCCTTGTCAAAGACGAAACTGGTGTCCTTTGGCACAACTTCAACAACTACGATTCCAAGAAGGAAACAGGCTATGTTGGCCTCCGCAACCAAGGCGCCACTTGTTATCTAAACTCTCTTCTTCAGTCTTTGTACTTTACCAACGCTTTCCGAAAGGTCAAGTCACAAAACCATTTATACGTTTACTGTGCCATTGCTGACTATCTGTAGGCCATCTACGAAATTCCCACAGACCACGAAGAGAGCATGGGCAACAGTGCATACACTCTGCAGCGTCTCTTTTACCAACTGCAGACCTCTGAGCAGGCTGTCGGAACGAACGAGCTGACCAAGTCCTTTGGCTGGGAAACAAGACATATTTTTGAGCAGCAGGATGTTCAGGAGTTGTCGCGAAAGCTAATGGAGCGTATGGAAGAGAAGATGAAGGGTACTCCGGCCGAGCACGTTCTCCCGCAGATGTTCAGTGGTAAGATCAAGACGTACATCTCCTGCGTCAACGTCGACTACGAGTCCAGCCGGGTCGAGGACTTCTGGGACATCCAGCTCAATGTCAGTGGCAATAAGAACCTTTTGGACAGTTTCAAGGACTACGTCCAGGTCGAGAAGATGGACGGCGAGAACCAGTACTACGCCGGCGACGAGTTCAAGCTGCAGGATGCCAACAAGGGTGTCATTTTCCAGAGCTTCCCCAACGTCTTGCACTTGCAGCTGAAGCGATTCGAATACGACATTCAACGAGACACCATGATGAAGATCAACGATCGATACGAATTCCCCGAAACCTTCGACGCAGCGCCGTACCTCTCTGAGGATGCTGATAAGTCAGAGTCATGGACGTACCAGCTTCATGGCGTCCTCGTTCACAGCGGTGACCTGAACGCCGGCCACTACTATGCATTCCTCAAGCCTGAAAAGGACGGATGGTTCTACAAGTACGACGATGATAAGGTCACGAGAGCCACGATGCGTGAGGTGCTTGAGGAGAACTTTGGTGGAGAATATAAAACACATCCCGCCAACCACTTGCGAGCACCTCTCCAGAAAAAGGCTCCGGTCGTACGCCAGAACAGCGCATACATGTTGGTTTACATTCGCCAGTCCCGCCTGGATAACATTCTTTGTCCGGTTTCTAAGGAGGACATTCCTCTTCACCTGCGCTCAAAGTTCGACGAAGAGACTGCTCTCAGAGAGGCGAAGCGCAAGGAGAAGGAGGAGCAGCACCTCTATATCGGCGTCAAGGTCATTACGGAGCAGACCTTCAAGAGTCACGGAGGCACCGACTTGACGTCGTTCGATGCAGACCAGGCCGATGGCGATGCGGCGCCACGCTCGTATCGCGTACTGAGAGCTTCGACAATGGAGGAATTGGTCGGTACTATCGCGGCAGACCTCGAGCAAGACCCTCGCAAGGTTCGCCTCTGGGTCATGGTCAATCGCCAGAACAAGACAATTCGTCCTGACCAGCCCATTATGGATCTGCGGCCTACGGTTGAGGAGGCCTTCCAAAGAGCGGCTGCACACCGAGATCAGTTCTTGAGAGTCTGGGCCGAAGTGGCAGAAGAGACGACACCAGAGGGCGAGGCGGTGTGGCCCACGTACCAAGGCCAGCTTAATGGCGTTGTTGTGAAGAATGATCTCATCCTGATTTTCCTCAAGCACTTTGACGTGGAGGCTCAATCTCTGTATGGCATCGGCCACGTCTACATCAGCAAGGAGAAGAAGGTTGAGGAACTGGTCCCAATCATCATGAAGAAGATGGGATGGGGCGAAAAGCTGCCAGGGGACGAGAAGATTTCCCTTTGGGAGGTAAGCTCTTGAATCTTGGTGTGCATGCCGAGACTTTATTGACCATTTCCAGGAAATCAAACCGACCATGATCGAAGCCTTGAAAGCCAAGCAATCTCTTAAGGCTGCAGAATTGCAGGATGGCGACATCATTTGCTTCCAAAAGACCACAGAACGCAAGGGCGACAGGAACATCCTTGAAAAGCGTCTGGGTCTGGGCGATAAGCAGGCAGCGGAAGAGCCTGCCAAGAAGGCCGACCGCTTCGACGACGCACGGGAGTACTACGACTTCCTCCACAACAAGAAGACTGTGAAGTTCCATGCGCACCCCACACGCTGCAATGCCGAGAGATTCCCTCCCTTTGAGTTGGTCCTGAATTCCAAGATCAGTTACGACATTCTTGCAGACCGCGTCGGCGAGAAGCTCGAAGTCGACCCTACACACATCCGCTTCTGGACCGTCAACTCGGCTACAGGTAACCCCAAGACAACTGTCAAGCGTGGCGTCAACCAGAGTCTGCAGCTCATCTTGAACCCCTCTGGATACAATCAACTCAGTTCAAGTCAACGAACCGATGCATTCTACTTTGAGGTATTAGACATGAGCTTGGCTGAGCTGGACACCAAGAAGAGCATCAAGATCACTTGGCTCAGTGAGGGCATCACGAAGGAGGTGAGTTACAGCGAAGGACACCGTAGCGTAAAGCTATACTGACAATGCACAGGAGCAGTTCGATCTCCTCGTGGCCAAGAACGGTCACATTGAAGACCTGATTCAAGTCTTGGTCCAGAAGGCCAGCATCCCCGACGAAACTGAAGGAGGCCGTATTCGCGTGTACGAGACCAGCAGTCACAAGTTCTACCGCGAACTCTCGCGCGATTACCCCGTCATTAGTATGAACGATTATACCAATGTTTTCGCCGAACGTGTACCCGAGGAAGAGATCAACGACGAAGAGGCGACCAACTTCATTCAAGTGTTCCATTTCCAGAATGAACCCAGCAGGGTCCATGGTGTACCTTTCAAATTCATGCTCGTCGAGGTATATGCCGCTTTCCATACAATGCTTCGCACAATGCTAATGATATGACAGGGTGAGCAATTCGTGGATACAAAGAAGCGCCTGGAGAAGCGGACTGGTATCAAGGGCAAGAGTTTCGAGAAGATCAAGTTCGCGGTGGTGAAGAGATCCCACTTCTCGAAGCCACAATACCTTAACGATGGTAAGCATTCATTGCAACCATTTTCTTTTGCAATGCTGACCGATGAGCAGATGATGAGTTGTGGAAGATTGTGACGAATGACGATGATTACCTCGGCCTCGACCACGTTGACCGAACACGAACGCTTAGAAATGGCGTTGGCGACCTCTTTTTGCGATAATGCATGGTGGCTAGTCTTCTGCAGTCTTGGATGCCGAAGGAACGTGGTACCGAGAAGATTTAGAGTTTTTGTTCGATGCATCCAGGATCGATATCGGTACGCCGTGGTGATACCAGGGACGAGCGCGAGGTTCCGTGATTCAGGGTTCATAGCAGCAAGAAGGTTGGGTCTTGGTTCATGCCTGTCTGCGTCCAAAGACGTTTGGATGGCATGCCAGGCAGATATCACAGCAGACCTATGACTGACGGGCATGCTCTTCCGATAGACAACAAGATCCTTGTAGCTCACTTTTTAAGAAAGGTGGAAAACATTGATAAGGCAAAATTTGGTAACGAAGACTGAACACGATGGTGAAATTGACCCAGCGCCTTGGCGGTAATTGACGTGTTAGTATCGCAGCCACAGTGAAGCACAGATGCAAATCCGGAGAAGACCCGGCATTTGGCCCCACCCAAAGTCGGCAAGACCCGCTCGGAGGCAGGTCGAACAAAAACGGTGGGGTCTGCACGTGCTCCCTCGATAAGATAAGAGGTACCTTGCATGGAAGCCCAGCGTGAAATAAATTTGCCATCGGCGCATTCAGGGACGAGTATCTGTCTACCTAGGGGCGGTCTTTGCTGGCAGAAATATTCAAGCTCCATCAGCTCCGGCGCATTCATTTCAACTCTACCTACGCGTTACGATCGCTTTTATCGGCATAATCCAACCGAGTCGCTCCCTATACACCAACCACAAAACTAATTTCTCTTACCACACAATGGCTTTTCCCGGCGGCGGTGCGATGCCTCCCCAAGAGTCGCAAGGCGGATCCCCAGGCGCGGCGGCGTCTCTGGGCCCTCCGGATCCTGAGATGAAAGCTGTATGTTGAGAAAGGTATTTCTCTTTGAACGACTTTTATGCTAACGACGAACTTGCGCTTAGATGACCAACTTTATGGAGAACTGTTTTACGAAGAGTATCATGTCTGGTGTCATGGGTTTCGGTATGGGAGGATTGTTTGGCATGTTCATGGCATCTGTACGTTTTTCTCCCCCCTTCTTCTTCTCCCGCACTCTTTCTCTCCTCTCCGAACTAGAAGAGCGCATCAAGACTGACTTCCCTTTCTCCTTCTGCTCAGATGTCCTACGACACCCCCTTCCACACAGCGACGACGGCCGGCCAAACGACGGTGACGCCCATCGCGGACCTGCCCTTGCGCCAGCAGCTGCGCGTGGGCTTCAAGGATATGGGCACGCGGTCGTACAGCATGGCCAAGAACTTTGGCAAAGTCGGCGCGCTGTTTGCGGGCATCGAGTGCGGTATTGAGGGTCTGCGGGCCAAGAACGATTTGGGCAACGGCGTGGCGGCGGGGTGTCTGACGGGTGGGATTCTGGCCAAGAACGCCGGGCCGCAGGCTGCGTTGGGCGGTTGTGTTGCGTTTGCGGCGTTTAGTGCTGCTATTGATGCGTATATGAGGCAGCCGAGCGATGAGTAAGTGTTTGGGGGCTGCGGTTTTGAGGGTGATGAGGGGAAGGGAGGCATCGCATAGGGCCGAGAGGCCTTTTGCCCGCCCTTTCTACTCTCCGTCTTGGGGAGACGATGGGGTCACTATCTGTACATGTACCAACAAAAAGGCGGATGGAAGATGTGTTTTGCATTGCATGGCGTTACGGGAACGGTTCAGTCACATCCTACTGGCCCTTTTTGCTTTGGGAGGAGCCGGCTCAGAAGAGGGGGAAGGGGGAAACGATACAGATGCCAGAAACTCTCTCCACTTTGGATTTTTCAAGGGTCGGTGGCGGTGTTGTTGTACACCCGCCTATGCCAGCGGGACAACTCTGCTCAGATCTCTGTCGGATAGACTACATATTGGAGGCAAGAATAGAATTGTAATATAGTTGGCCTTGGTTCAAAGATCACAAATGCGTTTGGCGGCTTGTTCAAGTTGATGGATTGCACTTTTGGTGCTTCCTTGCTTCATTCAATCTAAGTTGATTCTCCCCTTTCTGATCTGGTATTCTAGTAATCCTGAGGTATCCTACCCAGGAGGGAATCAAGCTTAACACCATGTACGAGAAAAAGCTCGCTGGCTCTTCCCTAAAAAAAATTTCAAATAGTCGTTGAATCGGATCCCATGACGATCCTCGGCCACCTGGGGTTCCTGCCTTGGTGGCGACCTTGGTTCATCTCATCTCGTGTAAGTCTTTTTTCCTTCTCTTTTGTCCCATATCCCCAATCTTTATTCCCATTTTATTTGCTTTCTCCTCTTCTTCTTCTTCATCACCTCACCAGCACCGTGCCGCACTCACGACGCGGTGTAAAAGTTAAAGGCCCCAAACTCCCAGTACGCCGTCTTGAAGGCGTCAGGGTTGTTTGCCTGGAAATCCGAGCAGCTGCTCCCGCCGCACCCCGAATCAGCATACTTTGCCTCGACGAGCGAGCCGCAGACGTCAATATTGATGATGAGCGACTGGTTCGAAAAGTGGGAGCTCATATCGCACGCCGTGTTGGGGAAGTCGGCGAGCGCCTCGCCCCAGGTGCTGGGGTCGGGCGACGACGCGGCCGTGATGTCCGAGGGCACAGAGTCCCTCGCAAACTGCCACACGCGGATCCCCTCGTCGCGCCACTCCATGGCCATGTACCCGCCGCCGCCGGCGTTGAAGTCGGACCCGTACGTCGAGGCTTTTCCCTCGACGCCGCAGCCCGCGTTGCCGTTTGTCGTGTTCTTGCAGTCCGACTGCAGCGTCGAGCCCGTCTGCTTGCGCTTGACGCTCATCTCGCAGCCGGACGTCGTGTGCAGCGTCATCTGGTTGCCGTCGGTGCCCTGGTTGATGGCCTCCATGACGTCGATCTCGCCGGCGTCGGGCCAGTTGTTGGGGTCCGAGAACCAGAGCGCTGGCCAGCTCGCACAGCCGTAGGGGGTGTGCTTCACGTCGAAGATGAAGAGGCCCTTGTCGTACTGCGTCTTGGACTCGACGCGGACGGAGAAGCGGCCCGTCGAGGCGTCGGGCGATGAGGTGTTGCCGGTGGTGTGGTCTACCCTCAGGACAGCGGTAGACGATGTGGCGTATGTGAGGTTCTTTAATTCACGAAGGTTGCATACTCAGCCGGTGGTTCCATATAGACAGTAGGTGAAGATGGTCAAATACCCTGCTTGCGGCCTCGTCGGCACCGACGTAGTGAACCATACCCCCAGTAGGATCGTAGGTATTGAAGTAGTTGAAGCCATCGAAGAAGTTTTCTCCAGAATCTATCATTATCAGATCGAGTGTTCATGGTCATATTTCAGCCGGGGGCTCGTGCGACGGGCGAGGACCCTGAGCACGGTATCGTACATGTGTCACTCAGCTTGTACGTCAGCTGGGAGTAGTCGGGATATCGGTTCTTGTTGTTTTGTGTGACGGTGACGGCGACGACAATGACAACGATGATGACGATGGCACCGCCGACGCCGGCCCAAATCCGTTTCGTCCATCCCTTGGGATTCCACCACGCAGTCTGTTGTTGCCCGAGGCGCTCGTTTGAGAATCCGTAGTCGCCCATGATGCCGCCGTAGTAGTCAGAGTCGTTCATGGAATCGGGGTACGGAGAGAAGCCTCGGGGCCAGTCTGGGGTCTTTATCTCGTCCCGGAAAAGTGGGTGGACCAGGACCTTTGGTGGCACGACGAGTATCTCCGCAAAAGGTGTCTTGCTACGATTGATATTGGGCGATACGATATATGTGCCTGGCTGCGCCACGAAGACACCTGCAGGCGGATGTTGACCAGGCCATCTCGCGGCCGCTCTAGGCTTCGGGGCCGGGGTGGGGGTGGGAAGCAACGGCTCTAGGTCGAGGGCGACGGCTCTAGATTTGCGCTTTGGTCTGGGAAGGACGGGTTTCGGACCCTTCCAGTACTCAAACGGAGTGTAGCCGAGTGATGTGTTTGGCCCCAGATTTGGAACCATCTTTTCTTCAAGCTGATACGCTTCACGTAGTTCCACTCCCGATTTTTCAGAGAGTGACGACTACGCCTATCATACGTAGTATGTACGCGTACGCTGGTGGACCACAAAACCCGGTCCAATGGCGACTAGCGGATGAGATGGAAAAAGGGATAGAGACTTAGAGGCAGCCCGACTTGTTTTGGTCTGCAGGGTACTTCGGTGGCCGAATCTCTCTTGTGCGCATCAGGGATCTGAAAAGAAATGCGAGCGTCGGGCGTGAAATGTTCGTATTATTGCTGCTGTGCCAGGTTTCGGGCTTACTATGGCGTGGTAGGTATGCCCAAAGCAGGCAGGTGACTCAAACGGTGATAAGAGAGGCCTTGCTCTTTTCTTCCCCTTGTTCTGTGGTAATAATAATAATGGTGGTGTAGGTAAAGCGGCGCAGTCCTCTCAGAGGCTTGAAGTGAAATTATAATAAAATATTAAAAAGGAAGGTATTGGTAACCGCCAAGAGGCGTTGAATATGCGATGGAGAAGAGATGAGAGAAGAGAGGTCTTACATGAAGCAACCGGAGGTGGGAAACCTGGAGAAATAAGCATCGATCGTGGTTCCTCACGGACAGACAACCTTTCTTTCCGTCAAAGAGGCCACGACGACGCGGGGGGCGAGACATGATACACGGTACCCAACAAGCAAGCAATTGCCAACTTTGCAATTGAGCTTCAGCTGTGCGTCCGAGGTATGGATGATCCCCTGGAGATCACATAAGTCAAGGGGGTGGTGGGTGTCAAGCATAAGGAAACGTGAGAACGACTGGCACCTCCGCGCGCCAGCGCCAAGCACGGGCTCGGATGTAAACTGGATGACGGTACCGAAGATGCTGCCAAGGTGAAGTAGAGGAGGGGGGAAACCATTAGAAAGGCGCCTCATGGGGCTTCTGCGAGGACAGCAGGGACATCTGACTGCCGGCCTTGACAGGCCGGGTCTTTGCGAGCGAAGATGGGGGGCCCGGGGTGAGTGAGGCTGGGTAGGAGTTGTGGGCCGGCCCTGGAGCCAGCCAGACCCAAGGTGCATTGCGAGAAAAGTCAAGTCCTGTCAAAAGTCATGCTGTCTCTGCAAGCTTGCCGATGCGTCTGGGGTGTCGTGTCTGGGAAGAAGCTTCTTGTTCATGCTTTAGAAGCAGAGACAACCCTCGGAGCATGAAAGAAGGGGTATGTGAGTGGAGGGGGGCCATCGACGGTACCAAGTGGGCGCCTACAGCGTTACCGTTGCAGGGTTCAAGAGAAAGAAGACGAGAAACATAGATGGGATGGAAAGCTCTGCTGGCTCATGGCTCTGGGCTCCGAACGTGAGGCAGTGCCAGGGTTCCTCGGTCTGCGTCGTTATGATAGGGACGGACGACTCACGAGTGAGATACTTAGATTGGGCACTACCCAGCGTCAATGTTCGAGGCAGGGCTTGCCCCTCAGCCGAAAAGGAGGACCGGATGTCAGGTTCTGCTGCAGTCTCGAGATGAATAGCGAACGAATGCGAGTGCGTTCCCAAAGTGCCAATGACCTGCCTCGGCTCCCAGACAGCATCTCATTATTGTCTTTGCTGCGCGGGCGATGATGACAGACGACGGTGTCAAAGAGGCATGATGAATCCGAAGTCTTGGCTACTGTCGTCGCCGCCGCACAAAATGGTAGGAATGAGCGAGACGGGGTTGAAGTCGATGTCGGATGAAGCAGCCGGCAGGATCGACGCTTCATAGCGCCTCATAGCGGATGCACGTCGACGCTGTCCGATGTGACATGCATTGGACCGGTAGTGACTAGATGTAGGAAGGACAAGGAAGACGATCCGGAGGACGTGTGGAAGTTGGAAGAGACAAACTTGACTTCTGGCGCCAGGGGTGGACTGGGCAGGGCACGGCTTAGAGGCCGAACCCCAAGCACTAAAGGGCTTGGCGACAGGAGCCAAGTTGGACCGTCCGTGAAGCCCTGAACTCTGAAGTCAACGGAAATGGGACCCGCGCAGCTAGTCGTATGCATTGCCTTTTCTCAGCCAAAACGCCCGAGGAATTTTGTCAAGTGCATGGTCTGTCTTCTCTCTCTGCTTGCTCCCCGAACATTTGATCCGATGTCGTTCGTCTTTCTCTGAATCATGGAATTACTTTCGCAAGACCCTGGTTTACGGGTGATGGAAAGAAAGCTTGGTTATCAGCCCTCGTCTCAAGCCGACGCTTTGATCTCAGAGGGTTTCCCTCACAGAACTTGAACGCGAGCGATTATCAGAAAGATATCTGGAGTCGGGACCAGAAATGAAAAGCAACGAGCGAATGCGCAAGAATAGACGGAACAGCTGCAAGGTATCCAATGTCTCACAGCCAGTCCGCGTACCTGACATGACTGGGAGCCGCATTGAAGGATCGACTGCTGATGTGCGGCGAACCATTTCGTGATTGATCTGCACCTGGGGATCCGCCAACTCGAATTCGGATCAGGCTCGGCTTGCCGCTCCTGCAACGGCCCCCAGCCCAACTCGTGGAACAAGATCGGGAGAACTGATCAACATATTTGACATCCGCGTACCTGTCCATCGGAGAGCAGTTGGAGGTGTTTGAGTGAACATTGGAAATGGGTTGCATACGGCTCGAAAAGCCCAACATGCGTGATGCGAACATGAAGCCTAAATACCTATAGAATGCGAGGTCAAACTCCGGAAGCCTTTCCGCTGGTGGTTGGCATAGATTTAAGCTTACAGCAGCTCTTGCCTCTTTCTCTCGTTCCCTCATCTACTATTGCTCTCTTGTCTGTCCCTCGTCTCACGATGCCTCAAACAAAACACCAACTCTCCTCACTTCATACTTCACGGTAACCCACATTTTGCTACTCTCCGCTACTGCCCAGCAACCCTTCAAAACAGTAAACTCTTATCTTGTCAAAACGCATGAACAGTCACATTCCTAGAAGCCGGTTGGTTCACAGCCAAGGCATTGGCAAAAGTCTCCGACTCGGAGCTTAAACCACGAGAGCAAAGAGAACCCAACTGTTTCAACAACAAAACCTGTCAACCAAAGCTTCTGGTCTACTACCTTGCCTACCAAGCTACCAAGGACAATACAGACTTTAATTATAGGCCCGGAACGTCCAATGCTCCAGCCACCACCCACGTTTCCCACAACACTGCCTGATCTTCGTCTCAACTATTTGTTTTCCCCCCTGGCTCGCCTGATGTCTTGAATCTTGGTTCCAACACCCGGGCCACATTTGCAAACCACCAATGACACCCCACGACGTGCCCCTCGCCGGCCACGACTGTCACTCCAGCCGACACCCAACTCTGACAAGTTTTACCGACTCCAAGGCCTGCCTGTTCAACCCAAGCAAGCAGCCAGCCCAACCGTTCGCTCTGAAGGTGCCAAAACGATTGGTTCCGTCCGTCTTTCGTCCGGTTCTCGGCCTTGTCTTGGAAGAGAGAGTATGAGTCTGCCGCAACCAGTCCGAAGATAAAAGTCCGCATGAATTCGTCGTCTTTGAAACAACCAGCGTCGCTACAGGAACTCATCCAGTCGGCTTCAAGCCAAAAAGTCAACAGAATTTCCGCCCTAAAACACCCAATAGAGGGCCCACGAAATCTACGCAATCATCCAATGTTTCTTCACCACGTCTCTTGGGCTCAAATCGATTTTGTGCATGTACTGCAATTTCTGCATTATGCCTTGCAATTTTGCTTTTGGCGAGGCTGTTTCCGATGCCCCGAATAAGGGCGCCCATCTCGATGCCAGTCCAAAAGCTGTCCCCCCACTTTGTCGTACAACGAAGCCAAAAAAGTCTTTTAGGTCGGCGATATGGAAACAATAAGAAAACCGGCCTAGTTTAATCATCATCCTCGTCTACTCGCGCCCGCTTCGGCTGCCGGGAATCGTCGTCCTGAAGACCGTAACCCCTCTTTGACGAAGAGTTTTGCTCCACCTCGGACAGGAACTTGTCCACGTTGAAGGGGTCCCCGGCGTCCTTTTCAAACTGCACTGGTCCCTCTCTCGCCTGTTTGAGATGTTTATTAGCACTGCCCTTTACCCTCGTTCGAAACAGTATACTAACCTCGACATCTTCTGTGCCCTTGAACGTCCCCCTACCCAAAGCCTCGCCGAACCGGCTGGTCTTTTGAATCTTGGCCATTTCCTTATCACCTGCTGCTTCGTCGTCCTCGTCGTCCATGTTGGCTCGCGGATTGTAAATGCTGCCGATGGCCTCTTGCGCGGCGAAGAGCGGCTTGTCGTAGTGGTTGTCCTCGTTGAAGCCGCTATCGAAGCCGCTGGACTGGTTGAAAAGTCTCGAGTCATACATTGTTTCCTTGGACTGGGTAGGTTTGGCGAGACCCAGGGCAATCTTTTCCGAAATGTCGCGGTTTTGCTCTCTTGCCATGACCTGGACTCTCCTCTCGGCACCCATACGTGACTGCCGAAGCTTCCTCTCCTCCTCGCGCATACGCTCCTTTCGTGCCTTTTCTCTCTCCCGGATCTCAGAATCCTCCGAACCGTCTGAGTCTTCCGAGTCTGAGCCGCTGTAGCTGCGTGACCGCGACCGTGATCGTGAATCCCGTCTGCCGCCACCGGCCCGTTCTTCGCGAGCCTTCTGGGCCAGCATTCTGAGGTTTTCCTCCTTTTGCGCCTTCTCCTTCTCTGCCAGACGCTGTTGCATGGCTGCACGCTGTCTGACTTCCTCGCGAGCGTGTCTGTCTGCGACGTACAGCGCTTCGGAAAATTGAGCAAACTTGTCGTTGATCGCCACGTCCTGAAGTCCGCGTCCATCGGCCGCTAATCTCTTGTCCAAGGGGACGGTGAAACCCTTGGGGTTCTTCCAGTTGGAGACCGGCGGGGGAATGCGCCAATCCTCCTGGTCCTTTGCCGTCAGCTTCCGTGGCGGCGATCTCAGCACGGGAGGTGGCGGGCTCGGCGGTCCACGGGGAATCTTCTTGTGCTTGAACTTGGGGGGCTCCATCGGGTCCCTTTGCCGCTCTACAATCTTCATGATGCGGTCCTGCTTGGTCGAGTTGTCGCCCATCTGATTGGCTGGCGTGTATCGCACAAATGTCGGATCGTTTCGCTTTCCGACACTGAGCGTCTTTGGCTTCTGGGCGGCCACGGCACCGCTGACCAGCGCTGCCAGTGCATTTTTCGTCTTTTCCGCCGTCGCTTCCACCTCCTCTTGACTCGGTCGGCTCAGGTCGATTTCGCCCGCGTCGGCGCGCTGGCGAAGGGGAATCAGATCCTTGAACGAGGTATGAACGATTCGGTTTTCGGCGTGGCCCTGACGCGCAATGGCCCCGTAGTCGAGCTTGCCCTCGCCGTCTACCTGGATGGCGAGCGCGTTGCTGGTCGTCGCGCCCTTCTTTCCCATGTCGAGCGGGTATTGAGCGATTGGTATTTCGGGGAACGCGCCACCGTCGCCAAAATCTTCGGGTCCTCGCGGTCGCCATCCTGCTCGTTGTTGGTATGGTGGAGGGCCCGATCGCTTCAGCACGATTTGCGTCTCGTCCAGCTGGCCGGCGCCGACGATACGCGGGCCGCGTTGCAGAGCGTGTGATGGAGCTTCCTCATCTTCGCCAGTGTACTTGGGTTTCGGGAGGGCCGAGGCCAGTGATGCCGCGATCGAGGCCATGATGATCGGCTGCCTTGGTGAAGCTGTGTTTGGATGGAAATCCGAGAGATGTCACCTTGAAATTCGCAAGGCAGGTTATGCGCCTGCTCCGTTTTGGACTAGCGTTAATATTAAGCGGGTCCGATGGGCAGTACGTACCTTTACGTCGCTCCGTCCGATGGCTCTTTAAAGCTTCATCATTAACCATCATCAGTCTGCTATTTGCATCATACATACAACCGACCAAAGCAGTACACTAGAAATGGAATGAATTTGGATGAATAGCTAAGAATACAACGTTGCGCATTCCCACCAATTCAGTAGACTGTGCACACTGGTCTCCCTAACCCTGGGGATAATGCCTATACCTCCTCACTCTCAATATCTTACCGGACAAAGAAGCATGATAGGTGATGATGCCGTTTTGATCTTTCCGCGTTTCCAAGCCAACTCTGAATGTAGCGACGGGAGCTGAACGCGTGAAAAGTCCATCGTCCAAAGCCGTCGATTCCTTGTTGGCAAATTGTACCTCCGTAGCTTGAAATTGAGGGTCTGTACAGATGCTCCAGATTGCATTTTCAAACGCATCTTCATGGGAACTGTCCCAATCGAGATTGTCTTTAACAAACTCCGGGAAGTTTCCTGGTAGAACGTCCCTGATCTTTAGCTCCTTAGTTTTCGCAGCCCTTTCAGACCCGTAGAGCACGGCAAAGGGCTGTTGAAGTGGACTGGCCCATCCCAACGTAAGAGTGAGATGAAAGGGTTCGTTGAAGTTACTGCTGATATCGTGGACTCGAAACTTCAACCTGGCAGCATAAGATTTATCCGGATTACTGGACATGAAAGTCGAATAGAATCCATCCCACAGGTATTCCGGATGCGACTCCAGCTGTTCAAGCTTGAGGGGTGTATGAAGGTCTATGTTGACATGAAATGACCTATGCCTCTGCCTCAAAAAGAGAGCATCCTCTTGGAGGCTTACATCCTTTTGTACATGGATCCTGAAAGTAGTGTGAATCCTGGATAGGCTCCATTTATGCTCGTACGCCAACGACCAAGGTTCGCTGCGAATGAAACCTTCTATCGTGCGTGCGAGGACAATGCAGACTGGTGTATTTTCTCGCATGCTGAACCCCAGATACATGACATAGGCGCCTGGTGTGTGCTTGTACAACTTCGTCTCAAACCGTACCCCTTTGTTGGTGAGAGTGAAATCGCTTGGTGACGCCTGTCTCATGCCGGACCTTTGCAGTGTCGAAGAGGAGCTGAACTCGCTTGGAGACCTCGCAAAGATGCCCCTAAACATCTGGCATCCCGCATATCCGGGAGGAGGGCCCTTCCACGCGAAGAGGGACAGATCGTTCGTCTCCCGGGATATTTCCTCCTGAAGGCGACGGAAGGCCTTGGGTCCTTCACCGTATATCATTGGCATATTGATGTCGAAAATACCGAGCAGAGAGTAAGCGCGGTCCTCGACACGTTTCGTCTCGCGAGATGCTGCCCAGGACATCTTGACCGCTATCGGAGTCTGTCGTAAGTTTGAGGAGGACTCTAAAACTAAGCGGCGTATGCCGGTAATTCTTTCCAGCTCATCAAGGCAATCGGCTTTCCGAGAGAACTGCTCCCATTGGGAATCGAAGAACTCTACCTCGCTCGGAGCGATGAGCTCTTGTAAAGTCCATCCTCGAGTGAACCATCGACAGGCAGCGAATGTCTTTTTGGCGTAGGGAAAGACGGACGTCGTTTCTACCTTTTCGACTAGCCGCTCAGACGCCGGTAAGTCCGACAGAAAGACAAAGCAGACGGCGGACTCCTTATACCACGAGAACATGGAATTTATAGCCTCGCTGAGTTCTACACTGCTCGACTTGTCGATACAACAAGTGTCCACCCACGCATAATGGAGGCCTCGTTGGCGCGCAAGCTCACAGGTCTTCTCAATCTTGGAGAACCCAGACTTATGTCTCACCTCATTTCGCTTGATTTTCTGAAAGTCTTGAAAGGTCACCTCATCGTCTGCCCAGGTATGAGACAGAATGGCATACTCGATCGATGAAGGCTCCGAGACCTCTTCCAACACCAAGCTGTCAGTGTTCACGAGCCACATGCTTTCAGGCGTTGTTATTGTGCTGCCCTTTGGGTTTCGGACTGCAAATAACAGCTTGCTGTATGCCGTTTCGAAACTGGACAGTGACAGTAGAGGGAGTAGCGTCAGTCGGGTAAAATTAGTGCAACTGAAGGTGGCCAGCTAAGCATAAGCTTGTGGTTTAACCGAAAACAGGCTGAGAATTGAGGTCTTCAACTGTTACTTGTCAGCCTAGTATCCATGCCAAATTTGGGGGGACGTCCAACATCGCTTGGCAGATGCCTGATTCGCCATACTGCGCCTCACGTGGTTTGCATTGTTGTCGCCTCATTCCATGTAATGCCCTCTTCTGATTCCCACCTCTCCTCCGTTCTCTCGATAGCAGAGCATATTTTCTTAATATACTCTGCGAAACCCTCAGATACACTGTCTGAAATGTTGTCATTATTGATTATGCAATTCAGTAGACCAGATGGTGATCACCTCAACACGTCAAACCAGCGTTAGTTCGGCAACACTCGCCTTCACGGCATAAACAATCGACGCAATAGAGGAGCTTCTCTTCTACCACAGCACGAATCACTCGTTCATTAACATTCCTATTTCGGAATCTTGGATTCTTTCCTCTACAGTGAGCATTCGGCTTTATCTACTTCGTGGCCTAAGCAATCTTTCGGATTGGCTCTACTCTGCGTCACAAACCGCGGAAAATGATGTTGCCCAAGTCAAATGAAGCGTCACTCCCGTCTCCCGCAGCATTCCTATAATCCCCTTTGCTATTCTGCACACTATCTTTCATATTTCATCTGCATACTCACACTGATATCTTCAGTAATTTCGTACTACGAAGAAAAGGCTGGAGTCCAATAACAAGCTTCCTTTTTGCTCTCACGCTGCTCTTACACCGCTGTTTGTTGCCATATATTGCGCTGGCATTTGTTCCAGCCATTTATCGAACAGTACATATTCCTCAACCAGCATTACCGAGAGCTTTGGTACCTTCATTCTTGTTGGAATATAAGGGTATAAATGGGGCAACTGGAAGGCGGCAAGGGCCGTTTGCAACGACCCTTCCGCACGTACTTTCACTTCGCAGGAAGTCATGGGCTGCCCCCATTCTTTCCTCCTACTACCTACATAACTACGCCAATGACAGATTATTGAGCTCGCACCGGCCGAAAGGTCTTGCCCTTCTGGAGGGTGTACCAACAATCCCAGCAGTTTTTGTCCCAGTTATGAGTAACGAACACGCAACTGTCGTTCTCATGGACATGAGGAACCAGATGGACCCCACCATACGAATCGCAACGAACTCTAGCATTCAGATTGCCTTTCTTGTAACCCACTCACTCGTCACTTTGGCTGGATTGTTGATAAGCTCATGGACTTACAATATAGGGCTTTTCGGTTTTTATTTTCATA
The DNA here is from genome assembly GCF_030867785.1 of Colletotrichum acutatum. Classification (NCBI taxonomy): domain Eukaryota; kingdom Fungi; phylum Ascomycota; class Sordariomycetes; order Glomerellales; family Glomerellaceae; genus Colletotrichum; species Colletotrichum acutatum. The sequence goes on from NW_026849003.1 coordinate 601,823, forward strand.
CTATTTCTACACTAGTTGTCATTCTATCCTTAACGCAGAGCCGCGGGTCTAATTGTCCGTGGGAGCTATGTGACTTGTGCACACATTACACTGTTGTCAATTTGGCTCTTTATGTAGTTCCCAAAATGCCTTGACTGATGAATACACTGAGTCTAAAAGTGCGATAATGTCACAGAGCCAGCAAAGCTATTGGAAATTGATGAAGTGAGGTTTCTCACCCAATGCAGCCCGGACAAGACTTAACCATAGCGATCCGCTCTGTGTCTGCCTCGCGAAGAGAACCGCAAGAGATGAAATCATAGTCACTTTCGTCGAAATAAGACATGCTTTTGGGACTAGATCGAAAGCAAGGTTCGAAGAGGTATGTTAGTAGGAACGTGAAGTTCGCCATTCTGGCGCATCGTGAGATCTTCTCACAATCTACGATCTGAATTCTAAGTAGCTAATCACGACAGCCACTCTTATATTCAGCGGCAATATATACATCGAAGTTCGAACACCGCCTAGGACATCCCCGGCGGCTCAATTACACAACGCAATAAAACAAATATCCACTACTGCTTGCGGCACAACTTGCTGTTCTGCGAAGGCAAGTTGCCCATAATCATCTCCGACATCTCCCAGCTCTCGGACCCGACGCCGTTCTGCGCGTAAAAGACGTCGTTGGGGTCATACTTCTTCTTGAGCTCGAGAGCCTTTGTGTACTTTGTACCCCAAAACGCCTGGGTGAAGTCGGGCTCGATGTAGTCCGACTCGGACATGTACGCGCCCGCGCCGGGGGAGACGTCGCGCCAGCGCTGCATCCAGTCGAAAGTGAGCTTGTCGCTGGCCGTCTTGATGACAGTCTCGTTGGCGGTCGGGTCCCAGAGGGCGGCGGTGATGCAGTGCATGACGGCCTCGCGCCACGCCGGATTGACGGCGTTGTCAGGGTACCCCGTCTTGGGCGCCGCCATCATGTTGAAGGCCACGATGTAGCCGCCCTCCTCGGAGACGGACTTGATGGCCTCAAAGGTAGCGTTGAGCTTGGTCTCGTCTTGCCAGTTGGCTCTGGGGAAGAGACGGCTGGCTTGGCGGATGGCGTTGGATCCCCAGGGCTCCAGCGGGAACGAGTTCTGCCAGGCCGAGTAGAAGTTGTCGTACTCTGTGTAAACGGGCTCGACGACGAGGCCCATCGCGGCCCACTTGGCAAAGAGGGGAGCCGTGAGATCAGCGAGCTCGGTCTCTGTCATGTTAGGTGCCCACCACGGGCCCATGTCGAAGGCGAAGGAGGTGCCCAGGTTCTGGATACGGAAGTATCCGTAGTTGGCGTTATCCGCAGCGTACTCGACGAAGCCGTCAAAGTAGAAGCGCAGCGCGGTCCAGAACTGGTCGGTGGTGAGGTTATCACCGCTGGAGAAGGCAAAGGTCATGGTGGTGATGTTCATCTTGGGCTGTGCCTTGACGACGGCAGAGGTGACGACGCCGTACGTGGAGCCGCCGCCACCGCGGATGGCCCAGAATAGGTCGGAGTTCTGGGACTCGCTAGCTGTCACGAAGCGGCCGTCGGCAGTGACGACCTCGAAGGAGAGGACATTGTCCGCCGCCATGCCGTACAGACCGGACATGGGGCTGTGTCCACCGCCCTGGACGTAACCGCCCATGACACCCACGGTCTGGCCCTCTCCGCCGACGGCGGTGACACCGTACTTGTTGGCAGCCTCGTAGATCTCGTACGCCTGGACGCCGGCGCCGAGCTTGAAAGCAGGACCACTGTATGAGTCCTGCTGGTAGCTCTCGTAAAAGTCAATGTTCTTGAATTTGTGTGTCCAGATGGACAGAGCACCGTAGCCAGTGGATTTTGCGCCAAAGTCATGGCCAGTATTCTTTACGACGAGGCGGAGGTTAAGATTGCGAGCAAAGTTGACGGCCAGCTGGACGTGGGCAACGGTGGTGGCCTCGACAACGTAGGAGGGCAGGCCGCCGACCTTGCAGTTGGTCTCGCCGACATTGATGGTTGGGGGCATGCAGTTGAGGCCCTCAAAGAGGACGGCATTGATGGCCGTGGGGTCTTCAGTGTGGTAGTATGATCCATTGACCCAGTTGGCGGTCAAGAAGTCGCACTTTGCCTGATCATAGTTGCCAAAGTCGTCGTAGCAGACAGAGGCCTCGGGGATGGTCTTGGTGAGAGCACCGCCCAGGAGGAGGTCGAAGATGTCCCAGACGATGCCGATTGGGTACAGGAGGTCTCCGGGGTACGTCTTGCATCGGCCAAAGAGCGATCTCTTCTCGACCGAAGATCCGTCCTCGAAGCCAAACAGGGAGATGTTGGACAGCTGGAGCGCTGTGAGGTTGGCAAGGACGGCATCGGTGAGCTGAAGCTTTTCTCCGTCAGAGAGGCCGGCGGAGGTGCTGGCGATGGAGACGTCAGCAACCTCAGCGGCCGGGGCAACGGTCGAGGCGTCGGCGGCTAAGGGATATAAGTCAGTTACTTCAGTCCTCGAAGGTTTGAACAGACGGTAGAACACTCACCAACTTCTTGGCCGTCGACGACGATCGTCTGAGCCGCAGCCAAGTGGCCGACAGACAGCAGAGCCGCCGTCAAGAGGGAACGCATCGAAGACATGGTTGCCACGTGGGGTCAGACGCGAGTGCTTCTGATGGACGGATGGGGAGCAGGAAGAGACGATTACGAGAGATGGGACGAAGTGCTTCAAATATAAGACCTCGCAGATCTGATTCGCGGTTCTCCCAAAGGCGACAGCGGGGTGAACGCGTGGAGACCGAGATGAGCAAATGGAACGTTGGACCGTTGGACCGTTGGACAATGGGAACAGACGGCAGAGAGGCCGAAGCGGTAGGATACCCGTTTGCAAAGGACGAGAACCAACATGAAAATGGCCCTGCTATGCCACCTAGAAGGGAATCGAACGATGGACGACGACGTATAATAGCGGGCAGAAGTGGACTCGATGGCAATAGTATTGCTGTACGCCTGGGAGGCACTACCTTATTGCGTATTGACGTAGGTCAAAGCATCCACGGTCCACGGCCAAGAGGCAATGTTTACAAGGGCTATTCTACACTATCCGTACGGATAGAACCCATGCCTTTTCAAGGAAGCCATAAGAGAGGGGGCGTGAAGGGGGCAAAGGGACAAGGACGAGGAAGAGCCCAATATTGACGGCCGAGACTTCTCTCCGGCGGATGCGTCGCAAGCATCCTTCGCCCGGGGCTCCAAAATTGGTCAAATGTGCTCGTTGATAGCAGGCATTGAAGTGAATCCTACCAGAGACGAGGCCCCGTTCGAGGGAGATGAACAATGCTGACCTCCTCGTGGGAGATGATGGGTTAGGGGCAATCCTGGAGGCGAGGTTGCCATGCTCGGAGCCGTTGCCAAAGAGTCTCATGGACTTTGGAGTAGGGACAACACGAAAAGTCACTCACCTAATACCCATAGAGTACTCCGCAGTCACAGGAGAGAGAGAAGAGGACCTGACCGGTCCATCAGACCTGCAGCTTCATCTCCACTTGGAGTCGGCACCGGCAAGGGTCCGGTGCGGACTGCGCGTCCGTTGAGTGGCTGGACGTTGCACATCGGAGCCTGGATCTTGGCAACCTTGGCCGAGATGGTGGCCCCCGCAACCCTTTCACCCCCAGGGATCATGGCCCCGGCCCTTGCACGTACAGTTGCCAACTCGGCCCTTGGTCTCGCAAGTTGCTGCGAGCCGGCGTAAGGTGGCCGGCCGGTCGGTAGGTTCGCCGACCTACGGCATGTCTGTGCACATGAATGGCCAGCGGAGCAGAAGTCTAGCTTGGGAAATCCGCTCAGAATGAGTACTCGTCACATGGGATTTTTCAGGTTGGCGTGTTTAGCCATGTCAGTTCATGTCTTGTTGTGTTGACTTTTCAAGACTCTGGAATTGGATGAACCGTCTGAGCTCAGAGTAAACTTTGAGGTAAGGCAACGTCTATTGAGCGAGTCAAATTGTTACATTCCAACAAAACTTCTGCAACACTCCCGAGCTCCTCGTCTTGTTCATTGCTTCTTCTCCTTCTTCGTACTCCACGAAAGGGTCCACTTGGTCCGTTTTGCTATTCATCTTTAGGTCCACACGGCCGCACAACAACACAACCAACAACCAACAGTCCAACACTAGCTCGGACGTGCATCTATTTCGTATGGGAGATTTGCATACGCAAGATTCTTTATCGCAAGGATTGTAGGCCCCCCATCAGCTGCCCGCGGTATCCCAGTCGGTTGCCAGATTCGGCTGGTAAGAAGACAGCAAGGTTGAAGCCGGTCTTACACAAAGTCCCCGAAATCCTTTTCTCGCACAATTCTCCCTGTTTGGTTGGCTCTGGGAAGAGAACAGAGAGGTCACCTTGTGATCAAGGCACAGTCACTCCTGACGCGAAGATGAGCGCGAGGACTGCGGACGGTATTTTACTAGCGATTCAGTAATGTACCAAGGGGTTGAGCCTTGGGGATAGCGGAGACACGCTCGATGGAAGAGAGGGATTCTCCATGTTATGACCACGATCCGGCTGTTTCGTTTTGCTCCCGACGTGTTTAGGTTCGCAAAGAACCCATCATCCCTTTTTTTCTTATTCTCTTGAGACGAAAGCTTAAGCCTGTCACGACGACATGGCTGAGTTGCGTGTGTCAAATGTGATATGTAGTTGGCCGCCCACATTACGGAAATGAACACTCGTAACGATAAAAGGGAGGGCTTACTGAGCGAGCATTCATCCGAAATTGTCAAGAGAAGAGGAAGGGCTTGGGAGAACAATTCTGCGGCATGGTGCAGTAGCATCAACTCGAGGCCGAAACTCCTTCTTTCTTTTTTGTTCTCACTCACTCACACGTCTGCCTGCCGGTTGGTCGGCATGCATGACATGGAGGGAGACTGGCCCGGGTGTTGGCAACCCCTGTCCCGCGCAGAATGGATTGAGGGCGAATTAATATATGCTCGGCGGGGGGGCAGCGGGCTTGCAAATCCTGTCGGACCATCGGGTGCCGCGCCCTGTCTACCCGCGAGGTGATCATTCAAAGCAAAGACCACCTTTGGATCTCTGCAACAATACGGGTTTTCCGATATCTTATCGAGTTTCGGCGCCTTGTTCTGGGGTATTTGGGGAGGGCAGTGCCATCCATGGCTGTTTTGGCGATGATGGACGTCTATGACAAGTCGATGTCATATACCAAAAACATCGGGAATCTTCAACACGCAGCACGCCATCGAGTTTACGGCAAAGCAAGCAGGAAGTAGGTGTGACCGCACGGCAGTCGTAAAGTTCCCGACGCACCTGCGTCTTTTTTTTCTTATTCTTCACGTCAACGTGGGAAAGCCGAGACACATGGGACTTCCCGTGGGTAATCTGCTGTGCCGCCGGTGGCAATGCATGGATTTCTTCAGGAGACACGTCATTTCTTCAAAGAACTTGCTTCAGTCTCGGTCAACTGTCAACCCAATCCCGTCGGCCTCGCGAGAATTAGAGGCCGCATAGAACTTGAGAGAGAGCCTAGCCATATTCGCCAATCTCGGCTTCCGAGTTCCTGCTTTTTCACAACCTTACACATCGCTCTCTCGCGTCTCGTTGCCTTCTTCCCCTGATCAAGTATTGGAGAACGAGGCGGGGCCCCTATTCCTACAACTGCCTATCCGTACAAGCATCCCTACGGAGGACATGCACTTCGTATGCAGACACTGCAGAGGCAGTGAACGCGGCTCGATGCCCAACTCAGCAATTCGCTCAACGGCGGCCGCAGCTGCGCTAGCGAAAAGTCCCAGGTTCGCAAGCTCAGCGTATCTGTAGTGTAGTGTGTAATTCCAGGGTGGTTTCACCTGGTCCGAACTTGCTGCGGGACCCCGGTGTACCTGCATCCCGGGATTCGGCCTGGAAACGTGGGTTCGTCGGCCACAGTCCTGAGCCACTAGCAAGTCCCAGCTTGACTTATACGAAGTAACCAACGCTCATCAAGTACACAACTGTGACAACCATCCAACACCCCAGTCTGGGCCCACGAGTGACTGTACGTCAATCTTCAGCCATCGTTCGATAACCCAGAGTCTCCAAGGAAATGCTACCCCGATGAAGCTCCAGACTCCAGTGCTTCATGCCTGCCAGATGGCCGCCCGCGATCGCTGCAGGCAACCCACCCTCGTAGTCCTCGCTCACACCCCCCAGTGCTACGGTCTACTCCTACAGGCCGACCTCTCTACAGCAAGGCTCGCCTTTAATTTACAATCAACCTATCCGTACAGTCAACTCCTTCGCGCCTTGGAGCGATGGGAGGGGGCAAATGCGAGCGGCTTCGGGTTCTTTTCCTCGTTGGGCAGCATGACGGTGGAATACATCCGCCCCTCTCTTCCCACTCCAGGCTGGAGTCGCTGAACAGACTACAGTCTATCCGCACAGCCCAATCATCCCTCCCCCCTCTCTCCATCTTTGCCAAGTAAGCTTGTTGACGGGAACTCACAGACATGAGACCAATTTGCAACGTCCAGAAGCTGTCAAAGAAGAATATGGAAGGAGTGTAATCACCTTCTGGGTACGCCACTGACGCTTGGTAGTCTCAACGGTTGCTAATCATGGCGCCGTCTCTTATTCAGGAGAAGCAAACCTACTGTTTGGGCTCCTAAGTAGCGGCATAATCTCACAACGATCGACGGCGGGATGCTGTGGAACTGGGAAGAAATTCCCAAACCTCTGGGTTCTTTCTTGACCCCCTTGACGTTTTCTTGGGGGCTGGACCGATATCGTTCAGAATCTTGACTGCCCAACACAAGGATATCGATCGAACTCCTGGCCGGTGAAAGAAGACATCCTTGCCCGACGTAAAGCAGCAGGAGTCGGTGCCAAGGGGGTGTGGGAAGGAAAAACGAATCTGTGGTGTAGGGATTAACCACCACCTCCGTCCTTCTCCCCAAAAAGCAGCTCCAGTTTCTCTTCCCACGGCCACACCCACATGACTGGTAACAGGATCTGTTTTGGAAAGCCAGGGCCGCCACATTTCGTGTAAAGCTGTTCAGACTCCAGAGGGCAGAGGCCACCGAGAGGCCCTCCTCGATTGCCCCTGCCTGCCTGCCGCTATTCCGTTTCTTCTCCTGTATCCTGGCCCTGTCTTGCTGCAAGTCTGGGAAAAGAGAGTTGACCTTTCTCATTACATCTTTGTGGCCAAGTTCTGTTGTCTCTATTTTGCCTTGTGTGGCAACCCCTACCTGAGTTGTACGTCTTCCACTTCAAGACGTGGAAGAAAAGTGTGAAGAAAAACGCGTTTCCTTTCCAAGCAAGCTGCATTCTTACCCCAGGGGGGCAATGGCATATAGAATCTATCTCTATCCCCATCCTGTCTATTTGAACCGTTTCCCACGCCCTCGCATCAAATATCTGACCCCCGTTAGCTGGTCAAGGCTCTCTTGAGCTTGGAAAAAGTACTGGTATACACTCTTGGCGGAAACTGTCAACTCGACGAAGATCGGGAGAATCCAACATGTCGCAGGCCGTAGCGGCGCTGGTCCACGCGGCTCAGTTGAGAGACACGAGTAGCACCTCGGCGGCGCTGCCACCCATAACCGACGATTATCCATACCCTTATTCCTCTTTGCAACATACCGGTTTCTTTGTGCTGTTCTTCTTCCCGACGATTGCTCTCCTCGTGGTAGGCCTACGAGTGTATAGTCGAGTCACAACCAAACAGTTTGGCTGGGGTCAGTTGAATCCAAGACCTTGATCTGAGTTGGTATCTTTCTCCCAACGAACTATAACTAATCTTTATTGATGCAGACGATGGCTTGATTTGCTTTGCCATGGTAAGCCTGACAACTTGAACATTTTATATCTCTATAGGTAATTACTTACATTGAACCTCCCAGGCAGATTCCATGGCCGAGACGGCAGCATCATACATGGGCATGCGATTAGGATTCATCGGCATCCACGTCAGCGACATACCCCTCGAAGCCGACAGCCGCCTCGGGAGCCTCTGGAACTACATCATCCAGCTGCTGTACAACCCAATCCTGGCCATCGTCAAGACGTCGGTGCTCATGTTCCTGCTGCGGCTCAGCGGCCAGAAGCGGTCGGTCCGGTACGCCATCCACGCGCTCAACGTCTTCAACATTGCGCTCGGCATCGCCATCTTCACGACAATCATCTTCCAGTGCCAGCCCATCAGCTACTTTTGGGAGAAGGCGGGCCGGAACCCGCCGACGGAGGGCAAGTGTATCGACATGGCCGCTTTCTACGTCAGCACCGCCTCCCTCACCATCTTCACCGACGTGCTGGCCCTCGCCTTGCCCTTTTGGATCTTCCTCGGGCTCAAGATGCCTCTCCGCGTCAAGATGGCACTTCTTGCAGTCTTTGGCCTCGGAGCTATGTAAGTCACAAGGAACACGATCTGTGGACTTTGAACCCCTTTCTAATACACCAATTATCTCGTAGCGTCACCGCCGTCAGCGTCCTCCGCCTCGCATGGCTAATCGAGATATCCTACCACATCAACCAGCAAGACCCGACTTACGACATCCGCTTCACCTACTCCGCCGTCGAGACGAACCTAGCCATCATCACAGCCTCTGCACCCGCGCTGCGCGGCCTCTTCCTCCGCTGGTTCCCCAAGTTCTTCGCCTCCCTCAAGAGCTCCTCCAACGGCCGCTACGGAGGCGGCTACGGCCGCAGCGGCGACCCGACAAAAAAGTCCCGCAACACGGTGGCGACGGCGACGGCCACGACGGGAACCAGAGGTCGCTCGAATACCGCGCGCAACGCCGCCGACGCGTTTCAGCTCAAGAGCATGAAGGGCCGGTCCGAGATCCGGGGCCACTCGCCCACGACGAGCGAGGAGGAGATTATGACGTACGACGGGATCATGCGCACGACGGAAGTGAATATTGTGTACGACGAACGAAGGGACTCGACACCGCGCGGGGATGGCGGGAGGAGAGATGTTGCGCCCAGGGATAGGGATGCGGATGCGGGCAAACGCGATTACGACGCAAAGCTATATTCAACGACCAGCTCGGGAAGTTTCTGAAGAAGTGAGGGCGGGAACCTCGTCTGCCTTTCTGACGCAAGTTTTTTACTATTGATGACCATGTACACAAGAATACCAAACCACATAATCGTCCTGTTGCTACCTTACTTTGAGGTGGGATGCGGTGGACGTGGCCAAACAATTAGATAGATCAAAGAGAAACCCTCCACCGGGATTGCACGTATTAAGAGGCTGTGTTATAGCATGAAGCTGACCCAGGAAACAGAAATAGACAGTTCACGCACACACCCCCGCCTGGAAACTTTTGTCACTCAACTTGACACTTGTTCAATGGGACTTCATCGCTTTGACACTGCATGAATGGTCCATATTAGAGCTGTTCTATTGCCCCCCGCGTGATCTGGGCTGACGAGTCTTCGCGGCTCTGCAACTTACAAGACACGAGCGCAACCTTGGGCGCCCCTGGTCTTCGACTACACATTAAACTACATGAATCGCAGAGAGTAGTATTCCGAGCAAAATGCCTTGGAATGTAGCAACAATGACAGAAAGGATTTACGGCTGTAACGATCTATCCACCGGAAGGGATAAGAGAGCTGAGCATGGCACTCAACGCCAGCTACATCCGACGACGATGACGGTCTTCCTTGTTACGCCATTGTCGTAGAGAAGTCCGGCTGCTTCGTTTTCCCCCTCTCTTCTCTCTCGAATGAAAGGTCACAACGCCCATGTCACCTACTCCACGGGTAGAACGACGATCCCATCCGGAGCGGAGAAATCTGGGCCGGGTATGAAAGACCAGTCCCCAACTTCCAAGTCTCGAGGAATGTTTCTAGCGATATTGCACATGCCGGACCGAGTCGTGCCATTGCGCCATTTTCCCCTCTCACTTTCTCTGTGTATTCTCTTTTTTGGAAGGATTCCAGGCTGAAATCCTACGAGCTTCCTCGTCGTCTGCTCATCAATTGGTAGAATTGGTAGTTTGCCAATTGAGTTTGGCCCGTCCGAGGCACTATTGCTTCTCCTGTTGAAATCTACATACGTCGGCGCTGTATCTGTACCCAGCCCTGAAATATTCGCATTAAGTTCCGATAGGCAAACCTAGGCCGGGGCCGTTGATTGGCGCTTCTAACGTTTTCTTCGTGTAAGAAGCTGCCAAAATCTTCCTTTCGCGAGGTAGGGCAAAAGGCAGCCTCCCCGCTACGCAAGCCATACTCAAAGAGAGAATGGGGTCGGGCGATCGCATGCGGTCTTGGCGAGGGTCTCCCTGTGCATGCTTTCGAGCTAGAAGGGCGCATGTCCAGCAGGTATTGGCACGGATAATGTAGAGCGCAAAGCTTCAGGTTGGCCGCTGAAGGGAATATGATCGGCCCAGGCCCAGTACCTCGATCAGTGCTAGCCGCTCGTATCTCTCCGAAATGATTTCCCCAGAGGATTCGTGCTACGGTAGGCCCGCAGGTTCTCAAGTACTGGCCAGTGCCATTTTGCAGCTAGACCACATCGTAAGATATTTGTGATGAAAGATAACGTTGAATCTGACGCGAGATATCGCGAGCTGTGGAAAACGAGCCTAGGACTATTACAGCGTAGGTAGGATATGGTCGAAAAAATCACCATGACTCGACGTTGAGGATTGAGGGTTGACGGCATTGTTCAGCCTTGGTCCGTCCCACCACCTCAGGGACGAGAGGGAGCCCTTGGAGCCCAGAAAGACGAGACGATAATACCGCCTAAAAGTGCGATGTGTTCGTTCCCTATTGCCTGCCCCCGAGTCTCTCGGCACGAGGCGTCACGCAGCCGCATACCTGTCAGTCGATCGTTCAAATTGGGGACGATTCCAGAAGTCGAGGCGATGCTTCTTTCGGAACGTCAAGGTTTGCGGGCTGGACACCCCATTGATCCCATCTTTGCAAGTTCGTCGGAATCATCCGTTCCGCCTGGACTTGAGGCTTTGGTGGACATGTTCATCCGAAGTTGGAAGAAGTTGGATGAAAGCCGTGATGTGATGAAGCAGGCGCAAGCCTGAGGTGAAATACTGTATGCGTTAGATGAGGATGATGTAATTATGCGAGTTGGCCCAATTGAGTCTCCCGCAGCGGTCGGGTCGCGAACCCCACCGCGGGGTAGTCGACGGTACCAGAGCTTTCCATGTAATTGAATGATATTTTGTTCGACACGTTGCTATACGCCTACATTGAGCGGAAACCCACCAGAAACTGAAGAGGCTCTCTATTGCATTCTAGATAATAACCTCCTACACTAAGACTCGCTTGCAATTGAACAACATGGGTGGCAGAGACGTGGTTGTGACCGGTGCCACTGGTCTCCTCGGAAGACAGGTAGCGCGGGCGTTTGACATGAAGAGTTGGAACGTCAAGGGTACGGGATACTCTCGCGCCGATGGCGTCTCAGTCTTCAAAGTCGACCTCGGAAAAACATCTGACGTCGAAAAGTTTCTTGATGAATCCAAGTAGGGCCCCCTTCATCATGGTCACAGCCAAGACCATACCTTACTGACGCATCATGGTAGGCCTCAGGTAGTCGTGCACTGTATGAACACCAACACCCTCTTCACAAGACAAAGGTTTCAGCACATACTAACACAATAGTATAAACAGGCGCCGCCCAGAGGTTCCCAGATAAGGTAGACAGCGACCCGGACGCCGCCCGCGCCCTCAACGTCGAGGCCACGCGGTCCCTTGCCAAGCTATGCGCCGCCCGCTCAACCTTGCTCATCTACATCTCGACCGACTACGTCTTCTCGGGAAAGCAAGGGGATGCTCCCTACGAGGCCGACGCGGAGACGGGGCCGACGAACCTCTACGGCCAGACCAAGCTGGATGGCGAGCGCGCCGTGCTGGACGAGTACGAGGCTGTCGGCCGCGCAGGGCTGGGCCTCGTCCTCCGCGTGCCTGTGCTGTACGGCAAGGCGGACACGCCGGCGGAGAGCGCGACCAACGTGCTCATGGACACGTTGTGGAAGACGCAGGATGGGGGCGCCAAGGTGAAGATGGATCACTGGGCGATTCGGTACCCGACCAACACGGAGGATATTGGGCGCGTGTGTCACGGTAAGTGCAAGCTTCGTTGAGAGGTAAAAGATTTTATGACGGCTAACGGGACCACAGATATCGCCGACAAGTACATCGGGGCCAAAGACCGTAGCTCGTTCCCCAAGATCCTCCAGTTCTCTAGCGAGGACAAGATGACAAAGTACGAGATTTGCCAAAAGTTTGCGGACATCATGGATCTCTCCATGGACGGCATCATTGCCAACACGGAGGGCAACGACCCGAACGCGAGTGTCCAGCGGCCGTATGACTGTCATCTCAGCACGCGGGCTCTCAAGGACCTGGGTATCGATGTGTCGACGAGTGACTTCATCGGGTGGTGGAGGCGCGAGGTGCACGCTTTCCGCCACTGAATCTGGCTTCATACCGCCTCACTAGGATGAATGTGTGTATCTGGACAACCTCGGTGCATAGATTCCGAGCCGACTAGATTCATAGCGAGAAAAAGGCTGTGATGTGGCATGCAAGGCGAGGGACCTCACGGGACGAGGGCCTCTTTGGATGCCGACATGGTGCCCGTCTCTCGACGTCTTTCTACCGGATGCTATATGGTTTTGAAATCGAAATGATTTAATGCATAAGCAGACATCAATAAGTGGCATATCTGGGTCTAGGCTGTTTGACTTGTCTCATGCGGACATATCTAGCAGTAGACACAAAATGCGAAAGAGAAAAGTAACAAGAATAAAATATATGATCAATTGTAGAACCAGGATCTGGAAGCCCCAGTTCAAGTCGAACCGCATTTGAGATTGGGAGTGAATTCGTTCCTACCACGCCAAGATTCCACGTATCTTGAATCCTTGTGACTGTTGAGACTGGAGGAGGGAAGTCCGACTTGAAGCTCATCGTCAAGGTGCGTATATCGAGTGGTTCTGGAAATGAAGAGAATGAAAAGAGGTAGAGACTCGATGAAGGTTGTGAACTTGAATCGGGCGGGTAAGATGCCTCGAAGAGCGGAGGAATTCTGTCGCTTCATCGCGCTTCATCGCGGACGCTTCCAGGGCATCGTGCGCAATATGACAAACAGCGTGAAGCAATCTCCTAAATCACGAAATTGGCATCTCGCTGAAATTACAATCCAGCTCACATGGGCTCACTGCTCACGCAGGATTCTGCCCAGGCCGAGGTCGCGTCAATCAGATAGGAGAAAGTGTAAACACTGACACGTCAAGAGGGAGTCGGAGTCTGGTCAGGAATGCAGTGCCTGCTCGTTCCTGAACCACAATCCATATTCTCTGGGGTGCAAATTGCATCGAGCTCGACTGGCATTCGGCAAAAGGACATGCGGTGTCGCGCTCTCGGTGTGCTTTGCATGCCTCTGGAGATACATGGACCCCCTTCATCAGCTGACGCGTGATCTGCTGAATAGTGAAGAGGTAAGGTGAGATACCTGAGGTGAATAGAGAAAGGATGAGGCGATTGCCGGGAGAGATGTAAAAAGTCTCCCTTGCCTGCCGTCTTGTAGGACCCCGACTTATGGGAAGGAGAGGTCTTGCCACCATTTCTTTTTTTCACCTTCCTTCTTTCCTCCTTCGCTCTTTGCTCCTGGTTCTGCCTGCTTGCTGCCTGCATCAACGTGCATCGTTTTGCTTGGACGACACAACGTTCAAATTTCTTCATCATCGTTAACTTTCTTTGCTTATTGCTTCGACTCACAAAGTGCTACTATTGTAGCCATCTAATCTAATCAATATTAACTCACATCTTATTTTTACTTTTACCTTTTTCGCGAACCCCCCGTCAAAAATTTGCCTATCCGGGAACCGAGGAGACCGAAAAAAAACAAGTTTGTTCGGGACGGACCACCAGCCCTATCAATATCATCTTTCGTTATCTATCACTTGCAGAGAGATCTGCAGGGTCCTGGGGCAGCACCGCAGCAGCAATCAAAGGAAGGGGGAAATAAGGGCAAAGGCTGCAAGATAACGTTCAAGTGTTCCCTGCTGGGCTGGGGGCGATCAGCTCGGAGGGTTCCAAGGTTTCAGCGGACTGGGCCGCAGCCGCACAACGCCGTCGCCGCTACCATCGACGCCATCGGACGAGGAAATCCGGGGTTCTGATTTCAAGACCCTGCCTAGCATCGCATCACATCGTCTCGCATCGGGCAAACGGTTGAAGGGACGGAATAGCGACGCCGACGAAGGCGACGCTGCCGAGGAAGAGAAGGAGAAACGAGCTCTGGAAACGAAATAACACAATTACTTGACACAAATCGCGCATCCACACCCACCCACACCCACAATGGAAGGGTTTCCGCGTATTAATCGCACCATGTCGGCAGGCCCAGGGCCACCGAAATCACCTGCGCCGCATCCACCCCGGCGAGGCCAGAGCGTCACCGCCGGGAGGCTTACACGGTACAGGAGCGTGCGGGAGCACAAGAGTGTGCTAGACTTTGGACGCAACTGGCGGGACTGGGAGGTGGATATTTTCCAGGACGACGAGACGGTGTCCAATGCAACGACCGAGACGGGCACCGCGACGAGCATTGCGCTGGGTCTAGGCATTGGGATTGCTGTTGATGAAGAGGAGGGAGCTACTGGCGGTGTTGATGATGGTCAGGCAACGGTGTCATCGCCGCATCCTCATGATCAGTATGGGCAGCAACAGCAGCAACAGCAACAACAGCAAACCCCGGCTTCATCGTTGAGGAGGAGGCGCACAGCGCCGTTGCTATCGACGCCAGTGCCGCAGACACCGTCGGGAGCACCGCAGTTGACGATGCAATGGCAATGGCCCGATCTCATGGCCGGTACCGGCATCAGCGACGCCTCGTCTCCGTTTGATTTTGAAAATTCTCCAGTCAGTAGTGGTCGTTGTGCAGCAACAGGAGAAGGAGAAGGCCAAGGAGGAGGGCGTAGTGCGAGTTATTATTGTCGTGGGGGTGGTGGAATTGGCACTGATATTGGCAGTACTGGTGCTGGAGATGGTGCGGTTGGCGGTGGAAAAAGAATGGTGGTCCCAGCCCCTCCCGAATCCCCCGTGCGGTTCAGCTACCCCAATCGACGGCGACCAACCAAGACGGCCCCCAAGGCGGATCTCGACGACAGCTGGAGCCCCTTGCATGGAAGCTCGTCTCCTCCTTTTTTTTCTTCCTCGCCGCCTTCTCTGTCTCCAAAGTCCCCTACCACGACGACTACGGATGCCAGGTCCTCTCCTCCTGCAGGCGGTGGTCGTGCCAGTGGTGTTCTTACTGGTGCAACGACAGACGCATGCGGCCCTTATGGCCCCAGACCCCCAAGCGAACCGGGTTCCCTATTCTCCCTAGCGCCATCCTATTCCGGGTCCACGTCCCCAGCCCCAGGGGTTCCAGGGGTTTCCTCCACTCAGGCCGCCCCTTTGTACGCCTTGGGCCCCTGTCCGCCGGCCCCGTCTGCAGGATCGGTGTTATTACCACCAGCATCAGCGTCAGCTGCTGATGCGTCTGCGTCTACGTCTGCGTCTTCTGCTTCTTGGTCTGCGGCACCGAAACCGAACCTCGTCGGGCTTGTACCACAACCACCAACACCGCTGACGACAGTACCTCCTACACCACCACGACTACCTACAATCCCAGCAGTTCCAGTCGTCCGCGCATTTGCACTTGCGCCTGCATTTGCGCCAGCGCCAGTAGAAGGATCCCAAGGAACGGCACCACTTGAACCAGCTACACCACCGCCTCCAGTACCGCATCACCCTCCTCCTCCCCCTCCACCACCACACTCGCTTTTACACCCAACACAACCATCTCCTCCTGGAATAGGACTGGGACTGCTTCCGTTGCCCATCCCGGTTCAAGGCCAAGCCAAAGTCCAAGCCCAGGCACATCATACCCGAGCACGCGACCTCGTCCCGCCTCCCGGTCCCCATCTGCGCCCTCGTTCGCACAACCCAATCTTGGTTTCTTCCCACTCGTCATGCGCCGACCTGAAGCTCGCTGCCAGGGCTGAACACGCTCGCTCTCAAATTATCACCAAGCTCGCCCTCCAACCCGACTCTAACAACAACACCGAATACACCAGCACCAACAAGGAGGGCCTCATACGCAGCAATAACCCCCACTGGGACCAGCAACTTGCCCGTCAAGAGGAAGATCGACAGCGCCGGCGCCACCAACAACACCAGCAATTGCTCGCCCAGCAGGAACAGCAGGAAGAAGAGCACCGACGTCGCAAGGAACAGGAAGAGGAGGACGCTGCTCGTTGGGCCGAAGAGGTTGCTCGTCTTGAAGCAGAGACCGATCGCATCTTGGCAGACCAAAAGGCAAAGGACCTCGCAAGACTCCAGGCTCAATTGGCTGCCGTACCCGACGCACCAGCCTCCCGTGTCCGGACCCCCATCGTCGACAAGTTCGCCTTCTTCTTGAGAAAGGGTCGCAAGACCGAACCTGCGAACACTCTGACAAAACCTCCCTCTCAATATTTTCAACCCCTCACCCTCGACCACAGGCCCGTCAGTGTCATGGATCCCTCCCGCTTTATACAAGCCGGTGGCGGCGGCATTGTCCCCCAAACAGATGCCCCGACGTCTGCTAGCAATGCCGGAGAGCGCGTCAGTCTTTTTCTCCCTTTAACCATGCATGACCTTGATCTTCATGTTTTTGCTGATACTCTTCTCATAGCGAGTGACTATACGCTGCATGCAGTCGTCAATCAGTCTGCCCGTCACCCCCGATACTACCCCAAGTGAGATTCTGTACTCGGCCGCCAACCTCATGACCCACAACATCAACCCGCAAACCAGTGTCGTGCTCGAGTGCTACTTTGCTTTTGGTCTGGAACGCCGCCTGAGACGTTACGAGCCTGTGGCTCTTGTCATGAACTCTTGGGACCGCGATACGCAGCACTGCCTACTCATCGTACCAGGTGAATCCACGGACAAGAACCCCGACTTGAACCTCGAAGGTGTGCCCCGCACTATCGATCCGCCCTCAGGTCTCATCAACTTCGCGCTGTACCACTCTCAGCGGCCCGGCAAATGGAACAAACGCTACATCACGCTCTTGGAGACTGGACAAATGTTTTCCGCCAAGAAGAAAGATGCCAAACTGTCGGACAAGGATGCCGTCTCGCTCTGCCATCTATCCGACTTCGACCTGTACACGGTTACCGAAAAGGACATGCTGAAGCAGATCAGAGCTCCAAAGAAGAATTGCTTTGCCGTCAAGAGTCAACAGAAATCAACAGTCTTCCAAAATACGGAAAACTTCATCCACTTCTTCGCTACAGATGATGCCAAGCTCGCGGAAGACTTCCAGAAAGTCATTCAAGGATGGCGTAGCTGGTACATTGCAAACAAAATTGTCGATCTGAACAAGAAGAAGTCATCTTCACATAGCAGCAGTGCGAGAAGCGGGACGAAAACGGGCGGCGGCGGCGGACTTACACGAAGCGGCACTTTGCACCGGCCCCGGGCATCCGCCGACGAGACGCCGTATACCATTGGAACTTTCTCGCCGCTCTTGGACATGAACAGTTTCGAGAAACCGATTGACGATTTCGGGAAGGATTTGGACAATAAGCCGACGGCCCGACACGCAGACCACCACTCTACACCCAGACACACCCAGTCTCACAAGGTTGTCTCTCGATCTAGGACCACGCCGAATCTGTCGCAGCCTCACACAAGAAGACTAATTGACCCCTTTGCCAAGGACGAGTTCAAATCCGGCGGTCTGTTGGGCCAAGCTTACGAGGGGCGCAAGCAGCAAGCAGAGAAGGCTGCTCTCACAGCAGACCATCAACAATACGCAGTCGAGAGTCCATTTACTGGGGGGCACTCGCTGCTCGGCCAGTTCCCAGAACACGAAAATAGCGGAATGCCGCAGAGAAGGGGCACGGTGCGTTCGTCTCGCCCCACGGCGGCGGACCCCATGCCTCAGCCGCGGAGTCGATCACGGCCTCCCGCAGCTCGTCCGACCACTTCATCGCGTCCCAAGACATCAGATGGTGGGTCATCTTCAGGGAAACGAGAGATGCCACAACCTCTTGTCGACCTCACGCCCAAGGTGCCCGATTTACCCGCAGCCTGGCGAGACGGCCAAGGCCGCGGTGTACGTGTGCCCACTGGAAAGCCCCTGATCGAGATGGCGACGGGTCTGGAACTACCAGACGGGCACCTAGGACCGCAGCTGCCCACCGTCACCCGCATGGGCACGGCAAAGGCGTATCCTCCCCAGCGCATGGCGTCGCAGTCGGCCGCTTCTAGACCGAGGAGTCGGTCCACAGCAGGCGGTGGTGCTGTACGTCGCGTGGTTTCCAATGAGCAGCAGCCTCCCATGCCCTCCATGCCGAGACGGTCGTCAAGAAGAGACGACGAGGACGTTCCACTCATCAACTTTGTGGAACGCGAGAGGGGTCGCGATACGAGGCCTCGCATGTCGCAGGGCATGTCGCAGGGCCTTGGGCGGAGTGGTACCGTCAGGCACTGAGGAATGCCGAGAGCGGATGGCGGCGGTCCGCTGAAGATTGGAATGGGCCACAAACATTGTAAGACCCCGGGAAAGAAGACGAAAGAAGAGTGAGAGTGCAGTGGACGCGATATAGGCGCATAGGGAGATGTCATTTAACATGTAAGATACCCGGATGTTGACGCGACTAGCATGTCGTCGGTCTGCAACAAAAAGCTTTTGGGGAGGGAACCAAAAAAGACGGCACATTTTGTTTTGCCTAGTCATCTGATCTACCGGACTTGACTACCTTCTTCTAGTCAGGAATAACTATTTTTCCTTTGTCATCTCATAATACGGAACTCTTTTTTTCTTTCTTCATACTTTCTAACGGTTCCATTGTTTGGGTTGGTGTCATCATCGTCAATCAATTGGACTCTGGTATCTATCTTCTTTCTCTATTTTTTTCGGCTCCATGTGTGCCACGTGCAGAAATCCATGATGCCCGCCAAATACAAACACGCGCCCCATCTGCATTAGTAACTATACTTTGTGGTTTGGAAGGTGTTTATTTGGAGCGCTTGTAGATCTTGGCCAAGAAGATTTCAAAGATGCCCTTCTTGAGACCCTCGCTCTCGTCAATGTTGTTAATCATGTCCTTGATCTCGCCCGCGCGCTTCTCCTCGAACTCCTCGAAGCGGCGCTTGAGCTCCATGTCGTCAAAGAGCTCCTTGATGATGGCCTCCTTGGCCTTGTCCTTTTGGCCGTAGTTGTCCTCGAGGATCTTGCGCTGCTCGGGGGTGGCGATGGCGAGGGCCTGGTTGACAAGCCAGCTGCACTTGTTGTCCATGATGTCGGTGCCGATCTTGCCAATGTGCTCGGGGAGGCCGAAATTGTCGAGGTAGTCGTCCTGGATTTGGAAGTACTCGCCAAGGGGGATGAGGATGTCCTCGGCCTGCTTGAGGTTCTTGGGGGTGGCGATGTTGAGGCAGTGGAGGGCGAGGGCGACGGGGAGGTAGAAGGAGTAGTAGGCCGTCTTGTAGACGACGATGAAGCGGTACTTTTCCATGCTGAAGTTGTCGAGGTTGACCTTTTCCTCGGGGGCGGTGAGGAGGTCGCAGAGCTGGCCGAGCTCGGTCTGGAAGGTGACCTCGTGGAAGAGCTCGAGGAGGTCGACGTAGGAGGCGTGCTCACGGAAGAACTTCTTGAGGAGGGTGTAGATTGCGGCCTCGAGCATGAAGGCATCGTTGATGGCGACCATGCCGACGCCCTCGTGGCGGTACCAGCAGGGCTTGCCGCGGCGGGTGATGCTGCTGTCCATGATGTCGTCCGAGACGAGGAAGAAGGCCTGGAGGAGCTCCGTCATCCAGCCGAGGGTGGCGGCCTGGAAGTACTCTTCCTCAGAGAGGGGCTTGTCGAGGAGGAGGGAGACAGAGTCGGGAACTGACATGCCGCGGTTGCATTTCCCGCCGAGGGTGTTGATTTCGAGACTCTGTTTGGCGCAAAAAAAGGAAAGCTGTTAATATTTGGGTGTTCATTTCCTACAGTTTTCCCCCATTTATTCCATTGGGAATGAGGAGGTCGCCGCATATGCGCTCACACGCATAGCCTCATACCAAATCACTTTGATAGTAGAGGTGTCGAGGGGTCAGTGTGGCTAAATGCTTGCCTTCTTGTACCATGCCAGCTCCTCCTTAGGAAGCTTGTACTTTTGCGCATGCTCGAGGAGGACCTCCTCGAGCTTGGGGAAGACCGACTCGAACTCGGCGAGGGTAGTCTTCTTGGCCATCTTGTTCTATTTTTCGGTGTGGTCTGAGGCCGGCTCGGCGGGGTGGCTGGATTGAATTAGGGGGTAGGCGGTTGCAACGGTCTTTAGGAGGAGGCGTTCGAGGTTAGCGACGAGAGCGAAAACGGAGTGGAGGTATCGTGGAGGAGAGAGGAGGGAGGGAGGGCAAGGAAGAAGCAAGGAGACAGAGGTGGACGAACAATGGCAGCGCGAGAGGGAGGAAGAGGGAGACAAGAGGTGTTGGTTGGGAAATTTACTTACTAGGCAAGTTTGCGATAGCAATCCGAAATTAATGCGCCCGCATCAAATTAGAGCCAACTCGTACAAGATGAGAAAGAAAGTGTACCCCTCATCCGATCTTCAGTTGCTATTTTGGCAGGCGGTGGGGGGGCGATTTCCCAGACGGTCCCTGATGTTGCCGGGATAAGTGGGGTTTCGGGATGACAGGCGACCCACGACATCCAATTGACTTCCGCCCCCAGCACCATGGCGGGTCCCAATTACCTAAGCTCACCAAAGTTTACTGGATTGGCTGCCACTGCCGCTGCGTTGCTCACCGTGGCAGTCAGGTACACACGTAGGTCACTTTAGCGTCGTCGCGCCCGTCGCGTGGAGGGAATCCTTGGGTGGACCGCTTCCTTTTCTGCCGTTAAGCTTTACTACGTCAGGACAAGGAAACACAACACTCGCATCGCCAATTCCAGCAACCCTGCATCTCTGTATCTCGTCTCGCAGCCCTAAATTTGCGCCTTGAAGCTGGAGACAGTGAACTCTAGAAGGGGCGACTCCGTATCCTAGCTAGAGGTGCCCAAATAGACGTTCCTTCGTTCCACTCTGCGGATTGAGAACACACGCGACAGGACAGCCCAGCTATTGCCTCTCTGGCCGAGGATGCGCAGAGATGTCACTCAACGAGAATGAGCTGTCGCAGCTCCGCGAGTCTCTGCAGGATGCCGTCGTCAAGTGCTCCGAGCGGTGTCTATACTCCTCTGCGAAATGGCAAGCTCCTCCAGGACCCCTTGCGAAAGAGACTCCACGGCTGACCTCGATCCCAGGGCTGCAGAGCTTCTCAACGCCATACCCGAGCCTTCGAACGACGCCGACCCCGCCGATACTGGTGCCCAGTACATCCCGACGGTCTTCACCGTGAACGCCGACCCCGAGGAAGCCCTCCTTGAAGCCAAAGAGATTAACAAATACCTGCTCGCCAAGACCCTTTTCGACTCAAGGGAGTTTGACCGCTGCGCCGCCGTCTTCCTACCCGATTCTGTACTATCCGGTGTTCTGAGCTCCAACGCAGATGGACCGTCGGGGGCGTCCAAAGGGAAGTCAAAGTCAAAGACGAGGGGGGACGTCGAGACGACGAGGGCAGCCGGCGGCAGCAGCACCGAGCTGCCCCGGCTCAGTCAGAAGAGCTTGTTCCTCGCCCTGTACGCAAAGTTCATGTCTGGGGAGAAGCGCAAAGACGAGGATTCGGAGATGGTCATGGGACCCCAGGACCTGGGCAACATCGTCAATAAGCAGTTGAATGCCGTCAGCCGGTTCCTCAGCAACTGGTTCGACGAGCGGACGACGGATGACGGGGATATCCTCGGCAGCCAGGGTTGGCTGGAGTACCTGTGAGTTGGCGGCATATCCTCCTTTCCTCTCATTTCCTCGCGTACAGCTGCTGACCGTGGATAAGATACGGCATGGTTCTCGCAAAGGAGAAGAACGAGGACAAGGCGATGGACTACTTTGTGCGAAGTGTCCACCTATACCCTATGAACTGGGGCTGCTGGCTGGAAATGACCCAACTCATCTCCCGAATAGACGATGTGAGTCTTTGTTGCTGTCAAAGTGCCCTAGTGGCCAGATGACGCTGACGAATGCACAGTTGAGTCGGATTGCCGAGCACCTCCCGCAAAATATCCTCTCTTTCATCTGGCATCTCTACACCTCGCTTGAGCTTTACCAGGCTACACCCGAACTCGCCAACTCATTGGACTCACTACTCGGAATCTTCCCAAATTCATCCTTCCTTCTCACTTGCAACGCCATGCTGTCATATCATTCGAAAGACCTTGTTGCCGCTGAACAACATTTTAGTCGATTACTGTCACTCCACCCCCACCGACTAGAGTCACTAGATCACTACTCCAACATCCTCTACGTCATGAACCTGAGGCCAAAGCTTGCGTTCCTCGCGCATCTCTGCTCGAGCATCGACAAGTTCCGGCCAGAGTCTTGCGTGGTGGTGGGCAACTACTACTCACTGTTATCCATGCATGAAAAGGCAGTGCAGTATTTCCGCCGAGCTTTGACTCTCGACCGAACATGCCTGTCAGCATGGACACTCATGGGTCACGAGTACGTGGAGCTGAAGAATACTCACGCCGCAATCGAATCGTATCGACGCGCCGTTGATGTCAATCGCCGGGACTACCGAGCTTGGTACGGCCTTGGCCAGACGTACGAAATGTTGGAAATGCACACCTACAGTCTATGGTACTACAAGAAGGCAGCTGGGCTGAGGCCCTGGGATGGAAAGATGTGGCTTGCCGTTGGATCGTGTCTGCAGAAGATGGGCCGTGACCAGGATGGTATCAAGGCGTTGAAGAGAGCTTTGCTGGCAGACGCCTACTACGACGTGGGAAGTAGCTTTGGAAGCGGAGGGGACTTGCTCAATGGCCGAGGCGCGACGGGTCACTTGGACCCGGAGCTGCTCTTCCAGATTGCAAGCATGTACGACCAGCTCGGCGAAGAGGAGGAATCAAAAGCCTACATGGAACTTTGTCTCGCTCAAGAGGGCGGGGAAGCAGCGGACAATGTCTTGAATGATTCGATCGCCATACACAATGACTCACCAGGCGCGTCAGATGACGAGGGTAACGGTGATGGCCGCAAGGAGGCCGGGAACGAGGGAACTGGTGTTACGGCATCGACGAGCAAGGCGCGAATGTGGCTCGCGAAGCACGCCATGCGGACTGCGGACTACAAGACGGCCAATCGACTGGGGACTGAATTGACGCAAGATGGCTTCGAGGTCGAGGAGGCCAAGGCTTTGGTGAGAGAGGCCAGGGTGCGCATTAGGAATGCGGAAATGGGCATCAGTCCCTGAGTCCGGCACGAGTAAAGGCGGCGCCGTGAATCGTCTTGGTTCCGAGGAACTATGCATACAACAAGCGGGCAGCACGCCGCGAGGAGGGGCGGCTGGCTAATATTGTCTAGTACGTCAGACGTCGCATGAGAGGTAGTTGAAGCCGCATATTTATGTCTACCAGGCGCTCAAGGACAGATGAGGCGAAGAAAAAGGGAGTGCTGAGGGACTCGGCGTATGATGATTGTTCAAGTATCCGGGCGTAAAATAATGAGATACCACATGGCCTCGGGAAACCTGGGACGTTGCAACTCTTCGAGTGTCGAGAATCCCACCGGGGACGTATGAACTAAGGGAAGGCTATTTCCATGTATGTAAGTGAAAGCAAGGCAGGTAGGTTTATATTACCTCGCGCAATCGCGGAACCAAGTCCGGCTCCGGCGCTTGCCCCGCCTTCACGTTTTCCCCTCCGCACCTTATACAGACCTCGCGACCTCCAGATAGCCTCAAGATTGGGCTCCAAAACCCCCTACCCACGCAACCAATGACATTTCATGAAAGCCACGCATAGGATCTCAGGCCACCGTATCAGAAAGTTGAACGAGGCAAGCGGGAGGTAGAGATACAAGAGCAAATGCTCGAGAAAGACAGCGGGCGGCGGGGGAGGTCGAGTTGGTGTGAAAGCCGGAATACGAGAACACCCACCACCCCCGCCAGCCCAACTTGCCTTTAAACCCCTACCCACCCACGATCACAATCACGCCAAACCGCCAAAACGCCCGCTTTCGTACCTAGACGATTGGTGTAAGCCTCTTCCTCCCGCGAACTACGAACCACGTGCTTGGCTCGTTTTTGCTGGGGGTGGTGCGGAATTAGAAGAGCTTGCATGAGCGGGGGGAGGAAAGACCACTGGATTATTCATCACCCCCCATTCCGCCCATCGTCATCACAGAACACAGAGCTGCGGGCGCTATCTTTTTATGCTTCTCTATGGCGCAGCAGAGATTCTGCCACGAGGCGCGGGTCCCTCGCTTGCTGGAGAAGCTTCTTTGTTGTGCGGGTGTATGGTTCGCGGCCTGCTTTTGGTCGAGTGTAGTTCAATAGGTACGTAGGTCATGGTGTGAGGGTGCTGTGTATGCAGTCAGCTGCGAGAGGGTTTTTCAATTATTGATTCTTGGCGGACATGAAGACTGCATTGTTCACTGCAGTGGCTCTTATCATGTCTTTATCGACCTATCATCTATTGAGGGGGAAAGGTCGAACTTTGAGGTCTGCTTTCTTGTAGGGATTGTTTCTTGGCGAGAAGCTCGCATATCGAGCGGTCTCGTGTCTTTGAACTATGATTATCATTATTTTCGTAAGGACTGTATGTAACCCAATATGGCAAAACACTCCCTGATACTCCCCACAGATGATTGTCGTTGTATCCTAAACCTCCAAAGTTGCCATAGGGTATCGTCAAGAAAAGCAAAGCTGATTATCCGGTGTATTCACCTCTTCCAACTTTTGCCGGCCGTTAATGAAGGTGATGAAAGTTAAGCACCAATTCGTCAGACGTACTCACTCCCCAGTTCCATTAAATCGAATCAAATCAGGAGAGCGAATAGGACAGCAACCAAAGCCGCGCCGGCACCCGCCTCAACCATCCCAGCCGCGTTCGCGGGAACCGTGACGGGCCTAGTGGTCGTCGGTCCGACGGGCGTATTGGTGGGGAGGTTGGTGACGGGAGTGACGGGGGTAACGGGGGTCGTGCTGGCGATGATGGTCTCGGCGGGCGGCGTGATCACCACAACGACGGTCGAGGTGCTGTTGGGGTGGTGGTGATACTCGCTCGTGGCTTTGGGCGGCTTGGGTGTCTGCTCCGAGTGAGTCGGGTGTTCCGTAGGCTTGGGAGGCTTGGGGGTGTGCTCTATCACGGTGGTGTTGTGGTAGGTCGGCTTGGGAGGCGGGGTGTGCTTGGTGGTCTTGATCGTCTTGATCGTCGTGCTGGTGATCTCTGGCGGGCAAGACGTGGTATTGACGACGGGTGGCGGGTAAATCGTCTTGGTCGTGGTGTATGGCGGGGGTTGTCTGGTGGTAATAGTGCAAGGGCAGTCTGTTCTCCAAGTCAGTACTGCGATATATCCAAAGTCGATTCAGTCTTGTCAACTTACTCGTGATGGTAAGTGTCGTTGCCGTGGTCGCCGTGTAAGTCACGTTGTGGTGAACAAAGGTAGTGGGCGACTTGATTCATGTCAGCTTCGCATTCTGGTGTCTTGCATGAAGTCTTTGCTTTCGAGGGAACTTACAGGACAGTATGTCTCGTAGGCCGTGGTCACCACAGTCGTGTAAGCGGTGCTGATATCAGTCCCCCAAGCCTGCGCAAAGGCTACGAGTCCCGCTACAGACAACAGCTGGATGTATTTCATGGTAGATTGGAAGCGAGTGTATCTGATTCAAACGAAGGTGTTTCTGCCAAAGGCACGCTGCAAGTTCAGCAAAGTAGATAGGCGGATGTGTGAGATTTAAATGATGGTATTCAGAACGATATAATACAGCCAAGCCAGGCGATCGCTCCCGTTATGTATCGCGGGGGCGGGGTCGTTTCTCGTGAATAGATTCATCGTGCAGAAAAATGCTTTGGAACCGATGCTTACACGGCGTGGGATGTTTGCCTCGTCGTAAAAATGATGTTGCCGGGCGTCGCCGCCCTTGCTCAGTCGGGCGTATCGTTGCCCGCCTTCCAACCCCGAATTCGGTCCTTTGCGTCTTGATACTGATGGGCAGCTGGTGCTGATGACTGTACGCACCTTGTAGGTGGCGCGCATCGCCGTGCCAGATGTGGCCATGAGGCAGGAATGTGACTCGGTCCCGGCGGGGTGAACGACGAAGATACGAGAAAGTCCTGCCCTGTCATGCTTAGTCGGGAATGGCGCCATCGTTTGGTTGGTAGAACAGCAGAGATGGTTTGAGGGTTTGGTTCTCGAGCCTATCTTCCTATTGGGCCGGTCACTTTATTGGAATCGTTTTGGGCAAGTGATTATGCCATGGTAGGGGTCTAGCGGTGACAGTTCGTGTCATCAACCACAAATGCCTCCAGTTTTGGGTACGCATCGTGAGAACCCGGCTGGAAATGTCTCCGGGGTGACAGATTCGACGCCAGAAGCTAAGCATCTATCAAAGAAAGGTACAGAATATGAGTCTTTACAGAAGAACGTTGCCTCGTGTTCGCCTCTGTAGCCTGGCCACAAAAACCATGCTGCCCACCAAGATTGCCAATAATGCATTCATCTTCGGCCAACGGGTTCGGCTGGTTCAGTGAATCGCCTCGTAATCTGACTGAGGCCAATTGAACAGATGAGAACGCCGCAGCAGGTGAGGCTGTGCTTGACGCTTGAGAATGTAAGTGAATCTCTAAACAGACGAGCGGACTGGCACGGCGAAGACGAGAAAAAGAAGACCATCACTAGCGCTTGCATAGTTGGCTTTCTGAGCAGTCCAGCAGATGGCTAGCACTTGTAGCTGACTTCTAAGAGGAGTTCTCGGGATGCTCCTTCAGTGCGAGCCTGCCTCGAGGCATATCTCGAATATACTGGTGTATCTAAATGAGCCTTGGTTGAGGTTAGACAGAATGGCCGACTTGCAGTCAGATCCACACAGTTCTGCGTGAAGGAAGAGAAAGGAGACTGATGATAAGAAATGCAAGAGAGATGGATGCGCAAGTATCATAGTCAGCATAACGCAGCTTCCCTGTCCTCTTGAGGCAGGGCCCGTTGCCGCTGTAGCTATAAAAGCAAACCCACTTGGCATGCAGATGATCACATCGTGTAAATGATGGTGTTTGTATGTCGATCAGTCTCGCGCGCCGGTCTCTGGATGAGTAGAGTAAAGCATCTATATCAGCCAAAAACCGGTCCTCACAACGACAGCCGGGTAAATTCAAGCTTCAGGTTGGGTGGAATCGGTGTCCGCAAGACGCGCCTCAACAGATCCAAGCGATAAGGCAGCTATCAGAGCAGCAGCAGACGAACCTGGTACTCGCCAGTTCCATAGTGAGAGTGCCAATATTCCTGCAGACTTGGTTGAGTTGAGAGATGGCCACCTGAAGCAGGGAAGTGCCCCTCCACCAAACAGTTACAATCTTGCGGGGAGTCCTGCTGTCAAGGTCGGCCTCTGTCACGTTCTCGCTACAAGGTTCAGGGTTCATGATGTTAACGGTCGTCAGCGCCAAGTTTCTTTTTTGCAAGTAGAGAACAGTTTCGGGTTTAACGGAATGGCACCGGACAGACCTCGGTCGCGAAGTTCTTCGCCGTTGCGACACCGGTGACGCGCGCGGTGGACAGGCGGGTGGGCAAGACATCCACAACCAAGAAGACCTGGCGTGAAAGGTTTTCTTCCCCGGCAGTCCGTGTGGTTGGAGTGAAGTCTGCGACCACTTCTAGGTATCCGTAGATGGCAAACTGGGATCGGTTGTGGGAATAGCCTGCGGGGGAAGGGGAGCTTTAGAACCAACATAGGGCAGAGGGCGGGGGATTTGATGGGCACAATGAGGTCACAGCTCTTCCCCTGCCTCGCCTTCGTAATGATAAAGAGCTTTTCGGCAAGGTCTCGCGACACTGAATCCGCTTCCAAGGCTGGCCAGATACCTAGATGGTGATGCTGCTTGGGGGCTGCTGGAACAATCCGAGGCCAGAAATCCAGATTGCGGTGTTCCACCGACAGAACTGCAACGGGGATCCGGTGGAGAAGGATTCTGGCGATGATGGTGTGAGGGAATTCCGACATCAGATGTCCAAGGCCAGGAAGCCAGCTAGGAACTGGCTGAGAGATCAGTTGGCAAGCCAAGGCGCAAACGGAAGGCAAAGCAAGGTGAAGAGTCTGAAGAGACTGGAGAACTAACTGGGATGCGTCAGAGTGAGAGGTACCTTGCTGTTGGAGACGAAGGTTCCAACTTCCGTCTCGGTGCCGTGGTACTTTGGCGTAACCGAGATCCGTCCCATCGACGGTTCCTGCATTGGACAGAACTTTGCTGGAAATGGGCCCGCCGGAGCCCCGTTCTCGAACGGACCTGCCTTCCGTTTAGGGTTGGCTTGGCATCTGGACGGTGGGTGCAGGGAGATACGTACCGATTACCAAGCATGGGGCTTGCGCTCCGGTTTGCACGAACTGCAGCCCAAGGCTCGATTACCTTATGGTACAGGTGACAGTATTCAGTCGTGGCAGTCGAGACTGGGGCAGTTTCCATTGTTGGCAGCCGCAACTTCACGAGCCGTTGCTACAGCCTGCAGGCTCTTCATCACAAGTACGTACTGTGCAGTATTCCTTCCGCGGTGCCTGCCCTACCTAGGTGCGAGCTGTCCGGAAAGTGAGCGATGATCAGTGGAACCGGCTGCGGTCGAGAACGGCCCCGTCCCAATGATCATCTCAACGGGCCGCCAAGGATATGCGACATGCCAATGCAACCATTACAGACGAGCCCAGACAATAGGAACAATGGGCAGCGGCAACGAGCAGCAAAAGCTTGCTTCCTCGTTGCTTACCACTCGGCCATGGTATCCCAGGAGCAAGCACGTGTGTCCGTTACTGCCCGAGACCAAGTCGGGGAAAGATGCTCCAGTGGATAGACAACACAGACGAGCAACCGATCTGACGGTAAAGAGAGATTTGCAGTACATCTCTCACCTTAACCTACACCTTAGATATCACCTTAATCTGCCTCCTTGCTATACTACCTTGTAGTCCCCAGCCTTATACTCTGTAAGCTATGGGCAATTATTCAGTCCAATTATTCAATATTGGCTGTTATGAATTGGCAATTTCTTCATACTCTCTTTCTCTTTCTCGTGCCTCCAGGTATCGTGTACCTCGGTACTATTAGTCAACAAGGTCCATGGCTGAGTGGCTAACTCGGCGATACTTGAGTCGTCAACTGCAGTCGCAAGTCGCAACATGTTGGTGGCGTTGGGCCTACGCAGTAGGCTGCGTTGCCCTGCAGGCCTGAGGCACTATGGATGACTCAGGCTGAGGCAGAGACCAATTATCGGAAAGAAACTTTTGAAAAAATAATCAGAAAGTTCCATTTGATTGAACCTGATAGTTCAGGCCATCGAAATATGCAGGCACTGACAGCATGTGCGCGGCACTGCGTGAATAAACTTGTTCATGGGCAGGTGAGGAGCGCCGAGAGAGGAGGGGGCAGACCGCAGACGTCGGGGCAGTGTCCGGGGGCCTCCGCTTGGTACCGGGAACTGCCCACATGTCGAGATATTGTTAGTAACAGAGGCGAAGTTGTCGTATTTCATCTATCACTCCGACGACCTTCCCTTAGTCCCCAGTACGGCCTCATTTACAGTGCACGGGACACCACACACTCGGGCTGTGATCGACAGGTACAACCCACTTTCCTTCCCTCTTCGGCCACGCTCCATCACACCCTCCTTGCGGTCTTACCCTGACATCTTGTTCCTGGTGCCAACTTCACAAGTTCACACCAGCGGTCCAGGTCGACAACCTTGGTCTGAACCTTGCTCCCCGATTCGCTCACAGAGCTCAGAGCCTCCAGTCTGGCCGTTTCTTCCTTGAAGTTTCTTCCCCCCTCTTCCCCTCCTGGATACTCTCGGATGTACCTCGCCAAGCCCTTCTGGCCAGCAACGATTCCTCGCCGATGGGGTCTGCCAGGGCACAGAGAGGCATTTTCCGGCGTCGTGGCATCGCCTCCGTCACAGGAGTCTGAAGGATTGCCAACCGAGATGGTTGTCGTCCAACGACTGATGCCGTCGTGTTTTCTTTTTCCTTGCTGACTGAGCCTTGACCTCTGTGCTGTCTGCTCCAGTGAGCGCTCTGGTCTCCCATCTCCGGCTACGTCTGCGTTGCCAGCGAGGCCGTCATCTCATCTTCACAAACGTTGGCTCAAGTCGTTGCTGTCGTCTGGTTTTTTGGTCCATCACCTGCATTTCATCACATTGATCGGCCGTTCCTGTCACTCTCTAGTACAGATGAACCGGTGCAGCGGGAGCTGAAGCCACGCGCTGCCGTCTCGGCGTTCACCCAAATGGCATAGCCAGCACGGCTCTCCCGCGCACTCCCTCCCAACTTCCGTCCGGCTGCGTAACCCGGCGTCCCATGACAGGGGGGGTTCACTCGGTACTGGCCGGCACATCTTACTCAGTCTTCTCACCAGTCCGTGGCTCGATCAGGGGCCAGAGCTTTAGGGCCAGGGGGGAAGGGGGAAGAGGGGGCTGCTCCGAGTATGTACCTACTCAAGAGTCGACACCTCAATGAGTCCAAGGAAAGCCCCCGTTATGGGCCGAAATGGCCTTGACGGGCTACGAATCATGAGCCGCGGCGCTAATTTGTGTGCTGGAGCGCCGGGTTGCCTCGAATCGCGCGTTTCTACCACTTGTTCTCTCCAACCTGTCAGGGTACGCCACGCGGAGAGGTATCCTAGTGTCAGGTACCAGACACAATCAGCAGCCAACCGGCCAATAACACTCTTCAACAGACTTTTGGAAAGCTGACGCACATGCAGGATAGGAAAAAACAAAAACCGCACCAAGGGCTGACGTCCGCGGTTCCTACTGCCAGCACGCACTCGCAGCCTGCAGACGTCGGTGTACCGAAATACATACGCCTTGTCCCTCGTCACCCTGGCACGCCTGGCCCCCGAAATCCCTCGACAGCCTACTCTGCTGCCCAGTCCGTGGGTGTTTCTTTGGCGCCAGGTACCCGCTCACTGCCGCATCGATTCCGTGCTCCTGGCGCACAGCCAACTCCCGACGGAGGGCGCCCTGACGCTAGAAACGAAAAGGAACTCTAGACACAGCCTGGAACTCCAGAAATAGGCGCAAACACTGGAAATAAGTCTGACAGGACGAAGATCTATTAGAGATGTTCCTGAAAACAATCTTGGGTGGGCTTCCCCTGTTCCAGCTCCAGACGATCCATGAACCACTCGTCTACTACAGTCTATGTCGAGTATACTGCGCAGGTCCAGTACACTATTACTCCATGACACCGTTGTGTTCAAACCTTGTCTAGTGCCCTCGAGCCGAGTAGGATGGCAGACGTCCTGGTACCTATGCGACACCGTGCTGGTCCAGACCGAAAACTCTGAGCTTGGTGAGGCCATTAATTCCACAGACACGTCCAATCATGGTTGACAAGTTACAACGACTTGTACAAGTTACAATCATGGCGCCCGAGTATCCTAGCCCACTCTCCGATGGAGGCTACTCCATGTAACTCTGGGAAACACCCTCGGGCTGAAGTACCCACCGCGGTACTCAAACGTTCCCACCCGTGGACGTCCTTGTTGACTCCTTGACGCCTCCGGCTCCGCTCCCCACTGCCATCTCATGAGCAAGTCCTTTTCAGGCTTTTCTGCCACATCCTTCTGACATGTGTATAAGTATGGTCCGGTTCCCACGAGGCCTTCCATTTCCCCGGTTTTGATTCTCCATCCCGCATCACTATCCTTTCTGTGGCCGAGCCTCACACTTTGTCTTTTCAGACAGCAGCATTCCTTTCACACTCACGAAGCTTTTCACTCCTTTGAAAGCTCTCATCCACTCAGCGGCCCCGGTCCGTTCAGAATCAAACTCACAAACCAAGCTCGAGTCCATCACCACAACACCCATCCAGGGCATCTCAGTTCTCAAGATTAAGCTAGACGCTTATCCTAGAACCATCTTCAACCCATCTTGAACCTGTATAACCGTTTTTGACAACGTTTACGGGACTCTTTCAAACAACTCACATTCAACTCACTGAACCACGCTCCGGCACTTACACACACTCTCACAAACAAATCCCCTTTCCACAACTCAAAATGCAGTTCAACCTTCTCACCCTCCTCGGCTCGGCCGCTCTCGTTGCCGCCAACACCGTCACCTTCAAGTCTCTGGACGACGTTTCCCGCACCGTCCACTTCACCCCCAACTCCGGTCTCGCCTCTGTTGACTCCGTCGAGGTCCCCGCCGGCGGCGAGGTCAAGGTCAACATCCCCACCTCCTGGATTGGCAACTGGTACTCCGTCTCTGAGGGTTCCGAGAACGTCGCCGGTATGCTCGGCGAGGTTGCCTTCAACGGCTGGAACGGCCTGACCTACTTTGATGTCTCCGCCATTGTCAACCCCAACGACCACAACGGTGTCAAGAAGATGTGGCCGGCCAGCGGCGATGAGCCCATCTCCGGCTGCGACTGGTGGCCTTGCAACAACGCCTACTACCTCCCTGACGATGTCCAGACCAAGGTCACCTCCGAGACCGACCTCATCTGCACCCTGGGCAACAACGGCGTCACCTCTCGCCGCGACATTGACGACCACCACGAGTCCCCCAACTACAAGCGTGATTTTGTCATCAGCAACTAAGCTTTCTCTTCGGGAACACAAAAACCGATCTTTGCCTTCCTTTCTTGGCTACGTTTAGAAGAAGAGGAGTTTTTGCCGCGGTGTCGATGAATATCCAACGGCTAACCGCGCGCGCTCGCGCTGTGCGCTTACGACTTTATGACCCCTAACAATGACAACGGACTCTTCTTTTATAGAAGACCTCCAACATCATCTGTTATTTTCACTTGCAAAAAAAAGAGATACCCCATCACAAGAAGCGCGGCTACGCGTGTGGGCTTAGCGGGGGATCAGGGGAGGTCAAGTTTTTTGGGATATAGAGTCTTTTTTTTTTTTTTTTGGAAACTTTTTCAACCCGAGGGCGTTCGGTCAAACAGAGAACGGAGCAATTGGAGCAATCTAGGCGTTTCCCCTCTATCCGCCCACGCGAGAGAGACTATCTCGGCTTCGACATTTCATGCTTCTGTGGAAGACGAGGTCTCGTGGCCAGGTCTCGTTCTTGTCCGGCTTCACTTACACGGCTTTTTGGGGGTAACCATCCCTTACCAGTTGTGGAGGCCAACAAAACCATTCTAGTCGCTCCTTCAGACACACGTTTAGGAACCCTTTTTTGTTTGTTGTAAAACCAACAACAACAGTTTCTTGTATTTACTAGGGCAGAAGAGTTCCGCCAGAAAGAAAAACTTATCAAAAACGTTTGAGCGTCAAGTAAAGACATAAACATCTGTTGCTGTTACCAACCGTGCCAACTTTTGCCAACCTAATTACCTAGTTGCTGTTTTTTTGTCAGTTGCCCGGTTGGAGACCCCCAGTCTGCGCCCCCGGCCCCCGGGCCCTCCTCCGTGTTCATTATGAGCTGAAATGAAGGGGTGCTAGTTCTAGCCGGGGTCCGCGCTGGGATGGCATGTCTGTTCACGAGTAGCAAGTCTGTGCCATGGGACAACTTGTTTTTATTCCCTTTCCTAAAGAAAAACACAACCCCCTTAGGAAACAGGATGCACTGTGCACGAAGTAAATCTGAGCCATTTCAGACTCCTCCTCGAATGGAACCTGGAGTAGTTTGCTACGGGGGAGAGGGATCGAGATACAAAACTCCGTACAGTAATAATAGGGAATAGGTTGGTTGGTTGGTGAGGGGAAAAAAAAAAAAGCAAAGCAACATGCAAGTTTTTCCAACGTCCAGACCCGAGACATTACCACTCCCTTGAAGGAATACAACATCCGTACGCCCCCGCCCAACATGTGCATTTCGGCACGGAGTTTGCTTCTTTGCTTTTTTCCTGGCTGCTGTTTCTTGTTTCCGTCCTGTGTCTTGGGATGAACCCAAACAGGTAGAAAACGGCTGGTGGCCCCACGGGCCACCGGCACCCCCAAGTTTCTCGACGGGCGCTGGCGCGCGCGCCCACACACAGCCCCTGGAGCTAAAAGCTGCGTTTCAAGACACGCGCAACGTCGCACCACTCAGTACCTCTATTTCGTGACCCTCACATCCTGGTTTCAAGGCGCGGGGGGGGGGGGTCAGGAAGAAACGTACATACTGGCACTTGGCAGTGTTCAGTGGTGAGGATGGAGGTAAAGCGAGACGACGTGGCATAGGGAGGAGGTTTGTTGGTCGTGTTTGGAAACAAAAACAACTACGAAGTACCGTACGATTCGCTCAACTCACTCGAACGGGGCTGAATAGCCCCCAAAAGGCAACGTCAGCACAGCTGCCAAAGCCACCTTTGATATTCGTCATCCGACAAACCCACTCGTTGATCAACTTCCGATACAAGACCTCCCCAAATTAGAACCAGAGACCAGAAGAGAAAAATTGAAAAAGGGGACGTATTCCCCTTTCGGCTGTATGAAGCCGTGACTCGTGAGGGAAAGACGCAGACACAGTCAACCCTTTTCTAAACGTGAGGGTCTGACTTCTTGAGAGGGGGTTCTGATTTCCTTCTCCTGCCATGTTCTTCGGCCTTGGCGGTGCAAGACCTGGATAGCTAGGAAACTATTGTCTACCACGGTGGGCGAAAAGCTAGAGGCTACAGTTTCTGGGTGACTACTATGAACAGGCAGAAAGGGGTACTCTACTCGAGTTTTACGACTACAAGGTTGCTCAAAACCACTTTTGAGGGCGGGCGTAATACTTAGTTTTGAGACGAAGGCATATCTAAGCGGCTGATCGGTTCCATTTTCCATAAAGTCTCAGTAGAAGCCCTCTGCCCCCCTCTCCCACGCTTGAATAGATCGCATTACAGTCACTATACTTACTCCTGCGACGACGCGCAAGCAGTTCTCCAGCTAGCTAGCTAGCTAGCTCGGATGGACAGGAAATGCATTCTTTTACCTAGCCCTGCAGCGTTCGTGCGCCCCCGGGAAGAACTCCCTCTGACATGTCCTGACATGTACGGGCCGAGAAGGGAAGGGCGGAATTGGGGGATAAAGGGGTGACACACACATGGATGAAAGTATGCCACAACATGAACAAGACAACCCTTGCGAGGACGTACAAACCTCCATTTGACAGCATTTATTCTTTGAACCCCGCGGTACCTGTTACAAGGGGCCTCTCTCTTGCCCCCCCTGAGACTGTATTTCCCTGAACCCGCCACTGCTCTAAGTGACCTACAAACATCATGGTGCCTGCTTAGTCTCCTCCTCTCCAGCCCCTGATGGCGGCGACTCCGTCTTGCCCGAGTCATCCGCACTTTGCCGGCTCTCCGGCTCAGCAGTCGAGTTCCTAGCCGAGACCGTCGTCTCCGATCCTCCGTCCGCCGCCGCCTGCTTCTCCGGCGGCGGTGACGCGACGGCGCTCTTGATTTCCTTGGCGTTAATGAAGCTCTTCAAGTACTCGCCCGCGTCTCCGAACCCGTCGAGCTTGCCCAGCTTCGTGATGAAGAAATCCACGTCACGGAGCATGCTATCAATGTCATCATCAGCAATCGTCTTTGCCTGAAGGCAGGAGAGCGCAAAACGTACCTATCGCGGCCGATGGCCGTCTTCGGATCTGCCACCTCAAAAACCCTACCAAACTGGTCCTTGTAGCTTGAGAATACAGGTCTCATGATGAGTTGTACCGAGGTCTCGGGTAGGTGCTTGGTCAACACACGGTGCAGGGTCGTGGTTTCCTTGGCCAACGTCTCCATGTACGGATGGGTCGACTGGCTTCCGTCATGGTCCCAGTCAATTGCTCTCATGGACTTCGAATGCTGTGCCGCGCGACCGCTCATGATCTCGACCAACTTGTCGTATATACTGTTCTGATGCTCTTGGAATAGGCGCCTAACCTTGTCGAATTCTCCCATCAGACTAGAAACACTGGCTCCAGAGCCTGCATGCCGCCGCACAAACTCCCGAATGTGGGGTATCAATGTCGCGATGAACGACAGAGCCTGGGACGCCAATGCTAAATGCCTGGTTGTGATGTTTTTGAGACCGGCAGATCGAGTAGCACCTGCACCGAGAATGAGCTGGGTACAGCGGGAGTTGAAGAGCTGCAGATAGCCAATGAGGGAACTGGCGACGTCGGTTGCCATGGACGGAATACTGCCGATGAGATGCATGAAGTGCGAGATGCCTTCAAGACCAAGTATGGCAGAATTGGGGAGCAAGAAAGTTTCGCTTTCAATCTCCGCGACGCGCGCCTTTTCTTTACCACTGGTTCCGTTCGTCTCGGGAGGCGGTGCTGCGCTTCCATTCGACACATCATCCGGATTCTCTTCCCAGATCTTCGTCCCTTCCGACCACACCGCAGCATCCTTGGTACTGCTTTCGAGTACCTGATCAAGTAGAGCTTTGTTCTTTTCATCGAAATCTTTGGCGCTCCATTGGTCAGATTCCATGCCTTGGGCAAGCTTCTGCTTCTCTGCGTCGCCATGCTGCTGCACAAATTCCTTGATATGGCCATTGACCAACGTCTTGAGTGCCGTACCACTACGTCCTGAGAGCGCTTCACATTCGTTGGCGAAGAAAAGGTTGAGAGTGAAGTAGCGAAGGAACCAAGATAGGCTAAGATGCGTACTCTGCTCCGATCGTACTTTCAACACCCTGACAATCTTATCCTGCGCAACATCGACGGCCTGTCCCACCAAGTTGGCAATGTCCATTGCCTTGTGAATCTCTTCCTGGACTTCGAAACTCGGAGATTCGTCGAATCGGGGAAACTCACGGTCGAAAGGCGTGGGACTCGCGAGCGGGGAGCGGATCGGTGGCGATTTCAGGCCAGCTGCTGTGGCTTCCTCTGTCAGGCAACTTGCAATGTCGAGAAGAACCTTGACCTGGGTAGTCAATCGCCGGAGGGTTTCGGTAACGCCAATGTAGATCGAATTAAGCAAGTCCTCTGCATCTTTGGGGTCCAGTGCTCTCAGGTTCCTTGACAAAATGGACGACTTTTCCTGATTTGATAGGTGTTTTCCGCCGCTCATGGTCGAGGCGGACATCATTGACTCGTTATCATCGTCGTTGGAGCTAGGTAGCGGTCTCCTGATGAGATTTTTGATCTCACGTAGAACAATCTCCCGATAAGCAGCGATTGCAGCGGATATATGGTGAGCTCTGTGCAGACC
Organism: Colletotrichum acutatum; assembly: GCF_030867785.1. Lineage (NCBI taxonomy): Eukaryota > Fungi > Ascomycota > Sordariomycetes > Glomerellales > Glomerellaceae > Colletotrichum > Colletotrichum acutatum. The sequence continues at coordinate 638,984 of NW_026849003.1, forward strand.
ATGAAGATTGGGCATGATTGCTTTGCGTAGTTCTTGTGTAGAGGCAAGATAGGCTGGTGGGCCGGCAGACTCTCTTGAGGCGCCCCCCCTTGCCCGCAGTGATGAGCTGCCCCAACGAAGAAGGACTTCCCGGCTTTGAACCGATTCAACGTGCCTCCGTAAATCAGCTAGTAACAAGCTCTGGAACTTGGTCTCGTAGGCTTTTCCAATTCGAGACCGGAGCTGTTGCAGGTCGTCATTGACACTTTGCAGAGCTGTCGCTGCCCTCAGATCCCTCATCCGTGCCAGTGGTAGTACTGGGGGTTCAGCCTCGGGCGAATCATCGTGCTCACCAGCGATCAGAAGCTCGAGAGTGTCAATATTACTCAAAGCCTTGTCAACCTCGCCAGCATCTACCAGCGCCTCGCATGATGCAACACCCTCAACGATATGTTTCAGTTGGAGAACCGCATCATTGAGAGCCTGCACATTTTCTCTCCGCCGGCGCTTCTGAACGATGTTCAGGCCTTTGGTGGCGATCTCCTCGTCCAGAGCTTCAAGTTCCTTACGAAGCGCCTTGATCCGATCGACCGACTCCGAGGCTTCCGAATGGAGCTCCCGCAATGAGCCAAGAGCCGTAAAAAATGTCGTCGACGCTGTCGAGATAGAGTTGATCAAATGAATCTCTATTGTATCCATGTACCAGGAAAGTTTCTCTTGTAGGATAGCGTTGGTGGCCAAGGCTTTTCGCGGTGCTACTATGTTGCCATTGCCATCGTTTTTGCTGTCTACGCTCCCCGGTGCAGGCGGAACGACCTCTGACCTTTCACTGACTACATCGAAAGTCCTTGGGTTCTCCAAATGAAAGTCATCGTCAAAGTATACGTTGGGTATCGTCGATAGCGGAGGCGGACCATGCGCGCCCTTTCTGCTATAGCCTGAACTGGATCGTCGCAAAAGACCTGGGCCTTCGAGGGAGGAGATGGACGTTATTGATGCGATGGAAGATTTCCGCCTCGAGGGCTGCCGACCTGCGGGCTTGAGATGACTCTCATCGACGGAGTCTCCAAACTCGTCGTGTTTGCTCGATCGACGGCCTGAAGAGCCAGGCCTGTCATCGTCTTGTTCCTTGACTCGCCGAAGCTGTTCGTACAGGGCGCCAACTTGCGACAAGTACGGCTTGAACTCAGCCGGGTCGATATGAGGAATGTTCGTCAAAGTGACGGGAGGGATATCGCGAGCGGTAGGAGGTTTATGCGCGCTGGACGCAGGAGCAGAGGTATGAGGCTGCAGGCCCGTCCGAACGATGGGCGGTTGCAGTAAGGTCGATATGGCTGGGGACTTGTCAGCACGCTCAGTGGCATCTCCAACTCATCAGTAATACCGTTTTGGCCAGATTCCAACACCGCATTTGCCCAGGTACTGGATGAAGTATCGAGAGACCCCCCTATCGAGTGTATGGAGCTCGCATTCGAGCCTCGTCTCGTGGTATGGTAAGTGTGTGCCTGTCCTTGTCTTGCTGCTGTTAGCGCAACCGTGGCCACCGAGGGGCCGGGCAAAGTGACCAACTTGTGGAACGGGAACTCGGTGCGCGTGGCCGGAGGAGACATGGACGAGATCGTGTCCATGGACTTGCGGGCGCCTGGAGAGGAATACATGGTGTGAGGCAATGGCTATGAACACGAGCTGCTCAACGCTGAGTCTGGACCTCGATCGTTTGCTGAGAGTCGCAGGGAAAGCCGACAAATAGATAGGTCGACGGCCACGTAGCCTGGCTACCGGGGTATCATTGCTGGGAGGTTCTCATCGAATAGGGAAGTTCAAGAAAGAAGGCTAGCAATAATTATCACTGATCAAGGACAAGACTGAAGAAACGACAGATTACAGTTGGTCTTTGCGCATGCTTCACCATGCTGAGCCACGTTCCTGAGAGGTAGCGTACACTCAAGGGCCCCCCTAAGGTACCCGCATAATAGGTACTAGTGCTGTCTGGGGAATGCTGCTGATACATCACGTGGGGATAAGATAAGGTCGAAGGTTATCTGCAAGCATCGGTACGTACCTGAGGAGCCCCAGGGATCACGACAACGCGCTAATAAACCACTTTACGCGTCCAGTAAAGGGGGCGCGTTCAGTCGAATTTGGTTCCCCTGCGCAACCCAGAGCCCCTCCTTCCATCCACATTTGAAGTCTCAATCCTCAGCATCGCTTCGTGAACAACCACAACTCAGCACCAAGCGCAATCATGGACAGGCAATCAGTCTACTCGTCACACGTCTTTCCGGCGACGTTCGACCAGAACGATGACAGCAGGGTTCAGACCCAGACCCAACTAGAGAACTTCATCCTCCACTTCAGACACGACAATGACTACATCTACAGGTCAGCCAACTGCTCCAGGGGTACCTTTTGGCCTCGTCGCATTACTTACACTTTTGTACAGAAACCAACTCAAGGAGAATGCGCTTCTCAAGAAGCACTACTGCGATGTTGACATCAGCGACCTCATCAACTACAATGAGGAGCTTGCGCATAGGCTCGTGACAGAGCCCGCCGAAATCATTCCTTTGGTAGACCTCCATTGTGCGACCCAAGCTCTAGCACTATACTGACCTGGCCGTAAACAGTTCGAGGCTGCCCTCAAAAAGTGCACCCACCGCATCGTATACCCTCAATTGACGAAGGTCGACCTCCCGGAACACCAACTCCTCCTCCACTCCAACGCCGAGGATGTGTCGATCCGCAACCTAGACTCTATGACAATCTCGCGCCTCGTTCGAGTGCCGGGCATTGTCATTGGCGCCTCTGTCATGTCTTCCAAAGCCACGTCGCTGTCTATTCAATGCCGTAATTGCGCCCACACCGCGAATCTGCCTGTCCTAGGAGGATTCACTGGCGTCACCCTCCCGAGGCAGTGCGGCAGACAGAGAATACCCAACGACCCCACACCAAAATGCCCTCTCGATCCATACTTTGTGTCACACGAGAAGTCGAAGTTCGTCGACCAGCAAATCATCAAACTACAAGAGGCTCCGGATCAGGTTCCTGTCGGTGAACTCCCGAGACATGTCCTGATATCAGCAGATCGTTACTTGACCAACCGCGTCGTTCCCGGTTCGAGATGTACCGTCATGGGCATCTTTTCAATCTACCAGAACAAGGCAACCAAAAACTCAAACACAGGTGGCGCGGTCGCTATCCGTACGCCGTACCTCCGGGCTGTAGGCATCCAGACAGACATGGACCAGACCGCACGAGGCCAGGCTCTCTTCTCTGACGAGGAAGAGCAGGAGTTCCTCGAGATGAGCAGGCGGCCCGACCTGTACAACATCATGGCAGACTGCATAGCGCCATCTATCTATGGCAACGTAGATATCAAGAAGGCCATTCTGTGTCTGCTTCTTGGCGGCTCGAAGAAGATCTTACCCGACGGCATGAAGCTTCGTGGAGACATCAACGTTCTGCTGCTTGGTGACCCTGGTACCGCCAAGTCACAGCTCTTGAAGTTTGTGGAGAAGTGTGCGCCAATTGCCATCTACACATCCGGAAAGGGCTCTTCAGCAGCCGGTCTCACAGCCTCGGTGCAGCGTGATTCCTCAACTCGCGAGTTCTATCTAGAGGGAGGTGCCATGGTCCTGGCCGATGGGGGCGTTGTGTGTATCGATGAGTTCGACAAGATGCGGGACGAAGACCGTGTGGCTATCCACGAGGCCATGGAGCAGCAGACTATCTCGATCGCAAAGGCGGGTATCACGACAATTCTCAACGCAAGGACATCAGTCCTTGCTGCGGCCAACCCGATTTTCGGTCGATACGATGATATGAAGACTCCTGGCGAGAACATTGATTTCCAGACTACTATCTTGTCACGATTTGACATGATCTTCATCGTCAAGGATGAACACACCAGAGAAAAGGACGAGAGGATAGCAAAGCACGTCATGGGCATCCACATGGGTGGCCGAGGTGTCGAAGAACAGGTTGAGTCTGAGATCCCAGTCGAAAAGATGAAGAGATACCTCAGCTACTGCAAATCGTAAGTGTTACCCATCGTCTTGCCTACTGAAAAATTGCTAACAATAAACTCTAGACGCATGGCTCCTCGTCTCAGCCCCGAGGCCGCTGAGAAGCTCTCTTCCCATTTTGTTTCCATCCGCAGACAAGTCCACGCGGCTGAGATGGAAGCCAACACAAGGTCTTCCATCCCTATCACCGTTCGTCAACTTGAGGCTATTGTTCGTATCACCGAATCATTGGCCAAGTTGACGCTGTCTCCTATTGCAACAGAGGAGCACGTAGACGAGGCCATCAGACTCTTCCTGTGCTCCACGATGGATGCCGTCAACCAGGGCAGCAACCAGGGAAGCAAGGAGCTCAACGAGGAAGTCAGCAGATTAGAGACGGAACTCAAGCGTCGTCTTGCTGTTGGATGGGGTACAAGTCTCGCAAGTCTGAGACGCGAGATGGTCGAACAGAAGGGGTACAGCGAGCAGGCTCTTAACAGGACGCTGATGATCATGCAGAGGAGGGATACAATCATGTTCCGGAACCAGGGTGCGCAGGTGTACAGGAATGCAATTTGAGGTTGGCTATGGTTCAAGGACTCCTATCAATACTCCGCGCCACTGCGGTAGATGGTTTTGAGGGATACGGCGGCAGCATTCTGCATATGAAAGAAATGATAATACCAAACACTTTGTAACGGGATATGAATTTTAGTCTTGAAATGCCACTTTTTCTGAGGAACAAACGCAATTGCGTTACCAGGGTGTGATGTAATCATTCAATTGCCTACTAATATCTCATAGCCTGAGTCTGTCCCCAAGCCGGCCAACTTTGTGGCAGTTAAGAAGAACATCTTCGATGGGCTATTCAGTATCAGAGTATGTTATTCTCCAATGCCTCGGCAGAGTGCTCGTGTTGGAACACTGTGTGGACCTGAGTGACGGGGAAAACTGTTAGCCGCATGAGCTGGAAGATTCCGCGCGCTTCCAAATAGTTGTGATAACAGAGCGATTCAGATATGCCAGTTTTCCGCAGGCCCAACCCGGTCGAGTGCATTGGCCAAAGCCGCCGCGCTCGCGGCTGAGCAGTCGGTTTACCAGATGCATGGGTGTCATCCGCATCTCCAAAGGGGTTATGTTTACTTGGGCATGATGCTCTATAGACTGCGTACCTTTGACGTCGAGAAAGTTATGTATGCGTACAACGTTGCTATTCATGCCTGTGCCGTGACTCCTAAGGTACTTGAATCCCTATCAAGAGCGGGCGACAGATGGCAGGGTAACCAACATCACGTCACATATCAGGTATGTAGCAGAGTGAGAGAAAGAGCGCCTCAATAGGAGGGCATGTCCAAACTTGCATCAGGTGATCGTCGCATCATGGGAAGCCGCACGAGGGGCCCTCGCTGACGATTGTTTTTAACAAGGGCATTGAAAGAGTTCATCTTGACTCATCCTCAGGTCTCGTCCAGCAGCGTAGAATGTGATGTGAAATCGTTGCAAGCTGGCGATTATTTGATTAAGGTGGTCTTAGGTTTATGGAGAGAAGAAAAAGAATGAGAGGCTGCTCGCGGCCGCGAGGTTTAAAAATTGCAAAGCCTGCCTGGCCCGATCCGCGGTGTGGGGCTGATACAGCACCACGTGACTTCGACGCTGTTGTGGTGTTGTGGCTTGGGTGTGGTTACCTGGAGGCTTACGTACACACTGTGGGAATGTTACTTCTGGGCACCTTGGTCTGCTTATGTAAGATTTGTGCCAGGCTGGTCAGTTCCGCTGCCTGCCGGCTGCCTGATCCGGCCACGCCCCTCCCATCTCGAGGTGGCAGGGTGCGTGCGTGCCAGCGTGGTGAACCTCAACTCCTAAGAGTCCAGCCGTCAGGGCCCGGTGATCGGGTGTCGGGTGTCGGAGCACGGTGGCCATGGTTTCCTGGACGATTCACTGGTGGAGGGGGCCTTGCTTTTGGCTCCGGTCCCAGAAACAGCAGACTCCCATTCTCACCCCCCCTGGTGTGTCAGGCTCACCCCCTCCACTCTCCCACCCTTCTCTCCCACTCCCGCGGCAAACTGCCATTTGCTCATCTCACTTCCTCTTCCGCCGCCGTCGGGACTCACGTAGGTAGTGTGTTCACACCCTCCCCCCTCCCCCATCTTCCCTCCCTCCCGCCCTCTGAACCTAACCAGCCCAGGCTTACCTCACCCACCTTACCTTTCCGTAACGGTAGTGGTACCTAACCCGCCAGCGTCTCTTGCCAGTGCCAGCCAGCGCAACCCACGGCCCAGCCAGTCCCAGCACCGTACCAGCCCAGGCGGCCACCCCCGTTAAGCGAGCAAATTGCCTCGCTCATGTGTCCGCCCCCTTCACTCTACGCTGCGCCATTCAGACTTCACTTCTCCCAACTCCACCACGACCTGACGGCTTGACCACGGCACAAATCGACCACCGACCCTCGACAGCACTCTATCGCCGTCGGATTACTTTCGCTACGAGTGTATCTGCTGGATATTGTCATCAGGAAAATTTTTAACCCCCACGACAAGGCGCCGACGATCCACGAGGAAGCCGAGAGTGGTGCATGACGCTGCATCGGGGGATTGAGAGCCGTCGGCGGTTTGGCGCGACTCGCCACAACAACCCCCTCATCCTCTAATCTCGCCCAGAGCGAACCTTCCTATCGAGCGCATCGTGGAATCCGGTTGAAAGGGATCTCGAAAGGCTTTATCGGGAAAAGAAAGTGATTTTTCTTTCTTCGCGCCTTCCGATTTAGAGACGTCGTGACAGCAGCCGCCAATCCTTGGTCCATTCCGACTTCCTCACCCTCACCGACCCACGGCAATCACAACCACGACGCCCACGGCGACGAAGAGACGACTCGAACTTTCTGCCATTGGCGAAGTCAACATGTCGTTCCATCCTCGAACCCCTCAAAGCCCTTCTCAGTTTTCTCCGGCAACTTCCGATCTCACGTCGAGTATGAACAGCTCGGCCCCGTCTACAGCCACAACTCTGCCGACACCCGCCCACAGCGTCAACGGCAGCGCATCGCAGCCCTCCGATATGTCGCAGGACATCGCCATGGGCGATGACTCGCCCCATAAACGCAAGCGCCCACTCGAGGATTTGGGTGATCGAGATCAGAAGAAAGCCCACATCGAGGATAGCAAAACTGGTATCGAGGCACTCCACCTGGATGTCGGAGAGAAATACCTACTTTGCCAAACTCGTAAGGCTCCCTTCAAAGTCCCCTGTTTCCGTGGCAGGCTGTCTCTGTCTTGCCATCTTCCCTCCCCTACGGCTATCTAGTATTTTGAGCCGGTGCAATGTCGGACATAGTTGGTTAACACTGAGCTAAATAGCGCACCACGAGAGACTGCCGCGTATCACGGAAGACCTCTTCGAGATGTTCAATCTCTCGGGTATCGCCGCAGAAGTCGCTCGCGAAAAGCCCAACGGTGAGAAGAACGCTCTACGGAAGACGTATAAGGGTCAAATCAAGAAACTCGGAATTCTCGGCCGCTTCGACTCCGTCGCCCAGGACTGGGATGCTCCGAGAGAAAAGGACGGCGAGAGCGGTGACAAGAAGAGAGAGGTCTACCACGGCTTCAGAGAATTGCTGGAGATTCCCGATGCCGAGTATTGGGGCACGCGGAACGACCCTATAACCAGTGGTCTGTCTGCTACTGTCAAGTCGATGCTCAACCGAGCAACGACTATGGCCAAGGGTCCACTTCCCGTCAAGGATTGGGACAGCTCAGTTCTCGGAGACCTGACCCCGGGCAGCATGGAAGCCTTGAGACAGGGTCTCGGTGGCAAGGTGACAGCCCCAGGTACGCCTTCCGCAACCACACCCAACCCCTTTGCGCGAAAGCAGCAACAGGGACCTCAAGGGGCTGTTCGTCCTCAACGGACGACCAAGAAGCGCGGCTACGGCGATAACAGCTTCGAGGGATATGGCGAAGGCTTCCCTGATGACGGCTACTCTACAGGAGATGGCGATGATAGGGGAGGCCAGAAGCGTCGTAAGAAGGTGCGTAATGTTGTATTCAAACAAGGCTTAACTGATCTAACTCCCCACGATAGGATAACGGCAACGGCCAGACATTCCCCAACACGATGCGTCCGCAAGGCTACGGATCAAGCGCCGTGGGTGCTTAGAAGCCACCTCCGGCGACTAAGGTCGGCAACCGCCGAAACGCTCGCAAAAAGGGCTAAGCCCGAACCATGCCTTTATTTCATTTCCACGACTGGCCATCGTGTTGGATATCGCGGGTCTACAAGCACGTTGCTTCTGGCACCAAACTTTTGGGTTGCGAATCAGATTTATGCCCGTTGAATGACCACGAGGCAGCGCCGCAGGAAGATTGAGGGCTAGCGGTTGACGACGACGCAACATGCGCGCGTCAAAAGAGTTACCGCTTCGAGGGTTACGGGGGGCAAAGACGGCGGTTGGACGAGGGCATATCTGCCCCTTTTGATGAATTTTTCCACTTCCAGCAGGGCGTTCAGGGGGATCAACTTACTTCCTTGTTACCATTTTACTCTTGTTTTTGCTTTTTTTCGTTGTTTTTTAACGCATTCAGTCGAGGTTTGGCAAACGAGAAAAAAAACATGACCGACTGAAAGAAGGGACGGGGGAAAAAATACCACGCGGCTTCACAATGGGGAGGGGAGGGAGGTCATTTCTAAAGGCTGCTACGAAAGGGGACGGGAATCATTTTACCACGAACCACGACCAACACAAACCACAAAAAACCAACCATCACACACCACTATCATCATCACCACCACCGGACACTTTCAAGAAAAAAAAATCGATTTCTTCCCTTTCCCAATCCCACACACAAAGAAAGGCAAAGGGGGTGGGGGGACTTCAAAGGCTGGGTCGTTGTAGCACTATCACAAACAAAACACAACAAGTAATTCCAATAGAAGGCGTGAAGAAGGCCTCTACACACAAACACACAAACACACTAGATATTGTATGACATCGTGATTCGCCTATGCTTTCTTATTCGTCAGGGTTGTTAACCTCGAATCGTTGAGTGACTGTATGTTCACGTCGCGGGCAAGATTACTCAAGTAAAAAGTTTCTCGTCCAGTATCAACTTTACTGGGGTAGACTACCCGCCTTCTAGACATGGACAGTCCTGCTGCCTCATCTTGCCCCATCTTCCCAGGTCCACGTACCCCATATTACAACTTCAACGATACAGCAGTTCGTCCAATACCCTCCCCACGATGAAACGGTATCAAGGCATCTCCAGTATCGCCCTGACGCTCAAGTCATCCTGCACCCACGCGACGATGCGCTCCCCGACGTCGCCGATGAGCGTGTCGTAGTGCGGGCCTGGAAGAAAGAGGCCGCAGTGGGCGCCGACCTCATCCATGCCCTCCATGTACACCGATACCCACGTCTCGTCGCGCTTGCCGTTCTTCTTGCTGGGTAGGGTGCAGAATTTCCGCTCCTTTTTGGGTTTGTCCGATTTGGCGTTGGATTTGGCATTAGCTTTGGCGTGGGAGTGGGAGTTGGAGCTGGAGTGTGCGGCGACGGCCTTGGGGCGGCTCGGGATCGTCGTGTTGTTGGTAGCGGCTCCCGTCTGCGTCGTGTTGACTGATGCCGTGGACGAAGATGGTGCGGCGACAGCGGGCGGCCGATCCTTGACCGCGGCCGCGGCGCCGGCAATGACAGTCGCCGCCATTTCGGCCTCAACCTCCGCAGACTTCTTCTTCGTCTTCTCATCGTCATCCTCGGCGTCACTATCAAGCGGCTCCCCGCGTAACCTCCTACCCTCCCTCTCCATCCTCTTCGCCTCCTCCGCCAGCCTCCTTGCCTCCTTCTGATCGTGCGTCTCTTCAGCCGCCTCTTTTCGAGCTGCCTCTTCTTCCTGTTGCCGCCGTTTCTGTTCTTCCTTTTGCAACTTCAGGGTTTCCTTCTCGATCCTCTGCGCTTCCTTGGCAGCTTCCTTTTCCACCTTTTTGCGGCGCTTCTCGACAAGCTTCTGGCGCTCCTTGATGGCCTTATCGCGGCTCTTGACAGCGGACTCATACGCCTTTTGTGCGCGCTTGCCTTCCTTTTCGGCTTGCTTCCGGGCGTCCTTGTCCGTGTACCTATCTAGATCCGGAGGCGTCGGCTGTTCGGGGAGGTCGGGGATGGGTGGTAATTCTGCTTCGGGTATCACGTCTCCCATGGGTGACGCTGCCCCGGCCTCGAGACTCTTCTCCGTCTCGTCGGCGGCCGTGGTTGAAGAAGTTGAGGCAGGCACGCTTTCTTCGATTTGGGCGTCGGCATTGGGTGTCTCATGTGAGTCAACATCGCCTTCCTTCTCCTTACCCTTTGGTTCGCGTATTTCCTTGTCGAGCGCATCGGTCGAGTGCGAGCCTGCCTTTGAATCGTGGTCAAACCCTGCCTGCTGTTCCTCGTGGAGCGTCGAAAGCCGCTCGTCAATGTCATCCATCGGGATCGGCTCGAGCAGTTCCATTTCCTGCCCATCATCAGACGACAGAGAGATCCTAGGAGTCGACGAAGACGGCGGAGAAAGATGAGAGCCGACCTGTAACGTACTCGGGGCCGCGCGATGCTCGGGAGACGTTGGTGACTCGGCGGGGGACTTTGGCGAGTCTGGCGTCTTTGGCTTCTTGGGTCTGCCCGAGCTGAGTGTGTAATAGTTGATGAAGCGGACCCGGACCGGAGTCGGCCGGTCGACGTTGTTGCCGTAGCTGTTGCCGTCGCCCATGTGCTGCAGCGGGTCAACGCTCTCCATGGCGCGGAGCTTGTTGTATCGGGCGTTCAGGCCGGGATAATCCGCCAAGCAGCCGCCGTACTCGAGATGCGACATGACGTGGTTCTTGGTAGCGTCCCAGATGCCCTCGCGGCTGTGCTTCTTTGCAAAGTGACCCAGTCGCCTCATGAAGGTACGATCTTTGAGGTTCACATCGTTGAAGAAGGATGGGTTAAATGTAGGATCCGGTCGCTGCGGCGGTGCATTGCTCGAGGACATGGAAGGCGTGTTGCTCGGGTGTGGCGAGAGGTCTGCACCCAGTGAGCTCGTCGTCTCCAGGGTGTACATGGACGGGTTGGGACTGGTCAGGGCCGAGTTGGTAGGGCTCAGCTGGTTGAGGGCATCTTGCTCTGGCTTCTCCTCCGTTGGGGAGGCTGGCCTGAATAAGCTGGAGATGCCGGCGACAATGATGCCGGGGTGAAGCCCAAGGAACGGCGAATCCAGTGAGATGGTGCCGAGGATGCGATGCTTGTACGGGTGGCGCCTATATGGGTGCCGGTTAGGCTGGAGAACATGTCAGTCAAGTTATTCATTGCTCTGGAGGGTGTACTTGAAAGTCCTACCATCATGGCAACCTCGGCCGCGAGCAATCCTCCCATTGAGTGTCCGACGAGGATGACATCAGTCGAGTCGGACTCGTGCGGCTCCAGCCACTGGCTAAAATTGTCGCGAGCCACATCGATGGCCTTGTACGTCTTATAGCGTGGGTAAATTTTGGAGTGGACGACGTGCGTCTCGGCGAGAGCCTCCTTGAGGTGATTGTGAACGTGTGCGGGGAACGAGCGAAAGGACGACTCGTTACCGTAGAAGCCGTGGATGTAGATGACGAGGAGGGTCCGGCGGATGACGCCGTCGCGGTCCTTTGTGGATGGGGCAAGCGAGTGAGCCGACGAGGACCTAGGATCGGCGAGGCGCCACTTGGAATCCACGATGCCGAGACCGTCGGCGGCGGAGGAGGAGGAAGGGTAGCCCGAAGACGGACCGGCGACGGCGGCGGTAGGTGGGGGCGGGAACTGTGTCGAGGACGTGGAGCCAAAGTGACCGGAGCCGGAGGCGGATGCGGTCACGGAGTAGGGCGGCGGTGGTGCGGACGAAGACGAGGGTCCGTCGTAGGCGTAACCGGACATGACGTCAGGTTTTGGGCAGAGCCCAGACAGGTGTGTATGATGTGGAGGTTCAAGATATGCTGTACTTTATCTGTACTACAGTGTATGTAGACAAGAGTGAAAGAGGAGGGGGAGGGGGTGCGGGGGGGCGTAAAGCTTGGGGAGGGGTAAGAGGAAGGAAGGGCGCCCACGAGGAAGAATGCTTTAGGAGGGATGAGAGCTTCCAGGTGTGACCGTTTGTGTAGGTGTTTTGCGATACGGAAATGGAAGAAGGAAGGATGGAGTCGGATGTCCAGATATAACACGGAGCGCCCAAGACCCGTCACGGCCAACGGGCATTGATGGGAAGAAGAAGGAGGAGGAGGAGACTGTGGGCTATTTCATTTGGCATTTGCCTTGGTTGAGGTGCTTGCTGCAAGATGCAAGAGTCTGGCCCAGGCGCACGCGTTTTGGTCCGGATGAGTTCCAAGGTAAGGTACTGTAGCTTTGCCGTGCCGTGGTAGGTCGAGGTCAGGTACTTACCCCAAGGTCGGTAGAGAAGCAGAAGTAGAGGTAGGGATGCAGCTGTGGGATACCTAACTGTTGGAGAGTGGAGGTACGAAGTACCCGAGTGGTGTGCCCCCGTACAGAATACGCGGGAAAAGTGAAGCTCGGGTACTTGGTCTCTCCTACCTTAGCTCATCCGTACCTGGCCTGACCTTATTAATACGGACACCTTTTGGTGAGAAACCTCATTGCGCCGCTGCTGCGCCCGGTTTTCCAGGTGGACAGGTATCATTACCCCAACTACACTACCTTATTTCCTTGAGGTAATACAAAGCCAAGTACCCGACGGCAAGAAGGCATCTCAATCACCTCCCGTCGGAGACCTAGAGTCTCTAGAGGAAAGAAAAGAGTACCGATAGTCTAGCCACCACAGCCACTATGCGCTTGCCTGTATCAGACCACCAGCCCCAGACGGGCATTGGCCTAGGTGACTTGCTCCCGCCACCCATAGGCGGGTAAAGATGCCGGAGCCACGTCTGGCAGCCACTTCCAACCAAAGCTGGCATTCATGGCAAGTAGGAATGACGACATGCTGCAACCTCGAAACAAAGCAGTCGTAACCTCCTTGGCGAACCACTTCCCACTTCCTCGCGTTGCGCGTTACGTCCTCGGGTTTTCGGATCCGATACGGCACAGTTTTCGCGCGGTTCGCGGTGTAGTCGTCGATGGCATACACACTCTTACATGCAGTACAACCATTTACTTACACCCATTGTCGGGCCCGAGTCAGCCACGCTCGAAAACTCGCAAGTTCGCAGCCAGACGTGAATCGTGGCATCCAAGTTGGCCATCTGGGGCGCAGGGCCCAAAATGAGCCAAGTCGGAAGTTTATGGCCGCGCCTAAATGCCTACTTACCCATCTCCTACCTCAGAACTCCATACGGAGTACGCATGCTCAAACTTCAGGGCGGTGGTGGAAGAAAGGCCATCAGGGGGCTATGCGAGACAGACTTCCGGCTCGCTGGTAAGTTTATCGCTTCCCTCTTCACCTCAAGAGCCTCATCCAGTCTTCAAATCGTCTCCATCGGGCATTACAACAGTGTCCGAGAAAACCAAGCAAGAATCTGCAATTGACAGGTACGCCAAGCCGGTCGTCGACTCGTCCAGAAATTCGAGTGATGCTGAAGCAAATCATACCGTTTCCACTGGTACATGACACCAAAACAAGACCATCCTGGCAACTTTGTCTTTCCAAGTTTCCTCAATACAACACTGCGCGAACTCTATCTGTGCTTTAATGAGCTTGGCTGGTTCAGTTGTTGAATGCGCAGAAGTTTAATACTCGGCAGGTGTGCTGTGCAGCAACCAAACAAATCAGTCATCATCAAAATTGAGCCTTGCATTTGTGCAGGTTTTGTAGTGTAGACCACCAACTCTTTTGCCAATCAGCATCCTTCACGGCGCAGACCGTCAATTTTGATTTCGATATCCCGTATGCCTGTCAAGTTGCCAACATTCCTTGGAGATGGCCCCTCTTTAAATCAAGTTGGCTGAGAGAAAAATCCCCCGTTCTCTCGGATGAACGTCCCATCGTCCTGTTGCGGTCATTTTCCTCGATTCGGGGGCCGAGGGTAGGGCAGGGGGCCGGCAGGGCATCGCCATGGGTGATGGATCATCTGGGAGATTACACAGATTAGATTAGAGACTCCATCATCGCTCTTCTCCGTTGCAAGTTGCAGCCGTCACCCACTCCAAGAAAAAAGTTTGTTGGAAAGCCTCGAGTGGGTTCACTGTTCATCAAAGGGTTTGTTGTTGTCTGTCTCTGGTTGATCTGCCACGCTGCCAGGTACGATCCTCCACAGGAGAACAAAAAATCGAAACGGCGCCCGGTAGTTGAGAGGCATGGTTCCGCGGCGCCAATTCCCTCATCTTCAGGTGGACGTTCGTCCGTCGGGACGACGGGGTCCAAGGTTTCCAGAAGGATGGGGCCTAGAACGAGACAACAAGAGAGAACAGACAGACGGCCGACGACGGGTGTCTGTCCTCAGACATCGTGTGTTCTGGCCCACGGCCACGGCCACTTGTACGCTAAGCTGATCGCAGTTTCGTGGAATTCAGTGCGGCTCCTTTTAGAGTAGAAGTGAAGAATTCGATGCGAGTTATAGAAAGATAGCTGGCCGTCGTCTCGGGAACGCGCCCAGGAGACAACCCACCGGGATGGTAGTGAACGTGCTCTCCAACGGATAGACTCTTGTTGTCTGGCGCACTTTTTCCCTCTGTTCCTGTGGTACGGAGTACGGATACGGATACTGTGGTTTAGTCTACCCCCGTTTGCGCTGCACAACATCTGCTCTGCACAGCAGTCTTAGCCAAACCATCGACTGCACCCCAAGGCTCTCGACGACCTTTGACAAGCCAAGAGGTGCAAGCCTTTCTCACATTGAACTCCACTTTACGCCCGTTGGGGAGGGGGTCGGTTCAAGGGAGGATTACGTACAGCCGTGGAGACCATGTCATTCCAGTGCCGTGCTTGGTCTTGGATGACGCTGTGGTTCGAATGATAATCTTTCTTTGGTGCAAATGCCAAAAACGTAGTACGAATACTGGAAGACCCCTCGCTGCCATATCGCAAGGGGAAGTAAACACTTTCGACGGTCCCAGAATTCGGGGAGCCTCCTGAGACGCGCTAAATTGTCTCATACAATCATTCAACCTGCCAAACGATACCTATATGATAACGCATAAGTTATGACCTCCAAACGGGGAGGAAGCCGAACACCTAAACTCTGGGTAATTTGTACCTGGGGCGCCAGTAAAAAGACTCCATTGTCAGTGAGGCAGTGAAGAGCAGGTTCCGTCACGCCGAGAGATATAACGGGGCAAGGGAAAGGGGCATCAGCAGAGACGGGGGTTCCAGGTTACCCCAGTGTTTGTTTCGATGGAAACGAAATTCGTCCCATGATCGCCGAGCCTCGCCAAGCTTCCAACACGGAGAGACAGAGGCGACAGAGCAGGCTTGAGGCTTGCCGTGCACTAGGAGAGAAAACCAGATCGAAGCCCCCTCCCATCTCAACGGCATAAGGGTGCTCGACGTTTGGTAGCCACCCGCTTCTAGAACCCATCGTCGTAGAATTATCCGTAGACATCTCTGTACGCAGTAATCAAAGTCGAAGGAGTCTGACAACTGTCTTCCCCCGGTTGATTCGGCATACGGGAGTCAATTGTTTCCCGGTAGCTCTGTCTCTCGAGTCTTTTGCAACCTCGCCAGGCTTACCTTGCTGGGTTTGAGGGGAATCCCGGGCTACGTCGCATGCACAACAGCCAATATTCATTTCGTGTAGGTGCTAATGCGGGTATGTACTCTGCCATTGTTTCTCTGCGCTGGCTGTTCGCTTGGTTTCTTGCCCTGGAAGCCTGCCCTCCCCTCGCCTATAACACCTTTTGATATTATGCGTTTGGAGGATGGAGAGGGGCTAATCCGTCCCGTCCGTCTCATCCACACGTTTCGTTTGGTTCTTCGCCCGGGGCGCCGGCCATGGCAGCGAAAGCGTGAACAGCCCCACGAACTCCATGAAGGGCCCCCAAGAAATGGAGCCCAGGCCAGGGGTCCAGATGCAGATGCAGGTACCGCGCACTGTATGCCGTATCCGTACGGCCACAAGAAGAAACAACAACATCATTTGCGGCTTATGGAAGACTCAATTCAGAGGCGATCGTGAACGAGGGAAAGCGAGTATTTGCCTGGTTTCGTAAACTTTGGCTCCTTCGTGGTGAATACGAGGTGGGGGATGTCTGCGGTACGAGGTGAGGGAAAGGCAGAGAACGCCACGAAGCTGCCCCCAACAGAGCCGCTCAACGGATCTCGATTGGTACTGATAGCGACTGGTTTGGCTTCCGGTCAGAAGGCGCGAATAAGTTGGCACAGCCCAAGAGGGAGTGAAGAGCAATGGCCAGGCAGGTAGGCGGCTCGCAGATGATATGGCGAGACTGGAGATTTCAATGGTGGTTACACGGGTTGATTTTGGCGCATGCCACCTCGATATGTGTGCATGGACAAACTTTTTGGTCGCATTCTCGAATCGAATTTTTTGCATGTATTTTCCTTTTCTTAATTTCTTTTCTCCCATTCTCCAATATGGTTGGCTCGTCATGCGTCGTCTACCGATGATGGACTTGAAGGGTCGCGAACTTTTCGCTGCAAGCTGTGACAAGTGTTGACTATTAAAATGCTGGCATCAGTTCAGCGGTAGCCGTAGCTGAGCGACGAAGACGACAAAAACGAAAAGTTCAAGTATCAGTGGAGTCGCTAGTGCTGGCTTATGTCGTCGTCAGTTGTCCCATTTATTTTCGAGATATTTTTATTCCATTGGATTCCGAATCTCCAAAATGCAGATGCAGAGCCGTTGACCCTCCTCAGGCATCAGTTTGGGGAAGGAGGCCGATCCTTCATGGACCTCTGGCCTCTAGCGTCAAGATGCCTCGTCATTGTTGGTATCCGTAGGTATCCGTAGGCACGTTATTAGTGTCGTAAGATAGCGTACCCGGGAGACATGTCTGGTCTGGACCTTTCTGGATTCTGGATGGCAGTTGGTCGAGCGGGTTGCGCCGCGTGCGCCGCCATGATCTCGTGGGCGAAACCAACGGCGCCAATTGAACGCGCAGAAGCGTGGACGTACTGCGTACGTCGATTCCAATTGCTCACGGACACGGACCTTGTAGCCAAATAAAGACTTTTGTAAGGGAAAACGAGACACATTCGTCGGGCTCGCGCAGGCCATTCCTTTCCTAGCCCTCGTGCGTTCGTGTCTCGTGTGTCTTGTACGTGTTTTTGACGCGGTGCCTTAGTCAGACTCGCCGGCTTCCTCACTGTGCCTCTTTCGTCCCATGCATCATCTCATTTCATCTCATCCCGATGGATGTTGGTGTGTGCTGGTGCTGTCACCTCTGATTTGATCGGCGGGCTGTTTCTCGTTTCCTTTTCTTCTCTGATTCCCTCCCTCATGCCACCGAAGGATCTGTGCTCTCAACTGTCTGTCTGTCTGTCTGTCTGTCTGTCTGTCTGTCTGTCTGTCCATTAACCTTTGCCTTTCCATCCAAAGCCAATTGACAATGTGCAGTATGAGGTGCGATTGGAGTCATTGGCAATGAGATACGGAGTACTGCGTAGGTTGCGCTGGATAATACGCCGTGTGTTGACTGGCGTACTGTGCGGACCTCGATGTGACAGGCACTAAATGGGAAGAGTCTGAGAGTGTGAGAGGGATAAAAAAGAAAGCGACTACTGTGTGCGGAGTAGCAAGAAGGAAAAGGACAGGACGCCATGGCGATGGGGTGCATGTTCCCTGCCCATCCCCTGTCCCCTGTCCCTGGCCCATGGTGCCCGTTCCTGGTCGGCCCATGCCCCCATTGCTGGTGGAGGGGGGGGGCCACTGGGGGCACTGAGAACTTGGGAAGGGGGGCCGCTCCCCGTGATAGTGGACGGTGGAACTGCTCACTGCAACTTTGGCGACGTGTGGTTGGCTAATGGGACGCGATGTCCTCCAACTAGCAGCCACTCGCCAATATCAAGCGAGATTATCGAAATCTTCCCACATGCGAGTGACTGCAATCTGCGCCTGTGTGCCAGTCAAGTCCTGCCAGTCCTACTGCGTACTTTTCGTGCTTTCCTACCTTCTTGTCAGTCTGTCCAGTGCCAATGTGCTACCAAAAGTTCATAGGTAGGTAGTTCAAGGGCCCCCCCAGACACTCCCAGGGCAAGAACAGATTGATTGATTGATTGATTGGGGTGAACAAGGCGACGCCCACCTCACGTCGAAGCGCTCAACTTTGACCGAAAAGGTGTGACTTTCCTCTTGACTGGACCGGACCTGCGCTGTTTCCCTTTCCAAACGGATATTGCATGTTATTACACTACGGAGTACCTCACCTCACCTTACCTTACCTTACAGCCCGGCCTACACACGATCGATCCATTGCCTATTATTATCGTCGTGCCTGCTCACTCCACTCCCCTCCCCCCCCCCTTCCCCATCCACGGCGCCTGTCTGTGTGTATGTCTGTCTGGCTGTCTGTCTGCCTCTTCTCTTCTTCTACTCCTTCCTCCTTCCTTCTCCTACTCCGACTCCTTCTAGTCCTCTTCTCTTCACCTCCTGCCCGCAACACACGCTTACGCCGCCATGCCATCGTCCTGATCCATCGGCCATGGGAACTGGCGGATGCAAGGGAGACAAAGGATCTCGAACACGAACAACGAGAAACGGCTGATACGAACTGTCCACGGTCCCTTCCCATTGTTGGCTTTTAAATCCTTTTCGGGCGCAACCGCACTTTCGCACACACACGGCATCCAGAGGAAATCTCAGAAAGAGTGTAGGGAAAAGAAGAACGATCATCTGTTGATTCGGAACGAAGGGGGAATTGCATTCGCGCGGCCCGTTGCAGGACACCACCACCACCTCTTCCACAACCACCAACCAACCAACCACCAGACGATAGTACCATTTTATCGACACATGGCCATGAGGATGCCAAGAATGGAATTCGAATAGATCGACAATTCCCATCCAAACACAAACCACACACACACTCGCTCACACTCGCTTACTTACCCGGTGATCCATCACCAGTCACTCGTTTACCTTGTTTCTATCTTTATTCCCGTCCCGCCCTGGGAACACGCCGGCTTGAAATTCGCCTCCCCCAGTTTACCAAAAAAGACAACCAACCACACACAACGGCCGGGGCAAAAGCTCAGCCTCTGCCTACTTGGCCCAACGCCACCCCATCGAAGCCATGACTAAATCACTGCGCGGGTCTTCACTCCCTCAGGCCCGCTCATACCATCACAATCATTACCATTTACACAACCAACGTGCAGCCACCCCCGAGAATGCGAATCACCACCATCGCCAACTCGACGACCCCAGCCCGACGACTCCCAGCCCCGACGCCGCCACCTCGTCGAGTGCCGCCGCACCGAGAATCGTCGTCCAGACCGTCTCCCTCATTCAAATAGTTGATGCCACCGGCTCCCCTATCCAGGTCCAGACCATCTTCCCGACGGCCGCCACCGTGGATGCTTCATCAACTACCAGTGCCGCCCTTGACTTGTCAATTGCCGCGGTACCATCCTCAACTTCGTCCACCGATTCTTCGACGACATCTTCTAGCACGACGAATGACTCAGCACTGTCAACACCGGCGCCTACGACATCCTCTTCTACAGACTCTTCCACCAGTCAAGATATCTCCTTGACGTCCGATCCTTTATCGACACCAGCACCTTCAGAAGCTGCTCCGTCACTTTACCCTACGTTGAGTGGCCAGTCAAACTCAACAATCTGTGCGCCGCCTTCCCTTTAGTCGCGTGTCCCAGACCGAAACAGCTGACCCAATATCTAGCATTCCTTACTTCAACAAACTCTTCTTCAACCTCAGTCTCTACCACAACCAGTTTAACTAGCCAGCTTTCGTCTGGCACAACAAGCGTTACTTCATCAATACTTTCATCCCTCTTATCGACGACATGGGGCTCCAATTCAGGGTCGACTGCCACCTCAACATCGGCATCGATATCGACTTCGGGTTCTAGCAGATTGAGCACCTCTACTTTTACTACGAGCGCCTCGCAATCGTCCTCAAATGAAGCGACGGCTTCTGGAGATGGGACCGCTGGTGGAATCGGCGGCGGCGCGGCGGGGACGGCTGCACCCACTTCAACCTCCACTTCGGACGATTCTAGCGGTAGCGGCTCGCCAACGCCAACGGGAACTGTCGTCGGGAGCGTCGTAGGAAGTTTGGCTGGAGCGGCTTTCCTTGTGGTGCTAGTATTCCTCGCTCTTCGGTGGAAGAAGCGTACCGGTGGACGCTTCCGCCTCAGTGAGGCCAGCGCCGGCAAACGAGGCATCCTGACCGGTTCTGGCGGTCCGCCCGGTGGCAATAGCGGCGGAATGGTACAACGGTCGTTATCGTTTGATCCCACAACAGCAGCCGCTGGTGCTGGGGCCGGAGCAGGTGCGATGGCCGTGGCTCACAAACCTTCCTCAAGGAGGGCTAGCGAGCCTTCCGAAACCGGCGAGAGAGGCTTTGTCCGAGTAGCCGGCAGGAAACTGCCTTCTGTGCTACAAGCCGGAGGCGACGGTTACACAGATCCACGCGAGGGCACCTCAGCCGCCGTGAACGACGACGAATCAGTCTACTTCCGGGACTCCCAAGCCTTCTTCGACCCCAACGGTCAAACAACACGCCTCGCGCTCGGCTCGCCCATGCGGCCAGTCAGCGGTGTCGTGGTCTTCAAAGAGTCGCCGGCCCGAACGCCAGTAACCGAATCGGCGCCGTTCCCGCCTCCGGCCGCGTCTCCGCAGTCAAATCCGCCGTTCGTCCCGTTACAGCCCCCCGGTCGGGATCCAATTGGTCGGACCCTACCTTCGCAGGACGGGTCTCGGGGCTCTCGGGGTTCGGCTTCTAGGTTTCACGAAGACATGTGAATTCGCTTTTTTCCTTTTTGCTCAACCTTTTTCTTCCCTTCTTCTTTTTCATTCCCAGCTCGGCCAATGCCGAGCTCAAGGGCAACGCCGGGACACCAAAAACGTACCTTGAAGCGTATTGTACATTCTTACCAATCTTTCAAACGATAATTACTAGTACTTAGTTGGGGGGGTTTTGGGTGGTTGAGGGTTTTACACCTTTTTTTTTGCTTTGTGCCATCTTTGCGGACTCTACGACGGCATATGGAATGGCGTTGAGAGAGTTTCTGGCACGTCTGATATGAGCCCTTTTTGTTCCGGTCGTGCGAAAGGGAGGCGAATCCATGGAGGAGGGGAAAGGCATATGGATTCAATTCTCTTTTTTGTTAAAAGCACGCATGCGTGCTCCGGCTTCGGACCGCAATTGCATTGGCTTCCGCAGTTGAGGCGAGCGTTCGGCTTGCTTGGGATGTGGATAAGTATTCTTTTCAGTTTCGCCTCAAGAGACAAGAGGGAAAGAGAGGGATGGGTCAGAGACGGACCAAAGGGGATAGAGATGGAGGACAACATTAGATTTTTACCTTTGTTGGCCACGGCCATGATGGGGAGACAAAAAGAGAAGATGAAGTCTATCCGACCTCTTTTTTGCCAACGATTTTTCTGCCTCCTACCTTATTTTGCCTTCAGCGTACTCGTTACAAAACCACATGCGTACGACCTTTTCCGCGTGTGGAAGTAAGTGCCCTCCCATGTGACGAGAACTCTATCTCACTCGAGCTTTCTAACCGCTATTGGGGCTCCACTTGCGATGATGAACATGCCGTGCCGTGCTCCCCGTCCGATCTTTTCTTTCTCGGAGGGTGGAGGGGATCCAAATGTAGCAAGACTGGGGGCGAGGGACCGGAAGCGCGGCTGCGTAGCGTTGAATGATGGAATGGCTCTTCGCTGAGTAAGGCAGCGTAACGAGAAAAAATTGTCTCTAGGTATCTCTCGACGGGCTGCCTCCTCGTGTGTCTTACGCAAGAAAGCTCATAAGATCCGCACAAAGAAGAACTTTGGCAGAACGCGGACCCTGAGTTCATGGAGAGGGAAGCTTTTCCCCGAGGCGGAGTTTGAGTCTTGGGGGATGGGAGACGTTGTTGCCCTGGTGGAGTCGCTTTTTTGGTGAACCATCTTGAGACATGTATGAAACGGTGGGAACCAGAATGAATGGTCGTGTCGAGCTTCTTTCTTCAACAACCACCCCCGTCCCAGAATTCTGGGGCGGCAACCTTGTGTCCCGCTTGGGCCGCGCCTTTACTATGACAAATTCGTTCTCAAGTTTTGGGCATAGAACCGTTAGTATTCTCTTTGCAGCGTCTTACACGATCCCGATTGGGTACGAAAGTAGGCACTCACCTCACAGTGGCCTGCTTCCTGTAGGGCGGGTGTCTCACCCATCAGGTGTTTATGAGTGTTTACCATCTCATCTCATCCCATTCCCCGGTACCGTCATCTACCACACGGGATGAAACATCTTTTTTGGGTTGTTGGTCGCAACGGAGGAAGAGATGGGCATCATGTGCAAAGTGCCCATATCACTGCACACCCGAGGCCGCTCATGATTGTCCAGCACGAGTTACTGCAAAGAAAGCCATGCTCGAGGTGTATTGCCGTCAAGCCTCGAAACCCATCTGCCCATTGTCATCTTGCGATACTTCTCGTATAACACGGTCGTGGTGGCTTCGGGTGCTTCATACATGGGGGGCAAAGGCACCACGCGCCTCCATCAGGCCGGAGCTCCCTACTCCATAACAATAGGAGCCTCGCATAATACCCGAGCTTGGAGTAAGAAACCTCATACCCGGTCTCAAAAGCTCCACTTCTTCGAACCCTGCGGCATCTTCAACCGTCCGAAGGTGTCGAGACCAGTATGAACCACCCACGGCATCGATGGCACCTGCTTTCCGTACACAGGCTGGGGATGGTTATTCGAGAAGGACTCTAGTACGTCGCGGACCTC
Source organism: Colletotrichum acutatum (assembly GCF_030867785.1). Classification (NCBI taxonomy): domain Eukaryota; kingdom Fungi; phylum Ascomycota; class Sordariomycetes; order Glomerellales; family Glomerellaceae; genus Colletotrichum; species Colletotrichum acutatum. The sequence continues at coordinate 661,802 of NW_026849003.1, forward strand.
GGCGCAACACATTGTAGCGGCGGCGTAACCTGAGGTAGTGAAGAGCGAGGCGCGAGGCGACAGCACGAGTTCTTGCCGGGTTGACGTTGGTATCGCTGTGCGATTTTAGTCTTGTGCCTTGGTATCTTCGTTATAGAATATGCAGTCTCCAACGACAAAGGCCATCCCCCGTATTCGTAGAGCGTTTCCCCCACCCCTCCTCGCCCAGGATGAAATATCATGGAGTCATTGAAAATGGAACTTGAGGAGTCGAGATATTTGCACCGGCTTGCTCGGATCAAACAGCTGAGCCCCCCGTCTGCCGCGCGCGCACTCCACCCGGCCGACTGGATATAAGCCTCGCCGAGCTGGTTGGGCATGCAAAGAGGCCTCACTTTGCGACTGTCAGAGCAGTTGCGAATAAGCTGTTACCATAGCTTCAGACAGGCCCCGATAATGGTAAAGCCATTATCGATTGAGGGGGTGGGGGCTCCGTCAATGCCCGCGAGCGGTACCGCGAACTGGAGATAACTCCGTGACGAGTCCAGGCCGGCACGCCATATGCGTATGCGAGTGATTCTCCGTGCTCGACGCCGGACGGCGGTTTCCCTCGTTGCGGTTGGCTAGAGTCTGTGACTGCGAGTGAGTAAGAGATAAGAGGAAAAGAGAGAGAAGGTTCTGCGCTTGCGCCTGTCACATCAAGCAAACCCTTGTTCCTGGACTGATTTTGAGCTAGTCTAGCCGTCAAGACTGGAAAAGGTGTGTCCGAGCCACGAGAAGATTCATCTTCCCATCAGAATTTAGAGCATTCTTGAGAGCATGGCCCCCCAGACATTGACGGAGACCGAGCCGCTTTCCTGATTGAAGTACGAGGCGGGGACGAGTAGAGTTCGTGATGCCGTTGGTAAGTATCCGATCCAGTCTTATTCTTTTCTTCTGTGCTATTCCCTATCCGATGGTGCCTTCTCTCAGGTTGCGGAGGTGAGAATCCAAGTTGGAGAACTGGACATTTTCGGACGCTCGGGACGTGGAGAAGCCCAGCTTGTTAGAGGTGCAGGCCAGGGGAGGGAGATTGATTAAGGTATCCGTACATGCACTGCAGATGGCGCCGCACGGGCGGTAGATGGGGCCTGTCAAGCCGATTCAGCCGATATGATTCGCCGCGAGAGTGTTCTTGGCACATGGTGCCGCGCCAGGGGCTGCAGAGTAACAGAGAGAATGACGGGGGTGAGGTCTGCGAATGCTGGGTATTGCCGTGTAGGGGTGGTCGAGAGCTGAGACAAAAGGCCAATTCCGATATCCAAAGGGTTAGAAGTTTGGGGGGGTTAGGCCGGTAAAGTGGGATGGGTGTGGAGGAGAGCGACCTACATGACGGTGAAGTGATGAACGGTGGAAGCCAAGAAGCGGGAGACGAGGTCCGCCACGGAATCCAGACGCTCTCCTCGTGGTCAACGGCGTCCACGGGTTGGAAGTTGGAACCGACCTGGCGGAAAACCTGGAAGTCGAATCGGTGAGGGAGCAGAGGACCATCTTGGCGTCGCGGCTCGAGGTAGACGTGTCTCCTGACATACATCGTACCCTGGAACGGATCTAGGGCATTGTAGATTCATGATCTTGCGCTGCCTCTCTCCTGACAGCTGTACCTAACTTTGCAGCGTCGATCAAAGTGCCGAGTCATGATCCGTGAAGCATCAGACATCTGCTCCGGCGGCCAACAGGCACCGCAGACGAGCGAATTGGCGTCGAACTTGGGATGAGAGGGCCGTTGACTGGCGAGGAGAAGCAACTCTACACCACCACCATTACCAGTACAATGTGGTAGTGGTGGTGGTGGCTTTCGAGATGCTCCAATGGCAGACGAGGCAGCCGAAGGCAGAAAAACCAAAATAGCAAAGCGACGTTTGGGGGTGTAGAAAAGCGTGGCAGAGCAATAAAGAGGCGAGGATTATTACATGAGATGCAGTTGGATGCGATGTGCTCTCCCGTCTGTAATTCATTCAATTGGTAATAAGGTACGTATTGCCGTATACGTTGATCTGGTACCTTAGGAAGGAAGTTGACCTCTCGCTTCCTGCCATACCTTAGGTTGTCACCCTTAGGTTGTAGGTACCTCGTACCATCTCGTCCTCCGGGCCGGCGGGCAAGAGCAGCAGCAGAAGTCGGGGTCTTCTCCCGGAACACCCCTTGTGGGATGTACAGATTTTCGTTTGTTCAAGGACGTAGAATAGGATGGGAAGGCACGAAAGAAGGTACCTTAGGTAAGGTAGGTACGCGGATATTGTGGATGGTACCTCACAGCTGGGGGATCTGGGAGAGCACCGCGGGCAGCGAAACAAGACCAGTGGTCCCCCCTCCCCCTCCCCCCTCTCTTTCCCCCCTGGTCAGCTACGCCCCGCTGACCAATGCCACTGCAAACACATTGACGGACGGGAGTCTGCAAGTTTGCAACTCTGTAACGCCGTTTGCCCCCCCTTCCCCAAGCTGTGGGAAAAGTACTGCGTACACCAGGAGGTGATGAGTTATGTGATACCGCCCAGCTCAGCTCTTCTCTTTTGTCCATCGTCCTTCCGTCCCATCATTCCGCCGTCAACTTTTCTTTCATCTTTCCCCCTTTCCCCCCCTTCCTAATTAGCTGTCCTAACCTGCTGGAACTACGGAACTTCTCAGACATCCAACGCGATAACCTCCCAATTCCCTCCTACTTCTCAAAGGTACGTTCGCCCCCCTCGGATTGGAACATACCTCATACGTTCTCTCTCTCTCTCTCTCTCTACGGATAATTCCCTTTCGGATTTCTCTTTCTCTCAACGTGATTCAAACTCATCAACTCGACTAGTCGACCAACAATCCCACGGTCCACCAACCCGACGAGACTTCTTACGCCACCCCGATTACCTTAACTCAACCGCTCCACGCTCTGCTTCAGCTTGAGCTTCACCTTGACGAGATACTCCACCACTGCGGATTCCAGACCAGACCCAAAACGAAGAGCTTCGGGGTCTATCGCCTTGGGAGGTTCGCTACGGAAACAAGTCCACCTCTCGGCGTTAACAATTCGACCAAGCCTCCGCAGTACCGAACGAATAGCAGCGCCCACCCCCTCTGCCGCTGCGCTAGCCATCTGACGCTACCTGCTTGCAAATACCGTGACAGGCCGATTTGTTTTAGGCCCTTTTTGTCTTTTACTTCATCCTCGAAAATCCCCCCCAAATCCTCCTCCCACTCCTGCCGTTTGTCCCTCAGACACCCTTCCAGTCCCTTTGCGCACAGCGTCGCTCCATACACACTCCGATCAGCTCGCCGACGATAACCCGCGCACATCCCGCGCTTGCCGGTAGCCTCTCATCTTCGCAGCAAACCACGCCCCCGGACCTTGCGTCCCGACGACAACCCCGCGAGTGCCCGGCTTCGGTGAACACCGACTCAATTCGTCCAACATGGACCACATGGGTTTCCAGATGCCTCACATGGGGGGTCCGCCCCAGATGATGAACCAGCCGCCCCAGATCTTTGGCGCTTACACGCCCGACGGCCTTCCTGTCACGCATATGCCCCCCGACCTTGCGGCTCACATGTTCGGGGACCCGTCTACCCTCCTCGACGATGCGAATGAGGCAAAGAGGAGAAGGATTGCGAGGGTAAGCTTCTGAACTGGCGCGAACATGGCCGGCCCTGCCGTGAAGAAGAGCAGAACGCTTACGCCATTCATCTGCGCCCACAGGCTTGTGATATGTGTAGGAAGAAGAAAATCAAGTGCGACGGCAAGATGCCTGCCTGCAGCCATTGCATAAACTACAAGACGGATTGCGTATTCACTCAGGTTGAAAAGAAGCGCAACCCGCCAAAAGGGTACGCTGAGATGTGCTCATATAGTCCTTTCCGCGATATCCGACTGACAAGCTGGCCAGAGCAAAGTACATTGAAGGACTCGAGAACCGTTTGGGTCGCATGGAGAATCTGTTGAGGCTTTCAGGTTGGTGATGCAAAAAAAGTAATATGTGACTGCACGTGGTACTAATCAATTGCGTAGGTCTTCTTGGCGAAGACGACGACGGTGACACGGATCTGGGCACACTCGAAAAGCGATTGGCAGAGAAGCAACAGCAGTCGAGACAGGCATCCCAAGCTGCGTCTAACCCTACATCACCGTCTCAGGCAACATCGGGGCAGAACGAGGCCATGTCAACGCCGCACAGCGCTATAACGTCCCCCGAGCCTACCAAAGAATCGCACAGAGACCCCAAGGATGCAGACAAGCGCCGGGCCTCCGTATCCGAGGAGAAGGGCAACGAGGAGGAGGTCGAGGCGCTTTCAGAGCTCATGTGCTCACTGGTCACGAACCAAAGTGGCGAGACGCGATACATCGGATCCTCGTCAGGCTTCTCCATCTTTTCGCCCAAGGGTATTCAGTGGGTGAACGAGAAGACGGGCGACAACTCGTTCCAGCAAATGATTTCCGAAGTTTCAATCGACGACCACAAGTGGACCGCCTGGAAACCTGAGGTTTTCAGCGACCTGTTCCGCCGCCCAGTCTTCCGTCCACTGCCTCCCAAGACGGAGGCGTTGTCTCTGCTGAAAGACTTCTTTGAGAACTTCAACTGCATGTTCCCATTGTTTCATCAACCCACGTTCATGCATCTGGTCGAGCGACAGTATTCTGACGACCCATACGAAGGCACCGGCTGGTGGGCGAGTTTGAACTGTGCTCTGGCTTTTGCCCATCGCCTGCGCGTCATGAGTAATCTTGTACCACAGGAGGAGGACGACAAGGCTTGGGGTTACATGAAGAACGCTTTGGGAACCTTTGCCGAATTATCGATGCGAAACACAGATTTGCTGAGTGTGCAGGCCTTGCTCGGAATGGCTCTCTTTATGCAAGGAACTCCTAACCCTCAGCCGACATTCCTTCTAGTCGCCACATCCATCCGTCTTGCACATAGCATTGGCCTTCATAAGAGAGGAACTGGCTTCAACCTCAACCCTATCGAGATTGAGCAGCGTAAGCGAGTGTTCTGGATCGCTTACATGCTGGACAAGGATCTTTGCCTCCGAGCGGGCCGTCCGCCAGCTCAGGATGATGACGATATGAACGTCGAGTTACCCGACGCTGATCCGGAAGACAACATCGGGAACATCCCTCTGGCTGATGGTAAGGGCAAGATGAACCTCTTCCGCGTGATGTGCGAGTTTGCGACAATCGAAAGCAAGGTCTACTCTCGACTATACTCGACCAAGGCCACAAAGCAATCGAGCGGAGAGCTCCTCAACACCATCGGAGAGCTCGACCAGGAACTCGAGGAATGGAAGGATAGGATCCCGATCGATTTCAGACCAGAGCACGAGATTAAGGCGTCACATACGCCACTTATCTTGCACGTTGCCATGCTCCACTTGACTTACTACAACTGCTTGACGACGATTCACCGCATGTCAGTCCACCACGGCTATTGGACAAGTCGTCTATCCAACTACGCCATTCAGGGGCTCAACGCCAAACCACTTAATCCCCGCGTCTTCTCTTCTGCGGCGCTCTGTACCGCTGCCGCCCGAGCGTCGATCTCGCTTCTCAAGTACATGCCACAGGGAGATTCCCCAAGTGTTTGGTACGTCGAGTCAAAACTTGATTATTGTGCTTCTGATTACTAACCTCGCCTCGCAGGCTCATTTTGTACTTCCCAGTATCGGCTTTGATGACGCTGTTCGGAAATATTCTGCAGAATCCAATGGATCCAAGAGCCAAGTCGGATACCAAGTTAATGAACCTCGTGGTCAACTTTTTGTCAATGCTCGGTCAAGAAGCAGAGACGGGAGGTGTGCACCGTATGCTCGGAGTGTGCTCAGAATTTGAGAGGATAGCCAAGCTCGTCATCGAAAAGGGGGAGAAGGAGCAGTCTTCGCGGAGGAAACGAAAGAGCGACGCCGCTGTCAAGACTTCGTCAAGCCCTGCCGCATCAACACACACACCTAGACCTGTCTCGGTCACCACTCCAACTCCCCAAACCGTAAACGGTGCAGCTGCATCATCGACGACAAACGGTCAATTGTCGCCAGACTTTAATGGGGAAGCAAACCGGAGGAGGCATGGCTTCAGTCCCATGACGACAACATCGATGAGAGAACCATCACCGGCACTTCCATCTGCCGGATGGCCGCAGGAGTTCAGCATACCAGAACAACCAAACTTCAACAACTTTGGCGAGATGACAGGATTCGGAGGGCCCAATAGTGCTCGATCGCCGCCGGTAAACATGGGCGGACCATTCCAGCAACCTCTCCTGCCGCAAGATCTGTTCGCCCTCCCCATGACTCTAGACTGGGACTGGGCAGAGATGAGCGGCGGTGCGTACCCGACGGTGGAAAACGGCAACGTGGGTTAGTTGATCTGGGAGCCCTCGAAGCAGGCCCGAAGCGCTGGATCATTTGATTGGACGGGCGACCGCGTCGACGAGTGGGTGCTGGACAGAACATTTCAGGTTGCATAATGTGCATATATGAGACGACATCACGAACCATTTAACGCATGTACGAGTAATTGGCCTGCTGAACGGAGCTATGGTTGGGAGACTTGTAGGGAGAACCTAACCTATTACGCTGTGCCCTGCCAAAGAGTGGCGGAATTGACATATATAAGACTACCAAGGCGATGTTCTGGATTTGCTCCCCACATTGAATGAGCGAGCACACTTGAATGAAAGTAGTCGTTGTTCTTGACCAACCAAGGTACTTACGGTAGCAAGAGTAAGACTATAGCGTAGACAATACTGATAATGTACGTAAGTGGTCGGTAGCCTGAGAATCGAGTGAGCGGGACCACTCTAGACCCTGTCCATCGACGTGTGGTATAAATGGAATTCAAGGTGTCATTCATTATTGTCGGAGTTTGCGGGCGGAAAGGTCCTTCTTAGCCGAGAACGGGGGGCGCTGGAGGCGGCAGCGGTGGGCCCGGGGGTTTTGTTGAATGGCTGCGGACGGAGTTTGAGAGTCACGTGCACCGCTAAAATCTCGGCCTCGATGGGGCCCGACATGAACTCATCACTATGGGAGCTTTTGCCATCGTACAGTCATCCCAGGAGCAACTGGTCCAATTACCAACCACACCTTTGTACGATTTTCTCTCACCACCAACGCTGCAACCAAGTGCGGCTGGTGCTCTACATCGCCATCAAAAACCCATTGACTCCCGACCTATCATTGTACCAACGACCACCGGGGCGCATCAATGAGATAGCACATTGCTGCACGCGGTTAATACTCCCTCCTAACCGACTCCGGTCGTCCCGCCTCGTCACCCCGCGACATACAGACACAACACAACACCATGGCGAGGTTCCTCCGCCAGTCCGCGCAGCTCGCGCGAGCTGTAAGGATCGCTCAGCAGCCGGTAACACGTATGCGCTTTCAGCCCTCGAGAATAGCACGACTCGGCCCGCAAGCTCCGCTAGCTTGCTATCGATCGCGGTTCTATTCGACAAACGGCCCCGAGCCGCCGAAGAACGAAAAGGAGACAAACGAGAAGCAACCTGAAAAGAAGGAAGATGCCCCTGAAAAGAAGCTGTCTAAAGAGGAGCAAATACGGAAAGAATGGCCGTTGCCCGAAGGATGGGTGTACCTCAACGAGGAGGAGATTGAGAATTTGCTCAAAATGGGACAGAACGACAGACTGCCTCGGTTCCAGAAGGACTTCTTCATCAAGAGTGTGGAGGAGATGAAGCTGTTGGGAGCTCCCCAGGAGCTGAGGGATCTCCTGTTGACGCTGAGGGAGCGGAAGCTGAAGATGACGGTCACCGACATTGCAAAGATACTCCGTGTCTCGACGCAGGTCGCAAAGAGGTTTTCCGAATATGAGCAGACTGTGCTTATGCGCGAGGAGCAAAATCCGACCAAGGGGAAGGAGGACGGCGCAAAGGACTCCCAACAGGGCGAGCAAGGCAAGCAACAGAAGGAAGGGCGTAACTCCAACTCGGAGGGTAACGAGGGCGCACCAGGCGGTGGATTGGGCGGCAAGAGATGGATCTTTGGCATGCTCAGCACCGGCGACCTGATTGTTGCTGCCATCGTCTGGATCGTCGTTCTGCCCTTCTTTGAGTCCATGATCTTCGGCCAGGAGAAGGAGATTACATGGCAGGAGCTGCGAAAGAACTTTCTGGACAAGGGCCTGGTCAACAAGTTGGTGGTTATCAAGAACCCCGGCCGCGTGCGCGTTGAGCTGAACAGGGACGGAGTGCAGTCGGTGTACGGCGGAAACGAGGGTGTCAACCCCAACATGCAGTACTACTTTTCCATTGGTTCAGTAGAGATGTTCGAGAAGCAGCTCGAGGACGCCCAGAACGAACTTGGCATCCCGACCTCGGAGCGCATTCCCGTCAGCTACGCCAGCGAAGGTGGCATCATGCCCTTGGTCTACGCCTTCGGTCCCACACTCCTTCTGGTTGGTCTGCTCTACTACACTACAAAGTCGATGGGTGGACGTGGCGGCAACCAGATGTTTGGATTCGGTAAGAGCAAGGCTAAGAAGTTCAACCACGAAACAGCAATCAAGGTCAAGTTTAGCGACGTTGCCGGTATGGACGAGGCCAAGACGGAGATTATGGAGTTTGTCAGCTTCCTGAAGACCCCTGAGCGCTTCGAGAGGTTAGGCGCAAAGATCCCTCGTGGTGCCATCCTTGCCGGACCTCCAGGAACCGGTAAGACGTTGCTTGCCAAGGCCACCGCCGGCGAGTCTGGCGTTCCCTTCTTCAGCGTCAGCGGTTCCGAGTTTGTCGAGATGTTTGTCGGTGTCGGTCCTTCAAGAGTGCGAGACTTGTTCGCAAATGCCCGTAAGAGTGCCCCCTGCATCATCTTCATTGATGAGATCGACGCCATTGGCCGATCAAGACAGGAGGGTAATCGTATGGGCGGCAACGACGAGCGCGAAGCAACTCTTAACCAGATCTTGACCGAGATGGACGGCTTCAACACCCAAGAGCAGGTTGTTGTCCTCGCTGGCACCAACAGAGCCGACATTCTCGACAAGGCACTGATGCGTCCCGGTCGCTTCGACAGGCACATCTTCATCGATCGCCCGACCATGAAGGGTCGCCAGGAGATCTTCAAGGTGCACCTGGCCAAGATTGTCACCAAGGAAGATATGGATCACCTCATGGGCCGTTTGGCGACTCTGACTCCGGGCTTCTCTGGTGCTGACATTGCCAACGCCGTCAATGAGGCAGCCTTAGTTGGTATGTTTGATATGACGTCTAGCCTTTGATGTGACAAAAATGCTAATTTCGCTATAGCTGCGCGTGCCAATGCCGAGTCGGTGGAGATGATTCACTTTGAGCAGGCCATTGAGCGTGTCATCGGAGGTCTCGAGCGCAAGTCTCTTGTTCTTAACCCCGAGGAGAAGAAGACGGTGGCCTACCACGAGGCCGGCCACGCCATATGCGGCTGGTACTTCAAGAACGCCGATCCCCTCCTCAAGGTTTCCATCATTCCCCGTGGCCAAGGTGCACTGGGTTACGCCCAGTACCTTCCACAGGGCGATGCCTATCTCATGACTGTGCAGCAGCTGATGGACCGCATGGCCATGACGCTCGGCGGACGCATCTCGGAGGAGCTCCACTTCCCCACCGTCACGACGGGCGCCAGCGACGACTTCCGCAAGGTCACGCATATGGCGCGCAAGATGGTGACGCAGTGGGGCATGTCGGAGAAGGTCGGCCCGCTGCACTTTGACGACGACCCGAACACGCTGCAGAAGCCGTTCGCCGAGGCGACGGCGCAGGCCATTGACGCCGAAGTGCACCGCATCGTGGAGGAGGCGTACAAGCAGTGCCGCGACCTGCTGACGGAGAAGAAGAAGGAGGTTGGCATCGTGGCCGAGGAGCTCCTCAAGAAGGAGATGCTGACGCGCGACGACCTGGTGCGCCTGCTCGGCCCCCGGCCGTTTGGCGACAACCAGGAGTTTGAAAAGTACTTTGGCGGACAGGGGCAGAAGAGCGCGCCGCCGCCATTCCCTACGGAAGAGGTCGATAGCCCGCCTGAGCAGCCGCCCGTCGGCCCGTCGCCGACTTTTAAGAGCCTCGAGGACGCGCCAAGGAGATGAGGGTTGTATGTGGTCGTAGGAGGAGGAGGATGCATCGTAGGACGGTGGCCTGCGGACGCCAACATGCCGCAAATTGTATTTTTTTTTCCAACACCCCCGGTTTCTCCCCCTCAAAAAAGAACTAGGCTATCTCTCCATCTCTCTCAACTCTTGCCCTTTATGGCGGATGTGTTACTAGTAGAAGGCATGTCATCATCATCATTGGGGGCTTTTCTTTCCTGGAGTACAGATGGGGGGAAACAACTTTCTTCATAGTGCTGTACTTGTAGGAATCTTATGTAGATACATCTCTACCTATTTTTATTGCTTTAATTTTTGGAATAGGACTCGTGACGTGAAGATTTGCGAGGGGAGACTTAGTAGGCAGCCTAACGTCGGGATGTTTCCAGATTTGAACGTATTAGTGCTCCAATCAATCCCACGAAAGTGCAAGTCCTCATCCGATCAGATATTTCCAGTCGTTTACATGTCGGATAGAATCCCAATCATTCGTGTCCGCTAGTGTACTTACCAGAAGTAAACTCATCACGAGTCCAAAACATGACTTTCAGCAGACTGATACGCTTGAGACATAGCGGGAGGAAGGGTCTTGGAAACTTTGTGCGTACCTACCTAATGCCGTGGAGGATATCATTCCACGCTTCGGCCGTGTAATTTCGCGCTGTCTGACCCATGGTCGTGGGGGCTAGGTAGTGCGAATCATGAGCGTGATAGCATGCTTGTCAAGTCAGCAAGTATCAGTGAAGGATGAGACTTTAGTCACCCTTTCCAAGAATCCCAATCAAGCCAATCCGTCGCATATCGCAAAGAAGGAGACTCGGTCGGATCATGTGCCATTGTCTTTGAAGTGCAGATTTAGGTCCTTTCGGACATAGTCCCATCTGGCTTTTGAAGTTGCCACCGGTTACGGGGTTTGATAGCAAGTCTCTCGATGGACCGAACCAAGCATGACCGACCTTTCTTGGACTTTATGAAGCATAATACTTCTCAGAGGCTTACTGCGCACGCGATAAATTCACCTTGAGGGTGCTGCTTCCCCGGGATCCGGGACCCCGAGACTGCAGGGACGAGATGGACCGATATATCCAGCGAGGATTGGGACTGGCACTGAGGCGAATGATTGGCCACCACACATACATACGGCACACAGCACACACACACACACACACACACAGAGAGAGAGAGAGAGAGAGAGAGAGAGAGAGAGAGAGAGAGAGAGAGAGAGAGAGAGAGTTACGACGAAAGAGAGAAGAGCAGCGTGCATGGCAGGGCGCACTAGAAGAAGGAGGTTCCGATCCTGTGGGCAAGGTAGATGGATGTGTGTCGTCCTGGCCGTGTGACTGGGTTGTGCCAGACGTGTAACCAGCGCCCGCCCGCCGCCGAGGACAAGTGCCGCGCGAAAGGAGTGACAAAAAGAAGGTTGCCGATCGTTTTGTGTAATTTTGCCGACGGGTCTTCACGCAAGTCAAGCACCCAACTTCTTGGTACGGAGTAATAGTTTGTAGACCTCTTTGGTGGAAAAAAAGTTCAGTTGGGCCTGAAGCTCCAACTGAACCGAACTTTGGGCCATCGTCCTTTGCTTGCCGTTGCTTTGCTTTGCTTACCTCTGGAGTAAAAGATGGCTAACCTAAACGGCGCAAGAGTCTTGTAGCGTAGGAGGAGCACGAGGACACGAACTAATGTGTGACTGTTGACTGCAGGATACCTTGGATCTAACTGCGTAGTATCCGTAGACGTCATTGGTAATTCTTCAGTAAGACGAACTACTTACCCTTTCAGTAAGAAACCACAACAAGGCGCGCGCAGTGAGATTCCTCGTACGAGGTTAGGTAGACGAAAGCAACCAAAAAGAGGGTATCGAATAAATCAATCATTCTGCCCAAGCAGATTTTCAATTTAGTTTCAGCACAGCCAATCAAGTGCGTCCTCTTTATTCCCATTTTGCTTCGGGTTTCCAAGACTGGGGTGCCGCCCGGGGGGGGGGAGGGAGAATGGAAGGGTTGGGGGGGAGGAGACAACACCAAGTTACTGC